>NC_136065.1:329267787-329867787 GCF_964261635.1 Lissotriton helveticus | reverse complement strand
GCCAAAGTTTCGGGAGGCAGTCTCTGCATGTTGCAGAGACTGTGAAGAGTAACATTTGGCTTGGCATACAGGGCAAAGTGAATGCCATTGGTATGACCCACCGGGAGATTGAGGACATTAAAAAGCGGTGGTATGACCTGCGCATCGTAACAAAGAAAAAAATGGCTGCACAAAAAAAGGATGCTGGTGAGACTGGAGGTGGCAGGAGCAAAGCCCCAAAGCTGACTGTGATGGAGGAGCTTGTGGAAACCACCATGGAGCCAGAATGCATCCATGGGATAGGAGATCTGGACAGTACTACTAAAGCTACAAAGAAACAAGGTAAGAGCCATGTACCCTAATCCACAACCATTACCCTGACCCCGTACCCCACTGTGTAGATTCATCACACAGCATAACAGCTCATACTTGGTGCCAGCAATGCATCATGGTAGAGGTAGTCATGAATACATTGATGCAAAACATACACCACACGACTCTGCAAGGCATGCCACACACATCACCAAACACACAATGTGCACTGTGCAAAGTTCTTTTAACAATTTATTTAAGAACTACACACAGATGAAGAACCACATTGACCCTATGTCAATTTAATTCCACAGGAGAGTCCTCACGCAGATCTGCACCAGCAAGGGAGGAGAGGGCACCCGCACCTAAGAGAAGGGAGAAAGAGAAGACAAAAACAGCTCACAGCGCTGTAGAAGGAGGCAAAACCACCACCCAGGAAGCCTCATCCCCAGAGAGAGCCTCAACACCTGTGCCACTATCACCTTTGTTGTTCGGATCTCCTGATTTGTCTACCACACCGCGTACACCCGTAGCAATGTCCAAGGTGTCCATGCAGGGAAGGGAAAGTAGGCATGAGGAGCCCCTTCAGATTCGGAGGATGATGACGTTGTACCTCAAACAAATGCACCTGTGGCTGACAGGTCTAGACCACAGATTGCAGCAGGCGCTCCGCGCACCAGTGTCCTTGGCAGGAGGGCACGTGAGGGTGGCGAGGGGCAGGAAGGGGAGAGCGTCTTCTGTGGCCTGGAAGGAACAATGGTCAAAGTACAGTGCTTGCAGGCCAAAGCACTCTTAGCCGTGCATAGGCAGGTTCGCTGTATGAACATTAAAATGACCAACATGGACAAGGGTATTGGCCACATTGCATCAAGTTTGGAGGCAATATCAAAGGGGATAACGGACATCTCCACATACATGGGTGTACTGTCAGATAAGATGGACAGGGATCATCAACAGCGTGGCAGGGATCGGCAGTATATGCGCCAGCAAACAAAGGCAATGAACAGGTTTGCTTCAAGTACGTCACTACTGTGCCGAAGATCTATATCCATGCAGGATGAAATTGTGCACTGCTGCACAGACTTGACACGGGGCATGGGAAGAGTGACCTCTGCGATGGAGCAGATGCTCAACACAAACACAGCCAATGCTGGTGACACGGGTGTGGAGGAGACAGAGGGGTCAACCAGCAGGAGTGGCTCCAGCACACCTGTACCGGAGGTGCGCAGGAGCGGCAGGCGCAGCCATGCCGAGTCAGGCCCCAGCAGAGAATCAGAAAGCCAGGCACATCAATCACGCAATGTAGTGTGTGGACGTAAGCACTGACCTATGCTGCAGATCAATACAACTGCACACAGTGACGGCAACTGAGCAGGAGCAGCCATGAACATAGACTTTGAAGTATGATGCTTCTTCCCATGTGACAATGATGAGTGAGTGAATATTAAACTACACTTGTCAAACACTATACCTGTCTATGTGTCATACATTACCTAGAAATATCGACGTGTAATTTCTGTCCGTCTCAATCTACCATCTATTGCTGCTGGTCCTGTTGCCTGGGGGTCTGCATGTTCTTGGTCATCATCAATGTCCTCGTGATGTGTCACCTCCACCTCTGTACCTTTCTTGGTCGCAAGATTGTGCAAAATGGCACAGGTCACTATTATCTTGCAACACAGGATGGGGGTGTACTGTCGAGCACCTCCGCTCTTGTGGAGGCAGCAGAACCTGCTCTTGAGGAGTCCAAATGTTCGCTCAACTACGTTGCGAGTTGACCTGTGTGCCACATTGTATAGCCTTTCTGCTCTGTTAGTTGGGTTGAGGTACGGTGTGAGCACAAAGGAACGCAGGGCATATGCACTATCTCCTGGGAGGGAATGAGAGGTACATGAGTTACAATCACATTACACATTCGTCTGCCATTCATTGCAGGGTGTGTTACACTTATTTACCTAGCAGATATCCATCTCCAAAATCTCCTGCAAGAAGCCGTGTGTATATTCCGCTGTTCTGGAAAATGTAGGAGTCGTGCGTGCTCCCAGGAAATTTGGCCACTATGTCTGTGATGATGTTGCCAGCATTGCATATCACCTGCACATTGATGGAGTACGTAGACTTACGATTGCTGTAGATGTGTTCTGTGGCTGCAGGTGGGCATAGTGGAATGTGGGTGCCATCTATGCAGCCTATCACATGTGGGAAGTGTGCCAGTCCATAGAAATCTGTTTTTGTTTTGGCAAGTTCCGCAGGTGTGTCAGGGAACCGGATGTAATGTTCCATTCTCTGCGTCATGGCATCCAGAAACTTCCTGAAAAAATGGGACAGGCAGCTCTGGGATACACCACCTACTGCAGCTATCACACTCTGGTAGCTCCCAGAGGCAAGCATGTGTAAGCTACACAGCACCTGCACATGGGGTGGGATGGCGTGGGCCCTGGGAGTTGGGTGATCCAGGTATGGGTGGAGGTCCCCAATTAAGTCCAAGATGGTTCTGGGGTGTAGCCTGTACCTCTGAAGTATCTCAGGCTCAGTCAATTGGAACAGGGTGATCCTCTGCCTGTACACCTGCTCCTCCCTGGATGTATGACGTTACAACGCAGGCTATTACAACGCCTGCCTTTACAACGCGGTTTTTACATCGCATACCATTACAACGCATAGCGCTTTTGGGTACTGGATAGTGAATAGTTTAATTTACTATTCCAACTCCAGTCCCCGTGGACACTAGGGAAGGTTATTGGATAGTAAATTAACCTATTCCCTATCCTAGAGCGCCCCCCAGCGCAATGCGTTGTAATAGTTTGCGTTGTAATGACCGCGTTGTAATGGTAGTGCGTTGTAAAAGTTTCGTTGTAAGTGATGTTTACCTCCTCCCTCATCCATACCCTAAGACCTGCAGCCTGTAGCCTTAGCCTCCTCGCAATCACATAGAATGCCGCCATTCTTGCAACACTGTTGAATTTTGGGGCTTTTTTTATAGCCTGCACCTGGTTACCACCTGCTTCCAGTCCATGGTAAATACCGACTCTTAAATACCGAATTTCATTGAATTCGGTATTTTTTTCCTTTCCTACATCTCGATTGACATATTTTCAGAATTCTTATTTACCGATTCGGTAAATAAGAAGTCGGTAAATTAGAATTTGTTAAATACCAATTCGGAAAATATGTTCTCTGTAAATACAGAATCGGTATTTTACAGACTCATATTTTCCGATTCGGTAAATTATTGGCTCCTACATCTCATTTTCAAAAGACCGGTCGGTAACGGCCGATTTTACCGAATTCGGGCCGTTACCGACCGGTATTCGCCTACCTACATCTAGCCCTTTGTGTTTTGAGCTAATGTGTCCATCGTACTTGTTGCTGTTTTATCTGATTGCGTGTTTACTTTACACTCGATGGCGACCCAGTACTCTTTTACCGATTAATGCGTTACATACTATATAAAACCACAAAAATAAATCAAGTAAAATAAAAAAGTAAAGGGATCGGAACAGTGTATGTTCCATGCATGCCGAGCATAAACAAATGCAACTGCTTTCCCGGAACATGTGTGGAACCACTTAATTACACGGGGAGCTCTCTTTAAAGAGGGCACATAGTGAAGAAGAAAAACAACTGTGTACCCAGTCCTGCATCATTGACAATCATCAAAATTAAACAATCTAGAATGTTCCTTTGTTCGATTATGTCTGCTTGGGTTATGAGTAAAGGTGGGCAGTGCGGAACTATGCGGAATTCCGCGGAGTTGCCTAAGAACCCAGTGGAATCCTGGTCTGCTCCTCCTCAGGTCAGAACTCAACTTACCTCTGCCGGCGTTCCTTCCTGATTCCGGACTGCCTCCTCAGTGCAGGATTCTTCTTTCAGTCCTGGCGGGCTGTAAAATGAAAACCCTTTCCTGCAGGACTCGCGAGCAGTAGCGGTCGGCAGTAGGTGTTTCTGTAGGGCAATGACGTAAGCAGGGGGAGGGGCAGGGTGGGGGATAGTAATGTATGTATTACGGAGTTTTACAGGTAAGTAAACATTTAAATAAATAAATAAAACAAATTTCGTTGCGTGCACTGCATCACCAAATGTGATGAAGTGCGCACAACGAAATTTGTTTTATTTATTTAAATGTTTACTTACCTGTAAAGCTCCGTAATCCATACATTACTATCCCCCACCCTGCCCCTCCCCCTGCCCACGTCACTGCCCTACAGAAACACCTACTGCCGACCGCTACTGCTTGCGAGGACTTTGCATGCGCGCTTATAGAGAGCGGAGGCGCATGTGCACTCCTTGCTAGTCCTGCAGGAAAGGGTTTCACTTACACAGCCCACTGGAGGAGAAGAATCCTCCTGCGCCAAGGTGGCAGCCCGGTCACGGACAATACCTTGCGCCGAGATCCGGGTAAGGGGAGGACTCTTGCAGGGGCAGACTAAAGCTAGAGGTGGGTGGCAAGGGCAAAACTCCACCACGTGGCGGAGTTTTTTTTTTGCCAACTTCGCACTTTCAGCAGGGTTCGGAGTTGGGAAAACTGCAAACTCCACTGTTGGAGCCGAATTGCTCACCCAGGGTTAGTTATGAGACATATTGTGACATCATTCACCAAATCGCCCCTTTAAGTGATGTAGAAGTGTATTTGTATAAGATCTGAAGCAGCTGCTTCTGAAAAAAGATGGCTTCCGAGATAAGTCATACTTATAGCCCTGTTCTATTTTTACTCAATCCACATGGTTCCTCATCCCTTTTGGTGCCATGAGATTTTGATAAGTTGTGTTCATCAGTTAAACTCGCTGATGGCGTCTGGTGCTTGGGATCCTCTCTGCTTGCTTTGCCTCTGGGGGTTTGTTCATGTTCAACAGATTGTAACAAAGTCTTGCTGATTGTTTCTTGGCATATTGCTGCTACCAATGACTTGCTCATGTATGTGGATTATTTAGAATGTCCACTCTGTGAAGACCTCCAATGGCTGCCAAGTATAACGTGGACACCTGGTAATATGGAGTTAATCAGGTTGAGGCACTCAGTCAACGGAGAGACCCCTGCAAGGACCTATAGGGTGTACTGAATGAGTACCAGGAGAGCTCCCTGCACCAGTGGATCCACACAGGCAAAAAGCTGCTTAGACTAGATCAGGGTTTCATAAAGCGTTCATTGACATCATATCAATTGCCTACAATAACTCATGATTGTGACCCTTTACCCTATTTATAATATTGTTATGATGAATAAAACTTTTATATGATATGATTTATCTGCCTCCATGAGGTGACCCCATCACTTTCCAACCAAACTCTCTCTTTCCAAACTCATCTCTATCACTCTGTTGCATTCTATCTTTATTTCTATCTCTCGCTCTTGCACTCTCTCTTCCCTTTCTCCATTGTTGTAGCAAGGGCAACATAAAGCATTTAAGGGTAAGTGATAATGCAAAGCATTGTCTACAGCATGGTTTAAGACTGATTCATATAGCATAAAATGGTGTTGCTGCATTTGCTATATGTTTAACTGCGGGCGGAGAGCTCCGCTCCACCCTTGGTGTGTGCAGAGATTTGCCTACCCCACGTAACGCAGAGTAAGCAAATTTCCGCACACTCAGCAGCGGAGCGGCGTTGACCAGCCCCTGCCTCCACCCCCCTAGTAAGAATGCTCACGCATTCCTTGTGAGAAATGCACATGCGCTGGTGAGCTCGCATGCGAAGATCACCCTGAGGCAGCGAGAAAGAGGAGCACGGCAGCCTGGGGATGCCGCAGTAAAGGTAAGTCTTTATTATTTTACCTTTAATGTATTTTTTATTAATTCTTACTGGGGGGGGTGGAGGCGGGTGATGGAGCGGAGCGGAGTTGATTCCCAACTCTGTGGAACTTTGCATAGTCCCGTTCCGCCAGCTCCGCTAGCTCCGCTAGCTCCGCCAGCTCTGCCAAGGGTTACATAAATTTCCACCTTTGCCAATGGTAAGCGGTTTCTTCTCATTGGAACTTGAATAAAAAGTAATGATTTCAGATGGTTACTAGAAACATTTGCTAAAACCTTCAAATGCCTACCTAATACATTAGAATGAAGTACAGCACCACGCATTAGAATGCAACACAAAACAAGATAAAATAATATTATGGCAAAACACGCAACTGAACATAAAAATCAAACACCACATAATAGCACTGTAGCAAAATATTATCACAGTAGAATCTAAAACAACTTCAATACAATTTCGTTGTTGTGCTGTTATATGGTTGTATTGATTTATTGTTTTCCTTTGCTGTATTGTTGTTTTGTGTTATGGCAATGCTTTGGCATTCAGCTATACTGTCCTTTTGCTTTTTTATTGCTGACGTTGGTACTACTATGGTTGTTGTATTGGTATTTTTCATGTGGAGAGTTTTGGGGGGATATGTACAATAGAAGTGGTGGAGTGAGGCATTGGCTGTCATGGCTGAAAGCATCACTCAGCTGCTTTTGAAACGCAAGGCTGCACCATGTTTACAATGATATGGTGCAGCATTGTGTTTCTACCTGCAATGGCACTACACTAACAGTGTAGCGCCAACGCAGGCACCCTTGCACCATGGTGCAAAGGTGTCTGCGTGCAGGGGAGGATTGCCTATATTTAGGAAGGTGTCCCTTCTTGCACATAAACAATCCTGAAATTACATTTTGTCACTTTCATGTGTGCTGCCTAATGCAGCATATATGAAAGCCACAAAATGGCATTTAAAAAAAAGATTGTTTATGAACAGGAAGGGGGACCTTCCTGTACATAAACAATCCATTGCATTTTGCTTTTCCCATGTGTGCTGCACAAGCCAGCACACGTGGAAAAAGCAAAAACGAGGAAAAATAATGCAGTTCTCCTCGTTTCGCCATCTTTGACCAGGTTTTACCTGGTCTTAATTTTGAAGCTGCCTCCTATGTACGCTGCCTTTCTACATAGGGGGCAGTGTCAAAATCAATGGATGTTGTGGTGGAACGTCCACTGCCCACCCCTTTCACGCTAACCACAGCGTGAAAGTGGGCCTTATTTAGAAGGCAGCGTTAAGCCACGTTAAGTGGCTTAACGTTGCCTTATAAATAAGGCTATGCCCCTATTGACACCATAACGTCGATAAAAGTAACATTTGGTGGCGATAGGGGCTTGTACATATGCCCATTGGAGTTGTGGCAAGTTAGTGTGCTCTTGTGTTGTCTTACTGCGCTCTTATGTTCTTGTGCTGGTGCGCTGCTTTCTTTTGTTCGTGAAGGCGTTGTAGTATTGCTTACCTGTAATTCTCTTATTGAGTTGAGCTTTATCATTACATTCTTCAATATTGATGCAGCGTTGTATATTTTATTTTATTGTGGTGTTGTGTTATTGTAATGTGTTGTCCATCAGCTCAAATATGCACCAATATTAATGTCATATATTACACTTCAACATAATTGTTCTCACATAACGGTGGTGAAAAATATAATCAATGTATGCACATTTGTGCAATCCTAAAACTCACAACTGTGCATATTACTTTAAACACATAATCAAAAACTGTTATTGTTCCAGTACAGTCAGACAATGAGAATTTATTTGGGCAGACTTAATGTTTGTCCCATTCAAGCTGTGTTTTGAGGCAATAGGATTGTTTGACTCACGCTCTGTGGTTGAATATATCATTGGATAGATTGCAAAGTGTGTATGTTAGCAACTTTATCGTAAAATATCCACATTACATAGATTGCACTGGTCCTAGTAAACGTTTGCACAGACAGATGTACACTGGGAGAATTTTTGTTTTAATCTTAGAAAACACTAGTTTAAATTCCAATTATTGGGTTTTGCATGGTTTATGGTTTTTTTCTATTTGTTACCCTTACATTTTTTTTTAGTTTTCACTTGTGGGAGACTTGAATAAATAACATCTTGCAGGAACTGTGAAACTAGATGAGGGCCACAGCCTCATGCACTTTGCTAGCCCCATCCACTCTGTAAAATTTAAACCTACATTGAAATACATTGAGCAGATATCTCATGTAGTACTTGCACTTGAGGTCGTATCTCGCATGCAGTTTTCACATATGTATAAAAATATGTAATTTTCATGAACATTCTGCATATTGTGCATTATGCAATTTCACCCACCTCTACTACAAAAGTAGTATTTGCATGGACTGAGTGATTGAAAATACCATTTTGTGTCTGTTGGATAACCCAAAAGATGCCCAGGAAAAATTGCGTATAAAGCAGTGTAATTTCACGTAATTATATATGCTTTAAACTTATTTCACAAAATGTCCCAAATTAATCTATGGCACACCCCATCCATGACGATTACCTTTTGCTTCTTAACTGCAGCCCACAAGATAGGCACCACAGTTTTCTGCATTTTGAGCTCAGGCAGCCTTTTTTTTCATCTTCCCATTTAGCACTCTCCACACCCTTTTCCTTTTTTTTTTATCCTATTCACTAATATCGCTTGGATGATTTGTTAGTTTGTCACTCACTTTATTTTACGGTCATGAATCGCCACAAACATCCACGTTTCACAGAGGCTGAGTTGTCAGTCATGGTGGATGAAATCATTAGAGTAGAGCCACAAATTGTTGGATCCCAAGTACAACATACTCCTCTCAGTAGAAAAATTTAATTGTAGAACGGGATAGTTGACAGAGTGAATGCTGTTGGTACCACCCTGTGCTCACAGATGGAAATTAGGAAGAGGTGGCACGACCTCAGGATCAAAGTCCGTACCCTAGCCTCCAAGCACCACCTGGAGGCCCAGACGATTGGGAGTGGCCCTCTCTGTGGCCCATTACAACTGTTTCTCTGGGAGGAGAAGGTTTTGGCTATCCTGCATACTGAGGGCATGACAGTAATACATGGGGGGGGTCGAGTCTGTTAAGTTACTCTTCACTAACTGTCAAAATACCTCAATGTCCTTTTGCCTCTCAACTCTGCTTTTGTGCTGTCTATCTACTATCCTAACATACAATCCTCAACAAATCAGAATATTTGTTTGTCAGTGTTAAAGTGTAAAGTTGCATAGAAGGTCACATGTAACAATCTCCATTGCATGCCACATGATGGAACACTGTCTGTAAAGGGTATACTTAAAAAAATATAATCTCAGGACCCTTGATATGTGAGAAAAGATTTAATGTATGGTCCATCCCCAATGCATTTTGCCTACAGGTATGTTACAGTAACCATTTGTCAAGTGTTGGTAAGTTGAGATAGAAATGACTACAGCTACCATTAGGCCCTGTGACAGCACCTCCAACCAAGATGCAATAGTCCTTTTGTCCCTGCTCACTTGTCTGCCATGTCACTAATGATGTTCACTTATCATGCAGGTTACCGTTTGTCAAGTGTTGGTAAGTTGAGATAGAAATGTCTATAACTACCATGAGGCCCTGTGACCGTAACTCTAACCAAGGTGCAATCATACTTTTGCCCCTGCTCACTTGTCTGCCATTTCACAACTGATGTTCACTTATCATGGACTGTGCAATGTGCATACAATGCTCTTCTCAGATCCGTCTCACTACATTGATGATGGTGTCCTGGTCCCCTCAACTGAAACTATTGATGCCATGAGGGACACCATAACAAGTGTGTTCCTCACATATATGTAAGTCATGAAAGTAACTAAACTGTTTTGAATTGGCAGGTAACTCATTGACTCTGTATTACTCTCTTGGAAAATAATGCTAAATATACAACCAAGTTGTGTGTGTTGCCTGTATTCTACACAACTAGGCCTTGGAATGGTCACATATACATGTTACTGTTACACTGCGTTGGCTAAAAAGTTTTAGAGATGTCATGTTTATCCTTAAATCCAAAATGATACATATCAGCATATCTAATGAGCTGCTCAATTCTACTACATGTATTGTATGTCTCCAAGGGCCAGATGTAGGTAAAAAATATTTACCGATCCTTAATTACCGAATTTTACCGATTCGGTAAATAAGAATCGGTAAATAAGAAGGGGGGGTATGTAGGAACATCCAGATGTTCCAATTACCGATTCGGTAAGAATCGGTAAATAAGAATCGGTAAATTTTGAATCGGTAATGACCGATCGGTATTTACCGATCGGTATGGCCAATGCATTCCTATGGGGCAAAAGTCCCATAGGAAAGCATTGGAAATACCGATCGGTAATTACCGATCGGTAAATACCGATCGGTAATTACCGATCGGTAAATACCGATCGGTATTTCCCGCGTCGGCCAGCAACCAAAAGTGAAACTCAACACAACAGCCAATCAGGTGCAACCACCCTCCCCCTTCCTGGCAGGAAGTGTGCACACAGGCAGCTGCAACTAATTAGAAGGTTCTGGAAAGGCAGTTGGAGCAGAGAGACTGGGAGCAGCAGCAGCAGCAGGCAGAGCTTGTGAATTGAGAACACTTTAAAATGGAAAGCAGCAGGGAAAGTGAGCAGGCAGAAAGGAAAAGGAAACTTAAGTTCAGTAGTACTGAATTACAGGTGCTTGTTGAGGAGGTGGTCAAGGTACACCACAGACTTTTTGGAAAACTGTCCCTCACTGTGGCAGAATCCACAAAAAGGAAAATATGGCTGGACATCCTAGATAAAGTGAATGCTGTGGGAGTGACCACCAGAGTGACAGAAGACTTAAAGAAGAGGTTCTATGACCTAAGGAGCCTCACAAAGAAAAAATTGGCTGATCGCCACAAACAGTCACAGAAAACAGGTGGAGGAAAGAACACAGCACCCCCACTCACCGAGCTTGAGGAGCTGGTAGCCACAACCCTGGAGTCTGAAAGTGTCCATGGACTGGGAGAAGTGGACAGCTCGGCTAAATCTGCAAAAACAAAAGGTAAGATGCATGCACAGCAATCCCCCTCCCACCCCCATCCATCCCTCACCCCTTGCAGCTCAGTTACCCCAGTCCCATGGTGTGTGTGCAAAACTGTAGCAATGCATCATGGTACATGTAGTCAGTCTTTGACAGAACATGTGACATAGCACTGTAACCAACAAGTAATTTAAATGTTTGCAGACAAAATTACGGGCAGGCAGCATGTTCAAAGTGCAAATTGATATGTTTAATTGTAGTGGCTGTGACACATTAGCACCTAGCTGATATGTGCCCATATGTCCACAGGTCACACATCCAGAAGGCAGTCCGAGGAGGCAGAAGGCACGGCACCCCAGAGGGATGACAGTCAGGATCCAGGGCCCAGTGCATCCCAGGACACAGGGGTTCCGAGTGGGCAGCCACCCTCCCAAGCAACAGACATCAGTGAGGAAATGCATGGATCCCCAATTCCCTCACAGTCACCACTATTGGTGTCATCACCAGAAATGCCTGCATCCCTTGAATTGGTAACACCTGTTGCACACCCTAGCAGGAGGCATGTTGTTTCCCCACTGCTGCAAATGGAGATAGGTGCTGAGGAAATGGTGGGTGTAGAGTCACATGACTTGTCTGAGGCTGACATCACTGCCACACTGCAGCCCGGCACAGAGCCTGTACCACCTACCACTAGAAGGCGCACAGTCCAAGGAAGGGGTGCAGGTGCACGTGGGGAGGGGTCCAGTGTCTTCCAAGGCCTGGAGGGATCGATGGTCAGGATACAGAGGATGCAGGGCAAGGGCATCATGGCCTGTCAGAGACAAATGAGAAACATGAACATTAACATTCAGGACATTGGCAAGGGCATACAAGAGCTTGTGGAGGTGAACAAGTGCATGGCAACAGGCATACAGCAACTGTGCACTAAACTTGACTCTGAAATTGCTGCAAGGCGCAGGGACAAGCAGCGAGCACAGAGAGCAGAGAAATCCTTACACCGCCTGGCAACAGCCACATCCCTGCTATGCAGGCGTAGCATCAATAGCCAGGAAGTCCTGACTAATAATACCAACCAGTTAACAAGGGGCATAGCTGGAATGACTGGTGCGCTGGAGGCCCTACTCAATGCACAAAGTGCACGAAGTTCTGCTCTTGACGTGCCGGACAGTGATTCTAGCACCAGTAGGAGCAGCACAGCTAGCCCACATGGTGTTGAGCCAAGGAGGAGCAGCAGGCGACAGGGTGAGGCTACAGGCCAAACGCCCAGTGTACAGGCTGAGCCACAAACACCTGGCAGTGCAAAGCGTGGCCGAAAATGAACATTTTTTACTATGGCCTACTGCCTGTGGACATTTGTTTATTTAGTTGTTAAAGTTACATTTGCACATTTGTGCCATTTAAACAAGCCTAGTGACAATATGCAACTATGGTGGGTGGGTTCAAGACCTGTCTGAGTGTGTTTGCTCACTGTGAGCATTGATGTCAAATGCTTACTGTTGCTCTTTTTTTCTTTACCATCTGTTTATGAAACCTAAATAAACAGAAGCTTGTGCTTTGACTATAGCTCAGTGTCTTCACTTACTCAGAAATAGTTGCGTGTAATCTCCTCACGTCTGTATCTGCCATCACTTGGTGTTGACACTCCTGCAGGATGTCTTTCAGGCACAGCATTGTCGTCGTCGTGATCCTCATAGTCACTTAACTCCACCTCAGTCCCCTTCTTAACAGCCAGATTGTGCAACATGGCACAGGCAGCAATGATCTTACAGCATGTGATGGGGGTATACTGCCTTGCACCTCCACTCTTATGCAGGCATCTAAACCTGCTCTTCCAAATTCCAAATGTTCTCTCAACAACATTGCGTGTGCGCTTGTGTGCCCGGTTGTACCTCCTTTGGCTGGGTGTTGAGGGGTTGAGGTAGGGGGTTAGTATGAATGAGCGAAGGGCATATGCACTGTCTCCTGGAAAGAAAAGGGAATAATTTACTCACATGCATACATGTACTGCTAATTGCAATAGGTCTAATAGGTGTTGCACACTGTGTCTTACCTAGGAGGTAGCCTTCACCAAATTCCCCTGCAGTCAGCCGTTCATAGATGCCACTGTTCTGAAATATATATGAATCATGGGTACTTCCCGGGAATTTTGCTACAAGGTCTGTGATGTAGTGCTTAGCATTGCAAATCACCTGCACGTTGATGGTGTGGGTTGATTTCCTATTGCGGTAAATGTATTCTGTGGCAGCAGTGGGACAAATGGGGATGTGTGTGCCATCAATGCATCCGATGATATGGGGAAATCCTGCCATCTGGTAGAAGTCCGATTTGGTTTGAACCAGTTCTGCATGGGTGGATGGAAAATAAATGTAATGGTCCATCCTGTGCAACATGGCGTCAAGGAATCTGTGAAAAAACCTTGAGAGGCTGCTCTGGGTCACCCCTCCCACCACAGCAACCACGCTCTGGTAGCTCCCTGACGCCAGCAGGTGGATGCTGCACAGCACCTGTACATGGGCTGGTATTGCATGTGCCCTTGGGGTGGGGTGCTCCAACAGAGGTTTGAGGTCCCTGATGAGCTCCATGATGGTGTCTGGAGCCAACCTGTACCTTTGCACAATCTCTTCCTCTGTGAGCATGAACAGGGTCACCCTCTGCCTGTAGACCTGCTCCTGTCTCAGCCATTCCCTCTCTCCTTCCTCCTGTAGCCGTAGCCGTCTTGCAATTACATAGAATGCCGCCATTTTGCAAACAGAACTGCATTTTGGGTCCTTTTTTATAGGCTGTACCTGGTTAACACCTGATTTGAATCCATGGTAAATACCGACTCTTAAATACCGATTTGGGCCCAAAATCGGTATTTCAGAGCCTCCCTACATCTCAAACTTCAATTTTACCTATTCTTAATTACCGAATCGGTATTTTACCGATCGGTAAAGTTACCGATCGGTAACTTTACCGATCGGTAACTTTACCGATCGGTAACTTTACCGATCGGTCACTTTACCGATCGGTAACTTTACCGATTCGGGAAATTTACCGATTCGGCCTATTTTCTGTCACCTACATGCCGATCTCTAAATACCGGTCGGTAATGGCCGAATTCGGCCGTTTCCGACCGGTATTTGGCTACCTACATCTGGCCCCAAATGTCTTGTAATCAACTTCAGTACCACTCAAATAGATCACAATAGTAATCTCCACCAATCGTGTGTCATCCTGAGTTTCTACTTAATGTGACACAAACGATGTGGCTGTAGATGCCACACTTCCAACAATAACAATGTTCTCTGTTTTTCAACAGGTCAATCTGGCAGAGCAGCTGGCCAGAGCTTGGCCACCAAACAGACTCGGACTCCACCCCAGGGCCAAGCCCTTAGTGTTGACAACACTCCTGGAGATGTGGATGTGGATAAACTTCTTGGCACATCTGGTCAGCCTTGGAAGTCAGCAATAGTGGGGCTCACTGTGCCCACAACAGCAACATTGCGTTGAAGCACATGATGCACACATATTTCATTAGGACCACCACAACACAAGGTATAAGTCCAATGGAAAGCTTGTAACTTCCATCCTATTGCCGTGTAAACTGTCATGATAGAGGTTTTGTACACCCAAAGTCTGTGCCAGACATTCCAAAGAACAATCTATGTACACTTTCTACATCTGAACAACATCACATTCCTGCTAATGTCACAACTCTGACATGTCCAAATGAAGATGCTACAGTGAAGGTATCTAAAAAAGAACAATCAATCAATCAATCAATCAAACAAAGCAAAGAGGTTAGCTATGAAGTCATACATATGACACAATCCATATAGACAACTTCTAGAGAGCACAGTCCCAGACAAAATTCAAAGCTAAAGAAAGCTACACTAACAAAACAAACACCTTTCACAAAATGTTGCCAGAGCTTCATATTGGTTGTATATTTTCTTTAACATCCTCCTCGCATCATCACAAGAGTTGCTATGATAGTCAAAGTCATGACATCTCACACCATACTTACACTCATGAGAAGAAGATTCCAAAGAGGTCTTGATGCAAGTCAGCTCTTTCCTCTACACCACTATCATCATCATTAGAAATGTCAGGTTCCTCACCCCGTGGCTCTTCATGGTCTTCATCCTCAGTAATATAAGGGATATTCCATTGCAGGGCAATTTTTTGGGACATGTAGCTGGCCACACTTATTTGACACACCTTCCCAGGTGAGTAGAGGAGGTCTCCCCCAGTCTTGTCCAGACATCTGGCCATCAGGATCCCAAAAGTCCACTCCACTGGCCTCGGTGTTCCTTCATGGGCCTCATTGAAGCAAACTTCCCTGGTGGAGAGGGATTTCTCAGTGGTGCCAACAACCATTGGATATGCTGAGTCTCCTAGATGGAAGACAGACAGAAGTGCAACAATGATTTACACACTTTTCAATTACACTACCTGACATTACCCATAAATAGTTAGGGCACATCAAACTTTCCAACAAGCCAGGCCATCTCCGGTAGTAGTTGTGACATCAGCTGGGGAATGGTGCTGTTACGCAGTATGAAGAAATCTGTGCAGACCCTGGGAACTGGGCACAGACATTTGAGATGTACAAATCCGGTAAGAAGACAACGTGTACGCTTATAGAATGAAAGTGCATCCTGTTATGGTACACTTGGTACTAAGGCAATATGAGTGCCATCAATAGATCAAACACATGTGGGATGCGACCAACTCTATAGAAATCACCCTTCACAGCGGCTACATCCTCTTGTCTGGGAAACTGATGTAGCTGTCCCTGTGTCCCATCATTGCTGAAAGGGCGTTTGCAATACAAGACTGAACATTGGTTGTGACACACCACCAGAAACAACCACAGTGAATTGAAAGGAACCTGAGGCCAGAAAATGTAAAACCGACATAAGTTTCACAATTGGTGTGAGAGATGTAGGATGAGTGCTTTGAGGAAGGTGGTCAGGTTCCAACTGATGACATACATCCTATATTGTTGATTGCCTATTCAAATGAGATTTCTTTGTCACATTTCTTTCTTTCATGGTCTGAAGGTCTGGAAATGGGCTATACACTGGAGGTTGTCGTCTCCTCTCTCTCCCAGGTAACCTATGTGAGGAGTGAACGTGAACTTGTACATTGGTCACAGTTGTCCAGAGTAACATATTTGAAGAGTAAGCCAAAACTCATGTGACCCCTTCAGAGTGCAATACAACCTTGAGATCACGTAATTGATTCACTCTTATATACTGAATTAGTGGAAATGTGATGTTCATGTGGGATGAGTATGCACAGCCTGCAGAGAGTAAGGTGTGACAATGACTTGTAGCCAGTCTGTGCCATGGCCAAGGCTAGGGCAGAGTTACTGTGGCAAGACCACTGATGCACAGAGTAATCTCCCTGTAGACCTGCAGATCCATGGATGTTCCCAGAATGAGTTTTTCTCTTAAGCAATGGTAGCCCCGATTGCTTTTAAATGTACTTTTGTTTCGGATGGTGACAGAGGTAACCTGCTGACCTGATACTTCTTCCCATTGACCCACATTGTCAATGTGTATCTTTGACTCATGACAGTCCCCTTACTCCCACAGGTCTGTTGTCACTTTTTCATAAGTCATGCTTTCTTTGTACAGGCCTATTGCACATCTGACCCATTCCCAGTGTAGATAGTTGGTCACTTCTGAAGAGATTTTAAAACGTTATTCACCAGTTTTGTTACATTAAATCCAATGAAACTACATATACAATGGTATGTTGAACCACATCCCTGTTACAGCACCCCATATGGCAAAAGGCATGTCCTGTGATGGCAGTAGATACCACAAACACCTAATCTGATGTAATGCACATGCCCACACATCCCCAGAAAGGAAGTCTTCAGTCACATACGCCAGGCCTTACATTGTGACCTAAGTCTCAGGATGTAGTGTATACAATGGTGCCAGGCTCTATGGATTGTATACATGAAGTCACTGGGCCTGACTGTACAGTCATGGACACGTTTTTCACCATTGGATCAAGCTTGCTTTATACCCAGCAGATCCACTTCACGCAACATTCACAACTTCTTTGCAATTCTTCATTCCATTTATCCCTCCTTGCATGCGGTTGTGGTTTTCTTAGACGCCAATAAGGTGCTCGAATCCCTCGAATGGCTGTATCTGTTTGCCTTCCTGAAGCGCTTAGGTCTGATTCCATCCTACATCAAGTCCATTGAATTGTTATACTCCTGGCCCACAGCACAGCTGCGCATTAATGGGAGTGTGTCGGACGTTTTTGCTATAACCCGGGGCACCATGCAGGGCTGCCCTTTATCGCCGATTCCTCTTTGCGATAGCTATGAGACCCCTTGCCCGTCTGTGTCAACATGTGCAGAAAGGATGTGCCTTTTTCTCCCGCCATGTACTGGTGTCCCTGTACGCGTATAATGTTACTTTATATGTGCGAGAGCCACGGTCCAATTTAGATCCACTCATTAGAGAATTCACTAAATTTGGGGGGGAGTCTGGGATTATCATCAACTGGGCGTAGTCTTTTATAGTTCCCTTGACTAATGACACTCCCACATCAGGCACTGAATTTCGTTTGTTATGGCCTGAGGGCAAAGTCAAATATCTCAGTACATGGCTCAGCGGAAATACTGATGAACTGTGGAAGAATAACTATGGTAGATTTCTTTTTTTGCAGAGTTTTATACAGCGTGAACTTGACCCAAATCGGGTATCAGAGCGCTTTACATAGCACCAACTACGTTACATGAGGACACACATTCATTTTTGTTAGGCACGGGGAGATTAAGTGATTTGCCCAGAATCACAGGATGTTCAACGTCATTGCTGAGGCTCGAACCCATTTCCCCGGATTCAAGGTCGACCACACTAGCCGTTAGGCCAACTCCTCTCTCGACTGGCTCGACGAGAGGCTTGATGGGTTGGTCATGGCTCCTATTGTCACTTACAGGACATTTGGCCATTGCCAAAATGATGAACCTACCAAAGTCTTTATATATTCCTAAATTTGCCACTTCCCTTACCCCTTGGTTTCCGCAGGCAACTTCGCTCACTACTCATTTCACTCGCATGGTCAGGATCTCAACCATGCACTGCCTGGGAGACGTTGACGCTTCCCTTTGTGCAGGGTGGTCTCGGAACTCCAGACTTAGACCTCTATTATTATTGCACCCAGGCTCAATTCAAGCATTAGTGACTGTTCCCTACCCCATTTATGGTGCACACAGCCCCCGAGAGTGATGGGGTTGCGCTCTGCCCTGCCCATTGCATACAGCCATGTTTAAGACTCTTAGCACCCGTGGGATAGTGTGGACTCGGTGACTTGCACGGTGTAGGTGTGGGATGAGCTACGTCGAGCAGGGCTCGACTTGGCCATCTTTTTGTCCCTTCAGTGCCCATCATTGAACATCGCTCATTGCCAATTACTTCTGACTTTGGTACTTGCACTAAACTACGCAAACTTGGACCTTCATCCATGGGTACACTAGTCCCAAATGACACCTTCATCTCTGCACAGAACACCCTCCAGGCCAGCGCTGCTACTTTTCTTGCCACTTTTACATATTTCCAAGTGTGCACAGCCATTCGCACATTATTTGTAGGGTTCCCTGATGCCCTCCAACACTCCAGATTTTGGAGATGTTTCTCACATCCTCCTCACCAGGCAGACTTATCACAAGACTGTACGCTGACATGCAACGCACCGCACCAGTGTGCATACCTAACAGTAAGGCAGCGTGGGACACATATATCACGCTCCCACTAACAGATACACAATGGCAGTACTGCTGCTAGCTCTCATGCACTGTATCTCCAAACTACCGTCTTCGACTCAAACACTTCAAATTTTTGCACCTTATGTATCGTACCCCAGTGGGGAAGCTCAAAATTGGATTGAGGGGAGACTCTAGATGTGGCAGGTACTTACCGACTTCTTCGACCCCTCTTGGACATGAGACATGTCTCTGCATTCTGGGAGGAGAATTTTGCAAGATTGGGTGAGATACTAGGGCTCTTGCTCGAGTGCTCTCCCCTAGTAGCACTACTAGGATTTGAGCAAGCCGTGCCTCCTAGATAAATGTAGGTTGGCCATGAGATGGGAATGTCGCGCTTTGCCCCTGGTGGCAGACTGTTTTAAAGATGCTGCCTATTGTCAGGAACAGCTTGCAGCCTACTAGGAAATCATGCTGGTGCAATCACGAATGAAAGATATATGGTTCCCAGTTGAGGAATATTTTGTGTAGCCAGACACCTGCTGAGCCAGAAGTGGTGGGTCCAAATACTTTAATCATACTGAGCTTTTAAGTACTGGTCCTCATTGGGATAATTGGTCCCCCTACATGGATAAGCGTTTTTCTCCTGATCGCTGTTGCTAGGTTCAATTTGTGCTCCTGTACTTGCAAGCTCGCCAATGCTGACTGTATTCTTTTATTATTGATCTTCTGCACCTAATGTATTTCTCCTGACAGTGGGGCAGACTGGCGCAATGTCTTTACAATTAGTGGATGTATGGTATGAATACACGTGTATATTGGATGCATAGAGTGACGAGCCCTTATTAAGATGGTGGCTTGTGTTCTCGGCTGCTTGGAACCGGCTAAGATGGATTGAGCTTGAACTGCGAGGAGCTGCAGCCTGAGAAGATAGCTCCGGGGACAGAGGGACGACAATTCGGTCCTGTGACACTGTTGGGCCTGGCCCCAAAATTGGTAAGACAAGAGGGTTTGGCCCAATCACGGCCTTTAGGGACTGGAGTGCCACTCACTTCTTTCAACAGCAGGGAAGCTGGTCTGTGTCCATAGATGCTGCTCTGGGGACGTACTGCCAGTGATCTTTCGTGCCTGCAGCGCTTCGCAATATCCCACTACTCACAGGCTGGACCGCCCATCTTAGTGACCCCACCATACAGGGGAGCTCTATACTGCCCAGCGACCCCGGGAGACGATGGGCGGCCAGCGGGGAATTCAATCCTGGGCTAGTGGGCCGTGGCCCGTTCCAGGTAACTGCTGTAAATTGATACTTGTATAGCGCACTACTCACCCGCAAGGGTCTCAAGGCGCTTGTACGAATACCGCTGTGGAACCCATCCTGGCTTTCCCTGTGAGGTGTCCACTCCTGGGCACCCCCAAGGTGAAGCCAGGCATCCTTAGCGTTGTGGGGGCCGTTGTGGAGATTAAGCAAGCTATTGCCCAGAGTTGCAGAGTGGGACTCCATGATTGGAATAGGCACAGAGGCGAGAATTATCAGGTCCGTGGAATTTTTGAGCCCAAGACCCGCTGAGGTGGGGAATTGAACCCTGGTCCAGGGCTAGACCTCTGCATCAGGGTCTGCCGCTCTAACCATTGAGCCACACTTCTCCACTGTGGGATGGCATTGGGCAGACCAGAACAGCGCGGCAGTGGGGGGTCAGCCTCCCTGCATCGTGCTAGAGGAGATAAGTCTGACTGGGACAACAGAGTCGCCATCTGGGTGTTGCCCACAGGGACCACTGTGGTCAGACATTAGCACACAGAATTGACAGGACCCTCATAGAGGCACTGGAGGTGTTTATCTGAACGGTGTGGGCGAAGCGCACGTGCCGCGGCAATGTGAAAAATTATTTGAATTACAAACTGTGTTCTTCATGTCCTGGATGGCAAAGCTTCTGGAATGGACTGTGCTAGGTTTTTACCTTAGAGATGGGGCAAACTCATGGCCTCAGAGAGAAAACAGTCTGTCCCCCTAACTGATGCTGTTTGTTCCCATTTAGTACTCTTTCTTTCTTTGTCTACTTCCTTTACTCCTATCCCCTCTCACCTGAATCCCTCCCCTTGCCTGCTACACCGCCTAGCCCCCTGCCCTTTTGTGCCCTTTGACTAAGCACTCCTTCTCCCCTTTTTGGGGAAAGACCCAATATTTATACTCTGGAGTCTCAGTGAACCCGCTGAGAGAGTCCACAGCTCTAAGTGGGCCACTCACGATACAGGTATGGTATGGCACCCCTTGCCAAAGCACTCCCTCTCCCCTTTTTGGGGAAGGATCCAGTATGTAGGCCTTGGAGTCTCAGAGACCCCTCTGAGAGAGTCAATTGCGTACAGGGAGCCTCTCGCAACAGAGATGGGAAAATAATAACACTTCCCCTGGGATCACAGCTTACCGGACTTTGGACGCAGCTTTGACTTGTCTACCGGTTTGTGTCCACGTCACCCTCCCCCTCTGGTTTCTATGCTGTGTTTCTCACCCTCCCCTCCTCTTTCCCTCCTCCATTCTCTGTCTACTTCGCCTGCTCCTATCCCTCTCCCCTGAATTCCCTTACGTATATGTCCTTTTTGTTTGTCTCGACCTTACATGTAACTATGTTTGCCAAGCTCTAATAACTGTGTAATCTTTGTAACGATGTAACCTGCAACTATGACGGTCATTCAGGTAAAGCGATCTGATACTTCTGGGTCTAGCCAGCGCTATATAAAATCTTTAAAATAAAATAAAATAGTGCATAACGCATTGCAATGCTTGCTGTCTAGACATGTTGCTATAAGATTGTGTATTTAATTGAATTTAGTTTTTTTAAAACAAATAGTTCACCCTTCAGAAGGGTGTTGTGTATCATAGTATCTCACATCACAATACATGAAGGAAGGCCCTGGCCTACATGAAATTAGTGGGCTGGCTCATTCAGTGCAGGTCATGACCAGCATTGAGGATAGTCAGCAGACGACCACAAAAGTGTGTATGCAATGTTAGGGGTGGGTGGAATTTACGTAGCCGCGTTACACAAAGTTACGTGAAATGGTAAAAAATCTCCACGAGCTACGCAGAATTCCGCAAGCATGCGGAATTGCTTGTTCCGCATGTTTGCGATGCATTTTTCCTGTTCAGAGACGCTGTCTGCGTGCTAGGGGGGAAATATCTCGCAAACTTGCCCATGCGGTCGCCAATTGGCGTGGCAATTTTGTTTCACTTGTCCCGCCCGCTCGTGATGCGTGTTTCCTGTACGCGAACGTGGATGTCCGATGACGTGTCCGAATGAGTGTTCGCGATCGCACTCTCTCGTGGGATCGCGCGGCCGGCTACCAAAATCTCGTTTCGCACGCAAACGGGCAGAAATTATTTGTCGGCAAATGCTGGGATCCCGGTAATTCGCTACCGCACGCGCGAACACGCATTTTGAAAGCGCAAACAAGTAAAAAATCCTGCTACACCACGGATCACGGAATTTTGTCCATTCCACGTTCTCCGAGCGGAGCGGAATTTACCGCCCAGGCCTAGTATGAATGCTTTTGTAGTACTTAGCAGGTGAGATTTACAGATGTATTGTGTTAACCATTGATGAATGCTGGTGCGAGGTGTCAACAAAATGTGTATCAAACAATCAGATATCCTAAAACTTGAAGTCACAGACTGTTTCTTCATCTATTGCATCCATACAGGTCAACGACCATCAGAAGAAAGCCTGTTGAAAAGCCATCGTCCAGAAGGTGTGGGCCCTGGGAGTGTTTAACCAGTGTAAAATCTATTGCAGGTAGAGGTGGGGGGACCTCAGGTGCTGGACCAAGAAGATTGTGGAGGTCCAGCTGGGGAAGTCCTTCCAATGTGGACTGAGCGTGTGCCGGTCCCTGACCCCCCTAAAGGCCCCCATACTGGTGGTGGCCTACCCAGATCTCAATAGGCAGTTGAGGGCACAACAGCAGCTTCAAGGAGGTGAGTCTTGACCAGAGTCATACATGATACATTGCTAGATTTGTGTATTACAGCAAGCATTTCCCCATCACGATTGGGGGTGAACCATGTGTAACACACAAGATGAGTCATTTTTAGGTCTGGTAGTATGCGCATGCTGCTGTGCTGTGCCTATTGTCTGTCTGACCAGGAACACAGCAGAGTCCATCCACTTCAAGTTTTCAGTTTTTAGGAGGCACCTGTCTGAGTGAAGTAATAAATCATCTCATGTTCTTAGTTGTTGTGGGTGACAATTGTATCACACGGACGACTTGTCTTCCTTGTGAAAAAAGTTATGTTCCCTCACTACTGTCTGTCATGTGATGGTAGCCCTATTACATGTCATTTGGCATACTGTGCACAGTTTATGCAGTGACTGTATAACACTTCCCATTGGAAAGTTGTGTATTAACAGTGACACATGTGTGTAAACATCACTGGTGCCATCAGCATTAGTGCCTACGTGTAGCCAAGTGTACATTAGCCTGTTGTTTGTTCATCTGCAATAGTGTTTTCAAAAAGTTTCTCAACGTGAGCGATAGCAAATATCCACAACCCCCCGCATTGAGAAATTGTGCCGGGGGCAGGTCTAGAGTAAGATTTTCCTCTCTCGCACTCACCAACTTAACATTGGCAAGTCTGAGCAAGGAGAAACACTGCTCTGCTCCATTGAGTATTTCGGAACTTCATGTGGAGCGCGGAGTGGGAAAAACTCCACGAGAGAACAGAATTTCACACCCATTCCTACCTTCAAAGTTGTATTGGCTTGTTGGAATACAATCTATGAATGGCGTTATCACCTCTACCAAGCAGGATTGGGGATATTCATATACCTATAGGAAGTCTGGCGCTGTGTGAATTTTGAGTATCTATCGCCCAAAACTTTGGACCTCAATGTTTAAAGGCAACTGTCTAAGGTCCATGTGATGCGTAGCTAAACTACTTCAGTACAGCTTTCATTAGACTCGACATATGATGAAGTTTGGAGTCAAAAGCCATGCAACACAATTTGTGCCACGGCACATAATAAATACAAATAAAATAAATAAATACAAATAAAATATTTATGGGAGATTGGTCTTTAAGTTGACCTTCATGGTATCATGATGTGACATGAGGCGAAAGGAGACCTGTTGAAATCTCGGCCTTGCATGAACAGTGTGTAAATGTAAATATTGTATACATCCTATTTGGTAACATCATTTTACTATGGTATACTACAAGTGTACAAGTATGCAAGGTGAACAACTATCCTAGAATGGGGAAATAATGATGGAGTGTACCCAAGTACATCAATGCATATGGAGCTGCCAGGAGCTTTGACATGAGTAGAGCAAACTGTTTATAAGTTATGTAGCATGCATGCTAAATTTGAAGTCTATAGAGTGAATCACAAAGCTGGTGTGATATGTGCACTAAATAAATGTTTTCTGTTTATTTGTGACAGTTATGTGTGAAAAAGCAGTTGCAATAAACTGTTGTTACATGTAATTTCAGATTCATCCAGGGCAGGTATAGGAGAAGCTGGCCACAGTGGTTTCAACAGGGACAGTTTCTTTTTGAGGGTGGGGGAGCGTTGCTATGACCCGCATGGTGTTAAAAATAAAATGGCAATGAAATGATTTAATTGCCATTTTATTTTTAACCAAGGCATGCCACAGCCTCCAGCCAGCCTCTTAGCCAGGAGGGTGTGTCCTGACAGTGGTCTGCTGACGATTGGCAGCAGGAGTAGTGGTAGCCATGCACTTCAAATTGCACATGTCACTTTGGCCCGTGGTCTTGCGCTGGCCAAAGTGACATTGCACACTTTGAAGCTCTCCATCGAAATGTCTTAGTCAGATGGGTGGGGACTAAATACAGGCCTCTAGGGCCTGCAGTGATAGGTTAACCCTCCCTATCCAATCCTGGTGCTGCTCTCATGCAGCATCTGTATTGGTTGGGGGGGGTTTCTTCATTCAGCCGGCTTTGGAAGGGCAGCAAGGAGGACGCAGAGCCCATGGTAAGTACAATTTATTTTTATTTCATTAATATAATGTGTAATGCTTTACTGTTTCTTTTTTTTGGAGGGAGGGGTTGTTTATACTATGGGCTTTTGTAGGGAGAAAAACTTGTTTTTCAGCTTTTTGTAGGTGGTGGGGCACTTCGCTCACCCCACCACTTTGAAAGGTCACCAGCTGCTCCTAGGTTCCGGACGTGAAATCTCAGATATGGAGGGACCCAGGGACCAGGAGGGTGTGAGGGGTTCCAGGCAGCAGCTCATCACCATCATCAGGGTTATCCTCCAATGGATACTCCTGAGTCCTGGCGTACCCCATAGGATAAGTACAACCTTCATCCTTGTCTGCCACTCCCAGTTCCATTGCCACCCTTTCTGTTGTCCCCCAAACAGTTATCTGGGCCTATTTCCCCTGCCCTGTTACCCCTACTGTCGTAAGTAAGGAGGCTATTGGCCTCCCGAGGACCATCTCTGTGGGTCAGACTACACTCCTGACTGACACCCGGGCAAGGCAACCAGCTGACACTGATGATAGCCTACCTGGATGGCATTCACAGAGAAATGTTTGGTCTACAGAGGTCTTTTAGGCTCTGGTCTCCTCTCTCACTGCAGCCCTCCACCCATCCCAGCCTCACATCCCACCTCCTACCCCTTCCCCATCCAAATTCCGTATTCCCATGCCTATCCAAAGCACACGCACACATACTTATGCATAAACTTGATCAGACCCAACGACCACACACAAATAAAAACCTCACAAAAAAAACACAGGCATGCAGCCAGACACACACACACCCTTCACCACACCACACCAACAGCCACAGACCCCTCAACAACACCCAGCATTCATGCAGATACTAAACACACAGCCACAGTCCCCTCCAAGACACCTAGCATACACAACACTACAGCAACAGCCACAGACCCTGCCACAATACCCAGCATACACACAGACACCACAGCAACATTCATATACCCGTCAACAGCACCTAACATACATGCATACACCACAGCAACAGCCACAGACCCCCTCCACAACACCCAGCATACACACAGACAACACAAAAACAGCCACTGGCCCCTCCACAATGCCCAGCACATCCACAGCACACACAACCAAAAACCAAAAAAGCTCACAGTCACCCACACAACACACACCGACACAACACTCAGTTCATACAGCACGCACCTCTCACTTCGAATCCCTTTACCTCCCAAACTGAACTCCATCCCGAACATCCTATCTGTTTTCCCCATGAAGATGTGTTGTTCGCCCTTGCCCTTGGACCTGTAAAAACCTCCCCCTCTCCCAAAGTCCAAATACCCTCTCCCAAAACACAACCCATCTCTTCCACATCCCACTCTACCCCTAAAAACATATCCCCACCCCACTAACACCAGCACAAAGACCACAAAGACCACAACCCCACCCCCCCAAAGACCAGCCATCCCTTACACATCCCACTCCACCCCTGAGAAACCGGATCCCCACCCCACTAAAACTAGCCTATAGACCAAAATACCCTCCCAAAACCAAACCCGCCCCTCTCTAAACCACTGCCCCCTTCTCCTACCAAGTACCATCTTAAAGGTGCCTGCTTTGCACAATGGATGCCCCTTTGTGAGAAGGTTCCCTGGAAGTGTTGGTAAGGTCAAGTTTGGTGACGCAACATTGTGCTGTGGCACATGGTTACACAATGGACTGGCCAATGGCCTTTGTTTTTCAATCATGTTTTGACATACTGTCATTAAAACGTTTCATAGTTTGGAAGACATTGGTCCTCCCATTAGTTTTCGAGCTATTTGATGATATTGTATATGCAGTTATGCGTGACTACAATTGTGTTTGTTTCATCCCTGATTGCTGATCCAGCTGAAGTGGTTAGTATGATCTGAACTTGAACCCAGTGCTAGAGTCACACAAGAAGAGGGGAAATATTGAATGGATGTCTATGTGGGATGAAATCCAATTGTGGCAGACATTGCATTAGATGTTATAGTATACGGTAGATATTTCAGCTTCTCATTGCCACTGTCAACATAATTCAGGTTGCACTACTCCCTATGATGTAGGTTGGATATGTGTTTGATGTGTTCAAGTTAGATATGTGTTATCCACACATGGAGGGTGTTAAATTGAAATACCTTTGTGGATTTTTGTATGGACGTGTTGATTTTCCTGTGTGTACCTTACACCTACTTTTTCTAGATGTGTGACAAATGCTGTTAATGCTATGTTTGCCTACATGACTTGCACTTCCACATTACCCACACATCCATGGCACTTGGTTATTCTATTGGTTGCCCCTGATATGCTTTCATCCACAGGTCCTGGGCACATTGAGGTTCTCAGGCATGTGCAAAATGTTTTGTGCCCCAGGGCCCCAGCCTTTTAGGGTTTCCTCTGGTAGAGGTATACCTAATCTGCAGAGAGTGTTTACATTTTGCCCTTAGAATGCTTCTCACTCTGATTCTATCGAATCTCATTTACTGACATTTCCTTTACATGTGTGTGAGAATCCAATACAGAGTTGTGGCAGAGAAGGTGTGTTTCATGACACATCCATGCAGATGTATCTATGATATCAAAATAGGACCTGGGATGTGTCACATAGATTAATAGGTATAATATTGATGAGGAGGTGCTGTTGTGTGACACACTTTAATGCATACATCACTATCACTGATTATGAGCTGTGAACACATGTCCATATGTGTACATTGTGCCGGTGCTGTGTCAGTGACTTGGCCAAGTAGGGCATCATACAGAAACATTTGGGTTATACATTTAAAACAAGCCCAAACATGGTCCCGCAAAATATGTTTGACCAAAGGACCCCAACCCACTTGCCAGGTCCATGGCGGGGCATTGGTTTGCTGATGAGTCTATGGAAACAGGTAGTAGTGTGACTTACCGTTGGTTGCGTCTACGAGGATGTGGGTTTTGGAAGTGATCAAGCAATTTCAACAGCGGCAGGACAAGTACAATCGGCTCATTGGTGGTACGGGCCATGTAGAGGTGAGTAGTGGTGAGTTTCTGCCTTATATCCCTCCCTTTCCACTAGCTCCAACGTGGTAGTTGGACCGCCATGCTCATGCCGGCCGTAACGCATCTTCTAAATGGGTCGGCAGTTACACTGGCAGTCCGAACCTTTGACAGTCTCATTGGCCTATTCTGACACTGCAGCAGTTGAATTAGTCTGGTTGTTGAACCGCTGCGGTCTTTCGTCTATGTAACCTAATGTCTCGTAATACTGCAGTTCGACCACCAGTGGTGCGGCTGTCGATCCTATGCCGTTGCCACCGAGGTACTCAGGTCCTATGTTGTATACCTGAGCTTTTGTTCAGATAAAAATCCTATTGAGGGAGCGCGGAAACAATGCGAACTAATAGAATCTGTGCTGCTGTCATTCACACAATGTGCAATCTTGTCCTATTGTTTAGCACAAAATTATTCCTCACATCCAAAAATGAACATGAGGGCTCATTTCATGCTAAACAAATTAGTACTAAATACTGGAGCTGTGTTTTGAATAACTCAATTGTATTTTTCAGGAATTTATTTGTGATTTGTCTTAAAGAAAGTATATACATTTCACACAGGCCTAGGCCAAACATTGGTGAAACATTATGTAAGCAAGGTGAAATCTAATCTGAAAATGTAGGTGCTATTTTACACTAGCGAATTGTAGGCAATCAGATCATACATGTGGGGGGATAAATGTTTTGTTATGTTATGTTTATTTGTATAGGTCAATATGCAACCCCGGAGAGTATCCTGGTGCTAAAGCATGAGCTTTTTTGGCCTAGCCAGTGTCCAGGCGTGGTGAGGAGTCAGGTCTTTAGTTTCTTGCAGAATTCAACAACTAAGAAGGAGGCTCTTACTTGCAGGGGAAAGTCAGCTGTCTTTCATTGGAGCAGTGTCAATCACTAATCTTGGAGTGGCAGTCGGTTCTCATAATTGGAATTAAATCGCTGGTGTACCCAGTGTGAGCCTCTCAATACCACTTACGAACATAAACATAGATGTACGGGTAGACTTTGCATCCTTGGCAATGCTGCATTATTATACTGTTTCAGCCGCTATCAATCTATGCCTTCTCTACAAGATGCTACAGCGTGCTGTCTGTACCCAGGCACAGCACTGGGACTGCAAGGCAAAGTGAATTGAGAGCATTGTTCAATGGATATCCCATCAATGGTCTCTATGGGCCAGACAACAGCTCCAGCGAAAAGGAGGGAAGCCTGACTACATTCTCCTGAATGGTCTTTTTGGTGGATGGGGGAGTGACGCACTCGATGCCCTGAGCGCGCTCCTGCCATGGAAAAATAGAAAGACCTTCTCTGGCAGCTTTGATTCTTCATCCTTTGAACACTCACATGAATTAAATAGCGTTCAGTCAATTTGTGATTGAAAAGCACTTACCCAGGCACAGCTGCGCTCATCCACCACCGCATGGAAAGTAGGACCTTTAAGCAATTTGATTAAAAATATTTATGTGGGGGATGGGTAGATGTGTTGGACTGGCACGAAAAGTCTCAACCATTCCCCCAACAGCAACTGCTAAGGTTTTTCTCAAATCCTCACCTGAGCTTGTTCTGGTACTGTGGAAACTTCTGCTTTGATCTCAACCAATCAAAAATAATGGCCCCTTGGTTCTTTGAGGGCGTGGGAAGCTAGAAGGTGGCGGGCATGGTCAATTGAGGCCATACAGGGGTAATTCATTATAAGAAGCATATAAT
Organism: Lissotriton helveticus; assembly: GCF_964261635.1. Taxonomy (NCBI): domain Eukaryota; kingdom Metazoa; phylum Chordata; class Amphibia; order Caudata; family Salamandridae; genus Lissotriton; species Lissotriton helveticus. The sequence continues at coordinate 329,838,269 of NC_136065.1, read as the reverse complement.
TGTTCCTGAGGAGCTTACTCGAGTCGTCTTACTACCTTGCGTGTACACTCCCACGTAGAAAGTGAAGATCAAAAAATGACTTAGGGCTAGATGTAGGTGGCGAAATACCGGTCGGTAAAGCCGAAATTCGGTAAATTTCAGCTTTACCGACTGGTATTTAGCCATGTGCGATGTAGGTATTACTGAATGTCATTGGTAATAACTAATCTTTAAATTAAAGGGAAATCAGTTACCGATTCCTTATTTACCGATCGGAAACTCCAAAATACCGAATCGATAAATAAGAAATCGGTAAAAATGTGGTAATGCGATGTACCAATAATCGGTAATACGGAATTTGTCCAAATTCGGTATTTAAGAATCGGTAATTACCACTGACCCAGAGCAGGTGGTAATCAGGTGCAGTGCATAAAAACAACCCTAAAATGCATCAGTGTGAACACAATGGCGGCACTCTACGTCATAGCAAGGCGGCTACGTTTGCGATCAGCAGGACTGAGGGTTTGGAGACGGGAAGAGCGTGTGTACAGACTGCATGTAACACTGTTCCAAATGACTGAGGGAGAAATACATGACAGGTTCAGGCTACACCCACAAACAATCCTAGACCTCATACGGGACCTGCAACCATACCTGGAGCATCAGACACCAAGGGTGCATGCCATACCAACACATGTGCAGGTGCTCTGTAGCCTGCACCTACTCGCTTCAGGAAGTTACCAGGGTGTAATAGCTGCAGCAGGTGGTGTATCACAGAGTTGCCTGTCCCGTTTCTTCAACTCCTTTTTGGACGCCATGATGCAGAGAATGCATCACTACATACGCTTCCCCTGCACACAGGTGGAGCTGCAGAAGACAAAGCTGGATTTCTACCAACAGGCACAGTTCCCACATGTAGTAGGTTGCATCGATGGGACCCACGTACCAATATGCCCAACTGCAGCTACAGAAAACATATACCGCAACCGCAAATCCACTCACTCCATCAATGTACAGGTGATATGTGATGCAGACTACATCATTACGGACATTGTGGCCAAATTCCCAGGGAGTACCCATGACTCCTACATATTCAGGAACAATGGGATCTATACACGTCTGGCTGCTGGTGAATTTGGAAAAGGATACCTTCTAGGTAAATCAACGTGACACACCCTGATGTATACCTTGGAAGAATGTATTGGTGACCCAAATTAATGGCACTTTCTTTCCCATTTAGGTGACAGCACATATGCCGTCCGGTCATTCATCTTAACTCCATACCTCAACCCATCCACCCCAAGTGAGAGGAGATACAATGTGGCACATAAAAGCATGCGCAACATTGTGGAGCGCACCTTTGGATTACTAAAAAGCAGGTTCCGTTGCCTCTATAAAAGTGGAGGTGTACGTCAGTACTGCCCCATCATCTGCTGCATATAATAGCAACACGTGCAATGCTGCATAACCTTGCCACAAAGAAAGGAACAGCAGTGGAACTAACTGACTCTGAGGACGAGGGTGAGGGTGAGGACTAGCCACAGCCAGAGCACGGCGCAGCAGGTGTGGCAGCAGCACCGGATGGGAGACACAGACGGGCTGAGATAACATGCAACTATTTCTGAGCGAGTAAAGAGACAAAGCCAGCTACTGTATTTGAGTGATGGTGTTTGATGATCAGAGCACACCACCAAGATTGAAAGCAGTGTCCTCACAAACATGGGTTATATCACCCATTTCAGTACAACCATATCATGGCTGGCTCTATTTCCTGCGCCCATGCGCTGCACTGCCACGTTCCTTTGCCCCACTGTCTGCACTGCCAGTTTGTCCAGGGCCATCGCTGTGGCATTCGCTGCGCCTCCTGGTCTCTGTGGGAGAGGGCATGATACTACTACGGCTAGTTGCCTCCTCACTTTCACCCCCATCAGGTGTAGTGGCCACCTTGTCTGTTTGCAGCAGTTCAAGTGCCGTGGTCAGTGTGACCAGCCCCCTAGCCACATCCCTACTACAGTGTGCCATCTCCTCCTGCATGGCTATTGAGTGTCTGCACATGAGAGAGGTTGCAGGGGACAGGTGGTTCATCGCCTTGGTGTAATTATCCAGTTTCTGCCTCTTCCTGCGCATAGACAGGCGGTCCTCCTCCAACTTGCTGCAGAGCTGCCTCACAGCCGACGCCACGTCACTCATGCCCTCAGCCATGGTGGCGTTGATGGCACTGATGACCTTTTCAATGCGATGCATGTGAGCATTCATATGTGCCATCTGCCGCTGCACTGACCTGATCGCTCTACCTTGCAGGCGCTGGACCTTCAGCATGTTGCCTTAGAGCCCAGAAAACACACTATCATCTTAGCCCTGGATGTGAGGACTGGCGGCCCTTGTCCTGCGGCGTCTGGAAGATGTGTGGGTGAGCACTGTTGGGGACTGTGATCTTGCCCTGTTGCCGTCCTCAGCCACTGTCGACTGTTGGACCCCTGTGCTGTCCTCCTCGGACACCTCCATCTGCTGGAGGGTGCCACTGCATGCCTCCTGCCTGACGGTGGTGGTGGCGTTGATTGTGGCGGTGGTGATGGTGGTGATGGTGGCGTTGAAGGGAACTGTGTTGATGGTGACGGTGCTGGTGGTGGCTGTGATGGTGCTGTTGGTGGTGGTGGGGTTGTGTGCCCTGCAGGCAACTGGTAGTCCTCCTCTTGTCTCCTCTCTGGCCTGGGTACCTTCCCTCTGCTCCCCTCTGCTGCACTGCGAGATGTCACGCCTGTGAAGACAGAATGTAGATATGTTCACTTATCTGGCAGCATTTGCATTGTAATACACATTATGCCTGCCAAACACACTGACTGTCCTCTGCTTGCTAATTGCTGTCACATGCCTTTCGGTTTGCTGGACTGACTGTTCTGAACATGTGTTACTTCTGACTACATCTCCCATATTGCATTGCAGGTTATGAGTAATACATGAGCTAGAGTGGGAGTCTCTATGCCTCTCTGGGGATTTGGGCTCGGGAGGGGGGTGCACAGCATGCTGTGCATACATCTTACCTTGTTTGTCGGCAGCTCTGGCAGAGCTGTCAGCGTCGCCAACCCCACTCACACTGTCTGGCTGGAGGGTGGACCCAACCAGGAGCTCCAGGGCAGTTGGCGCAGGTGCTATGCTCCTCCATCCACCAGTTTTGCTGGCCTACTTCTGCCTCTCTGCCATCCTCGCCTTAGCAGTCTTCCTCAGATCATACCATCTTTTTTTAAGATCTTCAATGGAGCGCTAGGTTACTCCGACGGCATTGATCTTGTCCTGAATAGCAAGCCAGATCTGTCTTTTTTGTGATTGTGGCACATGCGGGGACTGCTTGCCAAAAACTTGTCATGGTCCTTGGTGACTTCTTTGATGAGGACCTCCAGTTCACTCTCGCTAAATTTCTGCTTTCTTTTTCCTTTCTGCTCCCTCCTTCTCCCTCTCCTGGTTTGCCATTTTGCTTGGTGTTGTTTGCAAAAAGAGGCTATGTTGCTCCAGGCATTTCTGCTCAGCTCCCTGCCTCACAGTCAGCTCCAGGTTCAGTGCAGCTGCCTGGGTGTGGCCACTTCCTGTTTGGGAGGTAATTGAGATGCACAGCATTGGCTGATTCCACACTTTCCGAATTTTTAAATTACCGAATTGGTATTTACCTATTCGGTATTGGGATTCGGTATTTACGATTCGGTATTGGGGTTTCGGTAAATTTATTTTACCGATTCATTCCAAATCGCTATTTTTTACCGATTAATACTGATTCGGTAATTTTTACCAAATCTTTACGTACATCGGATATACCGATTCCTTAATACTGAAACGGTAAAATTCGGTATTAAGGAATCGGTATTTCACTATTACCTACATGTGGCCCTTAATGTCAAAGAAGTGACAATGAATATATCATGAAATAAAGAGTCAAAGCTGCTTGAACTCCCATATATTACAATTCTCATTTATACATTAAAGTATCCCGGTGCAAACACAAAATTACGCAAGCACAGGCGATGCAGTGCTCGTAGAGGTGAAATGTATACATGGAAAAACATAAAAACCCTGCAATTCCACTCTGCTTAGGTATCTTAGTGATAGGCAAGGGAAATCCTAACTTCTAGTTTACCAGTGAACTAAATCCAGTGAAATCATATAGTCAGCATGGGTTGAATGTCGACGTTTCGATCTGTAAATTATTTGTCAGGTCTCTTCAGGATGCAGCCAGTCATCTGTCTGTAACACAGAAATTGACTCAGGAAATAGATGTCGTATAGAAAAACTATCAGAGGGAACTCTCCAGAGCACTGCCTGTGCCTTGTCTGCAATATTCTGAGTTTGCTATGGTCACCTATGATTGGGCCATTTTTGTGTTTGATCCAGTGATCAGGGATGTATAATTTTTCATAAACATAGGCCTATTTACACTACCAAACTGATCCATTCAGGCTGGGTGTCACTGTGATGAAAGTTTATACCCAACTTACCAAAGTACGTCACAGAACCTGTATTTCCTCTTTACAACTTATAAATATCTGTGTCGACGGACCTATTAGTTAATCAGTTGATGACAATACTCATCTAAAGTATACTACTAAATAATAACAGACTTAGTTGTAAATGTTTTATTATTTATTGCAAATAATGTGAAGTAAAATAATGCTCATGCAGTACTTGTTATGCGATGCAAACCATTGATCATCACAGTGAAAATATATTAGCAATGTACAGAAAAAAACTCATAGCAAAATAGCAAAGCATTGAAGGAGTGGATAGGCGAAGAGAGAAAAGTTTCAGAGACAAAATACATTTGCAAATGATTATGCAAATTCGAAATATCATCTATACTAACCCAAGTAAGGAAATCAGGGAAATCTACCCTGCTGGCCAAAGAAGAGTAGTGGGGACCCCTCAAGAAGAATCGAGTGTTAAAGATTAAGTCAGGAATCAGGATCAGGAAACAGGTAGGCCTCTAACTGGGAACAGCCAACTGACGACAGCGACGATCTCCCGCTAGCTAACACCAGCCGACCCATCTACAAACCACATCCACCAGGGCACCCCAGTTATACCCTAAAACCTAAATGTCCAAACCACATTTGTTTCAGTATTCATAAAATCTCCGATTCTCATTGGCTAAGAGTGGGGGTGGCAACGACCCTCATTCTTCCATGGGAACCAAATGCCATACTATCAACCTTTCATGCCTCCGTATGCAGGTTGGATGAACCCATACAACCCTAACATCCACCCACAACAGCAAATGGACAATCACTCAATGTCCAATGCCACGAATCAACCTCAACAGCCTTTTTTAGGGAGAGGTCAAAACCAAACGCGAGGCAGAAAGAAAAACTTGACGTGGCAAGACCAACAACCGAATGTACAGACACGCAGCATGGCATCAGCCCAACCAGGCCCCAGCAAGAAGACTCATTAGTTGTAAACTTATCGGGTACCAACCTGACCGATGATCAGATGACTGTCCTTAATAAAGGACTAGGATTTGTGCCGACACCTACACTGGACCGCTTCAATCTGAAATGCGAAGTCTCAGAATTTTGTCGGACATTGAAATTAAAAACCTTTTTCAACGAATCCATCAGTCCACATAACGAAGGTGACACTACCCTGAAGAGGAAATCTAAGTTCTGTCCTCCAATGACTACAGTACCCATTGAGATACAAACTTTTGAGCAGGCAATCATGAAAGGAATCGACAATCTGGGTCCCAACAAAAAGACTTATCAAAATTTGAGTAAAAAGGAACGACTTGCTTTGATGGAGTTGAAGGATAATGATAATATTGTCATAAAACCAGCAGACAAGGGGGTGGGGTAGTGATCCTATCAAAAGAAGGATATAACCACCAGTGCCTATCCCTCCTGTCTGATGAGAATTTTTACAAAAAACTTGAAGAAGATCCTACCGACAGACTGACCAATGTCATCGCTATCATGGTACACGAAGCTGAAGTCAGTGGATGGATTTCAAAAAAGGAGGCAGAATTTCTGACGCCTAAAAGCCCTAAAATACCATTCTTTTATTCGTTACCCAAAACACACAAGAACAAGTCACCTCCCCTGGGACGCCCAATTGTCTCGGGAATAGGGTCATTACTAGAGCCCCTCTCTAAATTTGCAGATGAGTACTTGAAGCAGTTGGTCCAAAAAACACCAACCTACCTAAAAGACACTAGGGACCTCCTGATTCAAATCGCAGACCTAAAATTCAATCCAAACACAATGTTGCTGGTAGGTCTTGATGTTGAGGCATTGTACACGAGCCTGCCCCAGGAAGACACCTTACAAATGTTGGAAAACCTCCTCTTTAACCAAGACTGGCCACACAAAACCCCTCGCCATTTCATTTTGGAATGCTGCCGGCTAGTCTTAAAGGAAAACTACTTTGAGTACAATGGTCAACTTTTCTTACAAAGCCATGGAACATCCATGGGGAGCGCTTGTGCCCCTTCGGTAGCGGGACTCTATGTAAGCCAACTTGAACAAGACTCTGTGCTTAACATCACAAATCCCTATGTTTCCAGTATTATATACTGGAAACGCTACATTGACGATATTTTGTTAATTTGGGATATCAAAGGAGATCTGACTAAATTCATGGAATGGTTGAATAAAAGAGACAGATGGCTAAAGTTCACCTTCACTTCCAGCAACCAATGCATAGACTTCCTTGACCTGACAATCTTCCATGAGAATGGGAAGTTGGAGACTAAAACTTTCACAAAACCCACGGCAAAGAACAGCTTGCTCTCGTATCGTAGCTACCATCCACGACCATTGCGGGACAATCTTCCCTTTAGCCAATTCCTACGTCACAAACGTAATTGTAGTAAAGGCAGCGACTACCAAATACAAGCACGGGAATTGAGCCAGAAATTACAACTGAGGGACTATACACCTTCTGTGATCACGAAATGCATGAAAAGGGCCAGACATCAACCACGTCAATGTCTCTTGCAGACCAACAGAAAAGAACCAATAAAAGATCTGGTAAAATGTGTCACCACCTATTGTCCGGCTACTTACGATGTACAGAAACTGGCAGATAATCACTTCTGGACAATACGACTGGCCAAAGCCAAGATTTGCTAATAAGAGCACTAAAAACATCAAAGACGTTCTGGTCCATACAAGACCAAAGACAAAACAAATCCATTCTGTCATTAGAGACGTCAGGATGGAACCTGTAGTTGGCCACTACCCATGTGGCACTTGCGGTGTATGTAAATTTACTAAACCAACTAAAACTTTACCGCTGACCGATACTTTAAAATGGACCCAAAAGCAACATACTAATTGCAACTCGACACATCTAATCTACATGGTCACCTGCCCCTGCAGACGTCAATATATAGGTATGACCTGTAGAAAAATCAAGTTACGAATTGGAGAACACAGGAGCAATGTCAGAATGAAGAAAAACAACACGAAGCTTTGCACACACTTCGTGGAAGCAGGACACACCTGTGATGAGTTGAGCTGGACAGTACTCGAAATGCTACAAGACAAGAACAACAATGCAGAGCATGTTCTTTTTGAAAAAGAACAAAGGTGGGTGGACCGTCTTGGCACCCATATATCAGGGATGAATGACAATATTCCCTGGAGTCAGTTTTATTGAAAACATCTCTATTAAGAACATCTTAAACATACACTTTAATCAAACTTGCAAACCATTCTGATGATGGCAGGAAGGAACAACTCATCCAGTTTGGTAACTGTGATATAAAATTGACATTATCCCAGCGAAATAAGTAAGTGAAATACGATTACCAGAATGCAAATATATATTGATACAATAAATCCACTGACGAACTCTGTTTATCAGGAGCTTAAACCAATCATAGTAGCAGGCCTATGTCCGTGTCCCCCTTCGAGTTGGTTAATATTTTATTAATATTGCATCCCTTTCAAGTATACATCAGGTCCATGAGCCTTGTTTGTTAATAAAATAGAAATAAAGCATTTCGCATTTTCATTTGGAGGTGGGAACCACCTTGGAGGGACTAACTTGTTAATATTTGAGTCCTTTCTTAGTGTCTAGACTTCTGCCAAAAGACCGGGAGGCAGAGTCAGTACAGGGACTGAAAGCTGGTCCTCGTGGGTAAGAATTAGTTTTGAAGACAACTCTACACGGGTAAGAAGTCCTACTTAATATATTCTAACCGAATTGATAAAAAAAATTCTAGCAAAGACCACTCCTAGCGACTCTTCACTCCTGTAGAAGCTTCTAAGAACACCTATTAAGGTATTTTTTACTGAAATTTTGCCGCGTGTGTAAATATGCATTTTATTAGAGTCAAAGCGCGTAAATGCATAATAACATCCCGCTTTTGTAGAACAGATGCTCGACATTAATAACACCAACATAGTTTCACTACTGGGACCTTGTACTCTCAGTTTTCCCTCTTTTCCCTCCTACTCCACCAATAAGCATGAAATGCATAAGTAGCCTTCTCCCTGTGTTTAAAGATTGTAAACCTGTTTTCTCCTACCCTCCTACCTTCTCACTATTACTGTATCTACAATTAGGTGCCTACCTTCCACTAGTAATTCTAGTCTGTGTGCTTTAAGAAAAGTATTATGCCTAATCACCACATTTAACATACCATAATATAGTGTATTGTTTGTGTTCCCACATTATAGGTGACTATATAAGAAATGCTATAATAGCTATAGGAACCTACACAAGTTGTGTGAGTACCTTCTATGTATGTATTTTTGTCTTTTTGTCCTGACGAAAGCTCTACAGACCCGGCTGGGCTCATAGAGCTGAAACATGTTGACGTATCCATATATATATAGATATATGGTAATCTAGTTGCCTGATTACATATATATCGAATCTTTTAACAACAGTGTCAACCTTCTCATTAAAATTCTTCTCTGGTGACACACTGTTTTTTAAATTAATTTTTTCCCTCCCTATTATTTCTGGACACTTCTACCTGGACCAGAGGTAGACTCGGGTGAGGCAGGCATACCGCACGTTATTTGACTACCCTATGAATATGCCATGACACCTGACGGGGCGGATAAAAGATATACCTCATCGACTAAATCAGGTTGTCTATGAGGGTTTTCAAAGACTAACCAAAGGTTTAGTAGACACCAGTGTCCATTCCTTTTTGATTAATTTAAGAATGGGGGTGTTCTGTCACACCACTGTGTGAACATTCAGCATTGTGTCAAATTCTACCCAGGAAACTATTTTGAACACAAACACAGCACATATTTCCTGCAGAGTTTTATATGTATCAAATGTATTAAGTCTCTCACTCTCTCTTTGTTTGCTCTGCCATCTCATGAGGAAGTTACATCCCTTCCACTGGCTTATCAAAAATGCCTTCCGAGGCGTGGCAGTCAGTCAGCACATTGTGAAAGTCGGATTCATGCTCTTGCATTTTCTGCTCTTGTTTCAAACCCATTATTTCATTTTATTTCTTCTAGCATACATTTAACCCCGAACTGGCATGCAGGAAAGTAGGCCCATGATTTTATTTTCTACAAGAATCAAACACAAACATTTATTATTTTCATGAAATGTAATTTCAAAGTGCACAATCCCTGCATTGCACCAACGCATGCACAATCCATGTTCTTCCTAGCAATGTATTATTAAAGTGCACAAAAGTAGCATTAGTCATTTTTTTTAAGCCAAACAGAATGCGGCCTAGTTTTCATGCATTAATAGACCCATTAGTTTACCCATGCCCAAAAGCATTTCCCCTTATTATAACGTTTATTAATAAAAGATTTCACAGCACACTGTTAATAATTGTTACAGAGGGTTCAATCCAAGCAGGTTTAATTTTCGCAAAACCCTGCTCCATCATTTTTAAAGGCTAATGGTAAATTGGGGAGGGCTCTGAGGCCACATTTACACAATACAAACCACCATGCACTCATTATTATGCTACCCGAGTATCATTGTTGTCTTACCAGTTTACCAATGGGTGCTGTACAGGGCTCTGATATCCTCCTCTGGGCTTCCCCAAGTTAACATGGATCCAGCAGTCCTCACTTGGCCTCTTCCTTGTGCCTCATACAGGAGTTCAAGCTAAACCTGGAACCAACAGAGCAGGCACAAGTCCTGCAAAAGGAAGTGGGATTACTAACCAAGTTAGGCAGTGTGCTAGTGGCATCATAAAATGTGTTATCACAGCCCATGACATCACAACCATGAAATTACACGTGGCATCACAGGAAGTGACCTCCCTGGAAGTGAAATCACAAGAAGTGACATCAGATAATGAGACCTCACACATGTTTATCAAGTATATCATGAGTTAGCACATAGGAACTTTAGCAAATAAGATTTGACGTCAGGGTTATACCAAAAAAGTGGCGCAATCCCGACACATACTCTGAGCCTCAACTAATACATTATGTTTTTTTAAACTCTGCCACAAAGAAACTGACAATAAGGAGAAGCATGGGAGTAGATCTGTTCTGCTTAATTGGTGGCAAAGTCTGGTTAAAAAAATAAAAATCTTATGGGGCTGAGGCATCTGCTGCAGAGGTGCCCAGTAAATCCCAGGGAATATTAATAATGGTGAGATAACTCTTGTGGTTAATGCATTTGTTAGCGAGATATGTGTTTTGTGTAGTCCCACATTCGAATCAAAGTGGTATAAAAGTTTAAGGTGTCTCCTGCAAAGCACATCATGTTACTAAATGAATAAAATAGTGCTATTTAAATTGTTTTTTGTGTAAATCCTGGGACAGACCAACACATCTGACATTCTTACAGTGCATGCATCTCATGTACAGGGACAGAACAAAGGGAAAAGCTGCCTCTCTTAAGTACTTGTGAAGAAACATTCTGTATGCTTTTGTTTCTGTTGCATTTGCATTTAAGTGTGAGGCTCCAGGAAGCCTCCAGTCAGGATTCTCAATGCAAAGGATGCCTGATGGATGGCCCCGTAACTTTTACCTTTATCTTTGACCCAGCTGGGGGTTAAAAAAAAGCCCAGTCGTTGCCTGGACGTTGCTGCTGGGAATGAAAAGCAGACAACGTACAGGCACTGCTGAACCTGTCCCGGGCGTCTGAAAATTACACTGGGACAAGTTCATCATATTACTGTGGGGCCCTACTTCTTGGCTGGGTGGCCGGCGTCCTCCCTGTAAAAATAGTGGGTGGATGCTGTGTACCACCGGCTCGTGGCCTGACTCAGAGGAACATTCACATACTTGCCAACTCACACAGTGCCACAGTGTGACACACGATATCGGCTCCCATCACACGGTCTCCTGGGGAGGAGCTGATATCACACTGTGGCAGCAAAAACTTTAAATAGTGGTTTTCCAGCTCGTTTTCGAAAGGTTTTAACCTGCAGACGTCCATTAAAGGGTGTGATAATACCCCAGGTTATTGGCACCAGCCTCAGCAAACTTTTTTCTTGGGGGGAGGAAGAGCTCATTCAGAATGCTGCTCACGCGCTGGCTTCTCTGATGCAATAGCATCTAAGGGGTGAGCGAGGGGAGGCAATGAGTCTGATGGTGCAAGCCACCTTTTGTGACATCACTAACTGTGGTGATGTCACTTTTGGTGACAGCGTCCCCCACTTCTTTTTTTAGGACTTGTGCCCTGATTCAGAATATCTTTCACTGAAAAAGTCAATTAGCGCGTTCATTTATCTGAGGGAAATCGTCCTAGAATTTCCTGAAGTCTGTCGACGAGGTTTTCCATCATTTTGCACACCTCTACCTCTCTCCTGTCAGCTAGGACCCTCCCTCCACACCTGCCTCCTCCATCTGGTCATTCTACATTTCATATGTATGGAGGTGCGATTGTTCCAATGGAGTACACTCCATTACACTTTGTCATAAAATCACGATAAGCACCACATCCATATACATCTATTGTGAAAGGTGGTGATGGGGGCCAACCTACAAGAAGACCGGACGTTCTGATTTGTTTCCGTGTAGTGCTGCCCAGGCAGAGCGTGTGCAGAATGTGCTTGATATGCGCAAATAAAAACATTACGGCGTCCGCATAAAGAGATCCTGAAAAAAATCATCAGGCACTAGTTGTTTCATCAATCATCGACCAGATTTGCGAAGGCCCTTTGCCAGCGCAAAGTGATGCAGGGTGGCATATGATGTTTATTTTCCAGCGCATAAAGCATTTAGCACTGAAAAGATTCCCGTTTCTCAGCACAAAAAGCACTTAGCAACATGGGGGCATACTCAGGTGTTACCTGGGTTGATCTGTGCAACTAAGCACAGGCGTTTACACAAAGCCCAATCTACTTAAATCACCAGACAGGGCTGTGTGTAAACAAAATAGCACCTACTTGAAGCAGGCACTAAAAAGGAGAAATGTTTTCATGTCTCAAAAAAGCCCACACATTGCATGTGTGCTGAAGTACCCAGCACTCATCCAGATTCACAACTGTAAACTTACACTTTAGTTAGTGTTTCAGTTTTTTTATTTTTATTATTCGCAAAGGAATTTTACCAGTAGTATTTCTACGAGTGTGGGTTCTTCTCCGCACTCGTGGTGGAGACTCCGCAGGTAAAAAAAAATACGCATTTACAAAGATACAACTCATAAAATTCCTTTGTGAATTCTAAAAAAAAGGTAAACATATGCTAAAATAGAAGCTTCCCTTTGTGAATCAGGCCCCAGTGTGTGGGATCCTGCTAGGTTTGTCCAGCCATAGGACTGCGCAGGGTATGCTTTTAGTGCAACCCCTGTGCAGCACACACGCACCTCTGCATGGCTGTCACGCAAGGCAGCATAAAGAGCGCCAGCAGAGGACAAGATAACAGCAGCAGGGTAATCTTAATAGACACAGGGGCGTATTATCAAGGAACGGCGTTAAAATTATCACTGCTTTAGAGGCAGGAAACTGCCGCTAAATCGGCGATAATGGGCTTGATAATATGCCGTAGTGAATTCCAATAGAAGCCCAAGTTAACACCAGAACCTGGACTTCTATTGGATATCTCAAGGCAATAATGTTAACGCCGTTCCTTGATAATATGCCCCATGGTTCTGCTGTTTTGTGTCCCCACCCCCACGTAACAAAGTGCATCAAATTTGGATACTGCACTGCATTGCTTGGAAAATTAGCAAATCTGCCCTCGTTGTGTTTCCATTATGTGCAACATTGCACCATGTATCAAACATTCTCCTATGTAGAAACGGACGGTGCAGAGTGGTATGTGAGGCCTCTTCCTTCCTTAAGTGAAACTCTATCCATATGGACCATGGAGAAGCCATTTGCTTCTTTGCTCTTTTGTCTGGGTGTCTTTGTCTGAAGAGCATTAATGCTGCCTCGGAGGACGCTCTGCAGTCCGCAAAGTGCCCTCATTCCAGGTTAGAAGCACTCCAAGGGCTTTCAATCGAGGTTGCAAGCACTTATGTGGCAGAAGAGCCCATTGCTAAGGTCTTGTTGATGTTCGTGAGCGTTCCACACAAAAGCAACTCGATGTTCAATTATTGGTATCAGAGATGGGACTATCATGAGATATGCACTGTTTGTAGGGAACCTGCGATAACCTCTCAAAGAGCATCAAAGTGGTCCATGCAGATTGCAAAGAAGCAAGAGTCAGTGCCTTGGCGGCTCCAGGTACTTTTCACTGGATAAAAGTGTTTTTTGTTTTTTTAAGTTCAATTTTCAAAAAAGCTGATGGATGACAAGTTTTGGTTTAGAAGCTCTATCGAAAAAATGAGAAAATGAAATAATTATGTATAATAAGTATTCACCAGGAGTCAATAACTAAATGTAACAGTATAAAGAACCATATCCAAAGATGGACTATACAGCAAAAAGAGATGTCAGGCTTGAGTAGAAAACGATTAACTTAGTATGAAAGGAAAAGAAATCCTTTTCTAGCCTTCTGCAAGTGCATCACAATAAGCATATGAGTGAGTGATATATGCTTTATTTCGATACATACATATCTTAAAAGCAGTACATACATTAGAAAATACATTCTCAAGGCCAAAGATAAAATACGTTGTGATTTAAAAAGAATAAAACAATCGAAACTATTACAATAAATAGTTTAAAAAGAATTACATTGAAATGGAAAGCCTTTTTGAACGAATCACCCATGCCCATTTAAAAAATGTTGTAACACCACAGACAATGGGGGACGATGTGTCAGTCAGTAAAATACGGAGGGCCACCAAGTGCTGTCGTGTACCTAAAAGTCTACACAATGGTATGAGCCAGCGTCTCCTTGGAGCACAATAGTCCGGGCATTCAAAAAGAATGTGTGCCACCGTCTCCACCCGTGTCGAACACAGAGCACAGAAGGGCGAGGACTGGGAAGATGATTTCCACCTGGACACCAGGTTTCCTAGAGGTAGGGTACCCACTCTGAGCTTAAAATAAGCATATGATCACACTGATAAATTCAGTTTGCCTACCCCTAGGCAAGCAAAAAACAAAAAAGGGAGGCTGAAATGCTTGAGTAAATCTTGCCCACTGGTGACTACTAGGGCTAACATTCTAGTCTATTGTCTTTTTGACCACTATGCCATCCCCGACAAAGAGCAGCAATTGTAATACACAACATTTTCAGACCTTTGTGAGAAGAAGCTAGCTACAAACTGCAGCTTGGTGCCCAGGGACGTAAAACAAGTGTGACCTGCAAACAATACGCAAGGATTTAAAAGAGATATGGGCTTGTGCATCAGTGTGGTCCACTAGGGCTGGATTCAAGACAAAATCAGATGACATGACATCTGCATGGAAAACAATTAGAGGCTAGAAATATAAATGCGAATAAATTAGACAGTCAATGGTCAACCTATATATATTCATCAGATAGCTGGCCTTCATTGTTAGATGTTGGACGCTCCTTCTCTAAAAAGAACCTTTGCAGTTTATTTTCTTTAGCGTTCATTTGACAATAACTTGCCCTAGCTGATACCAGTCTAGCTGCCCTTTCCAATGCTGCTTTTAGAAGCTTCACATAAAATATGGAAGACCTTGAAATTGGAGTTGCCACAGGCTATGTGCGAGATTATCACGTGTGCACTATCCGCTGCAGGAAAGTGCTTTCTAATTTTTCTTAACACATTTAATTAAAACTGCACAGTTTAACTGTAGCCGTGCTTCAGCCTCAGACAGGGGTCTGGGGGAAATGTTTACAATTTTCACCAGGGGCATGGAAAATTGATGCCCTGTTTTTGGAATATTGATGCCCTGTTTTTCCTAACGTGCGCCCCTGTTCTGCGACATTAGGATGTGTTTTTAGATAAATGCAGCATTACAAGTACTTCTTACTGGGGTGAGGAAATATTTATGCATCCGTCCCTTTGTATCCTTCAAAGGGCCTTAGCCATTCATATGTCCTTCAGGTTTGACAACTGGCGGTGTAATTGGTAATTGTCAGCACATTGATGCAAGGTCTCGAATGCTTATGCAACACATTTCTCAGCAGCTCTATACAAATTACATCAGATAGCAGGCAGGGCTATCCATTGCAGGTTCCTTCTGCTGGGAGCTCTACAACAGGGACAGGAGCTAGTTGTCAAAACTAATTTGCTGATCCAGCTGTCAATGGGTGTAAGGGCCCGACTGGGGAACCAAAAGCAGACCTGGCAAAAATGCTGCAACCAACACCGCTCCCTTCATCTCACTGTACAATCCCCCTTTCCATCCACCCATTCGCCTTCTCTCCTCTCTCTATCATCACTTTCTCTTTAACTTATCTCTCCCTCCCTCTCTTTCTCACTCTCTTGAAGCCTCCCTGTGTCTTCTGCGTTTAACCCCAGGGGAGCTGGTAAAAGAGACTGTAGCACCATCAGCAGCCCTGTGTTTTAAAAACCCACTTCAAGAGCCCCAGCCGACTGGGGAAATGCCCTGTGGAATGAAAGCTGTATGGCCCGGACGAGCGTTTCCCGGTCACTAATGTTAAAGCCTCCAAGAGACTTAGGATTTGGAGGTTAAACCAATTCACCACACCTCCATCAGTGCCAATGCTAAGCAAAACCAGAGCTGTATGAACAGCTGTCTCTGTGTAATTGAATTAATATTTACAGCGACTTTGCAAAATATCCCTCAATCACCATACCCTCAGAAGGAAGCACTGTGATAGGTCGGCAACTCCCCATGCGTACTAAATTTAGAGTATGTTCCAAAAAGGAAGATTTAAGACCTCATTTAACCCCTTCGCTGCTAGGCCTCCTCCCTGCCCCCAACCCCCACCCCGCTATGCCTTTTTTTGGCTATTTGGCGTGGTTCACACTTAGGCACCTGTAACTTTTGTCCATATAAGGTGTCCAGCAGAAGAAGCAGCTCCTGCGTAATTCGTGAGTCGCAGCACGCCCCTTTTCGTAGAGAAGTGGGAGGGCCCCAATGATGAAGCATGTCACCGTGGGGAAACCCCGGTGAGTGAGGGGACACTAGAAAGAGAAAAAAAAAATCTTTCTTGAAAGGTACCACTGATCAATCTGGTCAGTTACCTTGACATGAGCTAGGTCTCAGAATACCGATTGCTTTTAGATTCCATTTTGTGCACTTATTGTTTGCACTGATTGCACAGTGCCGGAGGCTTGTCTGCACTGTGCAATCATTGCAAACGGCATCTTGCACAGTGCAAGCAGACTGGTAGTTTTTCATCATGAGCGGTCGCGAGCATACGCGAGGGCTCACAATGAGAAACCTTACCTCCCCAGGAGGTATATTTTCCACGCTCGCGATCGGCAACTTGATGTTGCTGATCGCGAACGAGGAAAAAGTCTCGCCGGGATGTTGATTTTGCTCACTCGCAGTCACCAACTTGACGTTGTGGACCGCGAGCAAGCAAAAAATGCCCGGTACGCGTTTTTGCACAGTGCTACATGCAATTTGCATGGATTAAACCCAGATCTGTTGACTGGGTGTGAATATTTGATTGTTTCAGATGCTCCGTCCATCACCACCCCCTTTTGTACCGCTTTGTTCGCCATAAGTTGTCAGGTTATGCTCAGACGTGAGTCCCTTGCTCACTTTGCAACTGGACTCAAGCAAGCCTGGCTGAAGATGGCTGAAATGCCAGAAACCGGTCCTAGGAAGCTTGTTTCCGGTCCAGGGAAGGCATGGCAGTTCGGGCTGGACTGTTCCCATGAGGCACAGGGTCAGACTGATTTGCATATGGCCATGTCTGAACAGGGGTGGCAGAGTGGGCTAAAGAATGGTGATGGATTAAACCCAGATATTTTGACTGGGTGGGAGTGTTTGATTGGTTCAGATGCTCCGTCCATCACCACCCCCTTTTGTACCGCAATTCGCGTAGCGCATAGTAGGGCAAACTACGCACGGTCCGCAAGCGTAGCGTAGTCCGACGCCCAGGGTTACTAAAACATAAGGGTAAAGTACAGCAAACTCTAAGGCTATATTTTTTTTAAAATACGATTCTGCATTGGACACCCACACGAGTGAGGTATAATTTTTATCAGGAGACCAGGGGAATACTGGGTGGTAGGACTTTTGTGCCGGCACTTTGATTCCACAACTTTCTCACACAGAAATTTGAGGAAGATGTGATTTTGTTAGCTAAATTTGAGGTTTGCAGGAGATTCTGGGTAGGAAAACCTTGGGGAGTCCACGTAAGCCACACCTCCATCAACTCCCCCAGTTGTTTAGTTTTCAGAAATGTGTGGGTTTAGTAGATTTCCCTAGATGGACGCCGAGCCCGGGGCCAAAAATCTAGGTGCCCCCTCTTGCAAAACCATGTCATTTTGTGATAGGTAATTTTGATGTCTCCACAATACGTTTTTAGGCCCTTGCCTGTCGGAGGCACTTGGCTCACCCACACGAGTGAGGTACCATTTTTATCGTGAGACCTGAGGGAACGCTGGGTGGTGTGAAATTTGTCTCAGCCCGGTGAACCCACAACTTTCCCCTACTGAATTTTGAGAAAAAATAGGATTTTTTTAGCTAAATTTGAGGTTTGCAGGGAATTCTAGTTAGGAAATCTTTGGGGGGTCGACACAAACCATACCTCCCTGGACTCACCCAGGTGTCTAGTTTTCAGATTTCTGTGGGTTTGGTAGGGATCCCTAAATGGCCACCGAGCCTGGGGCCAAAAACCCAGGTGACCCAGGTCATTTTTGGATAGGTTAATTTGATTTCTCCACAATACGTTTTGGGCCCTTGCCTATCGAAAGTACTTGGCTCTCCCACATGAGTGAGGTACCATTTTTAAAAGGAGACTTGGAAAACGGTGGGTGATATGAATATTGTGTCAACCCGGTGATCCCACATAGAACTTTGAGAAAAATTTGATTTTTTTTCCAGCTAAATTTGAGGTTTTCAAGAGATTCTGGGTAGGAAAACTTTGGGGGTCCACACAAGCCATACCTCCATGGACTCCCCCAGGTGTCTAATTTTCTGAAATGTGTGGGTTTAGTAGGTTTCCCTAGATGGCCGCCGAGCCCGGGGCCAAATACCCAGGTGACCCCCCCTTACAAAACCACGTCATTTTGTGATAGGTAATTTTGATGTCTCCACAATACGTTATGGGACCCTGCCTGTCGCAGGGACTTGGCCCACCCACACAAATGAGGTACCATTTTTATCGTGAGACTGGGGGAACACTGGGTGGTGTGAAATTTGTGTCAGCCCGGTGAACCAACAACTTTCCTCTACTGAATTTTGAGAAAAATTTGATTCTTTTCAGCTAAATTTGAGGGTTGCAGGGGATTCTGGTTAGGAAATATTTGGGGGGTCAACACAAGCCATACATCCCTGGACTCCCCCAGGTGTCTAGTTTTCAGAAATGTGTGGGTTTGGAAGCGTCCCTAGATGGCCGCTAAGCCCGGGGCCAAAAACCCATTGACCCCCTTTGCATAACCATGTCATTTGGTGATAAGTAATTTTGATGTCTCCACAATACGTTTTGGGTCCTTGCCTGTCGCGTGTACCTGGCCCACCCACATGAGTGAGGTACCATTTTCATCCTGGGACCTGGGGAACACTGGGTGGTTTTTCTGATACCAGAAGATTATGACACAGTAATGCAAGAAACATGTGTGACTAGTGTTACATTTTGATGTGTGCATGGCATTGTGAGTGAAAATTAATGTCGGGATCCATGAGAGGCACACCACCCAGTAGTCCCCATTTTGTTTAGTTTTCAAAAATATCTAAAGTTGATAGATTTTCCATAGAGACAAACTACACATTAGCACAGAAAGACAGACAAGACAAATATGACTGGTTTGATTTGGCACAAGGGTGAGTGAAAGGTTCTAAATGTATATTTTAGCAACATGAGATTTCGCAAAAAGGAAATGCACTGTTAATAATTAAAAGGTTAAAAACCTGAACCAATGACTCACAGCTCGTGAGCTGTAAAGCCACGGTAAGGCACCAACATCTTTACAGGTCATTCACACACCTATCATAAGTGACACACACAAGGCCATTTACACCACCAGCTGCGGGCCCAGGACATTACAACTTTCAAATCAACAGTCAGCGTCATTTAAGGGCCTATCTCTTTCATACGCCCACATGACTGACACAGCAATCACACCGGCTGGCAGTTGACATAGTATGTGCAGTGGCCTTTGCTAGCAGTGTGTGTGATTACCAGCAGCAAGTCAGTACTCACACACTGCCAGCAAAGTACCAGTCCACGCACACTGCCAGCCAAACACCAGTCCACCCACACCACCTGCCAAGCGCCATCCCACGCACACTGCCAGTCAAGCACCAATCCATGCACACCGCCAGCCAAGCGCCAGTCCACCCACACTGCCAGCCAAGTGCCAGTCTACCCACATCACCAGCCAAGTGCCAGTCCAACCACACCGCGAGCCAACTGCCCAGCCATGTACACTGCGAACCAAGTGCCAGTCCACGCATACCACCAGCCAAGCACCAGTTCGTGCACACAGCCAGTCAAGCACCAATCCATGCACACCGCCATCCAAAACACCAGTCCACGCACACCGTCATTACATTTTTTTTTTTTAAAACAAATCAATTGGAACTAAATACAAAACTATAACTACACCCACAATAGTGGTAACTTAATACATAATTATAATTCCAACCGTGAAACAGAACTACAAATATAAAACAATGCAGACCAGGCAGTTCACTATTAGACTCACGGTTGCTCCCAAAAACTCTTTTGAGTGTGATATAATCTGAAATATGTGGACACACACAGCCCAGGATTAGAAGGATTAGAAGGACAGACAGCACAGTGCATAGACTCCCCATCCACAAACCTCTTCGCAAACAGACTCTACATCTCTTTTAGGGATTGTTTTTTTGGGACTTGAGAGGAATTAAATCTGGAAAGTGGTGATCTTTCAATCTATCTACGTCCTCCACCGTTCCAATTCTAGGAATACTTGCCTCTTCCAATACAACAAGGCTGTGTATCACAGACTCCTGAAACTGAACAAAAGTCATCCTTGATGCTGGAGCACACTCCTTGAACACAACAAAAGCATCAAAAGTTGCTAAGTTGAAGAGAGGAATAGCCAACTTCTTATACCAAATGTAAGACTTATGAACAGAAGTGTAAGGTTCCAACCTCTGATCTACTCTATATACACCACCCGTGTGCTCATTGTAGTCTACGATGCACACAGGTTTCCACACTTCAGCACCCTGAGCCCAAACAGTCACAGGTGAAGTACTTTCATCATGGATGGTAGTCAGCATGTAGACATCTCTCCTGTTCACAAATTTCACAGCTAGCAGTTCATCCTCTACCCTCTGAAGCTTTTTGCAAGCAAGCTCTTTTGGCTAACCTTTACGGTTACAGCAGATTGTGCCCAAGCAAGAGTGTCCACTTTGAACACTTCTTTAAATAATTGCACAGGAGTAAAGAAGTTATCTGGGTACAAATGGTGACCTTTGTTAAAAGGTCCTCCAGCAAGTTACCACACAACTTACTCTGAAACTCCTAAAGTGGATGGACAACCAGGGGGGTCAATAGTCAAATCCCTACCAGTGTATGCCCAGAAATTATAGACATATCCTGTCCTACTCTCAGACAACATATATATCCTAATTCCATAATGTGTCCTCTTGCTAGGAATGTATTGCCTAAAAACCAAACAGCCCTTGAACAGGACCAAAGACTCATCAACAGCTATTTCTTTCCCTGGAGTACAGATCTCTGAAAATCAATCTACAAAGTGATTAAGGACAGGCCGAATCTTAAAAAGATAGTCACAGTCAGGGTGATCTTGTAGCAACGCCAAAGCATTATCAATAAAATTCAGCATCCGAAGCCAAAGTAAATACTGATCACAACTCATGATAGCAGGAAATATGGCTGTCGCCATCAAGGGACTGGTAGACCAATATGAAGACTAGGACGGCTTCCTTATCAAGCCCATCAAAAAAAATTAAACCGCAAAGCTTCTTCATCTCATCCAGTTTTGTGGGAGTCCACCTGGTAGCTCTAGAGTGGGTATACGTCTGGCACTGTTGGGCCTCAAAAATTGTTCGGTATACATATTAGTCTGCTCAACAATCTCACCTGAAAATACATCATCCATAAACAACTGAAAAAACGGTATGGGCAAAAACAATTCACTCTACACCCCACATCACCACTAAAGGCAGGCAACATGAGCTGCACCATGTTTGGATCAACCCAGTGTCCAGCACTTCCAATGAGAACCCTTGCAGCCCCAAGCTGCAATCCAGATGCCTATTGCTGCACCATCAACACATCAGTGTCCTCCTCTAATTCAGGCACTTCATCCTCACTGAGAGTAGCTTCATCATCAGTTGATTTCTTGTGGACAGAAAACTCACTGCCAGAATCTTGCACTTCCTCCTCTGCCTCAGATGCACTGTCAGTCTCATAATCATGGTCAGAGAAAGATTCATAAAGCATACCAACCACCTGCTGAGCTGTAATCCTGCATACTGCCATAATCCTTACTAATAAAGTTAACTTGACAAACAAGTCAACAACAACAAACACTTTGTAAAATAAGTAATAAACAAAATGTAGCTTAATCCCAAAGACCTATGCACTCCAAAGCAATACCACTCACTTGCAAGAAACACCTAGACTCACCGCCACCTACTCTGCCCAGATGCAGCAGTGACCAACAATATCCCACTAAAAAGGAAAAC
The DNA here is from genome assembly GCF_964261635.1 of Lissotriton helveticus. Taxonomy (NCBI): domain Eukaryota; kingdom Metazoa; phylum Chordata; class Amphibia; order Caudata; family Salamandridae; genus Lissotriton; species Lissotriton helveticus. The sequence goes on along the minus strand of NC_136065.1, from coordinate 329,816,206 downwards.
GAAAATTGCGCATGCGACAACGCAATACACATCGCGCACAAATCCAAAAACAATTGCACACTCAAAACATAAGCTAAATATGCTGCTATTATGACACCACTTACAAAAAAATCATTCATGCATGACAATAATACCGCTTTGGAGTGACCAAAACAAAACATTTTTTTTACCAAACACCTGCAACTACACAAACTGCTGACCAAACACTGCCAAAATCGCAAACAGAAATCAAAAGCTTTGCACTAGAATAAAAGGGAGAAATTAAATATTACAATCACATATGCAAATAATGCACCACAATCTACCAGCCACGCTGGGGGACAGATCTGCCTAAAAATATGCCATAACATGCACTCCCAAAATTAACCTCTCCCCAAAACAACTTAGTGAAACCAACGCCCCCAGTGTCTACTGGCGTGTGCCCCCCCCCTTGGGGGTAAGTGGGCCAAAAAGCATAAGGCTGACCTGCCCCCAAGAAAAAGCCAAAATAATCACCCCATGAAAGGGGAGTGACCCTTGCCCTAGGGTCACTCCCCAACAACATTTAGCCATCCCTGGTGTCTACTGGCTTTTGCCCCTCCTCTTGGGGGCAAAGGGCATAAAAACATAGGGCCAATCTGCCCCCAGTTGGGGCAGAAACGGCCAAAATAATCACCCCAGTAATGGGGAGCGACCCTTACCCAAAGGGCGGCCCCCCAACTTCACCGAAACGAATCCATAAAGAAATACCTTGTGTCCAGTGGCTTCTGACCCCTTTGGTGGGCAGATGGGCCTAAAAACATATGGCCAATCTGCCCCCAAGGGGGGCAGAAACAGGCTAGAAAATCACCCCAATAAAGCAGAGCAACCCTTCCTCAAGGAGTCTCTCCCTGACACCGCCATAACTGATTTAAAAAAGAAATCCTTGCTGTCTAGGATCCTGCCCCCCTCGAGGGCAGATGAGCCTAAAAACATAAGGCTGATCTGCCCCCAAAGGGGGCAGAAAAGGCCAAAATAATCACCCCAGTAATGGGGAGCTAGCCCAAGGGGCCACTCCCTGACATCGCTGAAAATGATTAATAATAATTCCCTTGTGGCCTAGTGGGGATTACATTTTAAAAAATGATCTTCCCCAAGGGGGGTGGGAGGCATTAATAACCATGATTATTGCTCCCCAAGGGGAGTGACCTTTCCCCAAAGATGAAATACTAAAAATAAAAAATCCCTGGTGTCTAGTGGGCATTCCTGCTGCACGATCACACACTATGCGCGATCGTGCAGCAGGAATGCTCCAAAGAGACATCGCAGGAAAAGAAAACCTTTTCCTTTCCCCCAATGCCTCTTTGTTTTAAAGGAGCAGAAACTAACCTCCTCCGCCTGGATGCGCTGGAAGCAAATGGCTTCCACTGTGTCCGATTTCATCTAATGATGTTGGTGCGCGGTGCAAGCTGATGTCATTAGATGATGTGGAGGAGGGGCGGGGGCTGCGGAAGAATTTTCTCTGACTTACGTGGTGGGGTTTTTTAAAAGGGCGGCCACGGGGGGTGCCCACGCTCCCCCTGTGGGTGGGTGGTAGGATTTCTGGAGCCATCCCACACACGCACCCACTGTGGCATGTGATGAATCCCGGCTGTCACATGCTTGCAAGAGATTAATACTGTTCTTGTTGTATCACGAATCAATCACATGATCAGCATGTTACTCCTAATGAAATTAGGTTTGAGATGAAGAAATGGCATTAAAAAGTTTTTGCATAGTTGGGAATATTTTTTTTTTATTATTAAAAAAAGCTTGGCATAAACACTTTTTGGTAAATCCATTCATTACAATTGGTCACTGTCATTTATATTAATTTGAATGTGCTTTATTTGAATTCGAATCTTAAGGTTTCAATTCCGCTCCTTCCCGTCTGCTGCAAAATATAGTGTTCAAAATTTACTATGGTAACTTGTACAAACCCCTAAGCTGCCAGGCGTCCTATAGCAAACTCAGGAGGAAAATGAAAATAAAAAAACACACACAGAAAAGGCCTCCCATCACAGTGACTGACATCAGAATGAGTCTACATGGCCACCCTTGCGGCTATCGTCAGGCACCACGGACTCAACATCGTCTCCATACCTACGACACCTAGCTCATCCTTTCCCTCACCAATGAACCCACAGCTGCCAGAATCAACTTTTACAGTGGATTGAAGACTGTTGCTACCTGGATGAAGACAGCTGCCTCAAGCTCAATTCAGACAAGACCGAAGTACTCACTCTGGGACCTGCCCCCTCAGCCTGGGATGACTCCTGGTGGGTCGCTGCTAGGAACCCCTCCCACCACTATAGACGCAATCTCTGCATCGTACTGGACTTCTAGCTCTCACTGAACCACCAAATCAATGCAGTATCCTGCTTCCATATACTCTGCCTGTTCCGAAAAAAATTAGATGGATCCCCACAGAATCCAGAAAGACAATCACCCACGCACTCATCACCAGCAGTATTTACTATGGCAACGCACTCTATGCCAGCATCAACCAGAAACAACTCAGGAAACTACAGAACAGCGAAAACACTGCAACCAGATTGATCTTCGATATCCCACATAAAATAATACCAGTGACAACTCTACTGGCTCCCAATCAACAAGAGAATCACCTTCAAGCTCCTCCACATGCATACAAAGCTCTCCACAATGCAGGACCAGGATATCGGAACCACCCGCCACATACCCGCCAGACAACTTTGCTCCCCCCAACTTGCCCTGGCCTCCATCCCATGGATCCACAAGACTAGAAACAGAGGACCATTCTTCTCCTACCTCGCAGCAAAGACCTGGTACACCCTGCCGTCAGACAATCCCATTATTGACCCAATTCAGGTAGGACCTTAAGACCTGACTCTTCGACTGAACCTCAACGCCCATACGAATCAGCACCCCCCCACATCAGTGCCTTGAGACCCTCACAGGTGAGCAGCGACACTACATAAACTCCTGATTGATTGATTGACTGAGAATGAAATACTGGAACGGGTCGACCACGCCACAAAAAGAGATTAAGAGGTACTTAAAAAAATGTAGATTGGTTGTTCTTCAAATATCCTTATTTCTGTGCAATCTGCTTCTTCTGAGAGACTAGCAACACTTGTAAAAAGTTACAAAACATTGGCTTGTAGTCATCCCAAGGAACAGTTTTTCTCCACAACTTGACATCCGAGTAACTCTGTCCAAAACATACTAGTCACCCGGCTTCCCTGGAAATGGCCCCTTTCTTTCTTCAACAAAGGCAATGAGCCTGACATAGAGATGAGCTGCCGGACCAGCTCCAGCCAGGGGGCCAAGTATTGTATTGTATTGTAATTGCATTTATAAAGCGCTTACAACCCCTGACGAGGCGTCAAATCACTTTTTCGGCGAGTAGCATGCTACTCCGAGACCCATAGAGGATTAGTGTTGAATTAGTATAGTGAAACATGCAAGTACATTTTAAGTGGTGGATAGGTTTGGATTTGGAATGACAGCAGAAGGATAAAGGAGGACAAAGGTTTGTATTTATATAGCGCTTGTTGATGCACGCTATTCAGGAAGCCTATAAAGGTTTAGTGGTGAATTAATATGGTGAAATATAAAGTAATTTCAGTGATGGATATTAGTCAGTTACTTGGAGTGAGAAGAATACCAGAGGGATAAAAGGGGAAGAAAGATTTGTATTCCTATAGCACTTGTTTGCCCTGATGGGTGTTGAAGGGCTTTTCTGGCGAGAAGCACCCCACTCCGGAACCCATAAAGGATTAGTGTTGAAAATTAGTATTGTATAAATATGAAGAAATTTGAGTAGTGGATATGTTATTCAGTTATTTGGGTAGCATATTAGTATAGTTGAATATGGAATTTGAGAAGTGAACATGTTAGTCTGTTAATTTTGATTGAAAAGGATATTGGAGGGAAAAAAGAGAGAAGGATTTTGTTTTAGGTCTTAGCAGTAGGAGGAGGCTTTGGATGAGTAAAAAGGAGTTTTGGAGGGGAGGAGTCAGAGGGAAGAGTTTAGAATGGTTTGTTTTAGGGGATCGGTATAGTAAAAAGAGGTGTCAGATGATGCAAGGAGGGGTAGAGCAGGAGAGAGTCTAGAAAGGATTATTTTGGCGATCATATTAGTGGTATGGGGTTTGGGATAAATGAGAGAGTGGATGTAGAGGATGTATTGATAAATGTATAGGATGAGAGATAGGGTAGTGCATTGGAAGGAGTAGTAGAAAGAAGTTTGAGATGAGTCAGAAGGTTGGGCTAGAAGATATATTGAGCGAAGTATAGGCTGAGAAATAGGGTAGTGCATTGGAAATGCTAAATTAGAAGAAAGTGATAAATATATAGATCCATAAGTACATTGAAAGTGTATAGATACATAAAGGAGGCAAGTATATGTAGATTAAAGCTATTGATAGAGGCACAGGATGAGAAATAGGGTAGTGCATTGGATATGCTCTTTCAGGAGAAAAGTAACAGACACACAGATCCAAGTACATGGAAGGTACATAGATGCACAATGGAAGTATGTACATGTAGACCAAAGATGATTTTTATTTATTTATTATTATTTTTTCTCTTAACAACATATTATTATTTTACATGTTTGTACAAAGTAATACAAAAAGATAGGTACATATCTATAGTGAAAACAAATGCTTTTATACAGAGGGATATGCTGTAAATTTCTGTTTGCGTATGGTGCTTATGTGAGGAAGAGCCATATCTTGAGTAGTTTTCTGTAGATAAGGTGGTTGTCGGTGGACCTTATGTTGAGGGGTAAAGAGTTCCATTGTTTGGCTGCTTGAACAGAGACGGATATGCCACCCATGTTTTTTTTCTGGTGGGATATTGAGGCGAGATGCTCCTTTAGAGCGGAGGTTCCTTTGTTGAATGTGTTTGGTGATTTTATTCCTGATGAAGTGTGGTCCTGTTCCATGTATTTCTTTGTGGGTGACACAAAGCAGCTTGAACGTGGATCTTTTGGCAACCAATGCAGGGCTTTCAAGTTAGGAGAGATGTGTTCTTGCGTTTGATATGCAAGAGGAGTCTGGCAGCCGAGTTCTGAATCCGTTGTAGTCTTTTCATGGTTGATAAAGGTGATCCATGGTAGAGGCTATTGGCGTAATCGAGTTTGGACAGAACAAGGGAGATGCTAGCTTGGACCTTGTGTAGAAATCCCAAATGAGGGTAAATCCGTTGCAGCGTATTTATAGTAGCAAAGCTTGATCTTGCTAGTTTATCCACTTAGGCATTCATCGACAGCTTGGAGTCCATGGTCATTCCGAGGTTTCTTACTTCCTTCGATACTTTAGGCAGTGATCCCCAGGGCTGGACTGGGAACCAAAACCAGCCCTGGCAAAGTGCTCGCCCCCTCCCCTGCGGGGGGGGGGGTTGGGGGTGCTGCCTAGCTGTTTGCCAGGGCCGGCTTTCTGACGATTTTCTTACAGGGACGATTTTGCAGCTATGCTGCAAAAACGGCCCTGTAACAAAAACCCAGTCCGGGCCTGGTGATCCCAGCTCATCAGGCCATGCGGCTAGCGGGTTGTAATGTTTCCAATCGCTACACGTGAGTTTTGGAAGCATTCATTTTGAGATGACTCCAAGTCATCCACTGATCCACGGTTCTGAGACAGCTAAAAATTGGTGATTTTCCAATGTCTTTGGGCATTCCAGTTGAAGGAGTATTTGCATGTCATCTGCATAGTAATAGCATGTGAGGTGAAATGTATTGATCAGTACTGGTAATGACTTCAAGTAGATCTTGAAAAGCATGGGTGAGATGATAGAACCTTGAGGGATCCCTGCTTTTGTGGAGTACGGTTTTGACGAGAAAGGTGGGGGTATGGATGACATTAGTTCTTTTTCGAAGGTAGGACGCAATCCAGTCTAGAGCAGTTCCCTCTATGCTGGCTTCATAAAGTCTTTGTTTCAGAGTGTCATGGTCAACCGTATCAAAGGCAGCTGAGAGGTCCAAGAGAAGTAGCGCAGCAACCCCGTTGCAGTCAACTGTATTTTTTAGGTCATCCCAGATGGCAAGGAGGGCGGATTCTGTGCCTCTTCCCAGACAGAATCCTGTTTGGAAGTCTGAAAGTTTGTCATTCTCTTCAATGAATTGTGACATCTGGGTGAACACTGCTCTTTCTATTAGTTTGCCCAGGAAAGGTCAATTTGTAATGGGTCTGTAGTTATCAGGGTTCAGCGGGTCCAAGTTTGTTTTCTTCAGTAAAGGGCGTATGTATGACTTTTTGAGTTCTTCTGGAAATGTTCCAGTAGTTAAGAAATCGTTGAATATTATTCTTACTGGAGTGGCAGCAGAGGTTGTTAAAAGAATTGTCTGGAAAGTTTGTGGCGGACAGGGGTCAGGAGGGCTGCCGGCAGGCCTGCTTGCTTTGACTAGGTCCATAGATTCATCATGGGAGATGTGTTGGAAGGAACAGAGAGGCTTGATTAGAACGTTCTTGAATTGTTGTTTTGTACAAGGGTTAGTGCTGGTCTTTGTTTCTGTTTTAAGTAAGAGTCCAACGTGTCTGCTTTATCCGTGTAATGATTTGCCAGTTTGTCTGTGAAATTTTGAGTAACAGGATGAGTTCCTTTTAGGCAATTTGGTTTACGAAATTCATTTAGTATTTTATAGAATTCTTTATTTGCACATTTAGCGTTTTGAATTCTGTCTGAATAGTACCTTCTCTTAGCTTTTTTGATAGCCGATTTGTATAATCTGTTAATTTTCTGTAGGTGAAGTTTGTCTTGTTTGGCGTTTGTTTTGAGCCAGGTACGTTGCAGCTTTCTAATTTGTTGTTTTATGTCTTTTATTTCTATGTTTCTCCAAGGCACTTTTTTCTTTTGTTCTGTTGTGTGGTTTTGAGTGGTATCAGGATGTCAAAAGCTTCCTGTAGCCACTCATATAGATTTTGAACAGAATTTATGGTTTCCAGATTTGTACTGGATGTTAGTTGTGTTTCCAAGTGTTCCAAATTTAGTTTGTTCCACGGCCAATAGGTGGATGGATGTAAGGTAGTTTTAGGTGAGTCGCTTAGCGTTGTTTTATGTTGGAAAGCAAGCAATTGGTGGTCTGACCATGTGACTGGAGTTATAGTTTGAAAGGTAACTAGTTCAGTATTAGCAAAAATGACATCTAGGATATGTCCAGCGGTGTGTGTCGGATTGTGGACAATCTGATGCAGGTTCAATGCGTCTAGGGCCGGTGATTATTGTTTTTGGATGGGTCATATTGGGTTTATCAAACCAAACCAAATGTTAAGGTCACCCAGAACGCATAGGTTGGAGTGTATTGTTATGAGGTTTGAGACTGTGTCTAGAAGTGCTTCTGGGAATGTTGCCTTGCTAGATGGAGGTCTGTAAAGGAGCAGGAAGCTACAGGAGGAAGACGGTGTAGGATTGCATCTTGTTAGAAGAGCCTCACAATTCTTTATGGAGATGTTGTCAATTTTAGTGATATGTATTGTTTGCCTGAATACAACAGCTAGACCACCTCCTTTTTTGGCTATACGATTTTGGGTGATTATTTGATAGCCTAGAGGAATGGCTTCATGCAGGACTGGAGCCATATCCTCTCCCAACCATGATTCGGTTATGAATAGTATGTCTAGTTTTGCATCGGTGAGAAGGTCGTAGATGTGATGCTTGTTTTTAGAGAGGGATCGTGCATTTATTAGTAGACAGTTTAGTGAGTGGCCTTTGGTGATAGTGGGACTTTGTTTTATAGAAGAGTGATCAGTATTGTGTGGGTTTGTAGCTGGTCTGTTTTTAGTGCTGGTATTAACTGTATTAGGATAGCAATCGTGTAGCTGTTCTGTATCGCGTTCCTCATCCAGCAGGCTAAGAAGGCATTTTGATGGGTCTGCGTGTGTATGAGTTGGAGATGGTGTTTGAGAGTGAGTTGAAGTGCTGTGTTGCTTTTGTGGTGTAAATTGTTGGGAAGTAGACATGGGGAAGCAAAGTTGTGAGGTGTGGCATGTTGCTTATATTTTTGTGTGTGTTTGAGGCGGAAGGTGTATGAGTCAGGGGAGGTGGTGCAGCATGTGGGTCATGTAGTGATGTTCTAAATTGTCCAATGGATGAGAGGCGGTTAGAAGAGAGCTGCTGTATTGCTGTATCTGTGTTAGGTGTGCTGGAAGAGTGAAGCTTGGCATTGGAGTTTGTTCCTTTCTGTGGTTTGAAAGCTGGGTATATGTTTGTATTTTGTGATGGTAAGTATTATGAGGTGTTGCGCTTTGACGATCTTGTTGTGCTGGTGTGTGTGATATGTTTTGCTTTTGAGGAGTAGTGAAAAGGGGTGCTGATGTATATGTTTCATGCAATGGATTTGGTTGTATAGTATGGTTTGTGAGAGGAGGTTGTGACATAGAGGGGGTGGTGATGTGTTTATGAGTAGAGTGTATGTTGTGTGTAGGAGGGAATGAAGTAGAAGTGAGAGTGTTTATCTTAGACTGGTTTGTTGCAGGAGTTACAAAGTGTGGTGGTGTGCAGTGTGTGTGTTGTGCGTTAGTGTTATTATGGTAAAAGGGAGAGGAGGGTGTTTGTTGGACAACTGATGGAAGGATGATTATATGTTTATTAGTGATAAAAGGTGGTCTGTTAGGTGTAATTAAAGCAGGGAGAGTGTGTCTGAATGGGATGTAGTTATGTATGGTGTTGATTGGCGTTGTGTTAGTGATGAGTGTATTGGTTAGTGGTATAGGATAGAGTTGTGTACTGTTTGTAGGCGATGGTGTATATGTGTGGTAGTTGGGATAGTAGGGTGTGTAGATGTGGTTTGATTGGGTTTGTGGTGCATGCTGGTACATTAATCTGTGCATAGTGTTGTGCGTGGTGTACCTTTGGTGTGAGTGTGTTGCTCTGTTTGTGGACATGATGGTGTGGGCTGGGTATTGCGGAGTGGGAAAATAAGCAGCATTTCTGGCCCTAGTCCTGACCATTCTCTAACAGGCTCAAACAGGTAACTACCCTTGTCCTCTCTGCCCTTAACAGGCTCAAACAGGCAACTGCCCTTGTCATCTCTGCCCTTAACAGGCCCAAACAGGTAACTGCACTTGTCCTCTCTGCCCTTCGCCTCGACGCTCAGGCTGAGACACCCTAAGCCTGGCCTTTTATAGCCCTTGTAATCAGGTGACCCCTTCAGCCAATGGGAACCCTGGCCCTAACACTATCCAATCACAACACTAGCCCTAAAATCTAGAACCAATAGGAGACCAGGACCTTACAGCCAATCTTAGCCCTAGTTCAAGCACCCAAACAGTTCAAAAACCCTGATATCTACATCCAATAAAGGCCCTAGCCCTATCAGTAGTCCTAACCCAAGTCCAAGCAACCAATGGCACAGGTAGCCCTAGTCCCTACATCCAATACAAAGCTTAACCCTACTCTTAGTCCCAAAACTAGTCGAGCAGCCAATCACACCAGAAACCCTAGTCGCTACTTCCAATTAAAAGTCTAACCCTAGCCCTAGTCCACCCTACTCCCAATAACCAATAACATAGGAAGCCCTAGTCCCTACTTCCAATAGAAATCCTACCCCTAGCCCTAGTCCCAACCCTACAATGATTGAATCACAGACCCAGAAACCAATAAGAACCCTCAAATACCCAACCAATGAGGACACTAACCCCAATCCAATAGAAACACCAGATACAATCACCAATCAGTGTACACATGTACCAACCACTAGCAGACCATATAATGTCCCAGACCCCTCAGATAAGGTTTGCTGGCCAGGGAGTTGGAAACTGCTTTTGCTGTTCAGAATCTCCTAGGAGACAGACAGGCTCAATCCACATGTTGGACTACTGCAGGTAAAGGCCTCACTAACTTGAAATCTAACAATACTGATTGAATACAACTTTACTCCCTCTGCTGGCCAAAAAACGAAGTGCACAGACCCTAGTAAACACAGTTTAAACAGCTCACAGAAGCACCCTCTGATGTAGAATATCCCTGTTGCTGGGGGGGGGGGAGGGGGAAAGGTGGTAGGGGGTCTGGTTTCACTGGCTTGTGAACACAAAATGGTGGTTGGGGGTGCACTGTTTTAATATACAGGTCTTAGCACAGAGTAAAGGAGAAATTTGGAGGGAAAACAGATTTGTCACCAAGGAATGAGAGAGATAAACTACAGAGGTTGGACTTCAAATCCCACAATTCAACATGCTAAATGGGAGCAATCAAGGGCAGGGAAAAACCACAAGTTTAAAACACAAAACAGGTTATAAAATAGGCAATCACAGGCAGGTCAAAACTACAAGTTTAAACTGTAACAACCACAGGCAAAGACAGTAATCACAGAAAGGGAAAATCGTTTTTTAAACAACTTTTGTTTTGGGAAGAGACAGCACTAGTCCGTCTCCTTACCACTTCCTGGACTCTGCTCACGGCAGCATTGGTCCTCCTATTGAATATTGGAACTGTGCTGCAGACTTGGTGGTACCTGCCATGTCATGAGAGAGCACTCCTGCCCCCCTCCCACCTGCTGGGACCAGCCTTGGTGAGCTCTAACATAAAACCTGTCAATTTCCACTTTTCCAATAATCGTGGTAAATTATCCATCAGTGTATCAGTGAAGCCATTTTATAGAATGTCGGTGAGAATTCTGCCATGAATGCGTGCATCATTAAAACGCTCCTAGTAGTGGAGATCTGAGTTGAAACTGCTACTCTTTGATTTCACAAGGATTTAGTACAGTTTTATGTAGAACACCCATCCACAATGATCAGCACCAAGTCCTCTGAAGAAAAACGATTAACGGTGGGAAAAAGATGTTGCGTGCTGGGACTCCTACAAAGAATCGATTCTGTAAAAGTGATCACAAATTTCACACCAACTTTTACCAAATTGTTTTCCATTTCAAGTACTGACCGATGTACTAATAGGTCAGCTAACAAAATATAGAATTTCAGTGGGTCGCAATTTGACCTAACTTATCAATATTCATGAGGTAGGTAACAAAATGAGACCACTACGATTGTCCACATCATAGGGATGGTTGCCTGACATAGTATACAGGCTACGGTATCTGTGATTGCTTTTAACTAAAGCAATCTTGTTATATTTAAAATGTAGCCTGTCATCCTTGAAGGAAAACGAGATGCATGTAGAAAAAATGAGAAGTTACACAAACTTTTTATAGAGTAGGAATTACCACTGCCTTCTCATTCAGAAAAAGCAATGGTGTCCCTTGCAACGCCTTCCTGTTTGTGAATTGGCTACCACCTCCTTTGAGTAAACTATTAATTCTTTACAATCAGAATTCGGTAGTGAAATATTATTACATACCATAAGGAATTGGTATTTGGAAGGGACACCCTAAATGCACTCCTTCCAATTATTGCTTCCTAAACCCATTTAACGATTCAAAGAAACGTTTATGAATCATTGATTGGATGTATTGCATTTCGGAGTTGCGATTCTTAAAACACCTGAGCCTCATTTACAAGAGACCTAAGAGACCTAAGAGGCCTGCACCACAGGAGCGACACTTTTTCTGATGCTCCAGTAGCGCAGGCCTCTCAATCATATCTATGAGGTGGCGCAAAGTCACCCTGCTTTGCATGGCCTCACAGATATGGAATAAGGCAAGGCAGCGTAAAGCTCTGCATTGCCTCACTCCACATCAAGGAGGTATTCTATTGGCATTGCTGTGAGTTTTCCCATGCAATAACCATGGGTTTTGACTCATTCCCAGATTTACAAGGGTCTGTAAACCGGGGAATGTGTCAAAACTGTGGGACGGGAGGCGTAAGGAGGAGAAATTACTTTATTTCTCCTCATTCTCCCTCGTTCTATGCTGCAGAAGCACACATAAAGAGAGGAAAACGCCTCCATTGATTGTTTTTTGGCAGGAAGGTGTCCCTTCCAGCACAAAAACAATTGTGCAAACATCGCAGACATCCTTGGACCATAGTGCAAGGGTGTCTGTGTTGGTGCTAGGCGGATGTACATTGTTACAACGCATGCTTTTACCACGCATGCTTTTACAACGCAGGTTTTTCAACGCAAGTCGTTACAACGACTTGCGTTGGGGGGTGCTGGAAAGTGAATAGTTTAATTTACTATTCCAACTCCAGTCCTCGTGGATAGTAGGGAAGGTGTTGGATAGTAAATTAAACTATTACCTATCCTAGAGCGCCCCCAGCGCAATTTGTTGTAATGACTTTTGTTGTAAAACCTGCGTTTGTAAAGGCACTGCGTGGTAAAAGTTGCATCGTAAAGGATATTTCCCGTGCTAGGCACCAATTTCTGCTCCGGCTTAGGCAGAGAGGACAGGAATGCAGCGTATTTCATTAATAGGGCGCATTCCTACCCTTTCCATTTAATGCAGGGCAGCACCTCAAGGAGCCTTGCGGTGCAGCTCTACGCCAAAAAGTAGCAATAGGCCCTAAATACATGAGACCTGTATTTGCAGAGAAGATGTTTTTTCTGAGACTTGGCACCATACAAGTATCAAAAATGAATCAAATAAAGTTCTTCATCCAACCATCCGTATGAAAAGTAAGCAACATGGCTATTTCAGGAGCACCTAGTCTATGTTGTCTAAGCATCTTTTAACCTTTTAACGTTTTTTCGGCAGAACCATTACAGCATTCCCTCCCATTCTGTTATCACTCTCTGTGATCAGTGGCTCTTCTCACTCCCTCTCTCTTTTTTTAATACTGGCAGAAAATGTTCCATCCAGCTGCAATGTCTTTCCGAGAAAAATGCCACCTTTGACTAGAAGTGTGACATGAGTTGCAAAATTGGAGCTATTCTTGTTCTATTAGTAGTGTGAGGAGCAAGAATCGCTTCCAGCCTCAATATAAGGGTCAGACCGTACAGGCACACTGTTCTCAAAACGAAAAAAGGCAATAGTTATTGTTTTCAGAAACATGGATAAAAGATTAATGTGTTTATAAATCTAACCTTCTCTAAGATGAATCTAATCATTTTATTGAGCTCACGGGTAATGAGTGCCCAGGACCATGGTGTGCTTCATTCTGATATCCAAAACCCAGGAATCTGAATTTATGTGATGCAATAAATAGCACCTATTGCAAGTTTTCCCAAAACAGTGAAGAATGTCATGCAGATTTGGTGCTTTCTGCATCAAATTCTACATATACCAATTTTTACTAGTCCTTTTTCAGGTGTGAAATTTCGGCAGGTATGACCTGTTGACAGTGGCGGCTACCAGCTCTGAGGACTAAGGGGACGGGAGGGATGGAAATAGAGGGCAGAAGAGAAATAAATTACTTACATGGCTGCACTCCTCACTCCGGTCCTAATCTTCTTCTTTCCTGCACCATGGGCCCAGCCAACTCCCTTAACCAATCCTGGTGCTGCTCTCATGCTGTGACAACAGCGCTAGGATTGGATGGAGCGGGCTGGTTGGATGATCATTTAGGCCCTTTAGGCCTGTGCTTGGTCTCCCCTTAGCTTTCTAAGACAGCTAGGTGGAGAGCTTTAAAGTGCGCAGGTCACTTCGGCCAGCACAAGACAGCCGACCAAAGTGACACACACACTTTGGAGCATCAAGCGAGTCACTGCTCCTGTCCTCTGCTGTCGGCAGCAGAGGACACACCCTGCAGGTCTCTGGGCTCGGGGAAGGCTGGACGCTGCAGTGCTGTGAGTGTGCATGTCGGAAAAATAAAATGGCAATGAAATCTTTTTATTGCCATTTTATTTTTCATGCGAGGCTCACAGCGGGTGGGGGGCGACGCTCCCCTGCCGAAGTGAAGAAACCGCCGCTGCTGCCTGTTAAGATTTATTGGAGCAAAACTTTGCAACTGCGGGCTTTATCATATGTGGTTATTGCGATTATGATATAAAGAGAGATTTCAAATCAACGCTTGATCCTCAACATGAGGTCCCCTTCAATTCCAATTGGGTGATACCGGCTGAAATGGTTGTAGTATGGAATATCAAGTATGGAATATTGTGCTATATTAATATCAAGTTATATGTAAAAAAGGGAAAACAATTGGATAGGTCAGGGACCTTAGGTACATGTATTTTATGCAAACAGCGGTACCTCAGAAAGGGTTAGGAGACAGGGTAAAGATAGAAATACAATGGGATCTATATTAAGTTAACCATCCAGACAAGGATTTTTTTGATATATTATATTTGCAAAAAGACAAAAATAAAGTGGAACACAAACACTGTGACATTAAAAAAGAAGACAAAAAAGAGGCTCAGGCATTTTTTTAAATGCTTGAAAAGAAATAACAATTGCCAGCAAATATGAAGACAAACATCATAGCACAATTTGTTATTTAATTCATATGACACTGGCAAGGTGTCAAAAGTCGAGGAAGTTTCGATCCCTTACAAACACGGTACCAGGATCTTCATCAGGACATAGACATGTATGCCTGAGACTAATGCCTGTTGATCACTATGTGTGGTCACTCAGGCAACTATAGAGGCAGGCGCTGTGGCGCATGCCAATTGAGATCCACAAGGGCAATATTTTCCTGGTGTATCATGAGGAGTTTTGACCCCTGTCGAGGAAACAGACATACCTTATAGACCGTCCGGGCTTCGCTCGGATTGCCAATCTTGGCATTATTTACAGTACTTTTGTGGATATACTGCAATTTATTAGATGGCCTTAGTGGACCCCTATTGGCAGGTGCCACAGCACCTGCCCATATAGTTCCGTGTGTGACCACACATAGTGATCAACAGGTATTAGTCTCAGGCATACATGTCTATGTCCTGATGATGATCCTGGTACCGTGTTTGCAAAGTATCGAAACTTCGTCGACTTTTTGACACCTTGACACTGTCATATGAATTATCTAACAAATTGTGCTATGGGCATTGTCTTCATTTTTGCTGGGCAATTGTTTATTCCTTTTCAAGCCTTTAAAAAATGCCTGAGCCTCTTTTTTGATCTTCTTTTTAAGTATCACAGCATTTGTGTTCCACTCGATTTTTGTCTTTTTGCAAATATAAAAATATTAAAGAATCCTTGTCCGGACGGACAACTTACTATAGATCTCATTATATTTCTATATTTACCTTGTCTCCTAATCCTTTGTGAGGGACCACTGTTTGTATAAAATATTAATTTCAAGGGCAAAGTATCGAGGGCAGAAATGATGACAAGGAAGTGCACAAAGGAAGAAATTTACAATTCACATCCACCTCTACGTACCTTGAAGGTATATACATCAGGTTAAAGTGGGAAACTGCAAATATCACAATCGCCAAACAACGCGCTGCCTTTGCAAAATGGGTGAAACAACGAATGCATCTGAACCCAGCATTTCATTTACACACAACTCATTATAATGACATGCGTTAGGCAAAACAGCTTTGGACTTTAAAGTCCAATGCTTTCCCTTCTGTTGCAGGGACTGGATTTTAAATAGCAAATTATAATTAGGGCTCCTGGTTTTATGGTATTTATTTTTTTGACATTTCCGTCTGTATTTATCCATATTTATTTCTGCACATTTTATCTGTATTTATCCATATTTATCTAGTGTTTTGTGGAAAAAATTAGGCTGAAATTAGTATATTTCCTCATTTAATCATCCAGTAACTATGCACTCATGCTGACATGCCTACTAGGGTCCAATGCTATAAACACCAGCAGAAGATAAATCAATGCCTTTTAGAAAATACGCAAATATCAGTATTAACCTTGTGCATATCTACTGCTGTTAAAACCTCTTTACTAAAAGTCCTTTCTTTTTTAGCCCTCTTACCTATCAATCCACACAGCTATTGGCCTGGCAGTCATCAGACAGTATTTAGAATTACTCAAAAAGCAGCCTAAGTTTCGTTTTTATCCACATTTAAAAATAAATACAGACAAGAAAATAAATATTTTCTGTCTGTGTTTATCTGTAACAATTAGTAAAAACGGAAAACAGGGAGCCTTAATTATAATATTCTAAAGTCCAACTCTCCCCTAAGCCAAGTCGCTGTAATGACTTGTGTTGTAAATGGAATGCGTGGTTCAGACGCATTTGTTGTTCTGCCCGCATTGTTAAAGAACACGTGGGAAAGGAAAGCGTGGTTGTGTCATACAACCATTAAAAGCAGTGGAACTCACAAGGTGAACAACCAAGAGAAAATGAGGATTTACCAGGGTAATCTGTACTGAAGTTACTGGCACCTCTAGTATGGTACTTTCAGTGGTGGGGGTAATTTCTTGCTGCACTACCAAGAGAAATGTAGTGAAGCAAGTAGTGGCCATTTATACTCTCTAATCATCGTCTTAGATTAGTTTCTGTGTAACGCAATGTCTTCCTGAATTGTCATTTTTTGTCGCATTGTATTATTTTACTCAACAAACATACATTATTAATCTAATGGTATCCCCCTGCGTCTCTGATCTCTCCAACCTGCTAACTTACAGACCTTGTAACATACACAAGCCTTACATGCACCTATGTTCCAGTCTGCTACTCTTTGAAACGCAAGCAACAGTCTGGGTTACATAGCTCAATCAAAGAGGATGCTTGCGTTTACACCCTTATATCACAGTTTCATGAGGTGTTTTGCAGGAGTTTTACTTGAATACCAAATAAGAGTGAAGGGGGATGTGACATTAAGTTTTAAAAAAAGTTAAAGAACATCCCTGTAACTATCGAGCAAGGAAAGAATGTTTAATTACCAGAAAGTCATGCTACAGAGCCCCAACTAGGAAAGATTAGTGTTGCTCAAGACAGTCTAACAAATGAGCCCATATGAAACAGCAAAAGAGGATCTTTTCTCAAAAACAACCGTGTTCCAGGATTACTACTGGGAGATGAATGCCGGGTGACCAATACAACACGGGAAACAGGGAACTTATTGGTCAGAGCAAAGAACCGCTGCAGATTCTGGTCCTCACTTGGAAGGCTTCCATGAGTTGCCTTCCATGGGCTATCATCCATATCATTCCCTCATAGGAGTTCCTGATGACTCTTACCAGTTTATCTGGTACACCGTAGTGAGGGAGGAGTGTTCAAAGGGTCTCACTGACCACGCTCTTTAATGCCTGCACAGAGTCTATGAAGTTAACATAGAGGGGGGGTTCTGTTCCATTGACTGCTCAATGATGATGCACAGTCTTGTCTGTGCAGGACCCAGGACCGGATTTAGTGCTGGTGGTGCCCGGTGCGACAATGTTTGTTGGCGGACCCCCCACCCATGGTGGAGCTGGCGACCACCTCCACCACGCATTCCCTCACCACCACCTTTTAACAGTGCCCCTCAAGTCTCCATAACAACTGTCTTTCGGATGCATTTAATTAATTATATAGCGCCACTCATACCGGTGTTGGGTGTCAGAGGACTTTGCATCGCACACACATTACACAGAGACAATCAATCATATGTGTTTAAATCAGCGTATTGGAAATTTTACATAAACCAGAGGACTACAAGGTGTAGGAGGGACATGTTATCCGTACTGGTAGGCAGTTTAGTTTAAGAGTGCTTGTTCTAGAGAAGCACAAACTCAGAATTGAAAATGGAACATTATAGTTTGGGGATCTCTTTAACAATAAGAATCAATTTCTACCCAAATGAACCCTTTTTGCAACGTTAATCTATGCTCTAATCTATACTTTGCAGTTCACATGCAGTTCTTTGATCACAGTTAATAATACACTGTTCTATATTAGGATTCTAACTTTTAAACTTCAATTAACAAAAGGATGTCTCTTAGAAAAGCAGTAATCCACTGACATATTTACATTATATGCATTTTGTGATCACCTTGGTATGCATTCTTTGCAGTAGGCATATATTAACCCTCTGTGCTATTATATGAGCAGTCAAAACCTCAACTAGACGAAACTCAGATCTCTCTCCAGGAAGAACATTAATCACCAGAGTTATCTTCACATTTTTATTTTTGCCTGAAAATTGCTGGAGGCAAGGACTATCGCAACAAGCACTTTAAAAAACAAAATAAACTTGCAAACTCAGCACCCCTTAAGTCAGCACCCAGTGCAGTGGCACCAGTCGCACCGCCCTAGAGCCGGCCCAGGTATGATCTATCTTTGTGAAAACCGGCTTGCTGGTCTCGCAACTGAGCATCGACTTGTTCCTTCATTCTGTTCAGGATGCCTCTGTTGAACACTGTGCCTAGGATGGTAAACAACCTTTACAACGCAACTTTTACCACGCAGTGCCTTTACAACGCAACTTTTACAACGCAAACCATTACCACGCATTGCGCTGGGGGGCGCTCTAGGATAGGGAATAGGTTTAATGTACTATCCAACACCTTCCCTACTATCCACGGGGACTGGAGTTGGAATAGTAAATTAAACAATTCACTATCCAGCGCCTAAAAGCACTATGCGTTGTAATGGTATGCGTTGTAAAAACCGCGTTGTAAAAGCATGCGATGTAAAAGCATGCGTTGTAATGTCATACATCCGCCTAGGATTGATTGAAGGATTATCCCTGTGTAGTTTGTGAAGAGACTCAGGTAACCTTAAAGAAGGATCTAAATGAAATATCCCTCCTTCCAGTCTGATAACACACTTTCCTAATCATAGATCCTTCCAAACATTGGGTAGAGCATGTCTACCGGTGTTTCAAAGTCTGCCATCAGTGCCTCTGTGGGAATGTTGTCAGGTCCTGCTGCCTTCTCATTTCTCAAATGTTTGAAGGTTTGCCATATTTATTTCTTGGTTGATCTTCTGCAGTAAACTGGCATATCCTTGTCAGCTGGCTGTATGTCTGTGGACAATGCTGTTTGTTTTCTTTGTTGTTGGCATTTATTACCCATGATTGTCTTCCCAGTTTTGTCTTTAGCAGGTCTTTCCGGCTTGCTGTATCTGTCAGAGAGTTTCCTTGGTATGTCGTAGAGGTCTTTTCAAGTTTTCATGGCTTGCTGCTTTGTGGGTTTCTGTAGCAGGACCAGCGATGAATCTTTGCTTGTCTGATCTTAGGCTTCTCTTTGCTTCTGTGTTGATTTTGGCTTATTCGTCTTAAGATTTCATTTTTTTTCTGGTCATGCTCAGCTGGTGTTGACAGCAGCTTTCTTTTCCTTTCTCTACTAGATTTTTCAGATAGTCTCAGTGGAAATCCATTCTTTATGCTGGATTTTCTTGGGACCCAGAACCTCCTGGCAGGTTTATGTCACTGTTTCTTTGCTCTACTTCCACTGACTTTCTACTGGATCTTTGTCGTCCTCTAGTTCTAACAGGACTTGAAACTTGTTAATGAGGGTGATTGAGTATTCACTCGGAATCTGTGAATCTTTGACAAGAGTGGTGTTATATTGCTGGTGTTGGTTTGTCAGTTTATCCATGCTTTCTTCAGCTTTACCTTTAGCCTGTCCATGACATGGTGATGGTCTAACGTCTTGTCCTCTCATCACTCATATCCTGAAGGGACCGCCTGAACATCTTGGCAATGTAGAGATGGTCGATCTGATTCTCTGTTGAGTGGCCTGGAGACACCTACGTTGCCTTGTGTGTTCTTTTGTGTGGGAATACACTACTGCCTTTCACCAGACAGGGTGCAGAGATCTGGAAGCCTTTCACCATTCTCATTCATGTTGCCAAGGCCATGGTTGCCTATGACTTCTTTGTACCCGGTGTTGTTGTATCCGAACTTGGCATTGATGTCCCCCATCAGAATGTGATGCCTCTCTCAAGACAGTTGTCCAGGATGGACTGGAGTCTATTGTAAAACTGTTCTTTTTACTCTTCTTTGCTGTCATTTGTAGGCGCATAGCAGTCGATAACATTTATGTTGACCCTCTTTTTAGGTCTTGCCTAGGCATTGCTTGTGCTGTCTCTTCAAGACATGCTGTATTCAGTTATGGACTTTAAGATCCGCCCATTTTCTGCCCATATTTTCAATTGGCTCCTATTCTCATCCTTTGTAGATAGTGTCTTCTGAATAGTGAATAGGCTTAGTAGTTACTCCCTCTCCTCTGTTGTTACCTCCCATGAGGACAGCCCCTCTTAAATATGTCCTTACTCACTAGCTTTCAAAATCAGCTAGTGAGCACTATTTAGTTAATGGCTTGTTGAAGGAGGCATGATATGCTATCTGAATTTTTCAAACCCGCCCTGGTATCCCGCTACTGGTATCTGTGATGCTAAAAAGGAGGTAATTTAAAGCGTGCTTTACTGTTATATTAACAGAGTACTGTTTTTATTTTACTATTTATTTATTTTATAAGCTTTTGCTGCGCGGAGCATTTTAACTCCACACCTTTAAAGATAAAGGCAGCGTGCCACGAATGCTTGAAAAGTAAATAAATAGAAAATAAAATGCGTGGGGCCTCCACGTTTGTTTTCCATTTATTTACTTTTGTAGCAATTGCTGCACGCTGTGCTTTATCTGTAAAAGTTTCAAGCTCCAGCACAGCGTGCTGCCATTGCTACAAAAGTAAATAACTAGAAAAACAAAGGCTGCTGCAGCATGCCTTTTTTGTTCTATTTATTTACTTTTGAAGCAATCACGGCCCGCCACGCTGTAGCTTGATACATAAGCTAAAACATGGCTTGCCGCCACTGCTTCAAAAGTAAATAAACAGAACAAAAAAGTGGGCAGA
Source organism: Lissotriton helveticus (assembly GCF_964261635.1). NCBI lineage: Eukaryota > Metazoa > Chordata > Amphibia > Caudata > Salamandridae > Lissotriton > Lissotriton helveticus. The sequence continues at coordinate 329,795,700 of NC_136065.1, read as the reverse complement.
TGCCACATTTCTTACCATTTATTTACTTTTGTATCAATCGCGGTACGCCGCGCTTTAGCTTTAAATATTTAAAGTTAAACCACGGCATGCCATCAATGCTACAAAACTAAATAAACAAAATAAAAAAGGTGGCGGACGAAATCGGGTTACTTTTCGCCTTCAGCTTTAAGATGGCGGTCACACTTTTGTTTTGTTCTATGCGGCTTGCCAAAAGCAACTTTTACTATTGATATTGCTGGGCACGTCATGTGTAGACCTTTTTTTGTTTCCGGTGTGTGTCCATCTTGCTGTTTAAGAGAGCAGATGTGGTGTGACTGAAGTTCTTCTGGAAGGGCGTGCCTTGCTGACGGACTCTCACAGGGGGTGAGGCCGGATCCGGCTCTGCCGTTTCTGTTTGCTCCTCATTCTGTTCCTGTGTCAATGCCATCCACTGTCCCTTTCCACCCCTGCTTCCTTACTCTGCTCAGCCTCGCCCCAACTGCTCTGTTTGGGAACATGTCTACATTTCACCCCATGCTGACTGTCCCTGGGATCATGTTGCCCCTCCCCTAAGGCTTCAAATAAAACAGGTTCTCCAAGTGCGCAGCACCAACAGTAATTACCATTGACATTCCACAGGTCCCTATAGAGCTCTACATTTATGTACTTAACTCTACCAGTAAAAAGCCTATTGCCTATCTAGTCAATGTGTGCAAGAATCCTCTAGTTTTTTTGCCGCTGTCATGCTCTTTTTCTTTTAACTCATGCTGGAAACTCCCCTTAACCTTACTCGTTCTCACTATTCGTCCCTCCAACTGCTTTCTCTCTCACCCCGTACATTTTTCTTTCGTCCTCTTTTCTTTACCTGTCTTTATTTAAATTTCTCTCTTTTGCCCTATATTACTTTCTTTTCTGTCCTTCTTACTGTTCTTCCTGGGCTATTTATCTCCAAACAACCCCAGTCCTATTTCCCTTTTGTGGCTCCATTTTCCACCTACTCCATTTACTCCATGCCACTGTCTCTCATGTTACTACCGTTTCTCAATTTTCCTTTACCTCGTTAGCCCGTTGTTCTCTCCTTTCTATTTCCACCTTTCTCCCATTTTTAACCCGTATTTCATAGTTTCCCATCTCCGCTGCTACTTCCTTTTTCCCCCTTTTCCATATTCACTCCTCCACCTCTTGCTTGTGTTCGTAAATTTCCTCCTTTAACTTCTTGTCTTTTTCCTTTATTTTCTGCCCACTTCTCCTCTCACCCATCTCATCCATTTTCCCTCTTTCCCACTAATCAATCCTGCACATCATTCCTATTTTTCTCCCATTTTTCCATTTCCCTCTTTGCTATTGTCTTTCATACTTCTTTTCCCTCTCTCTTCTGCGTTCCTCCAGTTTCTATTTTCTTTTCCAGTTCCACGACTCTTTCATCCCCCTCGCTGCCGCTCCCATATCCCACGCAGCCTACCTCTCACCCTTTTCCTCACGCCCCTTTCTAACTTCATCCTCTGGCTGGCTGTGTCCCCCACTGCTTCGGGGTAACTCGCTGTCCCTCAGCTCTTTTTCTCTGGCACATCGCCCTGATTCCAGAGAGGGGCATGATTCCTCCCAGGCCCAGAGGCCTTCAGAGACAGGGACAGCGAGGGACATCTGCATTCACAAGGACCCCCCCGGGCCTCAGAGCCCAACTCGAGGGTAGGGCTGGGCGTAGTTTGCGGAGTAGTGCTTCGTGAAGCTACGCAAAGTGCACTTCACACTACGCAAGCTACGCGTAGCACTACGCGAACTGCGTAGTAGCATGTTCGCACTATGCAAGATGCCATTTTCGAGTGCGGACAAGCATCCGGCACCGTGCAATCATTGAAAACGGCATCTTGCACAGTGCGGACTGTAGTTTTCTGCCGCTCTAGGAGATTTTTCCTCGAGCGGCAGCTTTCTCAACGCGGACTGGTAGTTTCTCATCGCGAGCGGTCGCGAGCATAGGTGACCACTCGCAATGAGAAACCAGACCTCCCCGCGTTGAGAATATCGCAGGGAGGTTTATTTTCCACGCTCGCGATCGGCAAATTGATGTTGCTGATCGCGAACGAGGAAAAAGTCTCGCCAGGATGTCATTTTGCTTGCTCCCGGTCGCCAACTTGACGTTGAGAACCGCGAACAAGCAAAAAATGACTGCTGCACTACGCAACGCTACGCTAAGCTACACGTGTTTGCACTGTGCTACGTGCAGTTCGCGTAGTGCGAAGTTGCGCAAACTTTGCAAACTATGCGAGCATAGCGTAGTGCTTTTCCCAGGCCTGCTCGAGGGCCCCTCCGCTGTCTCACCACGGATTCATGCAGACATTAGTGCTGAGAGGACATTCGCAGAATCCTCTTTACAATTTTTTATTAAAAGCCTAATCATTTTATTCAGATTTTGCTTTTTAAAAAATGTTTTACCATTCTAATAAAAGAAACAAGCATTTGCAATGCAACAGGTCTCGCATTACTAAAAGTTTGAGCTATTGGCATTGCATTATTATTTGCAATGCCAATAGCTTAAACTTTCGTAATGCTAGACCTATTGCATTGCAAATGCTTGTTCTTTGTGCGGAAGGTCGCTGTAATGATTCTGGAACCGTGGGTTTTGCATCCAATCAGTGCTCTGTTGGCTGCAGGTGTTCGCATCAGTGCTACTCTCTAAGGGTGTGGTGTGTCCTCTTCCTCTAGTCCAGAACACAGCAGCATTTATCCTGGAGCCAGTGTTTTCTGTCCAGACTGTGTCCATCTGGTCTCACTGATGCCAAGCAGGGCAAGGTTGTATTTTTTCATCTCCACTCCCACTCTGGCTTTCCTGTTTCGTACATTGTGCTCACCTTCCATGTCCCAATGGTGGTGGTCTTGGTCAAAAGCAGTTGATCAGCTTTGTGACTTCCAGAGATTTCTGGCTTTATGACTGAGAAAGCCGGCACACAATTTGAACCTGTGACCTACATGCAGCAAATATAGATCTCAGTGGCAGGCACTATTTTATGTTCTTTTTTCACCATTGCATGAAACGTTTTAGGGAAGAGTTAAAGGTTGTTAAATAGATATGTCAGCACTGAATCATCAGGAAGTGCTGTGTGGTGGAATGGTGTTGCACTTCCTGAACAATGCTAGGTGCCACAGAATTAAGAAGGCAAGCATGGGGTCAGAAGTAACAGATAAAGGTTGATTTTCGTGGGGATGGCAAGAACGGATAGTGATTGGTGAGGCGTGCCAGTGATGATGGACACAGCTGAAGATGGATAGTAAGCCATCTTAATAGTGCAAATAATGCTCTTACATGCAATATGTATTGGAATATTATTGAAGGGGAGGCTCAGTACATCGAAACCTCTCACCATTACTGACACATTTTATGCTCTGGTTTCTACCTTAGAGTGATCTGATGGCTCAGAGTTCCTGCAACTAGTGCACTACACTGATAAACTAATTCTTGATCACCATTTTGGCAAACTAAGTCACATTTTCACTGTTTTAAATGTAATTTCATTGATAATTACATCAGTTATGTAATTTGAGATGTCATCAGTGAATTTGCCAATGACGGCTTGTGAGATGTTATCAATTACCTATTGGGTGAGATCATGAGGAGTGCATGGTTTGGTGTCATGGTGTGGATTTGTGGTTTCACTAGCTAACCATAACTAGATAATTTCAGTGGTATTTCGATTTTGTGTTTCAGCCATAATGCCACTATAATTGAGGTAAATGTCACTATAACCTATGCTTACCATGATTTTGCAATGAACTTTTTTTTTTGGTTACATGCATTAATTCACCATGCATGCAACTCCTACAGAGGGTTTTGACCCAGGGCCTCTGCACAACCCACCATGCATCCAACAACCCATGCACTTACCAGAAGGGTTAGGCGGAGGGCACTATCTGTCCCAGGCCTAATTCTCAAACAACCATGCAGCCAAACCCTGCTACTCCCCACTTTTCTGTTTTTGTATGTCCTGGGATGCAGACAGGGCTCACGCCTAACCCAACTTGCATCTATCTAACCCCTAAGCACAGAAATTGATCATGTGCAGTGGAGGTTAGCTGCAAGGTTTGGCCAAGGGGAGTGGTACACACCTAGAATCCATGCTCTTTTACCTATTATGAACAAGATTAATTAAATATACAATTTGAAAAATTACAATGTGCTTGGTTGATTGATACTATGACATTTGAATAAAGTGAGGAGATAGAAAGAGAGAGAAGTTTAAAAAGTAGTTCCTTTTTAAACCAAAATAAGTGCCACTCAAAAATACCTGGAGGAGGGATGATCTGCGATTTCCTGTTTGAAGGTTTTTTCAAGTTGGCCAAAATTTTGGTGGCAGGCACACACTTTAAATCTGGAACCTAACAATAATCTTGTCTGGCACAACATGTTATAGTGCTCTTCCATGAGTGATGAGCCAATTCTTTGATTCTGCTTCCCACAACACCCATCATGTTCACTCACCATGGATTACAAGGCAAACATTCAGAAGAAGGCATCATGTTCTTGATGTTTCTCCTGAAGCACTTCTGCAGGAAGGTTTTTGTATGGTTGTCTCTTTGCAACTTCTACCATCAACGTGTTTTCTTCTTCTGCTCTTTATTAAGATGCCTGGAATACTTGCTCTCGTGTTGAGCCCTAGGATAGCTCTTCATTGTCGAAATTCCAAAGAATACATTCCAGAATAACCTTGGCTCAACCCGTTGTCACTAAGCTTGAAAGTGACCTGCCTTGCATTCACGACTTACTTCCTTAAGGAAGATTGAAGTAATATCATACAAATGAGTTATTCTAGGATAATTCATTATCCTGTAATGTCTTTCAATAAACTACACATCACTTCATCCTTCAAGTTTTACTAATGCTGTGGCCAATAATGAGCCAGCACCAACTTATTCATAATACATTTTCTCCTACGCACCAGCTTTATCTTCTGAAATGTAAAAAGACACAGGGCCTGATTCACAAAGGTAAATTGAGACGAAAATAGCCTTATTTAGGATTTAGTGGAGCTGGGGGAAACTCATAAACTTGCAGTCCTTCTGCCCCACTAACAGCACAGTTCCCCTGCTCTACTTAGTATGGGGAACAGCTGGTTTACTGTCAGCAGGGCCTCTGCTTGCTTTGCAGGTGGAATCTCCTGATCCAGAGCTCCGTTCACCAAATGACCACTGAGTCACAGTGACAGTTGTCCGGCCCAGTTGATCCAGGGAAGATGCTAAATGGCCCCCATGTGACGGTAGCAAGGTGTAGGCAAGTAACAAAAGGATCTCTGTGTTAAACGCAGAAACCTACTCACCTATCTACATTAAATTAAAATCTGAAAGACTGGTGAGCGAGCTTGAGTGAGTTGTAGGACCCAGAAGAAGCCACGCCCAATGCTGCCAGCAGTTCAGGGAAAGTTCCCAGCCTCTTTCTACGGCTACTGCACAGCACGACATCGAACTAATGTGTGATCTGTGTTTATTAAAGGGCTCCTAACCCGGAATGCTTTCGCAAGCGTCACTGTCCTGTCTTCGAGGTCCTCCAAGCAATCGGTCCCAGTCTCTTCATACTTGCTTCTTTTCTGTTATTTATCTATTTAAATATTTTATTGATGTTTGAAATATATTCTCAAATAACAATACACAGATACATTTGCAGTAAGCCCCCCCGTCCCACCCCACTTGACAGATAGAACATAGCTCTGAACACTGTAAAAAGTCAAAGTCTTGCATGAAAACAGGCAGGTCTGTTCTAGTATCCAGGACGCCCATCCCTTTACCACCGTCTGGGGCCCACCATTCGATTCCTCGGCTCCCTCCATGGAGGGTTCTGCCAGGAAAACATGACGCAGGCACCAAGCACACACGGCGAGAGAAGGACTCAGAGTAATGCTATTACCGGTAAGTAATTGAAGCATTACCCCTTCGTCTCTCCGTGTTGACTCGCACAGTGAGATGCACCCAAGCCAAAAAATGGACCAAACCAACAGCACAGAAATGCAAACACTTTAATCTAAAGGCAAAAACTGTTTACAACACAGAAGCCAGCACCCTGGAACATAAGAAATCTGTGACTTTGGGGCCCTGGACAACCCTATAACGGGACACAAAGGTAGAAGGAATGCCCAAGTGACAGCCCGATAGATATCCTGCAAAGAAGCACCCTGCACCTTATCCATGAAAGCAGACATGCCCCTAGTAGATCTCCCCTGGATCCCCAGAGGAGAAGACAGATCCAATTGCCTGTAATCCAACAAAATCACAGACTTGATCCACTATCTCAAGGTCTGAGTCAAAGGCTTAGCACCCCTTCCGGGAGGGACTACAGTTAACAAATAAAGTGAAGGGAACCAGAACCCCTTCACCCTGTCCAGGTAAATCAGAACCACCCTATGAACATCTAGCGAATGAAGATCCACCTTCTCAAGGGACTGAAGATCTGGACAAAACATCGGAAGAATCACTTCCTGCTGATGATGGAAGCAAGAATTCACCTGTGGCCACAACATCCGGCCCCAAACTAAGATCAAGCCAATTGAAAGAAATAAGACAAACAAGACAACAGGCCCAACTCTCCCATCCTGCAAGCGGGATGACAACCACCAGAAAAAACACCTTTAAGGTCAGAAAACATAACCCCACAGACAGATGGGGAATAATGAAGAGCCCGCAACACCAGCGGCAAATCCCAAGACAAACACACCATCTGTAGGACAGAAGGAGATTGGAAAACCCCTTATGAACCTGGAAACTAGACCCTGATCATCCATGAGACCCCCACCCCCATGGGGCCTAAAAAAGCACCTGAGGCAGGGAAACAGACAGAGGAAGCATCTGCCAGGGAGCACACTTAGCCTTAAATGTCTTCTAGTGCCTATCATAAGAAGACCTGGTAGATAACCACCTGGACAGAAGGGTAAACAGAAGCAGACAGACTCTGTAACATCAAGCCTCCTCACTCAACCGCCAAGCTGTCAACTTGAGCCTTGCCAGGGATGGCACCTGGAGACACAGAAACCTCAGGGGAGACAGAACCAACAGAAACCTTCATTCCTGTCCCACCTTCATCTCCATCAACAGAGGAAACCAGACAGAGCGGGCCATGCTGGTGCCACCAGAACAACCTGAGCCTTCTCCCTCCGAACCTGAACCAGAAACCTCTGGATCAAAGGTAACAGGGAAATAAAACATCAGGCCCACTGGCCATACACATGTCAGGGCATTCACCCTAGTAGCAGCGTCCTCCCTCCCACCGGAAAAGAACCGGTGAAGAAGCGCATTGCCATGACTCGCAAACAAGTTCTCCCAGGGCTGATCCCATAGCTGATACACTTTGGTAAATATCAGGGGAGAAAGACATAAGTCCTGTGAGGAATCTCCCTGCTCAGGGGATCGGCCTGACAATTCAGAGCCCCCTGAATAAAGACTGCCCTCAACAAACCCACATTGGACTTTGCCCAGAGGAACAGATGCTCCAAAATTGCATCCCTCCTTGATGATTGGCATAGGATTTGGCCATTGGGTTGTCCATCTGGACAACAGCCCTGTCCCACAGAAGAGGAGGGGGAAATGAAGACGAGCAAGATGAATTGCCTCCAACTCCCTCCAGTTGTTAGAGCGGGAACTCTAGCATGCCTACCACAGTTCCTGGACAGTGAGAGTCCGTGACCAGGCTCCCCAGCCACTTTCACTGACATCTGTTGTGATGATGATTGGCTCTGGATCCCACAAGGAGACCCCTTTTAGGATGCTGGATAGCTCGAGCCACCACCTTAGCTTCTCCCGGAGCACCTGCGTCACAGGAACAAGACATGTAAAATTGTGCACATTGGGCCCCCATTTGTCCAGATTGAACCTGACCAAAATGTTGAGGTGCCACCGAGCCCAGAACACCAAAAACACTGTTGCAGCCAAATTGCCCTGAACCCTCATCCAAAGGGAAATTGGCTCATTGGGCACAAACAGCAGGGCCAGCAGATGGTAATGAATCTCCTGAACCCTTAAGTCTGGCAAGGTGACAATGCTCAGATCTGTCCAGAACCAGGCTCCAATGAAGATGTGCTCCTGAGAGGGAACCACATGGGAATTCCTGGCATTCACCAAGAAGCTGTGTGACAACTGAAGATCCAGAAGTGTGTGTACATGTAAACGGTGCACAGACATAATATCGACTCCAAAATATCGTTTGGACAGAATATCGAGTTTTAAATATTGTTTGGACAAAATATCGACTAGACAGAATATCGACAGCCAAAATATCGTTTTTAAGGTAAGTGAAGTAATATTGACTGTAAATAATATAGACAGTGAAAATATCCAAGTATATAATCTAGATAGTAAAAAATATAGTTTTTTAAATAATATTTAATTATTTATAGTGTTTTTATGTTATAATATGTGTAAAAAGTGTCATTTTATTTTATAATTATCTTTAATTAATGATTTTTTTAATTATTGTGTAATTTTATTCTGTAGCGGGTTGTGGGTTTATAGGGGAATAGGGTGGGAAGTAATTTAATTATAATTAATTAAATATGTAAATTTATTAATTGGTAGTAATAATTAATTAATTGGTAATTAAATAATATATGTTAATTATTTAAAATTTAATTGGTAATTAATTTAATTTAATTGATTAATTGTTAATTATGTAAATTAAAATAATGTATTTTCTGTAGCGGGTTGTGGGTTTATAGGGGAATAGGGTGGGAAGTAATTTAATTATAATTAATTAAATATGTAAATTTAATAATTGGTAGTAATATTTAATTAATTGTTAATTAAAAAATATTTGTTAATTAATTAAAATGTAATTGGTAATTAATTTAATTTAATTGATTAATTGCTAATTATGTTAAATTAAGGGGTATTTTTAGGGTTCAGGGTCAGTTTTTAGTTTTTGGGTAAAGGGGTATTTTTAGGGTTCAGGGTCAGTTTTTAGTTTTTGGGTAAAGGGGTATTTTTAGGGTTCAGGGTCAGTTTTTAGTTTTTGGGTAAAGGGTATTTTTAGGGTTCAGGGTCAGTTTTTAGTTTTTGGGTAAAGGGGTATTTTTAGGGTTCAGGGTCAGTTTTTAGTTTTTGGGTAAAGGGGTATTTTTAGGGTTCACGGTCAGTTTTTAGTTTTTGGGTAAAGGGGTATTTTTAGGGTTCAGGATCAGTTTTTAGTTTTTGGGTAAAGGGGTATTTTTAGGGTTCAGGGTCAGTTTTGGGTTTTTGGGTAAAGGGGTATTTTTAGGGTTCAGGGTCAGTTTTTAGTTTTTGGGCAAAGGGGTATTTTTAGGGTTCAGGGTCAGTTTTTAGTTTTTGGGTAAAGGGGTATTTTTAGGGTTCAGGGTCAGTTTTTAGTTTTTGGGTAAAGGGGTATTTTTAGGGTTCAGGGTCAGTTTTTAGTTTTTGGGTAAAGGGGTATTTTTGGGTTCAGGGTCAGTTTTGGGTTTTTGGGTAAAGGGGTATTTTTAGGGTTCAGGGTCAGTTTTTAGTTTTTGGGTAAAGGGGTATTTTTAGGGTTCAGGGTCATTTTTGGGTTTTTGGGGTACATATACAATATTGGCTATTATTTCATTAAATTGTGTTACTATATATATATATGTTTTAAGAAATATGATTAAAAAAATATTATTTTTTTACTTTCATTAATTATTTAATTATTAAAAGTTATTTTAAGTATTGTTAATTATATTTTAGTGATTAATTTTTTATATTAATGTAATTAAACATTGTTTTTAGTAAAGTCGATATTTTTTACAACGATATTTTTGTAAACGATATTTTGTACTCGATATTTTTGTACTTACCTGTTTGTACATACAAACTCGATATTTTGGTTGTAGATATTTTTTCCTCGATATTTTGGGTAGTCGATATTTTGGTAGTCGATATTATTTCAGTGATCCCATGTAAACATGTCTGGTGAAGAGAAGCCCCCTCCTTGACCAAGCAGTCATCGAGATACAGGAAGACGGCAATGCCCTGGAGATGAAGAATTGCCATCAGAAGGGCCATCGCTTTAGCAAACACACATGGAGAAGACTTCATACCAAATGGCCAGACCTGGAACTGTTAATGTGCCGTGCCCACCGCAAACCTCAGAAACATCCGATGACCTAGTTGAATGGCAACGTGAAGGTATGCATCCTGCAGATCGACGGAAGCCAAGTAATACCCTGTAGACACCAGGAGAATGAGCTGCTGGAGACACAACATCTTGAACGAAATGGATGCCACCCACCGAGTGAGGTGCATCAAATCCAAGACTGGCCAACACGCTACCAATACCTTCTGCATGAGGAACAGGATCGAGTTTACCCCATGACAAACCTGATCCACCGGCACCGGAATGAACGCTCGTTTCCCCACTAAGGATCTGATCCCTTCCAATAGTGCTAACCTCTTTGCGGGAGTCTTAGGACAGGGGTAGGGACGCACCCCGTACTTGGAGGAAGTGAGACAAAGTCTATAAGTTAGCCTCTCCGGGCTATATTTCTCATCCACCAGTCTATGACAGACAGCATTCAGGCAGGAAGGAATGCCACTATCCAAGCACCCACTGGATGAGAGTCCACGGGAGACCCACAATCAGGAGCGCTGACCAGAGGGCACTGCCTTGAGGGTGACATCCTGCAGCTTAGACTGCCTGGCTGGAACCTCTTCCTGCAAAAGGCATAAGAATGGTTGTCCTTGCAAGGGAAATCCCTGCAGTCTCTGGAATCCAAGAGATAACAAGATTTGGACGTCTTGCTAGAAGAGGACCTGTAGGACCAAGTGTGCGTCTTGTCCTCAAATAATTTCCGTATCAGACCATCCTGCTGATCCCCGAACAGCTTGCCACCCTCAAAGGGAAGTTTAAGAAATTCAGCCTTCTCCGCCAGATTTGTCTTCCAGTTTCTCAATCACAGGTTGTGCCTGGCAGTGATAGTAGAAGAGGAAGCCACCGAAGCTGCCTTGATGACATCAGCTGACACATCTTAGCCTGTTGCTCCATGTGAACCAGAACATCAGTCATACTGGCACCTGCATGCCCTCTGCCAAGGCCTCAAAGTCCTTCACCAATGACTGAGCTGTCAACGCCCTATAAGATTCTGCCCTTAGCCGAGAAAGACTTCTTAAGGCCACCATCCACCTTGCGTTCAACATGATCTGATGGTATACAGTCACCCGGATTCAGAGACGAACGCCCAATGAGAGGAGCCAGGATGGACTCCACTTTGACAGAATGAGACATCACTTTATCCCCATGTTCCAATACATATGACTTTTGGTGGAAACAAGGAACCTGGCAATAATCAGGCTGCTCCCAGGACCTGGAAATCACCTCCTTGATTTTCGGTGCAATGGCAAAGCCAGCTTCCCAGGCTTAGCGAATTGCAGGAATAGATCTTCAGCAGCCCCTTCCACCGGAGGTGACGCCGTGCCTAGATTGTCTCTAATATGGGCCAGAATATCCAACAGATCATCCCAGGAGATGAACTTCCCACCAAGCAACACATGTCTCTCAGGATAAGACATCTCAGAGTCAGTAGAGTCACCATCATCAGCAAGCAGGGACGAATGATACTTAGCCTTACGCAGACAAGGCTCTGGTGATGGCGGCATCAAACGGTCTGAACCTCCAAGGCCATAAGCGATACTGAAGCCCCAGCTAGACAACAGCAGCTCTCCTGTCTGACACGTCCAGATGTGAACCACTGTCCTCCGTATCCGGGGAAGGAGACCTCTTTCTCTTTGCCCTACGCTTCTCCATCGTATGCACCCAAGTAACAGAAAGTAACCCACAAATCTTAGAAATAAATAGGACCCAAAGGGTCACCATGGGGGCTGAACCTCCAAAAGTGACAACCTAGTAAAAAACAAATACATATGGTCAGGTCACTCACAAGGCCATGATAACCAGGAGGTAATCAAGGCAAACCAGGTATGCTGAAATAAGGTGCAAAATGAAACTGCTGCAGAACTGAAGTTAGAGCAGCAGAGCCTGAGAGCCATTCTTGTAAACGCCACAGCCCCGCCACCAAAGGCTGGCCTAGTCAAAAGTTAGCATGCTGAGGAGACACCGACTCCCCAGAAACCCTTACATGCCCCGTAGCCGGCCAGAGGCAAGCACTGCAGACCTCCAGCCTGGCCGCAAGAAGTGGGTGTCAGCAGAATCCCGGACCTGCCGCACCGCAGGCAGACCTGGCCCTCCCTCACTCACCTGAAGTGCCAGCTCCTGCAGCACGCCGCATGCGGACGATCGGACGTCGCCAAAGTCTGACGAGCCGAAAGGAAACAGGGTCCTGTAAATCCGTCCTCACGAGCTCCCCAACCCCAGTGTCACCACACCGCACGAAACAGAGCTGCATTGAAACGTTGGAGTGAGGTTCTGTAATTCTCGAGTCTGACTCCATTTTGTTCCGTGCCACCATTTTGTGTTGCCCTCACGTAGGCCTGTAAAGGTAGCCTGGCGAACAAAGTGGCCTGGCCTTCTTAGTTCATGTATACATTAACTACGTTTCTTTTGACTCTGAAATGAACTGTAAGAAACTGACCTCGCAAAGCCAATTTCCCTGATCGATCTTTGTCTGAGATTGCCAATCAAAGTTCAGGACATCGTTAACTTTTTAGTTTCCTTGCACATGCCTTATCTTGTTCAGCATCTGTTACTGTTTCTTTTTTATGTTTCTTCATTACATGGGTTATGCTTTCAATTATAGGTTTCTCTGTCTTGTGGAGTTTGAATTTGGGACATTCCTAATAATTAACTTTTGGGTTGGGATACTGTAAATTGAGTTTTTGCTATGTGATACTTTGTATGAAAATGTATCTTATTGGCTAGAATTTTGTGCAGTGGGTGTACATTTATAATGTGAATATTGGGTATAAAAGGAGACGTCTCACCTTAGTAAAATGTGCAGTCTCCTGAGAATTTACACCGTGATGTATTTCTAGGATCACTGTCACTAGCTGCAGCTAATAAACTTGGTCTCTGACGCCATCCAGAAGTATTCCGTGTCTTTGAATACCAAGACAGGTGAACTCGAAGATCTTAGGCGTGTCCCTGACGCCGCTGGGTTAAACCCCGATTCTTCAACTGGCACCCAACATGGGGCGACTTCAGCGGTACTGGTCCAAGCCCGAAGATTGTGAGGAGCCCCGTGAGGAAATTCTGGAGGACGGCTGGCACTTCATTGACCCCTGCATGTCGACGTGGACCGAAGGTTTTTTTCTGCGAGGTTTCCCCTTTCTGATGGCTGTGAAGGACTGCTGCCCTGACTGTTGCCCTGTCTTGGACCCTCTTGTGATGATTTGTAAGGCGAGACGTTAGACGGTCTTCTGGTGGCGTGACAGACATTTTGGTTAAGAATAAGTGGGTCGCTCCCACGACTTTGTTTTGTTTCTTGGTTTTGATTCGGACACTTCAATAGTCGAAACCGAGGGGTTCGTATATGTACGAGTGTATCATTTTTGATAACCCCTTGAAGTTTGAAACAAGACTGGTGAGCTAAAGATGCCTGGTTTTGGTAAAATTAGGAAATGGTTTTGTTGTAGTTGTAATAAGGATTCCCGATTGGAGGACTCGTGTCCGATACCTCCGGTTGGAACTCCAACTTATGAGCTCTATTCAAAGCATGGTGTGGGTCCCATTACCTTTAATGAAGGATGGGTCCGTTATACAAGGAAAGATCGTGTTTTACGTGGCCCCAACATGGTAGTTTTGAATCAGATGTTTTAGATAACCTAGAAGTTGCGCTATTGAAGAAGAAAGCCCGGCCGGCGATGTTTGACTCTTTCCGCCTTTGGCGTAAGGAAGCCAAACAGCGAGAAATTAAGCAAGCTAAGAGAGATAGGAAGGAAAGGAATATGTTGGTAATGCAAGCTGCTAGGCTGTTTAAGGAAGATGAAGAAGATCGTGCAATTGAAGTGTCAGATAGACAACATTGCATGGCCATTGACAAATGTTACCCGGCTTTGCCACCTCCCCTTTCAAATGTGACTGAAGACCCTGAAAAGGATCCTTTGATGTCACATTTACTGAGATTACCACCCCCTTATGTGCAGGGTGTAACTGCACCTCCGTTACCTCCAGTTGTCGCCCAACCCTTGTTGTCGTTCAACCCCCTGCTGTTGTTCAGCCATCTTTTGCTTCACAGGTGGTTCTTCCTCCCGCGGCGCAGCCCCCTCCAGGGCTGCCAGCTTTGTCACCAGCCTTGCCTCAAACTCCTTTGCCTTACACTCCTTTATCTTCGACTTCTCTTATTTCTGTCCCTACGTCTCTCTTGCCTCAAAACACTTTGTCTCCTGTCCTCATGACAACTTCTTCTCCTTCTGCTCGGCAACGAATGACTGAGACTGTCACTAGTCTTTTGTCTTCTTTCTTTGGGTCACTGAATATGACCCCTGTTTCTGAACGTAAGCAGAGACGTAGTCAGCTTCCTGGTCCCGAAGAGCGGGCAGTGTTAGATCTCCTTGCTCGTAGATGGGTTTCGAATGCCTCCAAGTACGGTCCACAAGTAGTTATGGGTATCTTTCTACAGTGGGAGGCACCAAAGCAAAGGTATATTTTTGATGTCATGTGTACCTTCCTTCGTCAGGAGTGGAAAGATAATGAGTTGGGTTTGATTCCACTGGAATTGATTAATGTTCAGTCTGAATTTGCTAAAGGAACGATAGTGGGTTCCGATGTTGAGGAAGCGGTAGAGACACTACTCACTTTAGGTCTAGACTTCCACCTCAGTTATTGTTCGAACCTGACCCATCTGTTAGGAGAAAAGTGAAGCAGTATCCTATGAGAGAGGTTCCCCCTGTATGGAGAGAGGCAGTTGTGGCTGATGCCGTTCATGGTATTGTGGCTGCACCGGCTCATTTTCAGCGAGTGTGGGTGCATGTCCCTTGGAAGAGCCTGAGGTCCTGGCTCTTAAGCAGACCTTGCCTGACCCCCGTAAAAATCCTGCTGGTTATTACAAGGAGTTGTCTCAGACAGTTGATGCGTGTGTTATGAATTTAGCTGACATAGATATGTTGTTGGGTAATGTAGTTCCTCAACCCTGGTGGGCGAAGATCCATCTCGAGGATCACGTGCCAGAGTTAGGACATACGTGGGTTAATGTTACTGCTGCAGATGGTCGGCAGGTAGGAGGT
This sequence comes from Lissotriton helveticus, assembly GCF_964261635.1. Lineage (NCBI taxonomy): Eukaryota > Metazoa > Chordata > Amphibia > Caudata > Salamandridae > Lissotriton > Lissotriton helveticus. The sequence continues at coordinate 329,780,613 of NC_136065.1, read as the reverse complement.
GCCAAACCTGAACCCTTAGTTGCAGAACTACCTGGTAGGATTATTAATTTAATGAAAACTATGATGCCTCCTTTGCGGGTGAATTGGGACAAGTTAGCAGCATGCAAACAAAAGAAAGATGAGAGTGTGTCTGATTTCTTCACTAGGTTTGAGGAAACATTCATTCATCATAGTGGTCAGGACATGAGTACAGAAGGTGGTCAGAGGTTGTTTGTAGATAAGTTTGTTTTTAATTTACTTCCTGAACTTTCTAATAAGTTAAAGGACTCTGAGAGTACATGGGCTGTTTCTTCTTCGGCCCAGATATTGGCTACTGAACAATACTATGAGAATAGAGATAAAGATGAGAAGGATAAAGTAGAGAAGAAGACTAGGGAATTAAAAACAAAAGTTCTTCTGCAGCAGGCTTATCCGCATCGCCCTAATCAGCGTCAGTTTCAGCAACCCCGACAGTTTCAGAAACTGTTGCAGAAACCTGAGTCTTTTGCTCCGCTACTTCCTCTAGGCCCTAATCAGTGTGCTTATTGTAAAGAGGAAAGTCACTTCAAGAATAGTTGCCCGATCTTGCTACAGCGTGCGAATGAAATGTCTGGTCTGAGAGGTTGTCGTGGTTACCAACAAGTACCTAGGGGTAGGGGGCGTGGTACGTTTTCCCAGAATGAAGGTTCCCTCTTCCCTCAGAATTTCATAAATTATTTTGACCAACAGAATGTTCAGACCGTCCAGTCCGCTCAGTACTACACTGATGATTATTATGTTGGAAGTGAGGGTGCTGGTTTTAATGATAGTTAGGACAGCCATGGACAAGGGGAGGGAGTAGTGTCAGTTCCAGTAGACCAGAGTGGACCTTATGTTGCAGTGATTACATCAGGTGTGGCAGAACCTTTTCTTTTGGATACTGGTGCAGCAAAGAGTTCTATCATGCACTCTAAACTCCCTGGCACACCCTTGTCTGGCTTGACTAATGTTTTGGTAGGATTTTCTGGCGCCCCAGTTCGTAACCCGGTTTCTTGTCCTTTGCCCCTTTCTATTGGTCCTTGTGAATTGGAGGCTCCCCTTATTTTAACGACTGGCTGTGGCGAGAATTTGTCGGGTTTGGACTTGTTGAAAAGATTGCATGCGACATTACATTGTTCTCCTTTGGGAGTACATCTTACAGTGGGTAAGAAAGTGATTTCCCTGATGTATCTGTCTAAGGATTGCCTTCCACTGGAACTGCGTTCTCTCCCTGATACACGTTGGGCTACAGGTCCTAATGATGTTGGTCCTTTGCAGATTCCACCCTACGTTGTTACTCTTAAGTCGAATGCTAAATTACCTTGCATTCCTCAGTACAAAATTTCCAGTGATGGCGAAAGAGCTCTTTTAGCGATTATCTAGGATTTAGTTGAGAAAGGTGTGGTTGAAGAAACGAGAGGTAATGTGTGTAATAGTCATGTTCTGCCTATCCTTAAGCGTACTGACTCTTCTCAGCCACCTGTGTATCGGTTTGTGATCGACCTTCGAGAGGTCAATAAGATTGTTGTGCCACAGTTTCCTGTTGTCCCAGACATTACTGCTTTATTGACTATGATCCCTGCCTCAGCTGCATGGTTTTCTGTTATTGATCTGACGAACGCTTTCTTCAGTATTCCGATTGCTGAGGAAAGTAGGGATATTTTTGGCTTCTCTTTAGGAGGCCGCAGTTTCCGGTTTAAACACGCTCCCCAAGGTTATTGTGAGAGTCCCTCCATTTATAGTCAGGCTTTGAAAACTCAGCTTGATACATTTGCATTGCCTTCTAGTGCTACTCTTATCCAGTATGTTGATGATCTGTTGTTTGCTGCTGATGATGAAGAGATTTGTAAAGAGGTTACTCTTTCTTTGTTGCGACACCTGTCTGACCTTCATCATAAAGTGTCACCTTCGAAGTTGCAGTATTGCCGACAAGAAGTGACCTACTTAGGTCATCTCTTGTCGAAGGAGGGAAGACGATTGACCCCAGAGCGTATTTAAGCGATTGTCCAAATGACTGTGCCATGCACACAGAGAGAGGTGCGTGCCTTCTTAGGTATCACCTCGTATTGTAGACAGTGGATTCCGAATTTTTCTTTGCTAGCGAAACCTTTGTTGGCACTAACTCTTAAGGACACACCAAACCCTCTTCCTTGGTCTGACGAATGTCAGAAGAGTTTTTCTGAATTGCGTGGTGCATTGTGTTCTGCTCCGGTGTTGGGTACCCCCGACTATAGTAAACCTTTTACACTTTAAGTACACGAGAGAGAAGGTTGTGCGTTGTCAGTGTTGACGCAACAATTTGGGGACAAGCAGTGCGTATTTTTCAGCCACTTTAGATCTGGTAGCTAGGGCGTTGTCTAGTTGTGTAAGAGCTACAGCAGCAGCGGCTGTTACTATCCGACAGTCTGCTGGTTTGGTATTGGATAATACATTGATTGTGATGGTTCCACCTGCAGTGGATACCCTATTGAACAGAACAAAGACTCAACATCTTACCAGTGCACGTTTGTCAGGTTATGAGTTGACGCTTTTGGCTAGCCATGTGCACATCAAGCGGTGCAATACATTGAATCCAGCTACATTGTTGCCAATTTTTGTAGAGACAGATGTTCAGGAACAACATGATTGTTTTCTCCGGACAGAGGAGGAAACAAAGGGTAGAGTTGATCTGAAAGATACTCCTCTTTCGAATCCTGATGGTACCCTATGGGTAGATGGTTTGTGCTTTAAGCTTCCGATTGGAGAGACGACTGCAGCATATGCTGTCACAACTTTGCACACAATTGTTGAAACAGCACGTATTGCACAGAATTCAGCACAGTCAGCAGAGTTGATAGCATTGACCAGAGCATGTGTGTTGTCAAAAGGAAAGAGAGTGAATGTTTTTACTGATAGCCAATATGCATTCGGCATGGCTCACAGTTTTGGTCGCTTGTGGAAAGAGAGAGGATTTCTTACTTCCCATGGTACGAAAATTCAGCATGGACAATTAGTGAGTGAACTTCTTGAATCACTTACTTTGCCGACCCAAATTGCGATAGTAAAGTGTAGTGCGCATAAGAAGGTTACGGATGATGTGGGTCGAGGGAATGTGTTTGCAGATGAAGTAGCGAGAGAAACAGCAAAAGATGTGACGAGTCGGATGTATGTTGCAGGTCCTGCCAGATGGGTTGTGGAAGGAGGAATGTGTGAAGATACAACAGAAAGTGTGAAGATGATTCAGGCAGAAGCTACTGAGAAATATTTGAGTATGTGGAGAGAGAGTACAGGAATGTTGGATTCGACAGGCTGCTGGGTTGAGTTGTCAGAGCACTGGCGATGGTTGCTGCCAGATGCATATGTGCTCCCGGTGGTTACTATGGCTCATGGGTTGGCTCACATTAGTTCAAAAGGGATATGTAAGTTGTTGGCTCCGGTATGGCAGAATGGTGGAATTCCTAAGTGTGCTGAGAATTTGGTTAAACACTGCATGATTTGCTTGATGCATAATCCTGGAAAGGGAACCCCAACTCCAGCGGGTCATTTTGATCCTACAATATATCCATTTGTGGTGCTGCAGATAGACTACATTCATATGGAAAGATGCAATAACTTGAAGTATGTCCTTGTGGTTGTTTGTGCCTTTTCCAGATGGATAGAGGCCTACCCCGTAAAGGATAATACTGCCTTGTCTACAGCCAAGGTTTTGCTCAAAGATTTTTTTCCCAGATATGGCTTGTCGAGGATGGTATGGAGTGATAATGGAAGTGAATTTGTGGGTCAGAATATGAAGAAAGTATGTGCAGGTCTGGGTATTTTAACAGAAATTTCACGCTGCGAATCACCCCCAGTTGAAGGACTGAACTTTTAACAGAACCAGCGGTGCCAGGGAACAACACCTATAACCTTCATGGGATACCTGTTTCGGCGCACAATGACAGAGACACGGGACACTTCCTTGGGCGTCAAAGATCAGCGTTTTATTTACTGCAGGGAAACAAGAGTCATTAGAAGTACATCAGCATGTAGGTTCTGCGAGTCTGCTTCAAATTGCACATGTAGGTCGCTCTCTTTTATACAAAATGTTGCCATTGCACGACATGCGAACAAAAGATTACAATTCAGTTCCCACAGTAAACTTCAAAAGGGTCGTTTTCATGTGTTCAGAATCCCGGAACATAATTACAGTAGCAATGCCGGTTCCCAACTGTAAAAGCACATCTTCCCACCATTAGGCACACCCATTAGAGTTGTAAATGACCAAGAAGAAGAGACAAGAGCAGCTGCAAGGAAGTCAGACACGTGTAGAGAAAAGAGTGTGAGGGTAATATCGGAAGCATGATCGTAGGATCAAAGAGTTGAATCCTATCGCCTGTACGGCTGTCACAATAGACCGGCACGACCAGATTACCCTCAAGCTGAGCCATCTGCCTTCGCTGTGTCATTCCTCTGGCCATAAAGACGCATGAAAGGAATATGCGTCTTCCGCAAGGCTTGGGAACTAGAAGGTCAGGGGGCGAACAGTTACCTGCTCGCTGACTACGTGAGGGCAAGAAACAAAATGGATGCCGTATCTAAAATGGAACCCGAGGGTTCAGATGAAGAACACGTAATATTAGGCGAACCCTATCAGGTAGTGTAGCGAAAATGCGTACACTTATCGAACTCGCCATTTACGGTTCGTAGATACCAAACTCGTCCATATTCGGTAATGCCCAGAACGTCGTAATAATTTTTACGGAACCTCAGACGGTCCTTTTGCCCTCATGTAGGCAAGCACTAGTCGGAATCATAATCGATTTCGATATTCATCAGATCATTTAGATGTTGCTGATACATTATTCTATCCATCAATGCCTCTTTGGTGACAACTGGCTGTCTTATACACGTTGTAGCACAAAGGCCACATAAGGCAGGATCACATTGCACACAAAGACAACATGTGAATAGAAACGTCACAACAACCCCTATGATCATCAGAATCTTCCAACCCCAAGTCGACATCAGGCCCCAAAACCATCCCAGAAGCGTCCAATTCCCTTCGTCCACGTGTATGGACTCCGAAATTTTGTGCAACTTAGAGATGGCTTGATAAACCGTTGGAGCGTTATCAGGTATGAATATGCAGCAGCTCGAATGGATGACCTTACACACACCACCTCTATCTGCTAGAACAACGTCTAGAACCATACGGTTCTGTAACGTCATCAGTCTATCCGCCTGAAGCTCGGCTGTCAAATTACCAAGGGCACTTGCAGTTATGTTGGCAGTTGATTCTACTGCACGAGTTAACTGCCTCAGGTTCCTGCTATTGACCATAGGGCCCCAGAACGGTAGGAAACCCTTAAAGAAGTCTCCTGCTTCTTGACCGGCAGTATCTTCTTTGTTGACAACACCTCTCACAACTCTAGTTCTGTGATAATCTGAGGCCACAGTGAAAGTCGGAGGCAAAAGATTTGCAATGTAGCAGGTACCCGAGAAGTCATGAGGTAACCACGTATAGGCTCGATCATAACATACAAAATAGGTACCCTTGGCAGTTAGGAAGACAGGGGATGAGAGCGTTGGTAAGACATATGTCTCAGTACACGCACTCTCCCCAAACTGAGCTCTCGGATTTCGACCAAGACCTTTCAGGCAGAAGTTACCAAGGTGAGGTACAATCCATATCGGTGATGAGCTTTTAAGCTGCCTATCACCCACTGATACACTATACTCAGCCTCACTTAGTTCCTTATATGCTCGCACCTCCTCCTCTGGGATAAGCGAAAATATCTCTATCTAAATCAGCAATAGCTCTCGCCAGAGTCTTGTGGTACGGGCCAGGACCAAAGTTTGCTGAGCGTGGTTCTCGATGGGGGTAGGAATCTAGTGCGCTACGGAACATAGTTTGCAATGCTCGAGCTGACCCTTGGGAACTATAAGGCAGCACCAAGTACGGAATACCCTTATCCATGGTATGTGGCATTAACCCACACACCCAACAATTGGTAGTGTTTACCACTAACTGATGCTGATGCAAGAGTTGAATGAAGGAGTTGTTTCTAAATTCCGCACGTCTGGCTTGTTCGTGTTGAGGCAGAAGATAAAAGGAATGTGGAGAGACAGTTGAAACGAAATTTAGCACATGAGATGGAAGAGTAGGTATAGTAGAAGGCAGTAAGAATTGGGACCCAAAATATACTCCCCCCACCAGTAACATAGATACAGTCAGGAACAATATGAAAACCTGTAGAAAAAACCATTTTGTACGAAACATTTTACCTAATGCAGATCTTTGCGCCAACATTTTCTCTCTTTTCAACAGCTCAGAAAACGACGATTCCATCCCCTAACGACCGTCCGCGACGTTCTTGACGCACTTCGTTCTGAGTAGCGATTATCAATTCCCAGGAGTTCCCAGAAATCGACAAAAGAAACCGACCTAGTGTCGATAGCTGCTAAACAGAAGGAAGTACCCGCACGGCCCTACGGCCAACCTGGATGATAGGTTTTAGCTAAATTGAACATTCAATTTATTATAATGTTCTTGGCTGTACGAAAAGGGAAAAAAATACACAATATACAATGTCCACTATGTTCAGGGCAAGTGTGAAACCTAAAAACAAAAAAATCTTTTTATTTAGTGTCTTGTGCGTGGACGAAGAAAGTATCGGCTGCTCCCAGGGCGAGTTTGATCTTCAAATAGTGAATTGGATGGCAAACGAGTGTTCGATTGTTCAGATGATTGTTCAGTACTCGAATTTTCCAGAGTTGACGGAGAGGAAATTGTTTGAGGGGAATCAACAAGGGCGTCAGATACAAGCTGAGCTTCGCTGAATGGGACAAAGCGTTGTGGAGTGTCGGTTTCAGATGAAGAAAGACCTCTTCTCATCCAGGTGTCCGACGGCAAAGGAAGCGGGACTCTTTTGGTGTGGGTAGCGTGTACCCAGTGCTTCTGTCCCTCCAGCCGAACTGCCGTCCTCGTAGCTAGTTGCACCTGGTATGGTCCCACAAATCTCGGCTCAAGGTTCCGTTTTCGTCCGAAGTTGCGGACAAGGAGCCAGTCCCCTGGTTGAAGCCGATGACCAGGACCCTCTGTTCGTGACGGCAGAGCCTCAAAGACCTGTTGATGAATCGAACTCAATTTAGGAGTCAGATCATAAAGATAATCAATCAACATTGGATATTCGATTCTATCAAACTCTTTAGGCCTTGGGATTCCCCATATATTAGCAGGACGGCCAAACACAATCTCGTATGGACTAAGCCCTACTCGTGAGTGTACAGTTGCCCTGGTCGATAGGAGAGCTAGAGGCAAAGCGTCGGGCCATGATAAACCAGTTGTTGCCTGAATTTTAGCCAATTTTAGTTTTAGGGTGCCATTGTATCCTTCCACCAAGCCCGCTGATTGTGGATGGTTGGCACCATGGAATTTTTGATTTATACCGAGGCCACGACACACACTCTTCATCACACTTCCCACGAACTCACTTCCGTTGTCTGACCATACAACCCGAGGCATTCCATATCGGGGAAAATACTCCTTGAGCAAAATTTTTGCCGTGGATAAGGCAGTATTATCCTTAAGGGGGTAAGCCTCAATCCATCTGGAGAAGGCACATACCACAACCAACACGTATTTCAAGTTGTTGCATCTCTCCATGTGGATGAAGTCCAACTGGATAACTTCGAAAGGGTACGTAGGAGGGGCAAAATGGCCAGGTGGAGTGGGAGTGCCCTTACCGGGATTGTGCATCAAACACACCATACAATTCTTAACCACTCTCTCTGCACACTTAGTAATCCCATCATTCTTCCATACATGAGACAACAACTTGCATATGCCTTTTGTGCTTATGTGTGCTGTACCATGAGCCATTGTAACGACAGCGAGCACATATGCATCCGGTAACATCCATCTCTGCTTTTCTGACAAATCAACCCAACATCCGTTCTCATCCAGTCTTCCCATGCTCTCTTTCCATTTAGTCTTTTCCGTCTCAGTGGCTTCATTCTGTATTCCCTTCACACTCTCAATCGTGTCTTCGCACATACTAGTCTCCGTTGGCCATCTCACTGAACTCGTAACATACATTCGATTCGTCAAATCTTTAGCTGTCTCTTTAGCCGTTTGATCCGCAAACGCATTACCACGACCCACGTCACCCGTCACTTTCTGATGTGCACTACATTTGATTACGGCCACCTGTTTAGGCAATGTGAGTGCATCTAAAAGGTCATTCACAAGCTGTCCATGCTGAATCTTCGTGCCATGCGACGTAAGGAATCCTCTTTCTCTCCACAATCGCCCAAAACTATGGGCCACCCCAAACGCATACTGGCTATCTGTAAAAACATTCACCCGTTTATCTTTAGACAACACACACGCTCTTGTCAATGCGATCAGCTCAGCAGCCTGAGCCGAATTCTGACTCAATCTTGCGCTTTCTACAACCGTACTCAATGTTACTACAGCATACGCAGTCGTCACATCACCATTCGGCAACTTAAAACAGGAACCATCCACATACAAAGTACCATCGGGATCTACCAATGGAGTATCTTTTAGGTCAATACGACCCTTTGTTTCTTCCTCAGTTTTTAGATAACAGTCATGTAGTGCTTCACCACTTGATTCTGTGTCGATCGGCAGCAATGTTGCTGGATTCAACACATTACATCGTTTTATCCGTATATGACTGGCCAGTAACGTTAACTCATATCCAGACAATCTTGCGCTCGTCAAATGTTGAGTCTTCGTTCGGTTCAAAAGAGTGTCAACTGCATGCGGGACCATCACCGTAAGCATATTATCCATGACCAGACCTGCGGACTGTCGAATGGACGCCGCAGCTGCCGCTGTTGCTCTTAAACAACTCGGCAAGGCTCTAGCTACTGGGTCTAAAGTCGAGGAAAAATAGGCGCATGGGCGTTGTTTGCCGCCAAAAGGTTGTGTCAGAACACTCAACGCACAGCCATCCCTCTCGTGAACGTATAGTGTAAACGGCTTACTGTAGTCAGGAGTACCCAACACAGGAGCCGAACACAACGCATCACGCAATTCAGAAAAACCTTTCTGACACTCTTTAGTCCAAGGCAATGGAGATGAAACATCCTTGCACGTAAGGGCTATCAATGGTTTCGCCAACAATGAAAAATTTGGAATCCATTGTCTGCAGTAGGACGTAATACCTAAAAAGGCACGAACATCTCTCTGGGTTTTTGGCACAGTCATTCGGGAAATCGCTGCGATTCTCTCTGGGGTCAACCTTCTCCCTTCTTTTGACAATAAGTGACCTAAATAGGTAACTTCTTGACAACAATATTGTAGCTTAGAAGGTGATACTTTGTGATGTAAGTCATGCAGATAATGCAATAATGATACTGTAGCCGTTTTGCAAATAGCTTCTGTATCAGCTGCCACTAGAAGGTCGTCAACGTATTGAATCAAAGCCGCACCCGTCGGTAAAACAAAGGCATCAAGCTGACTTTTAAGTGCTTGACTGTAGATTGACGGACTCTCACAGTAGCCCTGTGGAGCGCGTTTTAGCCTAAAACTGCGACCACCTAACGCGAATCCGAATAGGTCTCTGCTTTCCTCAGCAATCGGGATACTAAAGAAAGCATTCTTTAGATCGATCACCGTGAACCAGGAGGCAGAGGCCGGAATCATTGTTAGTAAGGCCGTGATATCAGGGACCACGGGAAATTGTGGAATCACTATTTTATTTACTTCTCTCAAATCTATTACGAAACGATACACAGGAGGTTTGGATGGGTCAGTTCGTTTCAAACTAGGCAATACAGGGCTATTACACACGTTTCCACGAGTTTCTTCAACAACACCTTTCTTAATTAGATCATGAACGATTGCTAACAGCGCTCGCTCACCATCAAGAGAGATACGATATTGAGGTAAACGTGGTAATCGCACATTTGGTTTCAATTGAATCACATAAGGTGGAATGTCCAACAGACCCACATCATTGGGACCTGTTGCCCATAGAGACGCAGGAAGGGAACTCAATTCCGGTGGGAATTTATCGATCAACAAGTACATAGGAGAGATCACTCTCCGACCTAATGTAAGCTCCACTCCTTCAGGAGAGCAAATCAAAGTCGCGTATAGTCGTTTCAACAAATCCAGACCCAAAAGATTCTCACCACAGCCGGTGGATAGAATCAGCGGAGCCTTCAGCTCACGAGGACCAATCGTAAGGGGCAAAGGACTAGAGACGGGGTTGCTAACAGGGGCGCCAGAGAATCCAACGGAAACGTTTGTTAAGCCAGACAAAGGTGCGCCAGGGAGTTTCGAATGCATGATGGAACTTTTCGTCGCACCAGTGTCTAACAGAAAAGGCTCAACTACACCCGATGTAGCCACTGCAACGTAAGGCCCACTCTGATCAACCGGAACTGATACTACTCCCTCTCTTTGTCGGTGGCTGTCCTAGTAATGGTCGTTTGCAACAGTCTCATGTTCTACGTAATAATCGTCCACATTATATTGTGCAGATCGAACTGACCCCGCATTTCGCTGGTCAAAACAATTATTCGTGTCTAATTGATTTTGATGGCGATCAATCTGATTTTGGGGTGAACCACGACCTCTACCTCGTGATGCCTGTTGAGGACCACCACCATGGTTTCCTCGTGTCGACACACCATTTAGACGGTCCCGTAAAGCAGGACAATCATATTTCATGTGTCCCTCTCTTCTACAATATGCGCACTGATTATACCCAAGTGAAGATCTATAGTCAGAGTTGTCAGAACGCGGCTGCATCCTATCGGGCTGTGCTCGTGGTCGATACTGCTGTTGCGAATTATTTTGGTCTGATCGTGGAGGATATGCTTGCTGCAACAAAACCTTCGTTTTGAGCTCCTTCGTTTTCTTATCTACACGATCACTTTCTTCCTTTTCCCTATTCTCATAGTATTGAGCCGTTGCTAATATCTGTGCAGTGGTTGAAACCGCCCATGCACTTTCTGAATTCTTCAATTTGTTGCATAGTTCGGGCAACAAATTTGACACGAACTTGTCGACAAATAACCGCTGGCCTCCCTCAGCGCCCATGTCCTGACCGCTGTGGTCGACAAACGCTTCCTCAAACCTTGTGAAGAAATCCGAGACACTCTCGTCTTTCTTTTGCTTACAAGCTGATAACTTATCCCAGTTCACCTTCATCGCTGGCATGAGAGTTTTCATGAGCGTAATGATTTTCTGAGGTAAATCCAAGATCAACTGCTCAGGCTTAGCCCCACCGACTTGCAATGCATCAGCCGCTATCAGTGCAGCCCAATCGCCACCTAACTCATTTGCGTGGTTTGCTTGACGAATTTTCGCCCAAACTGGTTGTGGTACAACATTACCAAACAACATGTCGATGTCGGCAAGGTTCATAACAGAAGCTTCCACCAATTGGGATAGCTCCTTATAATAACCAGCCGGATTCTTACGCGGATCAGGCAAGGATTGCTTCACTTGCAAAACTTCCGATCGTTTCCATGGGAGGTGTATCCACACTCTTCGAAAATGCGGTAAAACCGCAGGGTTAGCTTGCGGATCACCAGGCACCCAAAGTGGCGGAACCTCTCTCATAGGATACTGACCAGGAGCCGCTTTCCAATTCTCAGTGGCATCATGAAATGACACTCGAGAATGCACTGTGGATCTGAACGCTAACAAACGTTCCAAGGCACGTCGTACATCACCCCCTACAATCATACCGTTCGAAAAGTGACTCTGGAGTTCAGTTATATCGGGCGGTACGTTATCTAGATCATCGTTATACCATTCTTCCCTCAAAAAGTTACACATTTCTTCGAACGCGAATCTCTGCGTAGGCTCATTAAACTGAGAAAACGTGTCGAAGACCACACGTGGAGTGTAGTTAGCAGGGTGTCTTATCCATCTATGTGCCATAGTCACTAACGTCTCTTTCTCCCTTCCACTAGGGATCTGACTCCGTCTCTGAGGAGTTTCGGAAAGATCAGACGGGAATAACTGACCAGAAAGCGGTGAATAAAGGGTAGCAACAGTGTTAGGGATACGATTACGAACAGAAGGAGAAGAAGAAAGAAGAGCAGGAGCAACAACATTAGAAGCGAAGGAAGGCATAGTAGAAACAGACAAGATAGTCGGAGTACCAGGAATAACAGACTGAGGAGGTACAGGTACAGGAGCAGTGGGAACAAGGACAGGTGCTGGGACAAACGTAGGATTAACAACGGGCTGACCCGCAGCCGCTGGAACAACAGGCGGAGCTATAGGAGGAGCTACAGGAGCCGTAGCACCCTGTGCATAAGGAGGTGGCGATTTCATTAAATACGCTAACAAGGAATCCTCCTTCGAATCTTCTTCTTTCTTATCTAGACCAGTCGGTAAAACCGGATAACATTTATCTACACCCATGTGATGTAATCTAGTGGAAACTTCCATTTCTTTTTCTTCTTTTTCTCGTTTACTTTGTTGTACAACTTGCATTATCGGAACAAACCCTTCTCTTTGATCCTTTTTAAGTTTTTTGATTTCTTTCTGCTTGGCCTCTTTACGCCATAGCCGAAAAGAATCAAACATAGCTGGCCTAGCTTTCTTTTGAAATAATTTAGCTTCAAGATTATCTAAAATCGTAAGTTCAAAACTTCCATGTGGTGGCCAACTAAGGACACCGTCTTTCTTCGTGTAACGGACCCAGTATTCATTATATATAATAGGACCCACACCATGTCGACTGTAGAGCTCATATATCGGAGTTCCAACTGGAGGTATCGGACACGAGTCCTCCAACCGGGAATCCATTGCGCAACATTTGAAGATACCAAACAAACCACTATGGCTAGGCATCGTGCACACTAACCTAGTATCAAACTTCAAGGGTTACCGAAGTGCTAAATCCTCGTGTAAGACAAAACCCTCGGTTTTTGGCAATTGCAACTGTCAAATAAAATACTAAGAACCACAACTAAGAACCACAAATGCAATGGAACCATGCAATACAACAAAGCCTTAAAAGGCTACAACAAAGCTCAATGAGCTAGAACAACAAAGCTTTAATAGGCTACAACAAAGCTTCAAGAAGCTAGAACAACCACTAAGGACTGGGAGCGACCCACAAATACTTAACTCAGAACTACAATGGCGTCACCAGGAAGGCCCGTCTATCGTCTCGCTTGTACGTAAGGTCTGCGCCGGGCGTCGAAGACAGGTCGACAGTCAGGGCATCGGTCCGTCGTAGCCGTCAGGAGGCGGGAATCTTCGCAGGGAAAATCTTCGGGCCACTTATTTCGACAACAGGATCGATGAAGCGGGGTGCACCGTCCCTCGGAGATTTCACACGAAGTTCCTCACGATCGTCAGGCTTTGGACCGGTACCGCTGATGTCGACCCACGTTGGGCGCCAACTGAAGGACTGGACTTTTAACAGAACCAGCGGTGCCAGGGAACAACACCTATAACCTTCATGGGATACCTGTTTCGGCGCACAATGACAGAGACACGGGACACTTCCTTGGGCGTCAAAGATCAGCGTTTTATTTACTGCAGGGAAACAAGAGTCATTAGAAGTACATCGGCATGTAGGTTCTGCGAGTCTGCTTCAAATTGCACATGTAGGTCGCTCTCTTTTATACAAAATGTTGCCATTGCACGACATGCGAGCAAAAGATTACAATTCAGTTCCCACAGTAAACTTCAAAAGGGTCGTTTTCATGTGTTCAGAATCCCGGAACATAATTACAGTAGCAATGCCGGTTCCCAACTGTAAAAGTACATCTTCCCACCATTAGGCACACCCATTAGAGTTGTAAATGACCAAGAAGAAGAGACAAGAGCAGCTGCAAGGAAGTCAGACACGTGTAGAGAAAAGAGTGTGAGGGTAATATCGGAAGCATGATCGTAGGATCAAAGAGTTGAATCCTATCGCCTGTACGGCTGTCACAATAGACCGGCACGACCAGATTACCCTCAAGCTGAGCCATCTGCCTTCGCTGTGTCATTCCTCTGGCCATAAAGACGCATGAAAGGAATATGCGTCTTCCGCAATGCTTGGGAACTAGAAGGTCAGGGGGCGAACAGTTACCTGCTCGCTGACTACGTGAGGGCAAGAAACAAAATGGATGCCGTATCTAAAATGGAACCCGAGGGTTCAGATGAAGAACACGTAATATTAGGCGAACCCTATCAGGTAGTGTAGCGAAAATGCGTACACTTATCGAACTCGCCATTTACGGTTCGTAGATACCAAACTCGTCCATATTCGGTAATGCCAAGAACGTCGTAATAATTTTTACGGAACCTCACAGTCAGCAGGCCTGGTCGAGTGCTATAATGGCACTCTGAAGCTGAAGTTGGCCAAGGTGCAAGTGAGCTCTGGTCTTACATGGCCCGATGCCTTACCATTGGCACTTTTGTCCACAAGAACGACAGTACATTCTCGCGTGGGACTTAGCCCATACGAGATTGTTTTTGGACGCCCGGCGAATGTCTGGGGTGTGCCGAGGCCTAAGAAGTACAGTGATATCGAGTACCCTATGTTGGTTAACTATTTACATGATTTGACTGCTAAATTGCATGTTCTTCACCAACAGGTCCATGACACTTTGCCTTCAGTTTCTGTAGATGCAGGCCACACGAAGCAACCTGGCGACTGGATTCTAACCAGGAATTTCCAGAGGTCAAAGAACTTGGAACCAAGATGGACTGGTCCATACCAAGTCCTGTTATCAACTCGGACTGTTATTAAGGTGTTCGGCAAGAAAAACTGGGTACATGGTACCCATTGCAAGAAGATACCTTTGCCCTTACCGTACGATAAGTGGGTCCGGGAAGGTGTTGCCGATTCCGAGAGTGAAAGGGTTCCAAGATTTGTACCTTTTAGCGATGCACATCTGGAATGGACTCAGTCAGGACGTGCGGATAATGAAGTCTTGCAAGAAGCTGTGCCGCCGTGTTTGAGATTTGATACTACGCATCCAGAGACACTCTTTCAGGATCAAACTGTGCCTGGTAAAGAACGCTACAACTTAAGGTCTAAAAAGGACAAATAAAATCAGATTTTTTTTGTGAATTACACTCTTTCAGACAAGAGACTATTTTTCTTTTTCTTTTTTGAGCCACCATCCGGGTTCAGCTGCAGGGTCGCGGTATAAGACTTAAGGGGTGGCCCGCGTATTGACGAAAGGGCTGCGGTTCTAGGGACGTCTAGGAAGCCTGGACGCACACTTGAGTGAAGAAGGAAAATTGCCGCGAGCAGCACGTTAGAGGATGGAGTCTGTTGTAACTGAAAGAGATGTTGAGAGAATAGATCTTAAGACAAGATTTTGTACATTGATATATAGCAAATGTTTTATAATATTGTGCTTCTTGATGTTTTTAAGTATCACATTAGCTTGTGTGGGGGGAACATCCTTTACAACGCGGATTTTACTCCGCAAGGCTTTCACAATGCGTCCGTTACAACGCAAGTCGTAACCACGACTTGCGCTGGAGGGCGCTAGAGGATTAAGAATAGTATATTTACTATTCCAACACCTTCGCTAGTGTCCACAGGGACTGGTGTTAGAATAGTAAATTATACTATTCTCAATCCGCGCCCCCAACGCAAGTCGTGGTAACAACTGTAAGGGACGCGTTGTGAAAGCATGTGTTGTAATGGAACGCGTCGTAACGCCGTACATCCCTTGTGCAGGTTGTATTGTTTATGTTACACAACAGACATCTGCACCCACCTCCCAACCTATGCTTTCTTTCACTACTGTTTCTTTGCACCAGTTTTATACGTTGCCTGAACATGAACAAACAAGGAGATCAGAATTTATCAACAACTCGTTCATATAGTTGTTGCATCAGCATCAGTTAGTAGTAAATACCACTAATTGTTGGGTTTGTGGTCTTATGCCTCATACGACGGATAAAGGTATGCCATATTTGGTTTTGCCTTTTTCTTTTAATGGGTCTGTGTGAGCTTTACAGACCATGTTTATCTATGCAAATGAGGTACACCACTTACGTTCCCTTAAAGATAACTCCAGCAATAGTGCCTTAATCCAGTTGCTGTGTTTACATACCAGATAATGCCCCTACAGTGTACCAAGCCATCTCTAGGTTGCATAAGATCTCTGAGTCTATCCATGTAGACGAAGGAGACTGGTCATTGACGGGATGGTTTTGGGGACTGCTGTCTAAATGGGGATGGAAGATTCAGACATTCCTTGGTATGGTTTTAGCCATCCTTTTCTCTTGTTGTCTTTGCATCCAGTGTGGTCCCGTCATTTGTAGTCTATGTGCTACTATGGGTGTTCGGAGATCTGTCCAGAGAGAAGTCGAGAATAATAAAATGATGCTACAGCAACACTTTGATGATCTAATGAATATCGTATAGACCTAGATTCAGATTAACATGAGTCTTAGGTTATTGCCTACGTAATGGCAAAAGGAGGGGCTGAGGTTCTGTAATTCTCGAGTGTGACTCCATTTTGTTCCGTGCCACCATTTTGTGTTGCCCTTACGTAGGCCTGTAAAGGTAGCCTGGCGAAAAAAGTGGCCTGGCCTTCTTATTTCATGTATACATTAACTAGGTTTCTTTTGACTCTGAAATGAACTGTAAGAAACTGACCTCGCAAAGCCAATTTCCCTGATCGATCTTTGTCTGAGATTGCCAATCAATGTTCAGGACATCGTTAACTTTTTAGTTTCCTTGCACATGCCTTATCTTGTTCAGCATCTGTTACTGTTTCTTTTTTATGTTTCTTCATTACATGGGTTATGCTTTCAATTATAGGTTTGTCTGGCTTGTGGAGATTGAATTTGGGACATTCCTAATAATTAACTTTTGGGTTGGGATACTGTCAATTGAGTTTTTGCTATGTGATACTTTGTTTGAAAATGTATCTTATCGGCTAGAATTTTGTGCAGTGGGTGTACATTTATAATGTGAATATTGGGTATAAAAGGAAACGTCTCGCCTTAGTAAAATTAGCAGTCTCCTGAGAATTTACACCGTGATGTATTTCTAGGATCACTGTTCCTAGCTGCAGCTAATAAACTTGGTCTCTGACTCCATCCAGAAGTATTCCGTGTCTTTGAATACCAAGACAGGTGAACTCGAAGATCTTAGGCGTGCCCCTGATGCCGCTGGGTTAAACCCCGGTTCTTCAGGAGCACGCGCACCTTGTGTGCCAATATATGGGACATACAAAAGGAACAGGAGATAAGGAGGGAGGAATTGTATGAGTGGAAAATGATTGTGATTGGAGGCACAGGGTCCTCACTGTGTGAGCAAGCACAGCTAGAGGGGTGATGGGGTAATGCTGGTATAGTCCAGCTAAGGAGGGCTATAAGGCTATTGGAACATTCCGCCACTAGAGAGAAGAATGTTCTAACAGATAAAACAAAAGCCTCATGGAGCCCGAGAGGATTGAAATTCCATCAGGCTCCATGAGGCCTTTGTTCATGGCAAAAGCTGTGAAGGACAACATTGGAATGTTGGAGCTCCAAGCTTCTACCGGCCATAAAAAGCCCAGAGTGCTCCATTGTTTTCAATGGAGCTCCCAGCATTCCAAAGTTCTAATGCTATCTGAAGTCTGAGTCAGTGAAAGAAGTCACTTTCATGTCAGAGTGTTTCCCTGTTTTATTATTGAAAAGTAAAAATACAGTTTAATACACACGAGGGGCACTGCTGAAACATACAGAAGAGAAAATGAATACATTTCTAAGGCACTTTAGTACTAAGACACTTTCACATATCCTGTTAGCGTTTTAAAGCGTAAATCATTTACTTATTTCAGGATTGCTTTTCCAGATGAACTAAAGAGGAAATAACTAAATATATAGAAATGTATGCTTTGAGGAGATTTCTGAAGAAAGCATACATTTGTTTTGTTCAATCTTACTTCAAACCCTTTTCCCCCCACCAATGCGGCTCAGTCAAACTCTAAAAACATAGCTGCCAAGCTTTCAGATTGTTATGTGCGACATTTTCATAATTTCTGTTTAATTATGAGTGACATTTCAATGACTATGAGTGACACTTTCTTGTGAGCAAGATCAAGCAATGAAAACGAGGGAAACATAAATATCAGAAGTTACACCCATTTGAGCCACAAGAAACTCTAAGAAGATCATAACACTGATGCAAAGCGACAGGAATCTTTGCCAGCCTTTTGCCCCCTCCCTGCCGACAATCAATCAGTAGAGTGTCAGGGCACCAGGGCCTCTCTCTGTCCATGCGACATGGGACCTTGCCCCACAGGAAGGATGTGTGAGGCCCCAATATGAACTAGACAAGTCACATACGGATACAGGCATCTCAGCTGCCTAAGTGTCACAAAGTGTCAGCCAGCATCAACACCAATGACATCCCGCCCTCTCAAGAACTGTGCGACTCACTAGCCATCTACTTCCACCACAAGATCGCTGACATCCACGATATCTTTAACACCGCGACCGCCCCGACTACGCCAGACTCCACCTCCCCTGTGAACAGTGCCATCCGCTTGACCTCCTGGTCCAACGTCAACGACAACGAGACACGCAAGCTCCTGAACTCCATCCACTCAGGATCTCCGTCAGACTCGTGCCCACACCACGTACTCAACAAAGCAGACACAGCCATCGCACCCCAAATACGGAAGGTCATCAACATCTCCTTGGAAACAGCGACATTCCTGGAAAGCTGGAAACACACCGAAATCAACGCCCTCCTCAAGAAGCCCAAGGCAGACCCCAAGGACCTCAAGAACTTCCGGGCCATCTCCTTGCTCCCGTTCCCGGCAAAGGACATCGAGAAAATCGTCAACAGACAGTTGGCCCGCCACCTGGAAGACAACAACATCTTGGACCCTTCCCAGTCAGGATTCAGACGAAACCACAGCACCGAGACAGCCCTCATTGCCTCCACAGACGACGTCAGGCGCCAACTAGACAACGGCGAAACATCAGCCCTCATCCTCCTGGACCTGTCGGCCGCCTTCGACACGGTCTGCCATTGCACTCTAAAGACACGCCTCTTAGAAGCCGGAATCCAAGAGAAGGCCTTTGACTGGACCACGTCCTTCCTCTCCGGCAGAACCCAGAGCATCCGCCTCCCACCCTTCCGATCCGAAGCCACCAAAATCATCTGCGGCGTCCCCCAGGGCTCATCCCTCAGCCCGACACTGTTCAACATCTACATGGCCCCCCTCGCACAAGTGGCCCGCCAGCACGACCTCAACATCATCTCTTACGCCGACGACACCCAGCTCATCCTCTACCTCACCAAGGACCCACACACCACCCATACCAACCTCCACGAGGAAATGAAGGCCATCGCCGACTGGATGAGGAGCAGCCGTCTGAAGCTGAACTCTGACAAGACGGAGATACTCATACTCGGTCCACCCCCTCAGCGTGGACCGATTCCTGGTGGCCGATGAAGTACTGGGTTTTTCGGAACACAGCGGTGCCAGGGACACACCCTATGACTTGGAGTACTTCCTGTTTTAGACTACAGAAACTCAGAGTCTTCTTGGCGAAGTCAAAGATCGAGTTTATTGGCTGCAACCAAGTAACAGGCGTCCTAGAAGTACAACACGGTGTATATTCTCAGGAGACTGCTCAATCTTACAAAGCCAGCCTTCTCTTTTTATACAAAATATTATGCTTCAGGCAAACATTCATTATTTTACAGTTGACCATTCACATATTTTCAATACAAAGAAAAAGCAGAGTCATGATGACAAGCCCATATTTCAGTTTGTTCAGCCCACAATCAATTACCCGGCAAGGCCCAGTATTTTCATCAGATATCGACGAAACCCCCCAAAAAACGGGCGACTCCTCCTCGTAAAGCAAGTCATAAAGAAAGAAACAGAGGCAGGTTTGTGTAAGATTAGGGAGGGTTTGTGTGCGATGAAAGGTTTATGGCATGTTGTGCCTTGATACTATCTTGACCGGCCACTGGGAGAGGAACTGACCGAACAGGTTTGGCCTTGGGCAGTGGAGTCAGCTTGCCCAGGTCGTGCAGGAGTCAGCAAAGGTGTACGTGTCCTTCAGACTCGTTTTTGGCCTTAGTCACTGGCCTATGTGAAGGCAATCACAAAATGGCTGCCGGTCACAAAATGGAACCCGAGGGTTCAGGGCGAAAACTCAGAATTCAGGGTGATTTTGTTACTCGAATATGACGAAAATGCTTGTGCATATTCTACTAGTCATTCTCGGTCTGCTGATATCAAATTTGTCATGATACGACGATGTTTATGACACAGGTCCAAAATTTTCAGTACCACAGCCCCTCCTTTTGCCCTTACATAGGCAATAACCTATACTCATGCTAATCTGAGTCCAGGTCTATATTCATAAAGTCATTGAGATGTTGCTGTAGCATCATCCTATTACTTAGCTCGTCCCTCGATACAGGTTTCCTTACACACGATGTAGCACAGAGGGCACATATAGCAGGAGCACACTGTACGCACAGACAGAACAGGAAAAGAATGGCTAAGGTCATCCCAATGACCATCAGAATCTTCCATCCCCAGGCGGATATCAGTTCCCAGAACCATCCCATCAAAGACCAATCTCCTTTGTCCACATGAATAGATTCAGAGATCTTATGCAGTTTGGAAATGGCCTGGTACACTGTTGGAGCGTTATCTGGAATGAAAACGCAGCAACTCGATTGGATCACTCTGCACACCCCACCTCGGTCTGCAAGTATGACGTCTAACACGGCCCTGTTCTGAAGGGTCATAAGACGATCCGACTGGAGCTCAGCAGTCAAGTTACTAAGGGCACCGGTAGTTTCAACTATGGTGGATCCAATCACCCTTGTCAATTGCCTTATGTTCCTGCTGTTAACCATGGGTCCCCAAAACGGCAGAAAACCCTTAAAGAAGTCTCCGAATTCTTGCCCTGCAGTGTCTTCTTTACTGAAGACACCGCTAACTATCCTTGTCTTGTGGTAATCTGCTGCAGCGGTGTAGGTGGGAGGCAACAGGAACGAAACAAAACATGTGCCCGAAAAGTCAGGGGGCAACCATGTATAAGCTCTATCATGGCAGATGAAATAGGTACCCTTAGCTGCTAAGAACGAAGGGGAAGTCTGGGACGCAAAGACATATGTGTCAGTGCAGATGCTTTTCCCTAACTGAGCTCTGGGATTCTTGCCAGTACCTTGCAGACATAGGTGACCCTGATGGGGTACAATCCAAATCGGGGAGGATCTCTTAGCTCGCTGTTTTTCACTCAGAGTAACTCCATATCCGGTCACGTTCCATCCAATATATGCTAGTGTCTCATCTCTTGGGATAGTCTCATAGGAAGTATCTTCCCTAATCATATCTACTATACCCTTAACTAGAGCACTATTCTTAGCATTATCTTTCACAGAACGTAGGGGGTAGACTTCATGTGCGTAGATGAACATTGTTCTGTATGCCCACACAGAACCATTGTGGCTGAATGGCAGGACCAGATAAGGGATACCTTTATCCGTTGTGTGAGGCATAAGACCACACACCCAACAGTTAGTCGTGTTCATTACTAGTTGGTGTTGGTGCAAAAGCTGAACGAAGGAGTTATTAATAAACTCTAATCTCCTAACGGACTCATGTTCAGGAAAAGGGTGGAAAGAATGCGAGGAAACAGTAGGAGGAGGTATGGACTGTGTAGTGGGTGCAAATGTCACTTGAAAAGAGAATAAAACATATCCTATTAAAAACATCATTACACTAAACAACATGAAAATGCATAATATCAAAAAACTTTTCTTGGTCATCATTCTACATATTTTAGCTTTAAAGTTCATTTCTTTGGCAGGTCTCTCCATCTCGAAAAACTCCATCCTCTCTAAATGCTGCTCGCGATGGTAGGGTGTTCTATGCTAAGGAATGCTTCTGTCAGTCCAGGGCAACTCCCTTAGACCAACCAGAACTGTCAACCTAACGTCTTCAGCTGCACTCAAAAGACTTGGGCAACCGCGACCCTACAGCTGAACCCGGATGGTGGTTCGAAAAACAAAAATAAAAAAGTTTCTCAGATGAGAGAGCTGCACTTTAAAAAAAAAAAATTAGCAAAGAAAAGGAAAATGTTATTAGTCCGTAGTTCTCGACCTCAGGTTATAGCGTCTTTTTCCAGGAAGTGACTGGTCTTGGAACAGTAGTTCAGGTTCTGTAGTGTCCAATCGGATTGACGGTGGCACAGCTTCCTGCAAAAGATTGTCACTTTCTTGTTCAGAAATTGTTCCTTTTATGCGTGCATCACTGAAAGGCAGAAAACGAGGCACAGTCTCAGTCTCAGAGTCAGCAACACCCTCCTGGACCCACCGGTCGTACGGCAGAGGCAAAGGGACCCTCTTGCAGTGTACGCCATGGATCCAGTTTTTCTTCCCTTCCACTCGAACGGCTGATCTTGTTGAGAGAAGAACAAGGTGGGGGCCGGTCCAACGGGGCTGGTCATTCTTTGTCCGCTGGAAATTCTTGACCAGCACCCATGATCCAGGAGTAATAGGATGTCCTGGAGGTTCAGAGACCTGAGGCAGAGTATCGTGAACCTGTTGGTGTAAAACACGCAATTTAGCCGTCAATTCATACAAATAATCAAGCAGTACAGGGTGTTGGATCTCACTGAATTTTGTTGGCCTTGGCACTCCCCATATGTTGGCCGGACGGCCAAACACAATTTCATAGGGACTAAGTCCCACTCGCGAATGCACAGTCATTCTTGTTGATAGGAGTGCTAAAGGCAGAGCGTCAGGCCATTTAAGACCAGAGCTTGCTTGTATCTTGGCCAGTTTTAGCTTTAGTGTGCCATTGTAGCACTCTACTAGTCCAGCTGATTGGGGGTGATTTGCAGCGTGGAATTTCTGTTGGATGCCTAGTCCTTCACATACTTTCTTCATCACTCGTCCTACAAATTCACTCCCATTGTCACTCCAGACCATTCTCGGCATTCCAAATCTAGGGAAAAATTCTTTGACAAGGGCTTTAGCTGTGGACAAGGCAGTGTTGTCCTTCAGGGGGTATGCTTCTACCCATCTCGAAAAGGCACAAACAACAACGAGTACGTATTTCAAATTGTTGCACCTTTCCATGTGGATGAAATCTAGCTGCAAAGCCTCAAACGGATACGTTGGAGGCGCAAAATGACCAGCTGGAGTTGGGGTTCCCCTACCAGGATTGTATTTCAGACACACCATACAATTTTTGACCACATTCTCTGCACACTTGGGAATTCCAGCATTTTGCCATACTGGAGCCAAAAACTTACTAATCCCTTTCACACTGATGTGAGCCATTCCATGGGCCATTGTAACCACTGCAAGCACGTACGCATCGGGTAACAACCATCGGTGATGCTCTGACAATTCAACCTAACAACCATTTGTATCCAATTTACCCATACTCTCTCTCCACACACTCAATTCTTTCTCTGTAGCTTCAGCTTGAATAGACTTCACACTCTCTATCGTGTCTTCACACATTCCCACTTCACCAATCCATCTTGCAGGGCCCGCAACATACATTCGACTCATTACATCCCTTGCTGTTTCTTTTGCAATTTCATCAGCAAATGCATTGCCACGACCAACATCATCAGTAACCTTCTTGTGTGCACTGCATTTCACAATCGCAACTTGTAAAGGCAAAGTCAGTGACTCAAGAAGCTCATTCACCAACTGACCATGCTGTATCTTAGCTCCATGCGAAGTCAGGAACCCACGTTCTTTCCACAATCGTCCAAAACTATGGGCCACACCGAATGCATACTGGCTGTCAGTATATATGGTCACTTTCATTCCTTTTGATAACACACACGCTCTTGTAAGTGCAATCAACTCTGCTGCTTGAGCTGAATTATGTGGGACACGTGCAGCTTCAACAATCATATGCAAAGTCGTAACAGCATATGCCGCAGTCGTATCACCATTCGGAAGCTTGAAGCATGAACCATCCACCCATAAGGTACCATCACACTTCACAAGAGGAGTGTCCTGAAGGTCTACTCTCCCTTTCGTTTCTTCTTCAGTTCTGAGAAAACAATCATGCTGTTCAGAAGCATCTGTCTCTGCTACAATCAGCAACAACGTAGCTGGATTCAACGTGTTGCATCTCTTTATGTGTACATGACTCGCTAAAAGTGTCAACTCATAACCTGACAATCGAGCACTAGTTAAGTGCTGTGTCTTGGTCCTATTTAACAACGTGTCCACTGCATGTGGAACCATCACAACCAATGTATTATTCATCACTAAACCAGCAGACTGCCGAATAGAAACAGCTGCTGCCGCTGTGGCTCTTAAGCAACTTGGCAATGCTTTAGCCACCGGGTCCAAAGTTGATGAAAAATACGCGCATGGACGCTGTTTGTCTCCGAACAACTGTGTCAACACTGACAATGCACAACCATCTTTCTCATGGACATACAATGTAAAGGGCTTACTGTAGTCGGGGGTACCCAACACAGGAGCCGAACATAATGCATTGCGCAATTCGGAAAAACTTTTCTGACACTCTTCAGACCATGGGAGGGGATTCGGTGTATCTTTACAAGTTAATGCCACCAAAGGTTTGGCCAACAAAGAAAAATTCGGTATCCATTGTCTGCAGTATGATGTAATGCTCAAGAAAGCACGCACTTCTCTCTGGGTCCTTGGCACACTCAATTTCGCTATTGCCTGAATTCTTTCTGGGGTCAGGTTCCTTCCCTCCTTCGATAAGAGATGACCTAAGTAGGTCACTTCTTGTCGACAATATTGTAATTTAGAAAGGGACACTTTGTGATGCAGATCAGACAAATGGGGCAACAATGACAACGTGGCTTCTTTACAGATTTCCTCAGTATCTGCAGCAACAAGCAAATCATCAACGTACTGAATAAGGGTAGCGCCATCGGGTAAAACAATCGTATCAAGCTGTGTTTTTAAAGCTTGACTATATATTGATGGACTTTCACAGTAGCCCTGGGGGGCGCTTTTGAAGCGGAAGCTTCGGCCTCCTAAACTGAATCCAGAAATATCCCTACTCTCCTCGGCAATCGGGATGCTGAAGAAAGCATTCTTCAAGTCAATTACCGAGAACCAGGTCGCAGAAGCTGGAATCATAGTCAATAGGGCAGTGATATCAGGAACAACTGGAAATTGTGGCACAACGATTTTATTCACCTCTCTAAGATCAATCACAAACCTGTAAACAGGTGGCTGAGAAGGATCAGTACGTTTCAAAACAGGCAGAACAGGACTATTGCAAACGTTGCCTCTTGTCTCTTCAATTACATCTTTTTCAATCAAATCGTAGATGATCGCTAGCAACGCTTTTTCACCTTCACTAGAGATCTTATATTGGGGAATTCATGGCATTTTAACATTGGCTTTCAATGTCACAACATATGGCTGTATTTCCAAAAGACCCACATCATTAGGACCAGTAGCCTAAAGAATATCAGGAAGAGACGACAATTCTGTCGGAAATTTATCCTTCGACAAATACATTGGGGAGACTACTTTCTTACCTAGTGTAAGTTGCACTCCTGAAGGAGAACAATACAAAGTCGCATACAATCTTTTCAATAGATCCAATCCCAACAAGTTTTCACCACAACCTGTCGTTAGAATAAGGGGTGCTTCGAATTTGCAAGGTCCAACAGAAAGGGACATAGGACTAGAAATCGGGTTCCTAACTGGGGCGCCAGAAAAACCTACTGAAACATTCATTTTGCCAGACAAAGGTGCGCCAGGGAGTTTAGAGTGCATAATAGAATTCTTTGTAGCACCAGTATCCAACAGAAAAGGCTCTGACACACCTGATGTAATCACCTCAACGTAAGGTCCACTCTGATCTACTGGAACTGAAACAACTCCCTCTCTTTGTTCATGGCTGTCCTAGCAATCATTACCTTCCATATGTTCATCTTCTGCATAGTAGTCATCAGCATAGTACTGAGCTGTCCTACCAGACGCGTTATTCTGCTGATCAAAACTATTCATTGAATTTTGAGGCGGAAATGAGCGCGCGTTCTGGGGGAAATTTCCACGTCCTCTACCTCTAGGAGCTTGTTGAACACCTCGACCTCTTGCACCAGAAGCACCATTCATACGCTGTAACAAAATAGGACAACTATACTTGAAATGACCCTCTTCTTTACAATATGAACACTGATTGGGACCTACAGGAACACGCTGTTGAGGATACTCAAACCTTTGTGAGTTCCTCTGAAACTGTTGAGGTTGCAGATAGTTACTCTGACCACCATGTGGCGGATACGCCTGTTGTAAAAGGACCTTCGTTTTTAACTCTTTCGTTTTCTTGTCTGCTCTATCCTTTTCATCTTTGTCCCTATTTTCGTAGTACTGCGCAGTAGCCAATATCTGTGCTGAAGAGGAAACGGCCCAAGAACTTTCTGAATCTTTTAATTTCTTACACAACTCGGGAAGCAAATTGTGCACGAACTTGTCAACGAACAACCGTTGACCACCTTCTGTACTCATATCTTGACCACTGTGGTCGATAAACGTTTCTTCAAACCTGGTGAAGAAATCAGACACTGTTTCATCTTTCTTCTGCTTACACGCAGACAATTTGTCCCAATTCACTCGCATTGCAGGCATTAAAGTCTTCATGTAAGTAATTATCCTACCAGGGAGATCTGCCACTAAAGGTTCAGGTTTAGCACCACCAATTTGTCTGCCATCAGCAGCAGCAATATTAACCCATGTATCACCTAACTCCTGATCATGATCCGCATGACGAATCTTTCCCCATAAAGGCTGTGGAACAACATTTCCAAACAACATGTCTATATCCGCTAAATTCATAATGCAAGAGCCTGCAGTCTGTGACAATTCCTTGTAATACCCTGCAGGGTTTTTACGGGGATCAGGCAATGTCTGCTTAAGGGCCAATACTTCAGCGCGCTTCCATGGAACATGTACCCAAACACGCTGAAAGTGTCCCAGAACAGGTGGATTAGCTGCTTGGTCCCCATCCCTCCAAACTGGGGGAATTTCTCTCATGGGATATTGTCTCACCTTCTTCTTAACGGAAGAATCAGACTCAAACAACGACTGAGAAATACCCTCACTTCCAAACGACAACAATGTTGCAACTGCTTTCTTAACATCAGAACCCACAATTGTGCCTTTCCCAAACTCGAACTGTACACGACATAACTCAGGTGGATTGGGCTCCAAATCATTCTCCTCTAAATCTTCACAAAGGAAAGTACACATTTTATCAAAAACGTACCTCTGCGTTGGTGCTTCCCACTGATGGAAGACATCCATAACAGACTCTAGCTCATATCTTGACGGGTCTGTAACCCATTTATGTGCCAAATAATCAAATATTTCCTGCTCTCTAGAGTCAGGCAGTTGACTATGCAACTGTTTGCGTGTTGAAACAGGGGTCATACTTGTTGCCCCAAATAGAGGATACAGAAGACTAGCAACAGTGTCAGTCATTCTCTGTCAAACGGAAGGAGAAGTCGACGAGAGAACAGGAGGAAAAACAGAGTGAGGCGGGGTAGATGCAGACGCAGAGGCAGTATCAGGAAGAATACCAGAAGAGGTAGTCGATGCAGTAGGTAAAGTTGTAAGAAGTGTAGGGGGAGCAGGTAGCAAAGTCGGCGGCCCTTGAGGAGGCTGCGCCATAGGAGTAGGAGCCAACTGAAGGGGAGCTGGCGGCTGTGGAAGAACTTGAGGCACAACAATCGAGGTTGCACAACTAAAGGTTGTGGAGGTGCTGTAGCACTCTGCGCATAGGGGGGTGGCGAACTCAATAAGTGTGACATTAGGGGGTCTTCTTTTGCTGCATCTTGCTGAAGAGGCGGCAAAACTGGGTAACATTTATCGATCGCCATTTTATGTTGCCTGTGCAACTGCTCACTTGCCTGTTCTTCTTCGTTATCTTTATACTGCGTAGCAGCTTGCATTATCGAGATACCCCTTTCTCTCTTATTTCTCTTTGCTAATTTAATTTCTTTCTATTTGGCTTCCTTTCGCCATAGGCGGAAAGAGTCAAACATCGCCGGCCGGGCTTTCTTCTTAAAAAGTTTGACCTCCTGATTATCTAGGATTTCCGTGTCAAAACTACCATATTGGGGCCATTTTAAAACACCATCCTTTCTGGTGTATCGGATCCATACTTCATTATATGTGATGGGGCCCACGCCATGTTTCACATACAATTCATAGGTCGGAGTTCAAATCGGAGGAACCGGACACGAGTCCTCCAATCGGGAATCCCTATTACAACCAAGACAAAACAAATTTCCAAGTCTGCTAAGACCAGGCATCTTCGCTCTCTAGTCTAGCTTCAAACTTCAAAGGATTATCGAATACGATAGTCTCGTGAATACACGAGTCCCTCGGCTTTGGTACTTGCAAGTTCCAAATCAAAGATCCCAAGGGGATACCCAAACTAAGAACCAAACTAAGGACTGGGAGACGCTCCACTTATACTTAACTGAGGTATCGATGACGTCACCAGAAGACTCGTCTATCGTTTCGCTCTACCAATCATCAAGGGTCCAAAACAGGGCGATAGTCAGGGCAGCAGTCCTTCGTAGCCGTCGGGAAGCGGGCAACCTCGCAGCAAAGACTTTCGGACCACGTCGACATGCAGGGGTCGATGAAGTGGCGGCCTTCCTCCAGAATTTTCACACAAAGCTCCTCACGAACCTCTGGCTTGGACCGGTACCGCTGATATCGCCCAACGTTGTGCGCCAATTGAAGTACTGGGTTTTTTGGAACCCAGCGGTGCCAGGGACACACCCTATGACTTTGAGTCCTTCCTGTTTTAGACTACAGAAACTCAGAGTCTTCTTGGCGAAGTCAAAGATCGAGTTTATTGGCTGCAACCAAGTAACAGGCGTCCTAGAAGTACAACACGGTGTATATTCTCAGGAGACTGCTCAATCTTACAAAGCCAGCCTTCTCTTTTTATACAAAATATTATGCTTCAGGCAAACATTCCTTATTTTACAGTTGACCATTCACATATTTTCAATACAAAGAAAAAGCAGAGTCATGATGACAAGCCCATATTTCAGTTTGTTCAGCCCACAATCAATTACCCGGCAAGGCCCAGTATTTTCATCAGATATCGACGAAACCCCAATAAAAACGGGCGCCTCCTCCTCGTAAAGCAAGTCATAAAGAAAGAAACAGAGGCAGGTGTGTGTAAGATTAGGAAGGGTTTGTGTGCGATGAAAGGTTTATGGCATGTTGTGCCTTGATACTATCTCGACCGGCCACTGGGAGAGGTACTGACCGAACAGGTTTGGCCTTGGGCAGTGGAGTCAACTTGCCCAGGTCGTGCAGGAGTCAGCAAAGGTGTACGTGTCCTTCAGTCTCGTTGTTGGCCTTAGTCACTGGCCTATGTGAGGGCAATCACAAAATGGCTGCCGTTCACAAAATGGAACCCGAGGGTTCAGGGTAAAACTCAGAATTCAGGGTGATTTTGTTACTCGAATATGACGAAAATGCTTGTGCATATTCTACTAGTGATTCTCAGTCTGCTGATATCAAATTCGTCATGATACGACAATGTCTATGACACGGGTCCAAAATTTTCAGTACCACACCGACCACACTGGGAGCAGCACCAACACCCACTGACCATGCACGCAACCTAGGATTTATCCTCGACTCCTCCCTCTCCATAGCTTAACAGGTCAACGCCGTCTCCTCCTCCTGCTACAACACCCTCCGCATGCTCCCCAGGATCTACAAGTGGATCCCAACCGAAACAAGAAGAAGGGTGACACAGGAAAACGTCAGCAGCAGATTGGAATCCGGCAACGACTCTACGCAGGAATCACAGCCAAACACCTACGATGACTACAATGCATCCAAAACGCCTCCGCCCGACTGATCGTCAACGCCTCCCGCCACAGCCACCTCACCCCCCACCTGAGAGACCTACACTGGCTCCCCGTCGACAAGAGGATCACCTTCAAGCTCCTCACCCACGCACACAAAGCACTCCACAACGCCAGACCAGCCTACCTGAACAGCATACTCAGCTTCTACACCCCAACCCGCCAGCTCCACTCCGCCAGCCTCACCCTCGCCGCTGTCCCCCACATACAACGAACGACCTCCGGCGGCAGATCCTTCTCCTACCTCGACGCCAAGACCTGGAACCCCCTCCCTAACCACATATGGCAGACCCAAGACCTACTCGCCGTCAGAGGACTCCTCATGACCTGGCTCTTCGAGCAGTAGCAGCACCCCCCTCCCCTCAGCGCCTTGAGACCCTCACGGGTAGGTAGCACGCTCTACAAGTGCTATGATTGAGCTGACTCGCAGTCTGAGCATAACTTTGCATTGTCCTCACAGGCTGAGGTTGGAGCAGTAATCTCCCATACAACATAGCCTAGACTGCCAAAGCCTGTAAACCCCCAACCTCCCCGGCTGTTTTCAGAAATAAGCCGCAAACTTCAGATGGCCAGAATTTAAACACACGATTGTCAGAGCTTGGGTAATGGCCAGCAGCCTCGCCTGCAGCCATGCCAGTGGGCAATGCAGAACTTCTGCGTCTAACACGACACAGCCTGGACAGGCAGACCACTGAGGGCAGGCAACTGATGATCACGTGCTGCCCCTGCCATTTAGCGAGCAAATGAACATATAATGTGCACGTGAAAAATGGCAGAAATGCCAACAGGCTATGCATCAGCAGGCAATGAAGCCTGTTTGTTATCATAGTAACACAGTAACATGCAAAATGAGTTAAATCTAATGAACACAGTCCCCTTGAGACACTAGTGACTGATTTAATGCAAAATAGCCTTTTTACGAGCTGCAGGCAGTGAGAAATGTGTAAAATAAACTGCCTCCTTTCTTAAGTCATAGAAACAACTGCGTTTGTTTTCATGTTTATCTCCCACTTAATTCCAACAAACGACGTTCTAAACAGATCAGCATACAAACATATGGCGATTGTTTTTCAAGAATTTGTATTTTCCGAAGAGATGTTTACCAATGCGCTTAGGAGCATCAATGTGATGGATTCTGGATATTGCTAGCATTGCTTCTTGAAACCCTATTTTTCAAACTCAAATTTTAGCACAGTTTTGTCAGAATTATTCTCTACCCTATGATTCCAGACAAGATGTCTTATCGTGTTTCTATAGCCAGATACGGGTGTTGTGTGCAGACAATCCACTTGCCAGACTGGACAGCTGACTCTCTCCCAGTCTTACTGTACTGGTGTTTTAAGGGCATAAGACCAAAGTGTTACACGAGGGACTTCACAAGACTTGATCAGGTCAGATATTGCTTCAGTTTTACGCAATAGCACAGCAGTCTGAGACTTGCAGTTTCCAGTGGCGGCTGGCATTGATCGGGCGGGGGCAGGAGGTGAGATGTAAGGAGGTTTTAAAAAGCAATAAATAAACACGTACCTGATGCCGTGTCTCTTCTCCATATCTCCGTCACCATCTCTCCCCGGGGACGGAAAAGAAGCACTCAGGCTCCCCTGAGCCAATCATAATGCTGCATTACAGCGTTGTGATTGGTAAGCACCCAGGCTCACCCGAGCCAATCACAATGCTGCAATGCAGCATTGTGATTGGTCTGAGTGCCTTGTTTCGGCGCTCAGCCAGGGAATGGGAGCCTGGGCATGTTCTCCAAGCAGACTGTAATAGAGCCTTTGCGCAAAACATGCAAAGTGCGCATGAATGCTTGGCCATCTCGAGAGGGCAGGCCAAACATCCATGAGCACTTGGAGTAGGCAAACCACTTCTCCCCATGCTCCTCTGTCATTGGAGCAGCCTTGCCTCGCCCGCAAACCTGCAGCAGCAGGAAAACATAAAATGATAATACCCCTAGAGCTATTATATAATTTCATGTTTCCTTTCTTTCACTGCTTCAAAGCAGTGGGGCAACACTCCTCCGCCTTAGTGGAGGAGCCACCGCTGGCAGTTTCACTCTTCGAGACTGAAGCGACTAATTATTAAACACACACACACTGGGGTGCGCGGCGGCACTCCACTGACTCTGTGACTTACAAACTTGCAGCAAGATTCACTCCCTTTCTTGGCAATTAAATTTGGCATGGCCTAGGTTCAAATTTACTGAAGCTGCTGAGACAGCTGAGCCATGCAGTGGCCAGCAAAGTGAGCAGGCAGCACTGCCTGCGCACATGATTTGCAGCATAGTAGCCCAGTGCCTCAGCCTCTTGCCTTCCACAAGGCAACTCCGGTAGCACGACAAGACGTCCGATCCCCATGGTGCCTAAGTCAGTGTTGTATCACACATCCTCACTGGGTTGTCTTGTCTCGATAGTAGCCAATGGGCACTACCTCGACGTGACGCCATCTGAGAGTCGCGCCACATCAGGAGTAACGGCACGCTGCCCACTGACTCCACAGTTTAATTTGGCAGCTGAGCACTAATAAAACGACTTGACTTACAACTGAGGTGCTATGCATTATGCATGGCAATGCATTTCAGAGCGGTGAAGCGGAGCACCACACTGAAATGCGTTAGCCTAACACCTGATGCGTGGTACTTGGCAGGACTGTAAACCATTACCTTTGGTCCGTTAGTAAATATTTGTGAATACCCCT
This sequence comes from Lissotriton helveticus, assembly GCF_964261635.1. Lineage (NCBI taxonomy): Eukaryota > Metazoa > Chordata > Amphibia > Caudata > Salamandridae > Lissotriton > Lissotriton helveticus. The sequence continues at coordinate 329,748,107 of NC_136065.1, read as the reverse complement.
GCTCTAACCTGAGCCTCTGGTGAGTCCTGTGGCAGAGCCTGCCTGTGACCTTAGACAAACAGCTGAATTAAAATGTGTTTTGATCACAACCAAATACTCTTAGTCACTCGAGCCGCGCACCGCCATTAGGGATCAAAGGGCTTCAGTTCCCAGCCGCGGCCCGTGGAGGGAGTTCGGTGGGGCAGGGCAAAATTAGATGCAGCGCGCGCTACGAAATACGTTTTATTTATTAAATTGTTTACTTACCTGCAATTATCCATATTCCGTTGTTTACCATGCCCCACCCTGCCCCTCCCCCGCACCGCCTCCCTGCCCCACCGAACTCCCTCCACGGGCCGCAGCTGTCAGTTCCTCCGTTGCGTGTGTCAGCCCGGGCTGAGACAGCTTACCGGTCCCACGCACAGACAGTTTTTGAGCGGCTATGGGCTGGCTGGTCTGGTGTCCGTCTTATTGCAGACGCACCCGAGTACTTCACAGGTCTTTAACCCCTCCCACGTGACGGAACCGCTCCGTCACGCCCCTCGGGTGGGCTGTGCTGGTGACGGAGCGGTTCCGACACAGCCCGCTCGCCGTGCCTGCGCGGTGCGTTCTATTGAGCAGGCGGGGCCGTGACGGAACCGCTCCGTCACAAGCACAGCAGTGGCGTCACTGGGGTTGGTGTCACCCGGTGCGGGTAACTCATGGTGTCACCCCCTCACGACTTACCGCATGGACCACCTCTGTCGGAAATGTACGACGCTACTCCCTCTAGCTCCTTCTCTCTGTCTAGCTCCCTCTCTCTGTCTTACTCCCTCTAGCTCCCTCTTGTTCCCTCTTTCTCTGTCTTACTCCCTCTAGCTCCCTCTCTCTCTGTCTTACTCACTCTAGCTCCCTCTCCCTCTGTCTACTCCCTCTAGCTCCCTCTCTCTGTCTTGCTCCCTCTAGCTCCCTCTCTTACTCCTTCTAGCTCCCTCTCTCTCTGTCTTACTCCCTCTAGCTCCCTCTGTCTCTGTCTTACTCCCTCTAGCTCCCTCTCTCTCTGTCTTACTCCCTCTAGCTCCGTCTCTCTGTCTTACTCCCTCTAGCTCCCGCTCTCACTCTCTTACTCCCTCTAGCTCCCTCTCTCTCTCTTACTCCCTCTAGCTCCCTCTCTCTCTATGTCTTGCTCTGTCTAGCTCCCTCTCTCTGTCTTACTCCCTCTAGCTTCCTCTCTCTGTGTCTTACTCCCTCTAGCCCCCTCTCTCTTACTCCCTCTAGCTCCCTCTCTCTCTTATTCCCTCTTGCCCCCTCTCTCTGTCTTGCTCCCTCTAGCTCTCTCTCTCTCTGTCTTACTCCCTCTAGCTCCCTCTCTCTGTCTAGCCCCCTCTCTCTTGCTCCCTCTAGCTCCCTCTGTCTCCCTCTCTCTCTGTCTTACTCCCTATAGCTCCCTCTCTCTCTGTCTTACTCCCTCTAGCTCCCTCTCTCTCTGTCTTACTCCCTCTAGCTCCCTCTCGCTGTCTAGCTCCCTCTCTCTCTCTTACTCCCTCTAGCTCCCTCTCTCTATCTAGCGCCCTCTAGCTCACTCTCTCTCTGTCTTACTCCCTCTAGCTCCCTCTCTCTGTCTAGCTCCCTCTCTCTCTGTCTAGCTCCCTCTCTCTCTGTCTTGCTCCCTCTAGCTCCCTCTGTCTCCCTCTCTCTGTCTTACTCCCTCTAGCTCCTTCTCTCTCTGTCTTACTCCCCCTAGCTCCCTCTCTCTCTGTCTTACTCCCTCTAGCTCCCTCTCTCTGTCTAGCGCCCTCTAGCTCCCTCTCTCTCTCTTACTCCCTCTAGCTCCCTCTCACTCTGTCTTGCTCCCTCTAGCTCCCTCTCTCTCTATCGTAATCCCTCTAGCTCCCTCTCTCTGTCTAGCTCCCTCTCTCCCTGTCTTACTCCCTCTAGCTCCCTCTGTCTCCCTCTCTGTCTTACTCCCTCTAGCTCCCTCCCTCTCTGTCTTACTCCCTCTAGCTCCTCTCTCTCTGTCTTACTCCCTCTAGCTCCCTCTCTCTCTGTCTTACTCCCTCTAGCTCCCTCTCTCTTACTCCCTCTAGCTCACTCTCTGTCTTGCTTCCTCTAGCTCCCTCTCTCTCTGTCTTGCTCCGTCTAGCTCCCTCTCTCTCTCTTACTCCCTCTACCTCCCTCTCTCTCTGTGTTGCTCGCTCTAGCTCCCTCTCTCTCTCTATCTGACTCCCTCTAGCTCCCTCTCTCTGTCTAGCTCCCTCTCTCACTGTCTTACTCCCTCTAGCTCCCTCTGTCTCCCTCTCTCTCTGTCTTACTCCCTCTAGCTCCCTCTCTCTCTGTCTTGCTCCCTCTCTCTTATTCCCTCTAGCTCCCTCTCTCTCTGACTTGCTCCCTCTGGCTCCCTCTCTCTCTATCTTCCTCCCTCTAGCTCCCTCCCTCTGTCTTACTCCCTCTAGCTCCCTCTCTCTCTGTCTTGCTCCCTCTAGCTCCCTCTCTCTTATTCCCTTTAGCTCCCTCTCTGTCTTGCTCCCTCTAGCTCCCCCTCTCTCTATCTCACTCCCTCTAGCTCCCTCTCTCTGTATTACTCCCTCTAGCTCCCTCTGTCTCCCTCTCTCTCTTACTCTATCTATCTTCCCTGGATTTGCATAAACAAGAGTGCGAGCAACAGGTAGCACTGTAGTGAAGAGCAAGCTGAAATTTGGAACTGGTTCACTGGCAAACTGAAGACTGCGCAAGATACTGAAAAATAGGAAACCATGCACCCTCAGATGAGCTAGGCTGCTATAGAGTTGCCTTGTGACTGAGCAAAGAAAATTGCAGTCAAGCATTGCAGATCTCCTGCGAGACGCTGGCGAGTGTGAACAGCATGAGGAACAAGCTTGCACAGGGAGGAGCGACAGTAAAGGTGAGAGCAGAGGCGAGGCTGCAGTGCAGATTGGTGTCACCCCATGTTTTGGTGTCACCCGGTGCGGTCCGCACACCCCGCACCCCCCTAGTGACGCCAGTGAAGCACAGCCCACCCGACTGGCGTGACGGAGCGGTTCCGTCATAAGCGTCAGAGCGCCGCGCGCCCCCCCCGCCCCTTAGGGCTGCGGCAGAATTGTCGCCACAGCGAAAGGGTTAAAAGACCATTTATTTGTTAATTTAGGGTTTGCTGTTTTTCACCCCTTATTAGAGGCCCCGCATCTCCACTCTGCCTGTTGCTGGAAGATGCCTGTTGCTGGAAGAATTAGCTCCCTCCCGTCATTTTTATTAGCCCCCCCCCCCCCTAAACATAAGTTGGCAGGGTATGCTCAGACCTGAGTCCCTTGCTCACTTTGCCACTGGATTCAAGCAAGCCGGGCTGAAGACGGCTGAAATGCCAGAAACCGGTCCTCTGTAGCTTGTTTCCGGTCCAGGGAAGGCATGGCTTGGCAGTTCGGGCTGGACTGTTCCCATGAGGCACAGGGTCAGACTGATTTGCATATGGCCATGTCTGAACTGGGGTGGCAGAGTGGGCTAAAGAACGGTGATGGATTAAACCCAGATCAGTTGACTGGGGGTGAGTGCTTGTATTGTCAACGCTCCGTCCATCATTTCCTTTGGTTTTTCTTTGTCCGACCAAATAGATATGCAAATAATATCTCAACTAAGTATTTCAATATATGTAAATTCGCTTCATAAATATTAATTGAGAATGTCTCGAAAATCGATTTGATAGGTCGCGGAGCCCAGCCATGATTTAATAGGATGTGTGTGTGTACATTAGCAGAGCTGTATTTAACACCAGTCCTTCGGGTGCTTCTGTCCATACATAGAGGGGTACTTCGGTGGCGCTCTATATTACCCGTGATTGTTTTAAACCTTGGTTTCCTTGTCGTGCCGTGCGTGTAGCGGGCTGCTGAAGAAAAACGTTTCCTTCGTTTCCACAGACTCTGCCCGTGGTGTTCTCGCGCAGCCAGATTTTCCCGCTCATTATAATCACCAGATTTCACACAGTTTGTGTAACGTGTTAGAAGTCGTAACTGGTCACGCCTCCTCTTCATCAAGGGGTAAATGTCTGATTCGCAAGAATGCCGAACAATTCCCAGTGGTTGACATATGGAGAGAAGACACCAATTAGCTCCTTCCCGCCTACAAACTGCAATTATTGTTTATGCTTTTTATCACGCTGTCTTGTAAAAAAACGAGAGAGCGACAGAAAGAAGGGAAACAGATGTCGGGTCGGCTCGAAGTACTAAGAATAGAGTCCACGCACAGTGCCAGCAAGGTGTAGTCATAGCTCTGTCTGGCAGCGTTGAGACAAGAACGGATCATAGCACAGCACAGATGGAATCCCAGCGCTTTCTGTCGACTCCCAGCGTGAGCTGGGGCAGCTGCATTCGTCTGCAGTCTTTCGCTCTGGTTCTGGATAGGGTGAGACAGGAAGTGAGACAGGAACGACTGGGCTCAGACAGGCCACCGGGTACAGCTTGACATTCACTCAATCAACAGGGCCGAATTTACCCTTCAAACTACCATAGGCATTTTCGGTGCATTCTCCCACGCTGAAGACAGCATGGTTGACTTTTTAAAAGGAAAAGTATCAACTATTTTTCAATTATAGTGGATGCTTTGTGATCAACGGCGAGATGTGATAATTATAAGTGACTCTCACTCTCCTGGGAAAAGTGCCTCTCTTGGAGAGCAAGTCACATTCACTAAGAGAGATGTAGACACTGTTAGATTTGATTACTGAAAGCGAGCCAGCATTAGATTGGGATAAAAAATAGTCAGGGCATCCTAAAAATTTTTTTAAAAAATGTGCCCAAATTTGTGGATTGCGCCTTTTCACAAAACACTGAATTAGTGTTTTAAGTATAATGAAGGGGGGTTTTCTAAAAGAGGCATCTTTTCTTAAATTCACTGAGATGTAAAAAAATGCAAATGTTGCCAGGACTAATTGTTCATGGATTAGTTTACAATGGTGAACCACACCCAGCGGCGGCCTGCACGCAGCACGCGGCTGGCACGCGGGGAGGCGGGTGCTGGGTGGGAAGGGGGATAAGTTGACAGACGACAAAATAGGATAATTAAATACATAAATAATACCTATTCCGTCATCGGTCGGCTTCCCCTCCGCCCAGCCCTACATCCTCACCGTGCTTACCTGTGCCGGCAGCCGCTAACTATACCTAAATATAAGTGGGGCCACTTCCGCCCAGGTCCCCTGCCTCTTCTTAATCTTCATTCATTAATGGCCAGCCCAGTGTTAAACATACGTCATGGTAGGACTACACATGATTGCACATGTATGCGCTGTCCTGCCATGGATTACGGCGAGGAGGAGGAGGGCAGCCTGGGATGCCGGGACAAGGTATGTGCGGTTTTATTTTACATGAATTGTAGAATTGTAGATTGCATTTAGAAAATATTTATTGTGGGGGGTGGGAGGCGTGGAGTGGAGCTCCACAGAGTTTTTGGCCAACTCCGTGGTGCTCCGCGTAGAGCAACTCCGCCTGCTACGCCCACCCTTAGCGCTAATACGGGCCCATCTGCCTCCAGAAAGACAGCATCTGAGCAGCAGAACCTCTGTCCAGATCGGCCACAGTTCTGGACAAAAAAGCTGCCCACAGGCCAGGCGGGCAACTAAGCCAAATTTGGGGGGGGCTGGAAAATATTTCAGGGGGGGGCTAATTCTTCTAACCATAGACAGAGTGGCTGTAAGAAGGAGTGAACAAACAACAAAAGCCTCATTTACAAGTAAATGGTCTTTTAAAGACCTGTTAAGTACTCGGTGCGGCTGCAATTAGATGCTGACACACACAACAGGGGTGGCTGAAACCCCGTGAGCCCAATGGGTGTTGGCACCTGCCACAGACTAGGGTAACCAGTATTTTAAAACCAAAAACCGGGACATTTCACAAAAATAGAAGGAGGACTACAACTTTACTTCAAGCGAGCTGCACAGAATGACAGCGCTCCTCAGCAGAAAATTACAGAACAGGCAGTAAGAACATAAATAAAATGCAATTTTTAAACTCAGTAGCTTGCCTGTTAATCAAAGTGCTTTCTTAAAACAACTGCTAACTATCCCTGCTTTGTAAAACATAAAAAAGATCCTCCCACCGTTTTCAGTCGACCCTCTCTAAAAACCAGGACATGAGCTAAATTTCCTGAAATCTGCGGGGACAGCTGGTAAAAACCAGGAGCGTTCTGGCAAATCCGGAATGGTCACCGTACCACAGGTGTAACTCTGATACCACCCCATCTGTCGCCCAATGCCCGAGTGCCAGGGCACAAGTCCTAAAAAAAGAAGTGTGGGGGGGGACGCTGACGTCACGACAGGAAGTGACGTCACGAAAGGGGGCTTGCACTCAGTTGCAGTTTATAGTTATCGAGCTCAGGGGAAAATAAGTGGGGGGACGCCGTCCACCCGCGTGGTACCCCGACTCGAGCCCTGGCGAGTGCCCACCTTACCAATCCGACCCTGAAGTGACCCCATGCTTGCGGCATGAGTCCCACTCAGGGTTAGCGAGTCCCAATCAGGGAGAAGAAGTCTGACTCTTTGAGGCCAAGTATCTGTCAGTGGAAGCAAGGGGTCCTCACGCAGCAGCCTCGGATTGGTAACGCGGGCACTCGGGCAATGCCTGAGGGGCCGGTGTCCGAGTTCCTGCTGTGGGCTGCTTTTTTGAGCAGTCTGGGGCCCATTTGGGAGCTGTCTCTATTTTTGGAATACAGCCAGCGGCCCAGTGGGTGGGTGAGTGGCCTTTCTGCAGGCAGATGGGCGCTCATTACCCCCCTACCCCCCACCAACACCGCCGGTCCCCCACCCCCGGTTTAGCAACAGGCAGAGGTATCACTCCCTTTGTCTCGCTGCCCGGCCCAATAATGTATGCACAAACTGAGCGGGGCAGGGGGCCTCAGTAGAAGTGGCCTCATCTGTTTTCAGGTGTGTTTAACTAGTGTAAACTAATGCGTGCATTTTTTTAAGCCCCCCCCCCCTCTCCCTCCTTTTTAATGCAATTATGCTGAAGCAGTGATTAGAGGAAAGGATTATGCAAATGGGGGCCGCTTTTTTTTGGTGTGCCCGGGCCGATTTTCAATCCCAATTCGGGTCTCTGGTGAGGGCGAGTCTAGTTCGAGAGCAGGTCACGCACCCCCGTGTGAAAGTCTCTCAGTAGCTCCCGCTCACGCTTCTCACAAAGCCTCCAAGAACACAGGGCAGATAAAAGGCTGTGAACTGGTCCTCAGGGTGATTTAATGAGTTAGCAGGAGCAGGTTTTATCAAATCCCATGAGTTTTTTTCGCTTTTAGCCCCAGTACAGAAAGATGTTTCTCACGTGCACATCACACACCCTGCACTGCAGCAAATATCGAATCAAGGCAAAGGTAGGGGGAGAAAGCATGTTCTTTCCACTGGGGAACACATCATCCGCTCCAAGCAGAGAATCTAAGGCAGCCGCTCTTTCAAGGAAGCCTTGGCAGTCATAGACAGAGCCCTCGACAAGCGATTGGAAATGCCAGGAGGTCTGGCTTCAATGTGCTCCACTGTTCACTCACAAAAATGTGCTCTTCACTCTGCATTTATATGGGCACATTTCTCACCCTTCAATCACATAGGGACCCCCCACCTTGCATTTATATCCTCTCACACACCATCCACCCCGTACTTACTCTGTAGTCACACACCCTGTATCCTCTACTCTTACACCATACACTCTACATTCATCCACCTGTCACACCTCACTCACCCACCCCTCACCGTGCACCACGCACTGCTCACGTCTAACACAAAGCTAAGTTCACCATTCACTGGTGCACTCATATCCCACTCACCTACCTGCAGTGATTAATTTGTAAAAGAAAAGTGCCAGTGCCCGAAGCTCTGATCAGAAACCCGTGGCAGGAGCAATTAAACATCAGTGTGCCAAACACCAGGGTTGGCAGTTTTAAATCCTCCTCATGTGTCTTTAATTCACAATCACTACCAGCCAATCCCTGCCCCTCTGTCTCACTCTTGCAGGTTCATGCTTTCTCCCTTTGTGGTGGCTGTGCAGTCTGTCTCTTTCATGTCTTTCATGTCATGTCTCATGTGTGTTTTTCCCTCCCTTGCGCACAGTAAATATTTGATGTGGAAAAATATGAGCCCAGGCCCTAACAATAAGTGTCCCACCAGCAACCACTGGCCTAAATTTAGCACTGCCAACCTCTCACCCTGCGCACTCACACACCATTGAAACACCACTCACGCTGACTGCTCACCCTTCATTCATCCATGTCACAGCATGCACCCTTACACACCTATCATGCTGCAAACATATGCTTTTCATCCTTCAAGCACACCACTCATCTTCTACTCACACTCCTCATCTTGTACTCACAACACTCCCTCTGCACTCACACTGCTCACATATCTTTCACCCTGCACTCGCACACCCCTAACACAACCTGACATGCTCACACCTCTCACCCAGTTCTCAGACACCACTCACCCTACATTCTGATGCACTGATTATTTGGCACACTTAATTTGCACTGACAAAGCTCACAAGATCCTTGGACTTTGCTCTGTCTGCACACAGACATCACTCACCATGCACACAGACACTGCTCGGTAAGCACTCGTGGCCCTATCACCTAGCAGTAACACACGCTTTAGCCTGTACCAACATAATGCTCACTCTGCACTCATACTTCTCACATATCTGTTAAATCTCTCACCCTGTACTCACACACTGCTAAAACTCTACTCACACTGACTGCTCACTATGCACTCACACACCTCTCACCCTGCGCACAACCTCTAACCTTGAACATACACACCTCTCAACCTACACACTTTCACATTGCACAAATTGCACACTCACACACCACTCATTATGCATACTCATGATCACCCTGCACACACTGGTCACTCTACACCCACACACACCTCAGTCTTAGCATCACTCACCTTACACTTACACACTGCTCACCCTATATTTACACACCCCTAACTATGTAAACTCACACAACACTCAATCTCCATTTAGACAATACTTACCCTGGGATGTATGTCATTACCATGCATGCTTTTACAACGCATGCCTTTACCACGCAACTTTTACAACGCAAGTTGTTACAACGACTTGCGTTGGGGGGTGCTGGATAGTGAATAGTTTAATTTACTATTCCAACTCCAGTCCCCGTGGATAGTAGGGAAGGTTTTGGATAGTAAACTAACTATTCCCTATCCTAGAGCTGCCCCCAGCGCAAGTCGTTGTAACGACTTTCGTTGTAAAAGTTGCGTGGTAAAGGTACTGCGTTGTAAAAGTTGCGTTGTAAACACTGTTTACCCTTACCCTGCAATCAACCTCCACTTGTGGTGCAATAAGAAATTTTCATCATGCATTCAGATGCCAAACACCTTGCCTTCAGATACCCCTTATACTGCAAACTCTCCCTGCCATTAAACACCACTCACTTGCACTCTTATATCATTCACACACCTCTCATCTTGTACTAACACATCACTCACCTTGCCCACATACCACCTACTTGGCACTCAAACACTATATACCTTGTACTCACTCACTGCTCACCCTCCACTCACATGTCACTCACCCTGCTCTCAGACACTGCTCCCCATGCACTCACAAACCACTCTTCCACACCTGACCCAGCACTCACTCTTTATTCGCACACCACTCCTACACAACTGATCCAACATCCACTCCCTAAAGCTCACACATCGTTTGTCCTGTGCTCACACTATACTTACTGCTCACATTGCGTCATTTACCGGTTACACTACAATCACAAACCATTCAGCCAGCACCCATAAATAACTCACAGACCACTGACCCTTCATGCACACACCTCTTACTCTTCTTACTGGGTATCTCACTTTGTACTTTGCACTCACACACCACATCCTGCATACACACTAATCACTCTTATTGTGCACATGCACAACTCATGCTGCACACTAATACATCTGATCACGCTAGTCACACACCGCTTACCATGGACACTTACACAGCACTTACCTTGCAAAATCACCCACCACCTACTCTGCACACTTACACACTGATTATCCTGTGCTCAAACACCATACACCATACACTCTCCCATTGTACCTACTCTGCACTCTCCCTGTATCAATTTTGTTCACAGTGTACTCGGATATCACCCAACCAGCACACAGATATCTCTCCTTCTTCTTTCACATACTACTGACCCTGCACTAACACACCACTTTCTCACTTCTCACCCTGCACTCACAGTACTCAACATGCACTCACACCACTCACCATACATCCACACCACCCTCACACTACTTACGCTCCGCATACTGCCCACTTAAATTGCACTCGCCTACCACTTATACACTTCTCACCTAGCAGTCACTCGCCGCTCAGACTGTTTACCATGCACTCACACCACTCACATATCTTTCACTCTGCACTCACTCACAGCTAACATCACTCATGCTGACAGCTCACTCTTGATTCCTCCACTTACACACCAAAAACATGTCACTCACGCTGACAGTTCACCCTGCACTCACAGATTCCTCACCTTAGATACACTCACTCCCGTCTCCATCACTTATAAAGCACACTCACACATTTCTCACTCTACACATTCACACACCGTATGGTTTGCACATTCACCACTCACCTAGCACATTCACACACCATTCACCATGTACACTCAAACACCCTGCAGCAAGGCATTTTCACTAGGTTCTCAAAAACATCTCAACCTGCAAACTCACACTGCATTTAGACATTTCACACCCTGAATTCAGGCACAGTTCAACCAGAATTCATGCATTGTCCACCCTGTACAGACAGTGCTCACATTGCACTCACACTGCTTACTTACCATGTACTTACACCCCTATCATCTTGTACTTGTGCACCTCTTACCTTGCACCCATCCACCACTCATCCTGTACTCATCTACTGCTGACCCTCCACCCAGACACTGCTCATCATGCACTCACTCTCCTCTCACCTAGCAGTAACACACATGCCACCCTGGACCCACACACCTCTCACCCTGCACTTACTGACCACTCAAATTGCACTCACATATCACTTATACACCTCTTATCTATCAGTCACTCACCTCTCACCCAGAAATCACTCACCATTCACCTTGCAGTCACCCTCCCATCACCATTCATTCACCTACCTCTCCTCCTGAACTAATGCACCACTCACACACTTTTCATTGGGAACTCACATCTCTCACTCTGCACTGATACAACTCACCCTGCATGCACTCACCCAGCACTCACCCTGCACTCATACACCTCTTGCCCATCGCCCATATGTATCCCACACTGCTACCAAACCCCTCACCTTCCACTCACACAGCACTCGCCTTGCACTGGCAAGTAACTTATCATGCACTCACAAACTGCTCATATTGTACTTAGGCACAGCTCAACATGCTCTCACATACCTTCATCCTGTAGTCACACATTGCTCACCCTGAAATCACACACTGCTCACCCGGCTCTTACAGACAGCTCATTCTGCACTTAACTACCATTCACATAGCGCTCATACACCTCTCTACATGCACCCACATCTCTCACCCTGCATTTACATACTTCTCACTCTGCAATTATAGCTTTCCCTCAGCACCTTACACATACCGCTCACTCTACACACACATCATTCACCCTTCACCCACATACTACTTGCTCTGCAGACACATAACACACCATACACCCCACAACCCATATACCACTCACCCGGTGCACACAGACCAATCATCCTGCAATCGAACACCGCTCACCCTCTACTATAGTTGTTATGTTAAGTTATGCAGATTTGTAGAGTGCTCTATCACCTGGGATATTAACCTGGCACTGAGCAGGTGAGAGCCTAGCCAAACCTAGGGCCTAGTGGGACTAATCAAAAAGCCATGTCTTCATTTCCTTGCAGAATTCAAGAAGTGAGGAGAAGGCTCTTATGAGTAATAACCTGCCATTTCACACTTTAGGTGCGATGTAGGAAAATGCTTGAACGCTTTATCTCGTTTTCCATGTGCGCAGGATATGTGAAAGTAGGAGTCCAGACAAGAGCAGGTGTCTGGAAAGTTTGTGAAAGCAGATGTAATTGTTGAGGTATGCTAGGCCAGTGTTATGTAGTGCCTTGAAAGTGTGGGTGAGGAGTTTCAATTGCATCCCTTTATGTATGACTAGCCAGTGGAGCCCTTTCAGGTGTGGTGGGATGTGAGTGTGGAATGGGAGGTTGAGAGTGATTCTGCCTGCAGAGTTCTGAATGGTCTGCAACCTTCTGTGGAGTTATTTTGTTGAATCCAGTGTAGAGGGTGTTTCCATAGTCTAGCTTGTTTGTGACCAGAGTGTGCGTGATGGTTTTCCAGGTGCTGATTGGAAGCCGTTCGAAAATCTGCCTCAGTAACTTCAGGATATGGAAGCATGTTCTGGTGATGGCGTTAACATTTTGAGTTTGCTGTTGATGATGTTACCGAGGTTCTTGGCGTGGCAGGTGGGAAAGTGCTCTTCATTGAGAATATGAATCAGACTCGTTAGTGTTTAGTTTTAGACATTAGGTATTCGTCAAGTGGGTGATTTTTGTCATGCAGGCATTGAACATGATCCAGATACTGGGTATCTTTTTAGTAAGGGGAGAATGAATTGTATGTCATCAGGTTAGGAGAGGATGTTGATCTTAGAACAGCATATTTTTGGCTTCTACTTATTGTTTGATTAGGCCGCATGTATATGGCCTTATATACTCCTGTAAATTAACATTATTAATGTAATGTAATGCACCTGAACAGATACAGAAAGTGCATTTACTGTGTAATCTTGACATTTATATGAGTTTGCATATTAACGTTTTTTCCTTTCAGTAACATCAAGTTGCAGTTCCTATATATCCATTTGTGTGGTTTGAATAATGTTGTTAACTCATATATACTCATACATTCATTTGAGTAGCACTCTGTTTTTATATTTTACTTTGTGCATATCTATAATCATGCATTTAAACATGTATTGATATTTGCGCCATATAAACTTGACCAAAGGCCCTAAGCCTTTGGATTTCTTAATGTTTAACCTTCAACGTAAACGTTTGCTCTGCATGCAATGTTTTTCTCTCTTCCGCAGATGTAGCTGTTTGATCTGATGAATAGAAAAAGGGACATTGTGCAACAGAGATAGTGAAGCTTGAAAAGAGTATCTTTAGGCAAGGATGAGAACCCTTAACGCACAAAGGTAGGACTACTGTTATATGGAGTTGGGAGACGGGAGAAATCCAAGGACGTTATAATGTGCAGATCAAAGGAAAGGAGTTTCAAGTGTAGTTGCCATGTTTTACTGTTTAAAGGTGGAAAATAATGAGACATGATTGGGATTCTGGAAGGTTCCTTTGTGGGTATAACTGACAATCACACTTCAGCTTTATTCAGATTCCTTTTAGACTTTGAGAGGTACAGACCTCTTGCAACATCTCTCTTGTATGGCTTCATGATATAAAAATACTTCCTTTAGAGAACCTCTACAGAGGTTCTGCTATGCTGACAGCTTTCTCCTTTAATGGATTTAATTGGGGGTTCTACCTCCAGCACCATTTAGAGTAGGTTTAAATCGGGAGATTAAACTCATGCATAACAGGCAAGAGGACCGCAAATCTTATAAGGATAATCAGATCCTCGTTTTAATATTTTGCATATCTATCACCAACTTTCTTGTATAGTTTATGTTGCTGAAACTAATCTTTGTTCATCCTTTTGGCTTACCTATAGTAATCCTGTATTGTTACAATATATTCCTGAGACTTGTGTATATCAGTCTGGCTGTGAATTTGTAATACATCTATACGTAATCCCACGTTCTGACTCAGAGTTTTACTGTGTGGTCAAATGGGTTACACTGCAATTGTTACTTGATAGTTGATCCTAACTCCTTTTATTCCACAGGCACCTAGAAAGTTCCGTTGTAGGGAGCAAGGAAGAAGGAGCCCAAATGCTATGCATTAGCAATGTCTTGAGAGCTGATGATGCTCCCTAGAGGGATAATATATGGTTAAAGAGGGACCTCCTCAGGGAGGATCCTTGCGGAACTCTGCAGATGAGGTTGCGGGCTTCTGAGGTGTACAATGCCATGCAGTCTGACGAGGCTCATCCAGTCAGGAAGGAGCAGATCCATTGGAGTGGATGTTGTTTCATTCCAATGTAGCATAAGCGTTGGATAAGGATTGGGTGGGAGACCATGTCAAATGCTGCAGAGAGGTCCAGGAGGATGAAGGCCTCATTCTGCTCATAATACTGCTCACATTGCACTCTCACACTGCAGACTCATATACTGCTGACCTTACACACTCACACACCACTAGCCCTGCACACTTGCACACTGCTCAGCCTTCACTCAGACACTGCTCAACCTTACTGAGGATCCACTCCCTTGACTTGTGCACTGTTCACTTTGCATTCACCCATCACTCACCTGGCACTAAGAGAGACTGAGGAAGGGGATAGGGAGGAGAGCATGATATGGATGAAGAAAAGTGGAGAGAGTGATGGAGATAGAGTCGAGAAAGAAAGACAATTAGAATGAGGAACTTGGAGAGCGGTAAGTTACACCGTGGTCCAGGGGTGTGGTGGGGTCCCTGTATCTCATTGATAGTAGAAATTTAAAACTGACTGGGGAGCCTAGTTTTATTGCATTCATTAAGGCCCATGACAGTCAGGCTAAGCCACTGCCAATGGGTTAGTGATGCAATTTTACTTTATATATTTTAATAATCTGTACCCTCTTAAAATTACCAGTCAACAATGAGCTGTATATAAACGTCGCAATTTTTTAACATGCCGATTAGTACACTCACAGCTCACTGAAGGGCATAATTACAAAGAAGTGATGGAGCATGGTGATAGCCTTCTAGGCTTAACGCCGCGTTCTGCCACTTCTGAAATGCAGGGCTGCACCGTATTTATAACAATGAGGTGCAGTTCTGTGTTTCCCCGTGCGCTGACGCTAATTTCAGCTGCCTAGCGCCAACGCAGTCACCCATGCACCATAGTGCAAGGGTCCCTGCTTTGTGGGGAATGATTGTTTATGTACAGGAAGGTGTCTCTTCCTGCACATAAACAATCTTAAATGGTGATTTGTGACTTCTATGTGTGCTGCTTTGTGCAGCACACATCAAAGTTGCAACTCATCATTTTTAAAATGATTGTTTATGTGCAGGAAGGGATGCCTTCCTGCACGTAAACAATCATGCATGGCATTTTGCTGTTTTTATGTGCGCTGCATAATTCTGCACACATAAGAACAGCAAAAATGAGGAGAAATAAAGCATTTCTCCATGTTGCGCCCTGTTAAGACTAGGTTTCCGCATGTATTCATTTTGGCACTGCCCCATATTTACGTCACTCTTGTAGATATGGGGCAGTGTCACAATCAATGGGTTTTCTGGAGGAATTCCCACTGCAGCACCCATTGCCCACCCCTTTCACGCTAAGTATAGCGTGAAAGGGTACCTTATTTACAAGGCAGCATTAAGCCATTAAGCTAATGTATCACCTGAGCACTTCAGAGGATCGCTCTAAGGCAATTTAAACAGAAGGTGCCTCACCAGGAGAGAAAGGGAAGGAATTGTCTCATGTAAATTACTTCCATAACCATCAAACTCTTGCCTAAAGTAAGGCTAGTCCCCACGGCGTCAGAAGTGGGATTCAGAGTAGGCAATTTTCCCTGAGCACTGTGTAGTATTCTGATGTTATGGTTTTCCTACTATGTTATCTCTTATGTTATGTTGTCTCTAGCTGCTAAGACTGTATGAGTGTTCTGAGAGGAATGCTGGTGTGTGGGCTATTACCTTGGGTCCTGTTTGTTGATTTCCAAGCTCTCACCCAAGCCTTTTGCCTGCGTTGTTTTAATAAAGTTTTGTGAACGATTGAATTCTCTCAGGATTGCTGCTCTGAAGGATTTGCCTACAGGTTTTTTTTAATTGTTTGTCTGCAGTTTTTTCCAGCGAGCAGGTATTATGCAGGTACTTTACATTCTTTCAGCAATTCTTCATTTGTAAACCTGCTACGAAAAGGAACTTGAGGAGCATGTTTAGTAATACTTTGTTTGCACATATGTTCCAGAAGCGAAGCAGGTTGTGGACACTGTTCAACACTTTGTTATGAAAATGACAGTAATGTGTTCACTGCCCTGGATGTCACATGGTGGGAGAGTTTTCACAAGCCTTATGTAGGGGGCTTGTGTAATTGACTTTGACATTATTTAACTTGTTTTAAAGAATGTTTCAGGGTTTTTACAATATGTAGTTTACAGTTTGGTGTAATTTTACATACATGTAGATTGGTCTTTTAATCACATTGTTCTGTGAACTGTATTCACTTTGCGACTTACATGAGGGTTGGCTTGGGGTCACAGTCCATTCACTTCTTTTTACATTTTACTTTTTGGGGTTTGTTCACATTTACATTATGTTTAACCTTTATGCAGGGTTGGTTTGTATGGGGTTTGTCCCATTACATTAGGTTAGGGGTCATGGTCCCATTTACGCTAAACATGTTGCAAGGAGACACTTTACTAGTGTGCGTAAGCCACCTTGTGCGGCACGATCAATTTTGATGCAGGGTTAGGTTCCCTGCGTGCATAAGACACCTTGTGCCGCATGTTTTCACAGGTTGTCCCTTGTTAATGGTGGGGGCAGGACATTAGGTTTTAGTCCCTCTAGTCCACATGACTTGATTCTTTACATGGAGCGCACATTATAACGTACATGTTGCCCCTTTGTTTAATGGTGGGGCAGGACATTGGGTGTTAGTCCCTTTTGTCCACACAACTTTTTCTCCTCTTTAATTTGTCCACCCTTGTTTTGTTGGGGCAGGGTATTGGCTTTTAGTCCCTTTGGTCCACATGACTAACCTCCTTACTTGGAGCTTACATTTTGACATTTATATTTCATTATTAGAGGAGGGGGATGGGCATTCTGCCTCCATCTTTCCTTCTTGTCTTTAGTTCCTTACCATCTTGTTATGCAGTGTTCCTTTTATCCCTGGGCATGGGCTTTTGACTCTTATTGTAATAGTTCATATGATCTGGGTGATGTTTCTTCACCTTTGGGTTGTGGACTATTAACTATTGCTGTATTTTTATGTTTATTGTTTTATGCATTGGTTTTGTTTATTCTTCTGTTCAAAGGGGAAGAGGTAATGTAGTATTCTGATGTTATGGTTTTCCTACTATGTTATCTCTTATATTATCTTGTCCCTAACTGCTCAGCCTGTGTGAGTGTTCAGAGTGGAATGTTGGTGTGTGGGCTATGTGTGGAAGCCTGTGTGACTGGATGAGTGATGACAGTTGGTGGATTGGGCTGAGCAGCTAGCAGGCTGCTCCTGGTGGGGCTGTTGATATGAGCTTACGGGCTGCCGTACAGGACTTATATACCTGTTAATGATGACCTACCTGTTGATATGGACTTACTGATACTACCTGTGAATAAAACTACTTGGATTACAATTTACCAGCGTGTCATCATTACTACACACTGACCCTTCAAGAGGGCCCGCAGCACACTATGGGTGAAGCTGCACCTGCAGCACATTTCACAGTGCGGGCCACTGCAATCACATGCCATGCTATCAAGCTGTGCTCACAGCTGATTGGATGTGGGTGGTGGAAGTGCATAGATCTATAGAGTACGTGACCCATGCCAAACACCCAAGGATCCAGTGCTTTGATACCAGGACAATAGGACAGTGTTGGCGAAGTGGTGATGGTCAGGTCCCATAGTTCTTCTTGGCCCAGTCGGTGTTGCATCCTGTCTGGAAGAGCATGGCCACAAAGGCTGAGGAGGACAACACTTAGTTCAGCTAGGACAACTCTCCCAGATAAAAGTGTTTCTGACTGATACTTTATAGCTGAGGTATGAACCATTAAATTAAAAAGACGTCTTTTCGATTGTTTCACTATAGAGTATTACATTACATCATTGCACGAAGCGGTCTCTATTAGTGACTGCACAGGTCATTTTATTAATGATTCAAGCAGACAGTCAGTTGTCTTGTGCCTCCTATGTAAGCCTTGTAGATGGAGCAGCATTATGGTCTATCGAACCATTTACAAGAGAGATGTTCAGTTCTCATTCTGAACTGAATTATTTGCTGATGTTATCAAATATGATGTTAGAAAAGTAGGTGGCACAGTGAAGAAAAGTATTTGTGCGGTCACACAGTTTGGTCCAGCTGGGAAGCTGATCAGAACCCAATCGCTGCCAATGTTAAAATGTGGGTTTCTTGAGATATTAAGATGAACAGGAATCATGTAGGTTCAAATGTTGATGTATTCTTTAAGTTATTCAGGATACAACAGCTCATCCATCCAACTGTCACAGGCTCTATCTTCATCTCATCCCCCCAGAACCTATGCTTATTCTTAGTCATGAATTCCATTCCAGAACTGATCTGAGTCAAGAGCAGAACAGAACAGTCCTAGGCCACTGAAAAGATTCTAACTGGCCTGCCAAGAGCCTACAAGGGACCAGTGTCAACCAACAACCTACTTGCAGCACTTGGCACAGACCTGACTCCAGGTCAGGGAACTTGCTGTCAGAAGACCATCAGACCAAAGCTCAATCAATCAATCAAGGGTTTGTTGAAGCGCGACTACTCACCCATAAGGGTCTCAAGGCGCTAGGGTGGTGGGGGGGGAGGTGCAGGTTCCAGTCCATCAAGGAGGGGATCTGTTGAAGAGCCAGGTTTTGAGGTTTCTCACGAAGATGGGGAGCGATGTTGGCTGTCTGAGGTGGAGCGGAAGGGCGTTCCATGCTTTGCCCGCGAGGAAGGAGAAGAAGTGGCCTCCCGATCTGGTCTTTCTGGTGTGGGGGACCATGGCATAGGAGAGCTGGGCTCATTGTAGGGTCCTTTGGGGTGCGTGGAATTTGAGTCGGCTGTTCAGGTATGCTAACTCCCATGTGCGCATAGCCCTACTGAGCAACCCTCAGTACTCAAATGTGCAGTTCTTAGCTGGCGAGGGGCACTGGCACTCATTTTTGGTAACCTGGGCTGTTTTTTAATCATCAGAATTTGATCAGAGCAAGAGAGATAGAGGAGGGAAGAAAATAAGGAAAGTTGGAAAGAAACAGAGGAAAACAGTGCCAAAGAGAGAATGTGGGATGAAAAAAACTGAAAGAGTGAGATGAAGGGACAAGTAGTGTATGTTGGTAAAATAAAAAGCTATGTGGTGGAATCAAGGCAAGGCCAAGTTGGCATTCGCAACCCCGACTGCAGCCTTTGTGCCCCTTAATTAAGCTGTAGCTCCTCTGTATGCAGAACGAGGCTGTTTGATGCCTTTCTTGGTCTTTTGGAAGTCACCAGGAAGGATTCAGGGCCAGAGAGAGAGAAACAATCTCCAGCGTATACCTCTAGTGGATGGTGGGCTCTGTTCACTCGGACTGTCTGAATATCGCCCTGTTTTGGGATTGTCAGAATGTTTGGAGGGAATCAGAGAGTTTGAAGGGACCTTTAAGGGCCATGTTAGTACTATATAAATCATCTAAATAAATAAACCATTAATGGTGAGGCAAACAAAAAAGGTCACCGCTTTAGTGCACAGTTGGATTGAAACATGACACATTCCTATGCAACGCTTTCTGAGGGAATTATGGGCGCCATTCACACCAGAACATTGGTAGGCTGACATCATCTTGCTATGGTTTTGGTATGCTTGTGGTTTTATAAGTAACAGCAAGGTGATTCTGTACTTGTGGCATTTTCCAAATAGTTATGGATTTACATCACATGTCACATAACCCACCATTTGCTGCATAATGTCAAGATGTCAACAAAAAATGTTTCAAAATCAAACCGATCAAAAGTTCCAAAAAGCGCGCAAGTGGTACTGCAAAGAGACCCTTTCCAGAGGTTGACTAGTCACCTTAGAGCTGCTGGTTGGAATAATCAGGTGTCCAACTGATACTAATGAGATGCAACTTTTCTCTAAAATATATTATTGAGTATTAAAATGACAAAATAGCAAAGCAATAGTGCCACAGTATGTGCCACGTTATGACACATAATTAGCATTTTCCTGCCGCATAACTTAACCATCCTTGTATAAATTATTAACTTCCTCTTAAAACATTAAATGGTGGTGCCAAGTGTACATGTGTTATCATGATGTGCTACTTTCGAAAGTGGTTAATTAAAAGATGTTGAACTGTGAGGTCTGGTGCAAAATAACAAAGGCATGGCAGAGATGGGAATACAAACACTTTTTCAAAATTATGTTGCTGCTCTATTCACTTAGATACAAATGCTATGGAAACTCACACCTACAGTAGTTTTTTTGAAGTAGTTTCACCCTTATTTTAAGGTGTGAGGTTTCCAAGAACTAATTTCATACAGACCTATTGATAACAATAATATACATATTGTGGGCTTGGCTCTGACTCTTTCAGACATAGGCTTTCTTTGACTAGCTTTTTCAGCCATTGCTTTTATCAATCAAGTCCTTTTTCAACCCACAGCTGAATTCATATTTCATCTAATGCTATTGGCTCTTCAGCTGTATGATTCAGCCTCCACTCGTGTACTTGCAATGATATCTACAGAAGGGACTACATTACAACAATAAGCTCTCTTCGGCCTGGTTTACAATTTGGCGGATGGCCCATCCTCTGCCAGGGCAATGAGTAAATTACTCCCTCACGGAGGTGCTGCCTGCCAATTTATGAAATGTCAGCTGGCCCAGCAGACATTTCAAGCATTGACAGGCACCGCTGCCATGGCAATTCCTGCCAGTGCATTGTAACTTTGCCGGGTGGCTTCATCAAACATTACTGAGCTGTACAACAAAGTAAAAATTTATTTTTATTTGCAAATAGAAAATCGCAAAACGAGAATTTGTTTGGAAAATTAGAAGAAAAAATTGGCCCTCCTCACCATGGAAGTGTCCTCCCTTGGTGAGGGGGGCCATTGAGCACATTTCAGTGTCCCTTACCGCCTGGCGGTAACGGGCATTGAAAAATGGCTATATGTCCACCCATATAAATTAAATATATGGACATATACCCAAACCTCTGGCAGCCCATATTTCATTGGGCTGTCAGAGGAGTTTGACTACAGCGGAGATAAATTAACCTCTGCTATCATCAAAATATGGTCCACCCAAATTTTAATCAGGTAGGCAGACCATAGTCTTGGAGGGGAGGGAAGTGAACTGAGTCCCCGTTGTGATGGGGTTCGCTCTCCACCAAGACATAAATCAGGCCCTAAGTCCGTTCATGCATACCACAGCTCCCTCACCCAACCTACCGACCTCCACCACACCCAAGCCTCTCAAGTGCATCCTCCTCAACGTAAGGTGGGACCTTCTTCATGCTGCCTCACCCAGCATCGCTTTCCTGACGGACACCTGGGTGGACTCCAGCTCATGCCCAGACATCATCACCAGCATCCTCGATGGCTACAAGATTATCCACAAGGACCATCCCATATGGCCAGAAGGAGACCTCGCCATCGTCCACAAATGCGCCCTCCGCCTGACGACCCACTCAGACAAACCAACGACCCACATGGAACAACTCCACTTCCAGATCCAAACCAACTCGAAAACCAACTTCCGTGGTACCCCTTATCTACAGACCACTTGGTCCCTGTGCCTCTTTCACCGACACCATCATCGACCTCAACACACCACAGGCCCTTGCATCCACAAACTCCTCCTACTTGGAGACCTCAACTTTCACCTGGACTACCAAAATTATCCCAAAACCTCCTCTTCCTTGAGAACATCGCCAACATCGGTCTTAAACAGCTAGTCACCTCTCCCACGCACACACACTTGATTCTGTCTTCGCCACAGGAAACAGCATCTCCTACAGCTGCACCACCGAACTCCTCTGGACCGACTACCACAGCATCCACTTCTCTTTCAACAAACCTACCACACACGAGCATGCCCACCATTTACCCCACAGAAGTTGGAACAGAGTCAAAGAAGATCAACTCACCACCTTCCTCAAAAACAAATCACAACTCATATCCGTAGTCGTCAACACCACAGCATGCAACCTCCACCAGTGGATCGTAAACTGCACCAGCACCCTTTCCCCTCTCAAGAAAGCCACTGGCAAACAACACGTCAAGAAACCAAGCTGGTTCACCCTGCGCTTCAAGAGTCCAGACTCACCGGTAGAAGGCTCGAGAAGAGATGGAGGAACAACAAACCCACAGAAGCCCACAACACCTTCAAAGCAGCCACCATTGCACACCACCACCCCATCAAAACCACAAGGAAGAAGGCCCTCCAAGACAGAATCACCAACAACTCACACAATAGCAAACAACTCTTCAGCATCATCAAGGAGTTCGCCAAACAAAACAGCAAGGCCACAAATGTCCCACCCTCCCATGACCTCTACAAAAGACTCAGCACCTTCTTCTACCACAATATCAAGACTATCCATGACAACTTCGACAACCCAGAACACCCCACCGCACCCGCAACCACCACAACCAAAGCTGACCCACCTGACTAACTCTGCACAGCTGGTCCCCACTCACCACGGATGACACCCTGAAGACCGTTAAAAGCACACACTCTGGAGCACCTTCAGACCTCTGCCAAATCGCATCTTCCACAGAGCCACCTCCGCCATCGCACTTGCCGGACTATCAACTGCTCACTTGAGACTGCCACCTTCCCTGACAACATGAAATATGCTGAGATCAACCCCCTACTGTAAAATCCCTCTGCAGACCCGAGGGACATCAAGAACCTCAGGCCCATCTTCCCTTCCCAGCCAAAGTCATTGAAAAAGCCGTCAATGCCCAGCTCACCAACTTTATTGAAACCAACCACGTCTTTGACATCTCCCAATATGGATTCAGAAGTAATCATAGCACCAAGACTGCCCTCCTTGCTGCCACCCTTGACATCCGCTCCCTCCTCGACCAGGGCGAAACCACAGCCCTTGTCCTACTGGACCTCTTGGCGGCTTTCGTCACCGTCTCCCACCTCACCCTAGCCACAAGACTCCATCACACTAGTATCTGAGACAAGGCCCTCAACTGGATCTGCAACTTCCACACCCGCAGAACAGAACGGGTTAGACTCCCACCGTACCTCTCAAAACCAGCAGAGATTAGCTGCGAGGTACCCCAGGCCTCCTCCTTCAGCCCCACCCTCTTAAATGTCAACATGGCCCCCCTCGCAGCCATCATCAGGAAACATGGGCTCAACCTAGTCTCCTGTGCCGATGTCACCCAGTTAATCCTCTTCCTCACCAAAGAGCTTACTGTAGCCAGGAACAACTTCCATGAATGAATGAAAGCCGTCGCTGCCTGGATGAAGGACAGCTGCCTGAAGCTCAACTCAGACAAGACAGAAGTCCTCATCCTGGGTCGCTGCCCTCTGCTTGGAACGACTCCTGGTGGCCCTCTGCTCTAGGAAGTTCCCCTTTTCCCATGAGCAAAGCCCAAACCTCTGCATCATACTGGACTCCTCGCTCACAATGTACTGACAGGTAAACACTGTATCCTCCGCCTGCTTCAACACGCTCCTCCAGCTTCGAAACACCCACAGATGGATCCCATCGAATCCAGGAAGACAGCCACTCATGCCCTCATCATCAGCAAACTCGGCTACGGCAACGCACTCTACTCCGGCGTCACCCAGAAACTCCTCTGAAGGCTCTAGAATGTACAGAAAGCCGCTGCCGGACTAATCCTCAACATCCCCTTGCAACCACATCACTCAACGCCTCTGTGACCTCCACTGGCTCCTAGTTGACAGAAGAATAACCTTCAAACTCTTCACCCACGCATACAAGGCCCGTCAGAACGTCGGAACCGCATAGCTGAATCACCACCTCACATTCCATGTACCCAACAGACACCTCCGCTCCACCAAGCTTTCCCTGGCTACCATCCCATGAATCCACAAGACCAGAACGGAGAAATGTCCTTCTCCTACTTGGCCTCCAAGACATGGAACACCCTGTCCATCCACCTCAGGAGTCACCCTTGCTGACGCTGTTCAGGGAAGTACTTCAAGACTTGGCTCTTTGGATGAACTCAGCACTTAGTCTGATCCACTGTGCCCCACACAGCGCCTTGAGAACCTCACGGGTAAGTAGCCATGCTTTACACACCCTGACTGATTGACTGATGCCTTCCCATGTGTCCGACTCTAATTCACTAACGCAGTTTGTGACATTTAACCCAAACCTATTGGCTTTGCTGGTTCTTGTTTATAGTAGAGGCAGATTATATGGAAGCTATAAAGCACATCTCTGGTTTGGTGGGTAGATAGTTTGTAGAGCTCATTGCAGACTACGACTACAAGGACTTGCATGTCCAAGGTAGATACATATCAGTATCAACACAATATATAAAATACATGTGTTTGGTCCAACTTAACCTTTGAACACCTGTAACAATGTTATCTGTAACAGACTGTTTTATAGCTGAGGGAATGAAATAATGCATCATTTGATCACATCTGGGGGTTTTCACAGGACTCTGGAAATATCTAGACAAGGACATCAAATCCGGCTTGGGGTTCGACCACCACCTGACCCAAACCTTAAAAGTGGTGCTAAGAGGAGAATGTAGGAGCAAAATATTTCACTCACATAGTAAATATAAAAAAACCTCACTTACACCACACATAGTCAATATTAGTGCTCCCTCGTAGTCATTGTAGCAGCACGCCGTACCCCGTAGAGGCGTACGAGGACCCCAATGATGAAGCATGACACCAAGGGGCCTGTTGGTGTGTGAGGGGTACCAAAAACACCAGGGTGTCCCCCACCATTGTAGGAAACACCTTTTCTGAAGGAGTGGATTCCTTTTGTTTAATTGTATATGCCCAGGGAGAACGAATCCATTTTCGACCTAATCTCTCTCTCCCTCCTTTGTTATTTATATGGAGCAACATATTTGGCATCAACCAACAAAGTGGGTAAGAGTGTGCATTGTGTCCATGCATGCAGATTATATGTTAGCATATTTTATTGAGTCTCAAGGTTGATACGTACCCATGTTGATGCAAGAATTTGACATATTTTTTGCAGTATCTGGATTGTGCATAATTAAAGAAAAGACAGTAGTATTCTCTTTGGTTCATGTGGAAGAGGTCATACAGAAAGAACTTCTGGATGTGGGAATAAAGGTGGGATGAGTTACAGTATCAAGGCACACAGATTGTTTACTTGAGAAATACTGCACCTACAACACAGGCAGAGTGGTAATGGGCCTTAAAACATATGTATAGTTTTGAATACACTTCCACTGTCTTTGATGGGCAGAGTGCCATAGCATAGCCCTTTAAAATACGCTGTACAATATTCCACAAGTTATTTTGAAAAATTAGCTTATTAGCATCATTGGTTTTGGCTGGCAAGAGAGCAGGGTGTGACTAGATACTCTTAAAATAGAAAAGAGGCCAGGCTCAGCATATCTAAACTGGAACCTTATTATATCGCAGCAGAATTAGAACATGCAGCTGGTGGTTTCAGGAGGAGGCCAACTGGGGGAAAAGATTGCTGGGTGGTAGGACTGGGGTTAAGAACCTCTGTTGGTCATCCTGATGAGAGGGAGAAGTGTTACAGTGAATCACCCCTGAGTTGTTCGTCAAGCGGCTTTCACGTGGAAAGCTGCAGACAGGTTATTGGGTTGCACCCATTCTCTAGGGCCGCAGACCTTTGGTGGATACAACTATTTAAAAATATGGGTAACGGTATGATTCTAGCCTAATGGTGGGATGGTGGTTGCCATACACTGCGAGACCTCTACCCAAGGAAAGAGTTTATTACCTTTGAGAGGGCACAGGAAGCCTTCAGAGTGTGTCTCGGGCAGTTTATCCAATAAGGAAGGCTGGCAGAAATAGCCAAGGAGATTAGAATAGGGTTCCCATTGCACATCATGCCTCCCCACCATTAGAGGTGATGCTCAAAATGACGCACAGTGCCGCAGATTAATCTCAATCATTTATAAAGTTCCAGGAAATAAAGGCAGGAAGGAAACTCCATTGAGAGCTCAACAATGATGGGAGAATCACTGATCATAGAATCAGCGCTAAGACATGGAATGGGAAATTGCCTGGGATCAGATTCAGGCGATATCGTATAGCAAGGTTTCAATTAATTCTTTAGAATTTTCTTCACCAGACTTATTTAACCTCACTAAAATTAATCAAAATATGGTCAAGTATGCCATTAGTATGCCTTGGCTTTAGGGAGCAGGTGGCTTCATGTATTCATTTGACATGGGCTTGTGACAAACTGTCAGAAAACTGGCAAAAAAGTGACTTCCAGGCTGAAAGTTGTGACAAATCTTAACACTAAGACATCATAAAGCACTGCCTTCTGAGTCTTGTACCTAAGTGTAGGGCAGAAATATGTCAGCATAGATTTGCATCATTGGGTCTACCACTAGCAAAAAAGTACATTTCTATTCATTTGCGTCATACCAAAGGCCTTTTAAAAACCTCAATGGGGTGGTACCTAGCAGAGTGGGCACTAGCTGACAAGGTAAGGATGAGCAAATAGGACTGGATAATAAGGTAATGTAAGAACTTGTTATATGGTTAGATATGCTGTATTCATTACCACCAACATAATGGTTTGCCTGCCCACTTTACCTTTGGTGTAACTGTGGCGGAGACTACTCTATCTCTGCCATGATCACACCCCTCCGATGGCCTGATGGAGTAAGGGCCATCGAAGGCTGACCTCTATGTCCGCCCACCTATTTCAGATGGGCATATATACAGGTCAGTTTTCACTGCCCCTCAATGTCAGGAAAACATTGGCAGTAAGGTGCAGTGAAAACTGTCAAATGCTACCCTCGCCATGGGAGAAACTCCTGTGATGAAGGGGGCATTAAAACATCGAATAGCTATGGGGAGAATTGTGTTTTAAAAAAGACAATCCCACTTTGGGATTTTCTATTGCAAAATTAAAAAAAAAAACATACGTTTGATGGATGGCTTTGTCGTGTTCACAGAGCCATGATTCCAACTTAAAAAATCATTGACAGAAATCTATGAGGCGGCGTTCCATGCAACTGCTTCAGAAGTGACCATCAGCGTGGCTCCTTTGTATAGGACTCTTAATTTTGTTTTTTCTAAACATGCAACATGGGAAATTAAATATAATTTGATGTGGTCACGATGTAAAGAAATATATCCATGGGCAATTCGTAAAATGCTAAAATTGGGTTTAAAAAAAAGCCTGTATGCACTTTTTAAAATCATTTGCAGCCCAGGCTATATAATATTTGTGAAGACCCTAATACATAGCATTGCCATAGGCGAGTCTACATAATTATAGCTCAATTGACAGGTTTATAACAATAAAAATGAAATAGAAAAATAAATTGCTGGAAGATGTTCAGACAAAAAAAGTAGTATATGTACGCTTGTTAACCTGGGGATGTAAGGAGTTGATAGCATTGGAAATAATGTCCCGGTAGCGCACTTTGGTAGAAGGGTGTGGGCAGCGCCCACTGAGGAAGGCCCCAGGTAGCACAACCTACCCACAATCAGGTCCTCCAGTCTCTCCATGTTCAGTTCCAGGCATTTGGAACTCTTTTATTTGGATGGCTGAGTCAGGTAGTCATGGACAATATTGTGAGTTTTGACGGCTTCTTTGTCAAATTTGAATGTTGTTTGAGTATCATCAGTGTAACCATAGAATAACTGAAGGAAGGCTAAAGAGTGTGGCATTCAGAGGTGAGCTGTATAGTACTCACAGTCAAGAGTCTTAAAAGAGCTCTGGTATGGAAATGTGAGACCAACTGTGAACACTCAAAGATTAAGAAATCAGCCAGCCCAAGGCACTGCCCTGGAACCTAATTACAGCTAGGCAAAGCAGTGGCATTGAGCGAGAGATTGCGTCAAAGTTTGATGGGAGATCCAGCAGGACGAGGGCGGTGTTACCTCCAGCATCCACCAATAGGCGCAGGTCATCATTATTGGTAGCAATAAACGCCTCCTTGGTCCTGTGAGCTGGACGAATGCCAGAATTGGCACACACAAGAGAATAGTTAGTTTCCCTGAAGTGTGGAAATTCGTAGTTAATTGCATCTTTAATGACATTTGTCAAGCATGGCAAGAGGGAGATGGGCAACGGTTGATGTGTGCTCCTAAGAAGGCAATAGGTATTGTAAAAGAGTGTTGTTAGAATGGATTATGTCCTCCCAGGAGGGACTATTGCAGAGCAGATGGAAATTAAGCACATATAAAGGGCGATCGGGGAAGTGCAGTTGGCTGCCATTAGTAGAGAAGTTGCTTTGGTTCAAGCCACAAAGTGCAAGTCGCCTTATATGGGCTTTGTCACTAAGTACCCTACAACTTGCTAAACCCCAACCCAGTGGCCATGTAGCATCTCCTCCCCAGTTCACAAAGCAATTTCACATAAGCCTTTCCCCCTTTCACTCAGGCCCCTCTCCCAGGCTCCTCACAGAGGGTCATAGCACACGCCCCTCATAAAGACCCGCTCTCAGAATAGCCCTATGGGGTCAGGGAAGCATCCTCTGGATGACTCCGGAGAGTGCGCACTCCTGCCCAAGTTCATCATAGCAAGATGTAGATTTTTGACCCCCCTCATCACCACACATGACAATCATCTGTCTGAATGAGCGACATAGAACACAAGTTAGACCAGGGCTGCATGTGTTTTAAGTTTACACCAAGTGTGCCTTCTTTATCAAGCTTGATTACCATAAGCTTTCCAGGCTGTGGAAGATTGACACTGGTGGCAGTAACTATTTTATTGTGGCAAAGAACTCAGTGGCGGCTGGCACTGATCGGGGTTGCTGGGGTGAGGCAGGGTGGTGGCCTGTAAAAAAAATATATATATGTATATATACATACATATATTAACTGACCTTATCGCTGCTGCGTATCTCCTCCATGTCAGGTCTCTGCTGGCGCTGAACAGGAACAAGGAAGACCCCAAGCTCCCCTGACCAATCACAACACTGCAATGCAGCGTTGTAATTGGTAAGAACCAGGCTACCGTGACCATTCAGCATCGTGATTGGTTTGAGCGCCGTGGTTCGGTGGTCAGACGGGGACTGGGGGCCTGGGCATGTTCTTCACACAGGCTGTAATGGAGAACATGCGAAGTGCACATGACTGTTTGGCCGTCCCAAGAGGGCTGGCCAAACAGTCATTGCACACTTGGAGTGGGCAAACCACTCCTCCCCTGCCCTGCTGTGAGAGCAGAGGAGCGCAGCCCGCCTGCAAAGCAGCACAGAAACATAAAATATTAATAACTTTTGTTATTATCATTTTATGTTTCCTTTTTTTTACAATGCTTAAAGGCAGTGGGGTGACGCTCCTCCACCTCGGCGGAGGAGCCGCCACTGAAAGACCGGGCTATTTATCTGTCTCTGCCAGTGAGCTTCACCTGCTGGCCTCTCCTACTTTTTAATTGATCTGCCAGTCCCAGCATGTGGGTCCTTTGTATATCCATGTGGGACATGGAAGCTGCCTGTTCATACCTTACTTCAGTGTGTGCAGGATGCATGTGGAGGATGTGTGACACTTATGGCACCTGTGGTGATGGCCACACTGGTATTCATTTTACTTCCCTACATGGCAGTGGTACCTAGGATGGAGGATCAAGAAAGCAGCAAACATCAAACGTGAACATGGAGGTCTCCTCTGAACATCACAGGGATCATTTATAGTGGGTCTGACCCATGTGTGTGAGAGGAAACAAAATAGAGAAACTTAGAGAGTTTCCCCTGGAATTTCCTGCCCTTGTTCACTAGAAGCACAGCCACCACAGATGAACAGGTGGTTATATAACTTCCCTCTCTTTTGTATCTTTGTTTTGGGTCTCTGCTGGCAGGAGAGCCCCACTGTATTTCCATGAAGCCACAGAACTTTCAGGATGTTGGTAATATTGCTGGCTATTTCGAAGACATCAAGACTACATTTGCTGTTTCAGGTCATCCTTCCTAGGTAATTGAGATGCTTTGTTGTTGCAGCCAGGACCTTGTCATTAGACCTGGTGAAAAACTGCAGATTGTTTATTTCCATTTTCAAAGTGTGTTTTTGTAGTCCAAGGTAAATACAGAGACGTTTTCTAAGGAATTTATTTATATTTTGAAATTAAAATTGAGTTGTTTAAAATTCTGTTTCAGAGATAGTCTCAATTATGTCATGCCAAAGGCAGCAGCTCTTATGCACTCTTATGCCTAGCTTTCTTGCCACTGGCTTTGCGACCCCTGGCCTCAGAGGCTGCAAATCACAGTTATGACCAGCAGATAAAAGGGCTATAAAAGCTCTCTTTACTTTCTACAGTGAGGACCAGATGCTGCAGCTCTCAGAGCTGTTTTTTCTTTGCAAATTTATGACCCCACTGCTGATGTTGTGCTCAGAGACTGGGCCGCAGTTCCTGCAAAGTGAAGGAGATAGGCTGCAATGCGGATGATCTGTTTTCTGCTAATATCTAAGGGTGCCTTTGAAGAAGGAAAGCCAGCTTACCTAAACAATTCCAAGAATCTGGAACAGAAAATACACATTTCAAATAAAAAGCTAAAATATGAATGATTTGCTCATTTCCACACATTGAAAATTCTTACTGTATGGTTTTGCAACCTGTATGTGAGGCAGGACCGGATTGGGAAGCAAAGCAGCCTTGGTGATTTTGCCGCATGAGCCCCCCAGGGGGACAGGGAGAAAGTGTGAGGCATTGCTGCTTTTGCTACAGATGGCCGATAATGAAGAACTGCTGCAAAACCAGCTCCCAGGAACAAAACCGGCCGCTATCGTTGCAAATTCGGCCCCCACCCTACAAGCCTCCCGGGGAAACACCCGATGCCTGCTACGGCCATTCCGGCCCTGATGTGAGGCCTCTAAATGGCTGCTACACGTTTTGTATTTAAGTATACCAGTGCTTACACTATAATTTAAAAAAAATCTAAATGAAAAGGGAACATTGTAATTGTCCACCTGTGGAATGCCGGTCCAGTGCATAAGGGAAAATTGTAATTTGCAGAATCGGACTCCTGTATTTTCAAACAAGCTGCATAAAATGAGAAACATGTGGACAATTTCTTGTATCTTCATCACAAACATGATGCGATATCCGACTCCTGCAGTACGTTTCCGTACTCTGCCAAATCTTTCTGCTTCTGCACACCCAAAGGGGTTATTCACCAACTGCATTTGTAGAGTGTTTAGCAGTACTACTAATGGACTACACAATGCTATTGTCTAACCTGTGTGCAGTTGTCTACGCCTCCACCTCTATCTTTAAGGTGCAGAGACCGCCACCCTGACTGCAGACATCCCTGCACACATGGTGGTAAATGCTTTATTTGTTGATTAATTAAAATCATTACAAAAACAAAAATACAGAACAAGCACAAAGTATGATTGAACAAATATAAATACAATGCCAAAATATAACATGCCCGACATCGGATAACCGTTTTCCAGATTTGGAGGTAAAGTGCATAGGTACATGTGATAGCAGCTTATAATTTCCAGTTAAAATATAACATGCCCAACATCAGATTGACCATTTTCCAGTTTAAGAGGTAAAGTGCATAAGTGATAGCAGCTTATAATTTCCAGTTAAAGTACAATGTGCTCACATGATAAAAATTAAAATTAAATTGCTAAATACAAGCAACCAATATGACTAGATTTCTAAAATGACTATAACAATAGGCAACAGCGATACAATAGTATCCCAACATCAATACTAAGGTGGCCTGTGCTTTCAGCAGCGACTAAAGAATACAATACATTTTCCACTGATGAAACTAAAGTGCTGCGTGCTGACAATAACATAGTTAATAATACATTTTAAAACTGATCTGTAAATGATAGCACCATACTCAAATCTTTAAAATCATTGGGTCGATCATAGCTACAAAAGTTATCAAACAACAATTAAAATATCGCAAGATTTTAGAATAATTTAAAAGTACCTTAAAATTGCCCACATACTCCCAAAAACAATAAAATCGTTACTTCGCACCCAGCAGATTTATCCATTACTTTAGGAATCAGCCTTACATAATTTCTTTTCAGCTTTAAAGATAAATTGTACAAATTGCTGTGTATTATAGACATTGACGCCACTTAAGCAGGATATTAATGCGGATCTACAAGTTCTAACTCCTAATTCTTTAAAGATAGGTTTTAAAATTAGCTTCCTTTCCTGACACATTTTTGAACATAGTGTAACAATGTTCAGCAACGTTTCCTTAAAGAGCCCGCACAGCCTACAGACGTTTAATGACCATTTATACTCCCACTTAGGGGTTCCATCTTTGGTTGGATAAATGCCGAACCTTAAGAGCATGAATTTCTTTTTAAACAAGGGTTTTAAATGAAAAAGTAAATATGGTTGAACATACAATTTCTCAAAAGAATTTGCTATAGTCCAGAAGTGGGTTCTTTTTCTTAACTCATCTTTATCCATAATTTCTGACGGAAGAGCCACAGTTGTATTCAACATCTTTTTATATACCATGGTGCTCCTCACTTCATCGACCAGATTTGGGCATTCGAAACATATAAGGCACTCAGATAGGTAAACCTTCCAGCTTCTCGAACATTGGCCTTTCGAGATCTCGCACCAGCACAGACTTGCTAACGTGCCCTCCTCCGCTCAAGATAATACCAATAAAGTTTTTTAAAATGCTGCTTGGCGGACCAAAATCTGGTTCCTTAAGCCATATTCCAGTCTTACATTGGCACGCGGGATCTGTCTGGGTATCCTAAAAACTGATTTGTAAGACCTTATAACTATGTCCTCCAACATTTTTGCATCCTTACCCTGATCCATAGTCTAGGGAGGGAATGAGCTTTGCTTTCATAACTTTAAGTAAATGGTCATAATTAGGACATAATAACTTATCTCGCAGTTTTTGAAAGGCAAAGGCAAGAGAAGTTCCTTTAGCCTCCAAATTATTAAAATGCTGTCTAAATGACAGTCGATCGTCAAATGTAATTCCCAAATACTTATAGGATTTTACACAGTCTATTGTTAGACCATTGATATTCAAATCCTTTACCCCATATTTACCCTTTCCTATTAAAAAATTTTTTTTTTCATTAATTGTTAAGCCATTTTGGGTAACATATATGTTAAATGAATTTATTAGTCTTTTCAAGCCTATTATAGTATGACTGAGTAAAATAGTATCATCTGCATACTGTAAATATTTAATTTCTTTACCCATCACAGTGGGCGAGTGCGAAATTACATTATTAAAATGGGCTGGGAGGTCGGCCATAAATAAGTTAAAAAGGCAAGGGGCAAGCACACACCCCTGTTTCAAGCCGACAATTGTATCAAGTCGACGGGTGGTGTGACTGCCATCGCCAATTTTAATCGGGACCCATGTGTTGGAGTACAATAAATTAATCATTTTTAGAAGAGTTTTTGATATACCCCAATTAAGAAGCTTCATCCACAGAATATTCCTGGAAACGGAATCGAAGGCGGCTTTTAGGTCGATAAAACATATGTACAATTTTTGTTTTCTACATTTTGCTCTTTCGCCTAACAATGTTAATAAAATTAAATTTGTCAGAGTCGATTCACCCTTCCTAAATCCTGTTTGAAAAATGGATATCAATTCTTCTCTTAGCGCCCAGGATTCCAACTCATCTAACAGACAACTTGCAAAAATGTTCACCTCAACATCTGTGAGGGTCATTAGTCGGTAATTTGCCGGGTTGTCCTGAGGGCCGTTTTTATAAATCGGCTGTATAATGCTTCCCCTCCATGAGTCCGGGATATGACTAGTTTTAAGAACCTCGTTAAAAAGGAGCGTTAATAACTCTGTCCAATTTTTAAGCCTAGCTTTAAAAATTCAATTCGGCAGGCCATTGAGGCCAGGAGCTCCATTAACTGCACACATAAGTATATGCTTTAATAGTAAAGGTGGGGGGACGAGGGAGTGACTGGAAAATGGTGAATAGTTATGACTAAATGGGAGGGGTTTATGGAGGAGGAAGGAGGAGTTAAATGAGGGCTAGGTAGGGCATGAATTCAGCCACAAAAGAGTAAGCCTATTGCTATTTACAAGCTTCACCTCTATAGGTAATAAAGCTATAAAGACCCAAAACAGCTGTAAATATACTCCAACTCAAAGCTGGAGTAAGTCCAGCACCACGCACAACCAACTACTGGTACTGCAACACCCTCCCACAGCAAATAACTAGGCAGGCACTTAAAATAAAAGCCCATAGGAACCAATGGTAAATTAAATGAACTTACCCTAGCTTTCTTAAAAATATAAATTTAATTAAGTTCAAGCTAAAAATATATATGTTTATAAAAACTTAGCTATAGGTTTATAATAAAATATGTTATTATCCATTTTTATTTGAACATTGACATATCTTTCATTTTTTTAATAAAAAGTAAATTAATTGGTTTTAGATCTATGGATACCTTCAAATCATGTTTATTACACAATAAATACATTTTAATTTTGCATTTTAGGTGTTTTATTTAACTCATAGGAAAAATTATTTTATTTTAGGATATTGAAAATAATTCAATATTTAATTAGAAGTTGTTAATTATACTGTACTATTGCCTAATTTGTCTTAAATTTAAAATGAATATGTTAAAATAATATACATTAATATTAAACAAAGATATGTTCCTAATTTATTTAAAGTTTCATAAATGTTTAAAATGTCCTCTATAATTTACCATAGAATACCTTTACGGATTTTGCTCCTTTGGGGTTGGAAGTGAATACTCACCCTTTGCAATGTCATGTCCATGCTTGTGCTGACCCCATCCTTCGTGCCCCGTCTCCTTGTAAAGTTATAGGCAAAAGGTGTACCTATAACACACATAAGACGTTGAGCGAGTGAGCTCATTGATGAAGAAAGGTCAGTGATTCACTTACTCCCTGCAAGCGACCTAAAGAGTAGCCAACTTCACTTTGGTCCTGAAGAAGGCCCACAGACCCGTCAGGGCAACCAAGGGCCGAAACATGTCAACCTACCACCACCTCACACCAGATGCGGTGGATCATTAATACATTCACCACAGCACCATCCACCCCTTTTTAATATTGCCCCTTCTTTGGTAAATAAAAGAC
The DNA here is from genome assembly GCF_964261635.1 of Lissotriton helveticus. Taxonomy (NCBI): domain Eukaryota; kingdom Metazoa; phylum Chordata; class Amphibia; order Caudata; family Salamandridae; genus Lissotriton; species Lissotriton helveticus. The sequence goes on along the minus strand of NC_136065.1, from coordinate 329,713,103 downwards.
TGAACAAAGGAACTTTGCTCACCTCCCTTTGACACTGTTCTTTCTCTAATCACAACTGTCTAAAAACCAGATGGTCTCACTCCAGAAGGAGGAACACAGATCATTTGGAGAACTGAACACTCAAGTGATAAAAGACCTAATGATGACGCTATTCACCTAACCGACAGATAGGAGAACCAACATATATTGCACCCTCAGTTAAATATGAATGAGGGTCTCCAGAACAAGAGATCGCAAGACCCTGGCAAAATCTGGACATGTGATTCATTCTCCTTTTATTCTGACCATTTTTTTAAATGTGCCCAACACACTGAGTTAAGGAATAGTGGTTATTTATACAACTCTGAATTTGGGGTTATCCGTACTATGTTCTGATTCAGGGATCATTTTCAGGGCCGGACTGGCCGTAGCGGGCACAGGGCAATCCCCTGGTACGCCGCAGGGGTGGGGGCCGGTTTTGGGCCCCTGGGGGCCATTTTGTTACAGCGCCGTTTTTGCAGCATAGCTGCAAAAATGGCCCTGTAACAAAATCGGCCGAAATCCGGCCCCGGCAAAGAGCTCGGTGGTACCTCATACCCCTACCCCCCCCTGGGGAGGGTGGCCGGCCGAGCACTTCGCCAGGGCCGATTGTGGTTCCGAGTCTGGCCCTGATCATTTTGCAAATTGTGTTCTTTCTTGCACACAGGTTTACATTTGGAAGCCAAATATGGACAGCAATCCAATATATAAAAAAAGTGTGTACCTTTCCCAGACTTCTCCTAGAAAAGACCCCAAATCTTAACTTAAAACATCAAATTTTCACCTGAACAATTGATCCACGTTGGCAATGTGGGTAGCTACAATATTTGGGCATAAACTCAGCTGCCACCCAGGGACACCTCCAAACCCAGACATTCCTGACAACTAGATTACCAGGAGAGTCCAGAGTCATTTGACTTTGCAAGGATCCCACAACATTTTCTTACCAAGAAAGCTCTGCAAACATCAAACATTCACAACATTACACATTTTCCTCATATTTATGTGAGGAAACATTGTGGAATCTCTATGGATCCACAAATGTTCTACCATTCAACATTCCAACACTTATCTCAAAAACGGTACCCCACTTGTGTTGCTGGGCCTAACGCTGGTGATAGGACACAGCCAAAACTTGAAAAATTGTGAAGTCAATGTGGTGTCAATGATGTCTTCGCATGGTTACAGTTTTGGTCCATTCCAATTACACAAGATAGGTGCAAATACACATGAGAGGCAAAGTTTCAATAGGAAGAACTGTGGTAACCATGGGTGTAAAGACTTTAGCCATTGGCTGGGTGCACCTGAGTTTTCTGTCAGGTGAATTTGGGATAACATCCTTTTTAACCCACACTTTGCCGTTTACAGAGAAATATGGGTATAAAACATTCTGGGATCCATACAAGCCACACCTCCCTGGATTTCCCTGGGTCTCCAGATTTCAGAAATGCCTAGGGTTGGTATTATTCCTTGATTGCTGGTTTAGTCAGAGCCTGAATAGAGAAGCCATTCACCACAGGAAATGAGAGGAATTCTGGATTGAACCCTTCTCTGTCAGTCCATGTGTCAAAATTAAGCTGGAAAGAATCTACGTTTCCTCTCACTTGGGATGAGGATCTAATCAGCCCCAGGTTGTGATATGAGGGCAGAGAAACTGTTGGTGTGGTAGAGTAAAGCTGGATGCCTGGATATGCTGCCTATTCCCCATATTTAATTTTGTAAAAAAAAAAAAATCCCTGGTGTCTAATAAGCATGTTACACCTCAGGGGAGGCAGATTGGTGGTAAATGCTAAATCATAGCCCCAAAAAATGTCAGAAATGCTGTTGCACTCTTTATTGGTGGGGTACAGGCCTAATGCCTGAGTGTGTGTCCCAGTGGGCTTTCTGAATCCCAAGAGGAAAATTGGGGGTAAAACCACAATCAGCCACCCAGGAGTGCAGAAAGACTGTTGTGGCCATTAGGAGTGGGGCTCAGGTCCTATTCCCGAGTGGGCCACTCTCACCCATGTATTGATATATATTTTTTAAATAATTGTATCTGTCATAACAGGCGTTTTGCCCCCCAGTAGAAAATTAGGAGTGTATCCCCAATGTGCCCCTGGAGAGGCAGAAACACATTTGTGGCTATTATGGGTGTGGTGATCAGGACAGACTGATATCTGGGTGAGCCACCCCCTTTTGTTTTTAATATTTTTTATAATTTTCAATGTCAGTAGTGGGACTTCTGAGATCACATTGGTAATAAACACCCCAAGGGGAGGAGGGGGTGCAGAAATTATGTTTTAGCTATTAGGAGGGGTGGTCAGGCTAGAAGCTTTGGTGGGCCAACCCAGCCCTTCTTTTTTCTAAAAAAATCAAAAAAACCTTGGTGTCATATTGGGCTTACTGCATTCCTATGGGGAACATATTAGGGTAAATGCCTCTTATCGGCCCCCACCCCCCGGTGTGCAGAAACACTGTTGCGGCAGTTAGGGTTGGGTGTCACACCAAGGTTTTTCCTTTTTTATTATCTCTGGTGTTAATTGACTTTCTGCTCTGGAAAGGTGGTAGATTGGGGTACACTCTCACTTATCTGGGGGGGGAGGGGGCACTAGTCCATGTCCAAGGCAAAGCCCTGCCTGAGTCCATTGTGCCTAGTTGATGGATCCCTGCGTTGGAATCACCCTCATGTCATGGCCCATTTGGCCAAAAAATTGGCCCACACAGTTTGGGCCATATGGCAGGGCCAGAGTGTCTTATAGGTAACACTGATACCTTGTAGTTAAATATATGCACTCACAGAATGAGAAAAGAACACTTTACATAGTATTTAGATGAGAGTAAAGTGTTAGCAATCACAGACCTGCACCAACCACAGTAAAGTCTGTACACTGTTTTTGGGGGTTGCCAACATTTGTAGAAGGCTAATTCATCCTTTTTCTGCAATAGTAAGACACATCACCAGATTTTTACATAGGGAGCAGTTTTTGTATTTCCTATTAAGGCCAATCATGTGTTTTGTATTTTGAAACAAATGTGTTTCTAGCGCCCTGAGTCTGAACAATTCTAATGTGGAGCTTCAATTTATAGTTGAAACATACATTTCTAACCCTACTATGGGAGGTGTTTTGTCTAGGAGAATCCAGATACCGATCATCTCTATCCAGTAGCCTATTTTGTTTTAAAAGATTCCTCCAGCAGAACTAAATTATACCATTACTGAAAAAGAGCTTTAGGCAATAAAGAGGTCCATCTGGGAGTAGAGGCATCACTTGTTGGGAACAAACACATTAATGAGGTGTATACTGTTTACTGAAGTTTCCATTTTGAAAATGAGCTATTGACTGCCAGAAAATTAAGATAGATCTTGTTCTTTTTCCAATTATAATGTTGTAATTATAAACCAGGGCCCAATAATGAAAAAGCAGTTGCCTCGTCCAGGCAATTTCAACCCGAAAGAGAGAATAAAACTACTAATATTCAACTATTAATTTTGTTAGCCAAAATGTTGATCAGTCGTTCTATAGCTTCTGTACGTTAATACACATGGAACCATTCTTGACAAAATTACGTAAATAAACACACTCTATAGATAAGGGACCTTGGGTTAAAGGACAGGGAGACAGAAATTAGAGAGATGGATTACTTTATCCAGGGAAGGCTCTGTACCTGCCATCAGTTCAGCTAAGACTGATGGGATTCCAGGAATTGTTAAAATGTTACCAGCAGTGAGGAGATATTTTTGATGGCCAATCCTAATTGTAGATTGAAGCACTATGTTCAAACGTTCAATTTGTGCTCAGATAAAGAGTTTCCATGTTCAATCAGATTTTATAGTAGAGTTACTAAAATGTCAAAATTGCACAGTAATTGTGGTGGCTGTAGACCATTTAACTAAAGTAGGTCATTTTATGATATTACCACGTATACCCACTTCAAGAGAGCAAGGACAACTCTTTGTGCAGCGCATTATTCAACACCTTGGTATTCTAGTAGTTTTAATGAATAACAGGCGCTCCCAATGCACCCTAAAATTTACTTCTGCTTTGTGTAAGAAATTAGGGGCCACATGTATACATTTTTCAAGCAGTAAGCCACCTTGGCCTGTGTGAAAGGGCAGGAATGTGCTGTATTTAACATCATACAGCAAAATCCTGTCCTTTCCATGCATTGGCACACTCTTAGCTGCCTATCGCATATGCAGGCACCCTTGCACTATTGTGCAAGGGACTATTGTGCAAGGGTGTCTGTGTTGTAAGCAGGATTGTTTTTGTACAGGAAGGGACATCTTTCTGTACAACAATAATCTTCTGAGGCAGTTCCCTCTTCCTATGTGTGCTGCAGAATGCAGGATAACTAGAAAGAGGAAAAACAAGGAATATATAAAGATATTACTCCTTGTTATGCCTCACCTGGGGGGCATAGCATTTGGACTCATTCCCAGGTCTACCAGTCATGGTAAACTCAACAATGAAATGCCTCCCTGGTACAGAGTAACAAAACGCAGTGATTTGCGTTATGTTGCATTACTCTAGATTTATCGAACCATGCAGACCCAGGCAAGGGGACCTTTTGTGGCTTGATAAATCTGACCTTGTTGTTACAGTACCCTTGCACCCCTTGCATGGCGCAAGGGAGCAGAGCAACCTCAATGATAAATATCTCCCTCAATATGGAAGCCTGTTAGTCTACTAGTCATCACCCACAGAAAGACAGACACACGGACTGAAAAAGTGAATTAAGGCGCTGAACAGTTTAAAATATGTCAAGCCTTGCAGTAAGAGGAGGATTGGAGTAAATAGTTCTGGAGCTCAACTCTATTAAAGTCCTTTTGTAAAAGCCATGTGGCAAGAAGGACCAGGGCACAAGAAAAATCCAGATGACAACCTATGGTCTTCATGTGAATAAAACCAGAGTGCTAGAGAAAACCCAACTTTAACTAAGAGGCCTGCACCAAATTATATGTACCTATTGGTAAGACCAGGGGCGGGCAGCTAGATTCTTTGGGTGGTAGGTTTTTGTAACTGGGCATGAGGAAGAGCCCAAACTGCAAGATACACTTGACTGCCACCCCAATATACTTCCACAGTTAGTGCTGGTGCTACCTTCATTTAACTAGATCAGTGTGCACAGGTGACATAACCTCTGACCATGGTGAACAGATTTGCCTGGGCGGGGGCAAGGACACTGCCATCCTCACTCAATGGGCTATGTGGTGTGCATCCTACCCATAGAGGGGTTTCCTCACTTCCAAAACAAGCCGAAATATCAAAACAAACACTAAGGTTTTGTACAACTTGAGAACAATCCAAACTGTGGGCGGTGAAGAAGCCCATACAAGCAGAAATGGAGCATGCATCAGTGTTGGCCCAGAACAGGTTGACTTCCTCAAGAATACACAATGGGCCCGATTCACAAAGGTAAAGTTAGACGAAAGTCTAATTTTCAACTTTTGGTATCACAAAGGGCATTTACAAGTAGTCAATGCCCTTTGTTATTACCGAAATTCATAAAGTTAGACTTTCGTCTCACTTTACCTTGGTGAATCGGTCCCAATAATCTGGATCCCGCACAGGTAGAATCCCTGAGACTATTCAAGACTTTTTGCACTAAAGGTACCACTGAAGGTGCTCCCACAGGAGCCATCGATGCTGAATCCAGAGAGTGTTACGAGAATAACAAGTATTAATTATTGGGCTTTGGTATTATTGCAATTATTATTAAAGTGTAAGAACATTAATAAGGCATACACAATTACTAAAGTACTTAGGGCCTCATTTATGAAAAGTGATGCATCGCTGCGTGAAAACAGCAATGCGTCACTTTTCATTGCGCCCTCCTTGCGACACGCTGGATGCGTCATATTTACAGTATGACGCATCATGTCGCAAGGAGTTACAGATACGTCCGTATTTCTGATGTATCTGTAGGCGCAAAAATGACGCATTGCTGGAGTGTGTCACGAAAGAGACGCAACTCCATCAATGCGTTATTTCACATGGACAAGTCCCATTTCAAATGTGTCTGCATCAGTCTTAGGCCTGCTGTGAGGCCTAAGACTGTTGTTTTGCATTTGTCACCCCGAGTGGGATGGGTATGCTCAGACGTGAGTCCCATGCTCTCCACACCACTGGAGTCAAGCTATCCTGGCTGAAGACGGCTGATAGCCAGAAACTGGTCCTAGGATGCTTGATTCCAGTCCTGGAAAGACATGGCTTGGCAGTTCGGGCTGGACTGTTCCCATGAGGCACAGGGTCAAGGCTGATTTGAATATGGCCATGTCTGAACTGGGGTGGTGTGGAGTGCAAAAAATTGATGGATTTAGGCCCAGATCTCTGTACTGGGGTGAATGTATGACATTGTTCTGCATTCTGTCCATCAACTATTGTTTTGCATGTGAAGAGAACCCTGGCACTTCTTTTTTTTACAAATTAAATACTGGATGCATTCTTCAGTTCTCAGCCTCTAACCCCACACCACCTTCCTGAACTTCTCAACCTTGTTACCTTGAAGGTCAAGTGTGAAAGGGATGTACTTAATGCTCAAATCCAAGCTCCATAGTAAGGTTTAAAGACATCAGCAGTAAAAGGACCTCAGTATTAAAAAGCTCAGATTGTCCAAATCTGAGCCCAATTTGCCCTTGTTTGCCCTGGGACTCCTAAGAAGGTTCCCAGAGCCACACACTTCCTAACTCCATTAAGGCTATGACAAGCATGTCAACAAGGCTATGCATTCTCCCAGGGCACAGAATGTTCCATGCAGTACAACATTTTATATAGAACATAGAAGATTTCATAGAGGGGAAATCCACACTAAAGAATAAACATTCTGCCAGGCTAGTTTGCCAAGCAGGTGTGAAGACTGAACCAAGTGGCTGACTGTGCTGATGGCAGATATGAACAGACTGGCAGAGAATCAAGAAAGGATTGTCAAAGTAAGTTGAAGAGGGAGAGAAGTTTCAGTGTTAGATGTGGAAACCAGTAATCGAAGTGGGCGGGAACGAAGGGCCACAACAGTTCCCTTACTTTATGTGAAAAGATAACCGTCCCAGGATGGTCAATTCCGAGAGCTGAAATGCTTCAGCTGCAGTGTAAGGCCAGGAGTCTCCTGTGCTGTGAAACTGAAGGCGGGCAGACAGCTAAACAACCTTACTTGCCAGGGTGCTTGCTGCCTGAAAGAAATGTAAATGTGCACAACGAGTCAATCTGCAAAGGTAAAGGTAGCTCAGAAGCCCCCGGTATTGGCTTTCATTAATGGAATCACTTGACGCTTTCTGATGACACATGTTTGTGTTTTGTGGAGTGGTATTAGAAAGGAGTTACCAGCTGATCAGTGAAGTGTTAGCTTTTTAAAGGGGTGTAACACAGGCCCATGCTCCGAAGGGGGTGCAGGAGCCTGTGTTAGCCCCAAACTATTCTTCACTGCTTCAACCAAGATTCAATTCCGTGGCTGTCTGGTTACAGACACAGACTTCTGAAGTGCATTAACTAATAGAGGTTTTGTAAAGTATGATAGTGCATTTCCCACTGATTACTTTACTTGCATTTATTTAACATTTAAGGTAGGTGTGTGGTATTTTATATGTATATCAGCAGCGGCTCCTCTGCTATGATGGGGGAGCATCACCCCCGCCAGCAGCCTTAAAGCATGAAACATAAAACGATAATGAACCAGGTTTATTATCTTTTTTTTCCCTAGGTGCTGAGTTTTGGGGATGGGACCATTGCAGAGGGGAGTGGGGGGCAGGCACGAGAGGAAGTGTGTTGTCCTGGTATCAGTGTGCATGTGGGTTTGGCTGGCCGTCTCAGGACAGCCAAACCGACATACGCGCTGAAGCTGTTTCCAACCTGAGCTGCGTTGCTGGGTTGGAGACAGCAAGCACATGCTCCCAGTCTAACTTCACGACGCTCAGGCCAATCATGACTCTGCTTTAATGCTGCCACCAGCAACATGAGAGCAGCATCAGGACTAGCCACAGTGGAGTTTACGGAAGTAGTGAGATGGTAGCTGGGAGAGTAATTCTGGATGAAGGATGACATGGCCGGTTGTAACATTGAAATGTAAATGACGGGAAAGCCCCAGGTATACCTGGGTACGGTAGGCAGACACAATAGTCATGGGTCTAAAGCCGTCACTGAGTGTCAGTCTGCATTGTTGGCGAGAGCTCCTGATCCACCTATACAAGACTCGATTATCAATGTAAGTGTTTAGAGCATTTGTGTTATTGTATGAAAAATGATTTGCTCTGTAGTTTACATCAGAATTGCTGTAGTACACAACCCTTCAGTGTAAGAGAAGCATCAGCGGTTGCTGCTGTGGGATGGTCACAGGCCAGCATCCAAAAAGTTGAAGTGTGGTGTTTCAGTTGTTTCAACTGATACATGTGCTTGCAGAAAAAGCACAACACAAAGGCCCCTGCTGTCTAAAGACTGCAAACGAGTGAGATGTCCCTGGGGCTTCTTGTCGCCTGTATGGGGTCTGTGGAATTCCTGTCATGTTTTCCCAACATGGGACTTTTAGGCATCTGCATTTTCAGCTCCAGGAAATCCATCTGTTCATCAACCATGGGGGAGTGACAGCTGGCCAACAGTGCGAAAAAATACTCAGGCAAATATATGTTTTCTGCATCAGGGATTCTCTTTTCAGAGGTGCACAACAAGTGTAACTATTCCTCGTACATCTGCTACATCTGCTTCTCCCCCTCTAATTTGGTGAGCGGGCTGGAGTGGAGAGAATAGGAAATAGGCAGGGAACGATGCAATGTGGTACCTAGGTGTACGTAGGGGTTCGAACGTTGGAAGCTAGAAGGTGTTATTCATGGTAATTGCAGAGGAGTAACATTGGGCACCAAACCCTAGAGCTGTCTGCCTTTAGTTACTTTACAAATAAGTTAGGTGGGCGCAGTGTCCATGCTTGGCTGTCTCCCTCTCAGTCAGACGATCAACCTCTTTGTGGCACAGAAGCAGACCTTTCTGGGCCTCTTGTGTTAAACTTCAAAATGGACAATGAAGGCAACATGGCCTTGTTAGTGGTCCTTGACCTCAACTGCTGTTGACACCATGACTATTCTGTCATTTTAGATAGGATGAGCACTGTGTTGAGAGTCTCTTCTATTACTATGGGTTGGTTTATATGTTTTTTTAACGAGCCACTGACAACAAGCCAAGCTAGGCACCTAGGTCTCATGAAGGACAATATGACTACATGGAGCACCCCTTGTCCCTTTTACTATGCATAAAACTCTCTTTTCAGGATGCTTGGTAAATTAAATGATGGGATCTAATCCAATGCAGAAGCCACCCAGCTATTTAGAAAGACAACCTATGATCTAACTAAACATTTTCATTGAACATCAGGAATGCCTGTTAGAAGTTCAGGAAAGATGGTCACTAGTTGGCTACAACTAAACAATCTAAAGGTTAAAATCATGTTTTTTGGACTTAAGGTCAGGTCACTTATGTAAAACTGTGTTCCTGCAAACTTACTAGGACAAACCTTTCGAATTTCTTCCAAAGTCAAAAGTTTAGACTTCATCCTTGGTCCTAAAATTAACTTAACTCATCAAAACTGTGAATGGCGAAGAATTGCCTTCCAGCTTAGGAAGGGATGACCATGCGCTGTCTACAAAACACAAAAGGAGAGCCTAAAATGCAGCAATTATTCCTGCATAGACTACTGTAGCATTGTCTATGCCATTCTAGCTGCTTACTCCATCCCTAAGCTTCACCTGCCTCAATACACAAGAGTGACGGAGGTCTATAACTCAGGGAAAAGAGAGCACATATTCACCTCCAAGATAGTCATTGGATTTCCCTCTGTGGGAACTTTCACAGGAGGTTCTGGGTAGGCAAGAGGTTGATTGGTCCAGATTTGGAAATTCAGGGCCTTTTACCACGGGTGCCCTGGGACTCACCCCTCTTCTTGAGCACATACATGAGCTGAAGTACATTTCTTTAGAACCTGACCCTCGGGTAGTGAAGCAAAATGGTCCAAGGCTTAATTAGGGAAGTGGTGTGGATTCATCACTTAGTTAAATATATATTATTATTATTATTACTTGTTGGGACAGGAATGTCCCCTACAAAGCAAACTCGACCCTGGGTGTCTGACTGCATGTAAAACTGGTATCCTTACTTTTTGCTTGGCCCTGCCATCATGCTAAATTAGCATGTGAGCAAAGGCCTAGGCCTATCCCTACTAAGGCAAGATCCAGCACCTGTTCTATGACCTGGAGTGCTGCTCCAATGGTATGCTCATAGAAGGCCTAGACTACTGTCCATGTCCCGAATAAGTGGTGGTGGCACAATACCAATTTTTTGAATAATTACTTTGAGCAGAACCTTATTTCTTGTGTCTGCTCCTTTCAAAACTCCAGACACTTGTACTGCCTTTCAGTGTGCATGTCAGGTGTGTGAATGTGCAGTGGATGTGTAGGCCATCCATGGCAGCATAACTCTGTCTGTGGTGAGGTCTCAATATTTGGACCAGTGGGATCCCTAATGGACGACCCCTCGTATAGCCTGAAAAGGGGGAACAGGGTGGTCACAGCATATCAAGACAGTAAAAGGGTACTGACAACATTCCTGTGCCTGTGGTATGGAGATCCAGAAACTGAAGTGAGGGAGGAAGGATACAGGGCTAACCCTAGAAATTCAATGACACCCTTCTTAGTAAAGTACTGCTGATTAGTTTTTATGAGCACTGCCATTTAGTGAATGGCAGTGGTGAGAGGAGGGACAGCAGTTTCCGTTCAATGTGAAGAAGTTTAGGGAGGTTCTGCCCTTTTGGCTGTTCACTATTAGTACATCATAGAGGCTAATGACAGCCAGATGCAGAGATCTCAGACTTCATTGTGCCCTTTGTGTAAGATATCCCTGCTTGGAACTAGCTTCATTGCTTCACGCTGCAAGAGCCATCACCATGCACAAAGTATGCTCTGTGCAACAGCCTGGCGATGACATTTGGAAGAGAACTAACCCAAACCTGTTTTTTGAGTCTTTAGAGAGTGGATTCCCATTCTGTCTGAAAGTATAAAAGTGGTACCCAAGTAAACCTAATTTCTTCCAAAAGAACTTCATTATCATGGAAAGGAGTGCCCTGCAGGCTAGTCAAAAGGCTGTTGTGTGAGCAGGGTTGGTGTCTGAATGACCACCAATCTCCCAGAGGTGAGAAGATTAACTATGGGTGAATTTTGTGGATTTGCGGTCCGCAAATTCGCGCAAAATCGTGAAAAAATCTGCGAGTTCGTGCAAAAATCCGCAAACTCGCGGATTTGCATCATGACCACATGTGTCTGTGACTTTGCCACGCGCCGAAAGAAGCCGAGGTCCCTCGAGTGAGCTGTCTATCATAGTGAGGATAGGGCGGGAAGAAGTTGCATCAGAGACCGATCGGAGCACCAGATGAGGAGAAAGCAGCCTCCTGTTCACAGGAAGTACAAGGGGATTGCACTAGAGAAACTCGTGGATGTAAAGACCTCCATCAAGGATTACATCTCATTCAGCACACCTGCCTAGCCTCGACCGTGCTCACTAGTTGTTTGGGCTGATTATAATGCGTTACTGAATTTCAGCTTCAACTCGGGCATCTGCTTATATCACTAAGTTCTTGATGTTGAGGTTTAATTTTTGTGACAGAAGCATTGTGCCAGGATGAATCCTGCCTGCATATTTATCCACGATGATGCCACCGGTTGTGCCATACCTCTACTCAACTGGAGTACTTTCTGCTGGCTAATCAGTAAGTGCTACCTCGTTGGGTAAATGTATAGTGCTTTTGCTACACTACAGCTGTGTAAAGGCCCAGAAGAGTTGTCTCCAGTGACCACATGTGTCTGTAACTTTGCCACCGCGCCGACAGGCGCCGAGGTCCCTTGAGTGAGCTGTCCATGATAGAGAGGAAAGGGCAGGAAGAAGTTGCATACCCTTGTGTGTGTGGGGAGGGGCTTCTATGCGAGTTCACATGCCTCTTTTTTTATAAAGGGGCAGAGGCCGGTCAGAGAACCAGATGAGGAGAAAGCAGCCTCTGGGTCACAGGAAGTACACGGGGATTGCGCTCGAGAAACTCGTGGATGCAAAGACCTCCATCAAGGAATTATAGGCGGTAGATATGGGGAGGAAGCACACCTGCCTAGCCTCGACCGTGCTCACTAGTTTTTGGGCTGATTATAATGTGTTACTGAGTTTGAGCTTCAACTCGGGCACCTGCTATATTTATATCTGTGAGTGCTTCCTGTCGAGGTTTAATTTTTGTGACAGGAGCATCGTGCCAGAATGATTCCTGCCTGCATATTTATCCACGAAGATGCCACCGGTTGTGCCATACCTCTACTGCAAAAAAAAAAAAATCCGCCGCAAGCGGGTTTGTGGATTTTTGGGCAATTTCGTGAGATTCGCGGGTCGCGAAATTGCCGAACATCCACAAAATCCGGGAGCGGAATGGATTTTGCACCCACCCTTAGAGAAGATATCACCTGGAGTCTGCCTTTATTACTTGGAGTCTGCTTATAAGTCTGCCCACCTGCCTACCTACTGAGAAAGAGAAGGGGAGAGTGCCTGCTGCTGCAAGAGGACAGACTTTCCCATAGTAAGGAACATTCAGAGGAAGTTTACTGACAGAGTGTGAACCCAGGAATGGTCATTGTTGTGAGGAATCCCTCTGTCTCCCTTGTGGTTTCCTGTTATGAACTACCCAAAGACTGTCACTAACGAAGCATCAACATGTCGTCCGGTGTTCTGACTTGTGATCCAGAGACTGTTGCTGCCACAGCCTAGCTTCAGAGATGAAGATCCTGTGTTGCTGCTGAAGCAAAATCCGCGATGGCTGAATATACAGTAAACTGTCTAAATATTGACTTTTTATTTTCGTCCTACAAGAATATCAAGTTTAAAATATCAGAGGGAAAGAATATCTAAATCAAGAATATCGACGACCAGAATATCGACCTGAAGGTAAGAAATATTGTTTATGTTAATATCGAAGTTAGTAATATCGATAGTAAAAATATTAATGTTACTAATATCGATACTAATATTAGTGTTGTGTATTTTATTATGTATTTTGTATGTATGTTTTTATAATTTTTGTTAATTATTATACTAGTTTTAAAATATATGTATTATATTTTTAGAAGTTGGTAATAATTTTTTTAAGTAAATTATGTGTTTTAGTACCGTAGCCGGTTGTTGGTTTATAGGGGAATAGGGTGTGAAGTAATTTAATTATAGTAAATTAATTAAATATTTTTTAAGAATTATTAAATATTTTTAAATACATTTTGCGTTTTAGTTCTGTAGCGGGATGTCGTTTTATAGGAGAATAGGGTGGGAAGTAATTTATTTGTAATTAACTAATTTTTTTGGGGGTATTGATAATTATCGTTATGTTAAATAATTATTAATTGGTGATTAATTTGTATTATTTGGTCATTCCTTTTTTAATAATCGATTAATTGGTAATTATATTAAGTGTATTCATTTATTATTGAAGTGTGTTGTGAGGTTATTGGGTAATAGGGTGGGAAGTAATTTAATTGTAATTAAGTCATTATTTGCTTTAGTGTTGAGTATTGATAATTAAATTATTGTTAATTAATTATTAATTGGGAATACATTTTTATAAATAATATGTGTTTTTAATTAATGTATTGTTCATTAAATATTAATTGGTAATTAAATTTGATTATTTATAATTTATTGGCATTTATCAATCATTTACTGTTGATTCATTTTTTTTGCTAAATGTTTTTAATAACTATTGTTTTTGGGTATTGAAAATTAATTTAGTATTTTATTATTATTCAGTAATGTAATTATGTAATTGTATTTATTTTATTAAATTATTAATTGGTTATTATTTTTAAATAATTATTATTGGTATTGTTAATTAAATTGTTGTAATTTAATAATAAAATATTATTTTAAAAAAATTATTATTTTGATTATTAGTAAGTTATTTTGACCCCTACGCTATCCAACACTTTCCCTACTGTTGCATACTCTGAAGTTGGAATAGTAGTTTTAACCATTACGCTATCCAACACTTTCCTTAATGTTGCACCCTTTGGAGTTGCAATAGTAATTTTAACCCCTACGCTATCCAACACTTTCCCTATTGTTGCACCCTCTGGAGTTGGAATAGTAATTTTAACCCCTACGCTATCCAACACTTTCCCTACTGTTGCACTCTCTGGAGTGGGAATAGTAATTTTGATCTCTATGCCATCCAGCACGTTCCCTACTGTTGCCCTCTCTGGAGTGGGAATAGTAATTTTTACCTCTATCCTACCCAACACTTTCCCTACTGCTGCACCCTCTGGAGTTGGAATAGTACTTTTAACCCCTACACTATCCAACACTTTCCCTATTGTTGCACCCTCTGGAATTGGAATAGTAATTTTAACCCCTACGCTATCCAACACTTTCCCTACTGTTTCACCCTCTGGAGTTGGAATAGTAATCTTAACCCCTACGCTATCCAACACTTTCCCTACTGTTGCACTCACGGGAGTGGGAATAGTAATTTTAACCCCTACGCTATCCAACACTTTCCCTACTGTTGCACCCACTGGAGTTGTAATTGTAATTTTAACTAGGCCTGGGCGTTCTTTGCGAAGTAGCGCTACGCGAAGCTACGCAAAGTGCACTTCGCTCCACGCAAGCTATGCGTAGCACTAAGCGAACTGTGTAGTACCGTGTTTGCACTGTGCAAGATGCCGTTTTGAATGATTGCACAGTGCGGACAAGCATCCGGCACTGTGCAATCATTGAAAACGGCAATTTGCACAGTGCAAGCTGTAGGTTTTTGCCGCTTGAGTAGATTTTTGCTCGAGCGGCAGCTTTCTCCACTCGTTCTGGTAGTTTCTCATCGCGAGCGGTTGCGAGCATACGCGACTACTCGCAGTGAGAAACCTGACCCCCCGGCGTTAAGAATCTCGCTGGGAGGTTTAGTTTCCACGCTCCCGATCAGCAACTTGATCGCGAATGAGGAAAAAGTCTCGCCGGGATGTCATTTTGCTTGCTCGCGGTCACCAACTTGACGTTGAGGACCGCAAACAAGCAAAAAATGACCACCGCACTACGTTACGCGTGTTTGCACTGTGCTACGTGCAGTTCGCGTAGTGCGAAGTGGCTCAAACTTCGTAAATTATGCGAGCATAGCGTAGTGCTTTGCCCAGGGTTAATTTGAACCCCTACGCTATCCAACACTTTCCCTACTGCTGCATTCTCTGGAGTTGGAATAGAAATTTTTACCCCAACCCTATCCAATATTTACTGTTTTAGTTAATGTAGTGTATAATTTATTTAAAATTATTTTTTTATAATTTGTTTATATACAGTTTTGATATTTTTATTTATATTAATGTTGTATGTTTACGTATGTATTTATAATTTATAAAATGTTTTTGAATAATCTATAAGTTTTTGGAGTAATTCATTGTGAATATTAAGTAAGTATATATATTATATTAAATATCTTTGACTATGATAATAACACGCGCTCTCAGATTCTCGTACAACGAAAATTAATTTTAGTTTAAGGTAACGCGTTTCAGAAGCAGGACTTCATTGATCACACATGTGATCAAGGAAGTCCTGCTTCCGAAACGCGTTACCTTAAACTAAAATAAACTTTTATTGTACGAGACTCTGAGAGTGAGTGTTATTGGCATAGTTAAAGAAATTAAATGCCGGTTTGCACCATCAGCGGTCATCCCGCCACCAGTCCACGGGCGGAGCTTCCAGGAGGGGCGCCTGTTTTTGAAAATTATATCTAATAAGTACATGTTTCATTTTTTTTACATTATATGTATTAGTTATTTTAAACTATGTTTATTTTAATTATATGTATTATTTATTTAATTTTGTATTCTTTTTAAACATTAAATAAACGATATTTTTTGCAACGATATTTTTTTCTTATATTGTTGTACTTACCTTAATGTAGGTAGGACTTCGATATTGTTGATGTCGATATTCCGCCTCCGATATTTTTTATGTCGATATTTTCGACGTCGGTATTATGTCAGACATTCGAATATACATCTGTCCTGGAAGGCTGCAACTGCTTCAAATGAATGTGACCTGAAAGGCTACATCTGTGACCAAGCACCCATCCAAACCCGGCCTGAAATGCTGCAACTACCATGAGCGCCCATCTGAACCCAACTTGGAAGGCTGCAACTGCCATGACCGTGCACCCGTCTGAACCTAGCCTGGAAGGCTACAACTGCCATGACCGAGCGCCAGTCTGAACCCAGTCTGGAAGGCTGCAACTACCATGAGCATGCACCCATCTTAACCCAGTCTGCAAGGCTACAACTGCCATGACCAAGCGCCCACCTGAACCCAGTCTGGAAGGCCGCAAATGCCATGAGTGTGCACCCCTCTGAACCAAGTCTGGAAGGCTGCACCTACCATGAGCATAAACCCGTCTAAACCCAGCCTTGAAGCCTACAACTGCCATGACCGAGCTCCTATCTGAACCCAGTCTGGAAGGCTACAACTGCCATGACCGAGCGCCCGTCTGAACCCAGTCTGGAAGGCTGCAACTAGCAGGAGCGAGAGCCCGTCTGAACCTTGTCTGGAAGGCTGCAAATGCTGTGACTAAGCACCTGTCTGCACCACGCCTGGAAGGCTGCCACTGCAGGAATGAGTGCCTGTCCGCACCCGGCCCTGAAGGCTGCAACTGCTGTGACCAAGCTTACACCAGCTCCTGGCCACAACTGCTGAAGAAAAGTACCTATTGTGCTAGCCTGCCATGCTGCGCCTGAGAAGATGTACCTCTTCACTGAACTCCCCTTACTATTCCTGTTGTGCACATTGGCTTCTCTCTTGTCTAGTGCTCTATTGCTTCCTATTGAGGTTAATGCTATTTAAGTACCCATACATACATATATAGCTTAATGCTTTTAACATCTGTAGAGTCAATCAAGCGCCGGAGTAAGATGCAGTAATGAACTGCATCAAAAGCTACAGATCAAACAGACATGAAGAAGGCACTCGCGTAGTACTATCAGACCATTACACTTTCTCTTTAATGCCTGTGTGAGTAGTATTTATACCCTCATGAAGTTGAAATAACATTCATTATCTTTAGTTTAGTGACTAGAAGAAAACTATGAATTGTCCTTAATGTCTGTAGCTTTATCTGCATAAAGGATACTCTGTGCTCAGATTGCTGACAGGTGAGGCGGGTCTGCCCTCTAGGAAATTTGGTTCCCACTCCATCCGCATTGGGGCTGACACGACAGCGGTGGTGAGCGGACTAAGGGGTCGATTACGATGGCGGACGAAAGGATGACCGCCGGCCTGGAGTAGGTGGAAAATGCTTTTTACAGTCCTCAAGCCGCGGATATATCTGTCCGCCATATTAGGATGGGAAGCACTGTCAAATTTCCGTACTCCGCGGAAGAACGTGATCCGCCGCGTAAATACACCCGAACCCGCGGCGGACGTAACCAATCCAGAGACACTGCCGTACGGAATGACGTCTCGACCGTCCTCAAAATCACGATGGCGGAAACCACACAGCAAATCGCTGCGGAAAAACCACCAGCCCGAACACGGCGGAACCACCACAGCTGAGAGGCACAACATTGCAGAGAGAGCTACCACAGTCAGACCACCGTCATGGACCCAGCCCTACACGCATTCCCGCTACTCTTCGTGCTCCACCACCAGCAAGTCATGGACCGTCGCCGACGACGACCCAGGTACGCAAACACACAACACACACACCACGCACGTGTCGAAGCCTCTGCCCAGAACCCCAGGTCTGGATAGGAACACACATACATGCACCACCAGCAAAACCACCTGGGCACAACTGATCCCACTCACCCAGAACACACATGCACCGCGACCAAACAGCCACACCACGGACAAAGCAACGTCACGGAGCAGACGACGGAAACCATGCCCACAATCAACTAGGCAGGCAGGCAGGAATGGCTAGGCCCACATACACACTCCAACATACAAGGCATACCACACATAAAAAGACATGCTGGCCCACCCTCAGGCCAACCCCACACCTACCCCACCAACAGACAGGGGCCCATATACCACACACCACAAAAAAGAACCCTGCTGCACACACATCAACAACCAACACACACACGATGAGCCCTGACATGTTGACTGACAAAGTCGAGACTGAACAACCTACTGGGTAGCCACAAATCATGAGTGTGACACATGCACCATATAAAAAACATCCCTATAACCAGCAGTGCATGGGAAGCCACGGTTGTCCCAAAATAAGCCTCTGAGTGCTTCCCCCACCCTTACACAGTCCACAGCCCGTTTGTAATGACTGTCACCCCAGCCAAACGAAAGGAAACAGTGCTGTGCAATGGTAATGTGAAAGTGGCAGACACAGCATGTACGACAGCAGCAATATATCAACAATGCAAGGAGACAACCAGGAATGACACAGATAAACCACAACACAGGAGTAACTTGCTTTATTGCACATCACAGAGGTTGACTTTGTGAGTAGCCAGGAGCATGCACACTGGATAGAACAGAGCAGGTCCATCTGAGGCAGTACATGAGAGGGGCAAAGTGCATCAACAGTCCATTGGACAGAGCAGGTCCATCTGAGGCAGCACATGAGAGGGGCAAAGAGCATCAACAGTCCATTGGACAGAGCAAGTCAATCTGAGGCAGCACATGAGAGGGGCAAAGAGCATCAACAGTCCATTGGACAGAGCAGGTCCATCTGAGGCAGCACATGACAGGGGCAAAGAGCATCAACAGTCCATTGGACAGAGCAGGTCCATCTGAGGCAGCACATGGGAGGGCACAATGCAGCATCATAACAGCAACAGGGCAGTGTTCACAACAGATCAGGTACATCTGAGGCAGCACATGAGAGGGCACAATGACGCATCATAACAGCAACAGGGCAGTGTTCACAACATAACAGGTACATCTGAGGCAGCACAAGGACGTGTGTCATACAGACACTCCCATGAAGAATAATATTGCAAGGGTGGTTACAATGGACAGTACAGACATCAAGTACAATGAGATTTGAGTGATGGGAACTGCACCTCACAGCACAGAATCAGGTGGACTGTGGGACCCCATAGCTTCGGACACACTGGCAGGACGAGATACAGGAGTGTGAGACACAGCCACAGCTCTAGTGACTGACAAATGAGCGATAGACCCAAACACACTGGCAGGACCAGATACAGGAGTGTGAGACACAGCCACAGCTCTAGTGACTGACACATGAGCGACAGACCCAGACACACTGGCAGGACCAGATACAGGAGTGTGAGAAACAGCCACAGCTCTAGTGACTGACACATGAGCGATAGACCCAGACACACTGGCAGGACCAGATACAGAAGTGTGAGACACAGCCACAGCTCTAGTGACTGACACATGAGCGATAGACCCAGACACACTGGCAGGACCAGATACAGGAGTGTGAGAAACAGCCACAGCTCTAGTGACTGACACATGTGCCATAGACCCAGACACACTGGCAGGACCTGTCCCTGGACAGTGACCAACAAATACCATGCCAGCATCTGAGACATGAGAGTGGAGGACATACACAGTGGCAGTACCTGAAACAGGAGAGGGCACAACTGACACAGTGCTACTACATGAGGCATGACAGCGAACAACAGACACAGTGCCACTATCTGACACATGAGAGTGAACTGCAGCTGACCCACTAGGACCACTGAAATGATGAGCCACAGGGCTGTATGGGCCAGGAGGCAGGGTGGCTCTGGGAGCTGGGGACAGCTGTACTGGTGCGACATTGGGGTGGTCAGGTGTCACCGGTGTGTGTTTCCATTTCTTTGGGATTTGCAAGGGCACCCTGGACATGACTGGACTGGTAAGTGGTGTGGGCTCATCTGAAACATGACCCATCAAAGTCGGATCATGTGCTGGTGGGGGTCTGCTCTATGGGGATGTGCTGGACCCTGCTTGATGCTTGCTCTTGCACTGCCTTCTGCCCTCTGCATCATGTGTAATGGGGGATGCAACAACAGTGTACTCCTTCCTCTGCTTCACCGGGGTGTGGATGGGAGTAGAGGTATGGGTGACTCCACCTCTGACACATGTTGTTTTCGTTCCTTCACCAACACCAGCTTCAGGGGACGCATGGGTGATGGATGTCTGTCCTTGGTGGATGTCCTGTCCATGGTAGATGCCTTGGCCCTGGGAGGTGCATGCTCCCTGGGAGGTGCCTTGGCAGTGGAAGACGCCTTGGCCTTAGGAGGTGTCCTGTCTTTGGAATGTGCCTTATCCGTGGGCGGTGCTCTGTCCCTGGGAGGTGTCCTGTCCATTGAAGGTGCCCTATCCTTGGGAGGTGCCTTGTCCTTTGTAGGGTCCCTGTCCTTGGGAGTGTCCCTGTCCTGGGGAGTGTCCCTGTCCTTGGGAGGTGCCCTGTCCTTGGGATGGGAGTGTCCGTGTCCTTGGGAGGTGCCCTGTCCTTGGGAGGTGCCTTGTCCTTTGTAGGGGTCCGGTCCTTGGAAGTTGCCTGCTCCTTAGGAGATGCTTGCTCCTTAAGAGGAGCCGTGTCCGTGGGTGGTGTCCTGTCCTTTGCGGATGCCCTGTCCTTGGTCTGTGCCTTGTCCATGAGATGGGCCTTGCCCTTGTGAGTACCTTTTGAGGTTAATGCCTGTGTGCCCTGTGAATCCGTGTCCCCCATCACCACTTGAGGGTCCTGTGTGTCATCTCCAGGGTAGGTGATGTCGTGTTCTGTGAAAGATTTCCCTTTCCTAGGGGATGGTGTCTGTGGCCTCCGTTGCCTGCCTTGCTGCCTGTGCATGCTTCTAGTGCAATACCCTGAAAATGAGACAGGTTCAGAAATGTCACTTTCCCCTGAGACAGTAAGCGGTGTCGATGGGGCAACTGAAGTAGAACCGTGTACATGTGAATGTTGAATGGCTGCAGACACTGTGTTGAATAAGGACTGTACTGTTCTGTGGAGACCAGCAACATCACCATGCATCTCCTCCATGAATGCTACCACCTGCCCCCACTGCCTATCGTGGTCCAGGAATGCATTTATCATGTTTGTCTGCCCTACACACAGCTGTTGCAGCAGATCAACCGCCTCAGCACTAAGGGCAATTTGTGTCACAGGGGCAGCGGTGCCTGCACCAAAGGCCACTCTGCTCCCCCTACTCTGGCGAGCACGAGCAGTACTTGTTGCAGTTGGTGGCAGTGTGGGCCCAGTGTTTTGTGTACCGATT
Source organism: Lissotriton helveticus (assembly GCF_964261635.1). Lineage (NCBI taxonomy): Eukaryota > Metazoa > Chordata > Amphibia > Caudata > Salamandridae > Lissotriton > Lissotriton helveticus. The sequence goes on along the minus strand of NC_136065.1, from coordinate 329,691,877 downwards.
GAAGGTGTAGATTGTCCACTCCCTGTGTCTACCAACAGTGATGACTCACCACCGGTGTCTGAAGATGAGGACGATGGTGTCTCCACATGTGAGTCCTCAGGGAGAGTTCTGTCCCCCTCTCCGGGCTGCTCTCTTCAGTCTCAGTCTGCGTTTGTGTGATCTCTGTTCCGGATGCATTGCCACCACTTAGCTCCGTCGTTTGTCAGTGCCCTCGTCCAAAGCTGAAAGTGAGAGATAAGAGGTATACTTAAGTGCCACACTCACGTCTTGCAAATTACAAAATCTAAACTTCCTTGACTACTGAACAACATGTCGCACCCATCCTTCACATGAACCACCCCTAATAGACATCCTCATGTCATAGAATCAGAGGGCCCTGTGACACATGTACATGAAACAAATAGGGCAAGTGCATGCAGACCACCACACATGTGATGCCATGGGACCACAGACCTGAAAGGCATGTCCTGGGCTCCTGCACTAGAATGCAACTGGTATGTACAGCTGGCTGACATGGATGCTAATTCTCACTCCGCTAATTCCACCAACATGCAATAGCAGCACAACATATACACCACGGATGTCACTACTGTGTCTGACCAGCAATACATGCATGCACTCCCAAGTCACAAACCCATTCAGTGTGCTTACCGCTAGTTTGCTGCTGCTCCCCTCTCAACTGTGCGGACAGGTCAGGATGTGTCACAGCTATGATACGAAGCATTAGAGGGCTCATGGTACGTCGTGCAAGCCGGCCTGATCTGGGAATCAGCCTCAGTGTCATCTCCGCCACATTTTTGCTGAGCCTGGAGATTTCATCCCACCGTTTGTGGCATGATGTGTGTCGCCTGTTGCACATCCCCACTGCCCGTACATCACGTGCTATGGCCCTCCACACTGCCTTGCGATGTGCAGCTTGACCTACCATAATGGGAGACAAGAGGGGGCAAGTCAGTGCACAGTTGGCCGTTCACACAGATAGAAGGTACATGTTTCTGTCAGCAGCCATGCACAGTACAACATATGTGACAGACAGGTCAATATGGCATTAGTCCATCATGGAAAGCAGGTGAGGTACATACCCACAAGATAGATGTGATCGGTCGTGACCCAGCACAGCCACAAGACTACACATGTCATGTTTGTGACCCCACAATGAAAACACTTCGCAGCATAAAGGTCAATCAGTCAGTGACAGAACCAGGAACACATCACAGCGTGCCTGGCCTGCTGGGGCATACCCACACTGCCTCCCACAGAACACCACCCAGATTGCAGAGGCCAGGAGTCAGGGACCACCTCATGCACACCAACATGTCCCCCACTGCACTTAGCATCTGTCCTGGGGCACCATAGAGCCGTTCATGGTGGCGGAGCACACCGTCCACAAGGACCTCCAGCTCCTCTGAACTGAAGGGACGGGACCGGATCTCTCCAACTCTCGCCATGGCAAGGTCCAGGACACTGGCACAACAGCAGCAGTTGGAGGAGTGGTCAGCAGCAGCAGGTAGAGGTGATGGTTGCAGGCAGCAGTGGCTGGAAGCAGTGGATGTGTGGTGCTGAAATTCACACATTTATAGGGCCCTGAGCTGATATCAGTGGCACACGTCTGCAGCAATTGGTGTTCCCGGGCTGCCTCATTCAAAATGAGCCAATGACTGGCCCCGCTGTGGCGGTGCACGGCTTCCATTTTTTGGGAAATCGCTCACGCGTCCCGCGGTACCTGTTTCCATTGGCTGCATGTGCAAGGACCATCACGGTCACACACCGCCAACCACATGTGCGCGCTACCGCGATGGTGTAATGGGAAATGGCAGTTTCCCCCCATTCAGTCACATAGAGGGACCCAGCGGTGGGTAATCGCCCATGGCCATCCATGGCATGGTAACATCAATAGACATAGCGGCAACCACCGCCCGGTACCGGCGGCGGGTACCGCTATGTGACTGAACGGGGGACACCAACTGCCATTTCCACTTGCACATTCAAATGTATCTGTTAGCCTGCCTCGCCCCCGCGGAATGCGTGCTCCGCCATTGCGAGGCAAGCGAGTGATGATTTTCAAATGATGCACCATCACGGTACTGCGCACATGCGGTTGGTGGTGTGTGACCGTGATGGACCTTGCCCATGCAGCCAATGGTACACACAATTGCAGTAGCAAGGATCATTTCCTGTGATGGCGGACTGCGTGCCCTGACGCGGAGTGTTGACACACTGCATGTCTCCGCACACATCTAATGCTAACAGGTGTACATGTGTGTCAGGGCATGTCCGGAATGCCTCAAAACTCATCATGTTCTGTCACTGGCCCGTGTCCACGTGTCAACAATGTTCATTTGTTGCATGTGTGAGCATACTATTCACATTGCCAGTGGTTGTCAAAGGACAGTGATGTGAGCTCAAGTTGTGTAAGATGTGCATGGCAATGTGTTGACATCTTTGTTTTGAGGTCACACGTTTCAAAGTGTACACATCTACACAGTCCATTAAGGTTGTGTACCTACAGTTTGATCCAGTCGTGAGTGTGTTTTGTGTGTGCAAGAAGCAATGATGGGGGATACATGCATTCTGTGTATGCGTCTGTGTGTCGTATGTTGTATGTCAATGCCTGTCATGTGAGCATGCACAGCATTGTTGGTGGTGTCATGGGTGCATGAAGACAAGGACGGTGTGCTCCAGATTTGTGTTGTGAGTGCACATCCATGTGTGTCTGTGGGGATGCTTGTCCACACATGGGCCCTCGGTCATGTGATGTTGACTGTTCTTGCAACATGTGTGGATGTACCATTGTACATATTTGCACACAGGATGTTGTTTGTGGGTGAACATTGTGTGTGTAGTTGGCTGTTGTGCCTTTTATTTCTGTCACGTCACACATACAATCAGTGTCTGCAACATGGATTATTTGAGTTGTGTTGGTCAAGATGTGATAGTGTGGTTCATCTGTGCCGTGTTGTCCAATTGACATCTGCTCCCATCTACTCCCACACAGGAGGGCTCCAAATGTGCATCGACATACACTGTGCTGGAGGACATGGTTGAAGAGGAGGTGATCTGCAAATTCCGGCTTGACCGACTGACATTGCAGGACCTTGTAGCGCAATTGGCACTGCACCTGCAGCCACGCAGGCCATATCCTGGAGCAATTACACCCACAGCAAAGGTGATGGCGGCACTACACTTCTTCGCTACGGGCACATTCCATCACACAGCTGGTCATGCTGGGGGGATGTCCCAATCAATGTTTAGCATGGTACTGCGGGATGTGCTGGAAGCAATGATGCGTTACAAGGATGATTACATCCATTTCCCACGTCCGGCAGAGTTGGCAGCAGTAAAAGGGGACTTCTATGCCCTGGCCCACCTTCCACACGTAGTGGGTGCCATTGATGGCACACATATTGGTCTAGTTCCACCCCAGGCACGTGAACCCATCTATCGCAATCGGAAGCACTACCATTCAATCAATGTGCAAGTGGTGTGCCTGGCTGACAACATCATCTCCCATGTGTGTGCCAGATTTCCGGGATCCGCACATGACTCCCACATCCTGCGGAGCAGCATTGTTCCCCAACTGATGGCTAATCTGCATCAAGATCGTGCGTGGCTTGTAGGTGAGTGTGCTGTGATGACTACTGTGTTGTATGTGTACCATGCTGTTCCCCCCAGTACTGGTACTGATGTATGTGTCTGTCATCCCCCCACCTAAGTGACTCTGCGTACCCAAACCACGAGTAGCTGCTGAGCCCCCTACGGAATCCAACTACCCCAGGTGAAATGCTCTATAATGAGGCCCATGGGAAGACACGTCGGGTGGTGGAACGTACATTTGGACTGCTGAAGTCTAGGTTTCGCTGCTTGGATAAAACCGGAGGGGCCCTGCCATACTCACCTAGCAAAGTATGCAAAATCGTGGTTTCCTTCTGCATGCTACACAACCTGGCCTTGCGCAAGAATATTGAACTGATCATGGACCCTGCAGACCAACAGGTTGCTCCGCCTCCCATCCCACCCATGTCCAGTGATGAGGATAGTGGGGAGGAAGAAGGTGTGGACCAGAGGCGTCAGCTCATTGACCGCTACTTTCCTTGAATGTGAGTAACTACCTCTTGTGCTGCTGTTCAATGCGTGATGTATGTTTGCTGGTGATGGGTGGATGTGGTGTGTGAATGCTGCCTGTTCTGGTATGTTCTGTTTGCACATGGGTGTGGGACATGGTGTACATGCTATGCTCCCTGATGTGTCCTGTGATCCGCTTAATTTGTGATGAGTGTGGTTTGTGGGATGATGCAGTACGGTGTGATGTGATGGGTGTGATTCAGTTTCCTGACCTGTGCTTGTTGTTCTCTCCTTATCCCTAGGTCACTCACACAGAGCCATGATTCCGAACAACATTGATCCCTGCACCTGGTAATGACAACAACTAAGACAAACCTGTGTTTAAAACATGGAGGTCACACTGCCTTGACTGTTTCCGTGGTGTTTATTTACAGGGTGTGGATTTGTGTTAGTACATATTTACAAAATGGTGGTGGAGGGGAAGAGTGAGTTGAAGGTCAGGTCAGATGATCCCACCGTGTAGACACCACATTGTGTGGTGTAAACCTAGTCCAACAGACGTGTGCCAATGCTTGACAATGTGGGGCAAGATGGTTCACAGAGTGAATGCCAGGCTCAAGGAAGGGTGAAGTCATTGCTGGCTCCTCTTCTGGCGGGTGGCTGGTGCATTGCCACTGCTCTGTCCTGGGTAAGTATGGGCGCAAAATCCGCTCCGCTCGCAAAATGTGCGAATTTTCGGCAAGTTCTCGATCCGCGAATCTCGCGAAATTGGCAAAAAAATTGCGAATTCGCGAGTGGGCGGATTTTTTTTTGGGCCCACGGGAAGCACCATTTTAGAATGGCGCCGGCAAGCTCCCAGATTGCTTGCTGGTGCCATTCTAAAATGGTTACAAAGTTAGCTTCATCTCGGGCACCTGCCTTAACTCTGTAAGTGCTTCCTGTGGGCCAAAAATTAAACCTCAACAAGAAGCACTTACAGATATAAATAAAGCAGGTGCCCAAGTTGAAGCTCAAATTCAGTAACGTTTTAATCAGCCCAAACAATTAGTGAGCACGGTCGAGGATGGGCAAGTGTGCTTTAACCCCATATCTGCCATCAAAAATTATGTGTAATACCCGAAGGAGGTCTTTGCATGTCTGAGTTTCTCGAGCGCAATCCCCGTTCCTGTGACCAGGAGGCTGCTTTCTCCTCACCTGCTGCCCTGCTCGCTCACTGACCCTTTATACACAAGAGGCATGTGAACACACATAAAAGCCCCGCACCACACACTAGCGGTATCAAACGTCTTCCCACACTTTCCCAACTATGATGGACAGCTCACTCAAGGGACCTCAGCGCCTTTTGGCGCAGTGGCAAAGTTACAGGCACACATGGCCAGTGGAGACAAATCTTATGGCCCTACGCAGCTGCAGTGTAGGAAAAGCACTATCATTTACCCAACGAGGTAGCACTTACTGGATTAGCCAGTAGAAAGTACTCCAGTTGAGCAGAGGTATTGCACAAAACAGTGGCATCTTCGTGGATAACTATGCAGGGCAGATTTCATTCTGGCACAAGGCTCCTGTCACAAAAATTAAACCTCAACAGGAAGCACTTACAGAAACAAATAAAGCAGGTGCCCGAGTTGAAGCTCAAATTCAGAAACGTTTTAATTAACCCTGGGCATAGTAGGCGTAGTGGGGCTACGCGAAGCTACGCAAAGTGGGCAAGAAACTATGTTCACCTACGCACTTCGTGTAGCCCCACCTACGCGCCACCCGCCTCCCTCCCGCCCTCCCTAAATTCTACCTGCTTCCCTCCCGCCCTCCCTAAATACTTAAATAACCTTTTTAAAAAGAATAAAAACCACTTACCTTGTCCGCTGCGTCTCCGGGGCTCGCTCTCGTAATCGCGCCACCATCTTGGATAGTAAGGCGCATGCACGGCCGCCCGCGCATGCTCATTTCTCATGAGAAATGCGCATGCGGGGCGGCCACGCATGCGCATTAGTGTCTGAGACGGCGGCGCGATTACGAGAGCGAGCCCCGGAGACGCAGCCGACAAGGTAAATGGTTTTTATTCTTTTTAAAAAGGTTATTTAAGTATTTAGGGAGGGCGGGAGGGAGGCGGGTGGCGGGCAACTTCGCTACGCCCACGGAGTGGGCGTAGTGTTGCCTGCTACGCCTACTTTGCAAATGGCGAAGTAGGCAACACTACGCCCACGCCGTGGGCAAAGTGAAGTACTACGCCCAGGGTTATTTTTAATCAGCCCAAAAGCATTAGTGAGCACGGTCGAGGCTGGGCAAGTGTGCTTTAACCCCATAGCTGCCGTTGAAAATTATCTGTAATACTCGAGGTAGGTCTTTCCATCCCTGAGTTTCTCGAGCGCAATCCCTGTGTAGTTCCTGTGACCAGGAGGCTGCTTTCTCCTCACCTGCTGCCCTGCTCGCTCTCTGACCCTTTATACACAAGAGGCATGTTGACACGCATAGAAGCCCCGCACCACACACTAGCGGTATCAAACGTCTTCCCGCCCTTTCCCAACTATGATGGACAGCTCACTCAAGGGACCTCGGCGCCTTTTGGCGCAGTAGCAAAGTTACAGGCACACATGGTCAGTGGAGACAAATCTTCTGGCCCTTTACGCAGCTGCAGTGTAGGAAAAGCACTATAAATTTACCCAACGAGGTAGCACTTACTGATTAGCCAGTAGAAAGTACTCCAGTAGAGGAGATGGAAATCGCAAAAGAATCTGTGATTTCACTGGAAAATCCACGAATTCGCTGACTTTTTTGCGATTTCGCGTAAATTCGCGGACCGCAGATCTACAAAATTTGCCCATACTTAGTCCTGGATCCAGCCTCGGACGGCTCCTCCGTCTTCGAGCCGGAGTGGACCCAGCTGTGGGGGCAGCTTGTTCAGGGGACACCTCCCTGTCAGGGGCCTCAGATGATGGTGGTGGTGGTGGTGTCCTGTCCCGCTGGCCACTTGGGGGAGGGGGAGGTGGTGTGTTGCGGGATAACCACTCCCTCCAAACAGATGTTTGCTGTCCCATGAGGTCCACCCTTTGTCCTATACGGTTGTCCATGGACCTCAACAGCTGGCGGGTCTCAAGTGAGTCTTTGCGCGCCCGATCCGCCTGTGCCTGCGACAGCTCGCACGACGCATGCACTCTTGCAATGACATTCAGGGTCTCGGTCCCAGGATTGGGTGGGTCTTGTCCCCCACCTCGCCTTGCACCTGCCCTCTTGTCCGGAAGCTGTAGCCTCACCTGTGTCCTCACCCATCCACTCTCCCTGCTAGCCTGTGATGTTGATGGTCCGCCATCGTCCAATGGGTCAGGGAGGGTGGCAAGGGCAGGACTGGTGGTGGTGGTGGTGGTAGCTGCACAGGTCACAATGGCAGAAGTTGCTGTGGTTCCACTGGCCAAGGTGGTGGGGGCAGGGATGTCCTGGGAGCCTGATGGCCGCGGGACTAAAGGCGGACCGGCACCGCCCTCCGCACCCAAGGTGTCCTGGGAATGATCACCGGAGAGTCCATGCTGTGAGGGGGGCTACTGGTGCTGGTGGTTGCTGGTTGCTCCTGCCAGTTGACGGTCACCTGAGGAACAAGATTTTAAGAATCAATGCTGTGGACATGACTGTTTTTTTTTTGTTACATTTCAATTTTCTAGGGATTCAGGACATGGTTGTTGATGTAATCACATTGATGTGGTACACAGTACTGGGCATTATGGTGGTGTGGAGGTGGGGAGACAATACTTGGATATGTGTTGTGCTGTTCTGCTATTGGATGGTACCCCTGGACTCTGTGTAGTTTTGTATTCATTTTGACATTGTTGCTGTGGCTCAGCAAAGTGGACTAGGGCATGTTCACCAGGGTTGTGGACAACCTACCTTGCTACTGTACCTGGTCTAGTCATTGTCAAAAGAGGCATATATTGGTCTTTCATGTGGATGGTCTACCTTGTGTTAAGGACAGGTTTTAGACATTGCATCCATGTGCCTTGTGTCAGGAAACACATTGTACTTGCTGTTGTGGGTATGTCAAGTCTCACATCATGCACAGACTACCTACTGCATGGATTGTGTGGACTGCCACCATGTCCAAGTTTCCCCTTGCTGGTTATTTGATGTGTGCAGATGTGACGCTTCTCTAACATGTGTCCAAGGGTCTGTTATTAGTGGGTCCTTCTGTGGACAAATGGTACTTGTTTGTTGTTCGACAAATGCAGTATGTAGGCACTGCATACTCACCTGCCCCATGTTTAATTTCACATTTTAACCATGGAGTTACTACGAAGCCATGTGTTGTGTTGCTCCTCGCTGCAATCATGACGGTGTAGGGTGCACATTGGAATTTGGAGTACAGACTTCCCCCTCACACCCTCCCCTCCCTGTAAGGATGGCTACCTACCTGTAAGTTTGAAGAGGGAGATGCACTGGTCAGCACATGGTGGGGGGACTCCATCTTGCTCTGGGATGGACAAGGGGGCCTGTTGGGAGTTGTAGTGCTGGCTTCTCACCCACCCCCACCCTCCCTGTAGACATGGGGGCTTGTTGGGAGTTGTAGTGCTGGCCTTTCACCCACCCCCACCCTCCCTGTAGACATGTGGGGCTGTTGGGAGTTGTAGTGCTGGCCTCTCACCCACCCCCACCCTCCCTGTATACATGGGGGCCTGTTGTGAGTTGTAGTGCTGGCCTCTCACCCATCCCCACCCTCCCTGTAGACATGTGGGGCTGTTGGGAGTTGTAGTGCTGGCCCCTCACCAACCCCCACCCTCCCTGTAGACATGGGGGCCTGTTGGGAGTGATAGTGCTGGCCTCTCACCCACCCCCACCCTCCCTGTAGACATGTGGGGCTGTTGGGAGTTGTAGTGCTGGCCTCTCACCCACCCCCACCCTCCCTGTAGACATGTGGGGCTGTTGGGCGTTGTAGTGCTGGCCTCTCACCCACCCCCACCCTCCCCGTAGACATGGGGGCCTGTTGGGAGCTGTAGTGCTGGCCTCTCACCCACCCTCACCCCCACCCCCACCCCCACCCCCACCCGCCCTGTAGACATGCGGGCTGTTGGGAGTTATAGTACTGGCCTCTCACCCACCCCACCCTCCCTGTAGACATGTGGGGCTGTTGGGAGTTGTAGTGCTGGCCTCTCACCCACCCCCACCCTCCCTGTAAACATGTGGGCCTGTTGGGAGTTGTAGTGCTGGCCTCCAACCCACACTCACCCTCCCTGTAGACATGTGGGGCTGTTGGGCGTTGTAGTGCTGGCCTCTAACCCACCCCCACCCTCCCTGTAGACATGGGGGCCTGTTGGGAGTTGTAGTGCAGGCCTCTCACCCACCCCCACCCTCCCTGTAGACATGGGTGCCTGTTGGGAGTTGTAGTGCTGGCCTCTCAATCACCCCCACCCTCCCTGTAGACATGTGGGGCTGTTGGGAGTTGTAGTGCTGGCCTCTCACCCACCCCCACCCTCCCCGTAGACATGGGGGCCTGTTGGGAGCTGTAGTGCTGGCCTCTCACCCACCCTCACCCCCACCCCCACGCACGGATTTACGAATTTTCGGCAAGTTCGCGAGAGTTCGCGGATTGCGAATTTGCCGAAAATCTGCAAAATCCGCGAGTGGAACGGACTTTACGCCCATGCTTAGTCACTATCCTGTCCCACATTGTAGTTTTATTTGTCAAGGTGGTCTGCTGCACTAGGGTACCAAACAGATGTGGTTCTACAGGGATGACTTCATCCACCATGACCTTCAACTCACTCTCTGTGAACTTGGGGTTTTTCTTGGGGGCCATGGTGTGTGATGTGCAAGGTGTTGTGGGTGTTGGGTGTGCAGGTGTGTGGTATGTAGGGATGGTGTTGTGGGGGTTGGTGTGGTGGGTGTGTTGGTGTGCAGGTTGTATGTGTGTGTGTTTGTGTGTGTCTGTTGTGTGTGATGTGTGCCTTGTTCTTGCAGCTGTGCTGTGGTGCAAAGGATTGTGGTCATGGGAGGGATTCCTTTTATACTCTGAGTGGTGGTCGTGTCCCAATGGTTTTTTGCAGTCAGGCGTTCTGTGGGTGTGGAGACTTGCATGCTCTTGTTTGTGCTGGGGAGTGTGGCATTGGGGCGTGTAGTTGTTGGGGGTGGGTGCTCCAGATAGGTGTGTGTCCTGTCTTTTTGGTATACTATTTACTTCCGTCCGCCATTTTTGTTTCGGTTTGACGGCAGGGGTAATGTTCGTTTGGTCCTTCCGCAGCCAACCTCTGTTTGTCGATGCTTTATTCCGCGGCGGTCGTGGATGGTGGTGAGTTATGTTGGGATGTCGGGGTTATCCTAATCGTGCGGGCGGTCCCTCCGCAGGTCTGCCGGAGGTTGGGCCTGTTTCCGCGGGCGTTGCGTCCGCGGCGGACGTTTTTTCTGTGGTACCGTCCACGTGCGGCGGTCTTTGGTGTGATCCGTCCGCCGCAGTTGGTGTGTGATGGCGGAAAAATCCTAAACGCTCCGGCGGTTTATCCGAGGTGCAGTCAGGAGTATATTTGCCGCAACCATGGCGGTCGGACCCGTTTCCGTCCGCCATCTTAATCGACCTCCTAGTGAGGAAATCATAAAGCATATAGGTCGCTGGACATCAGGCACCTTTAAGGGCTACATACGGCCCGCAGTCCTCTAAGCTGTGTTACTTTTGCTACAGGGCCACCCGTAAGCAGGCATGGAGTGTGAATCCTAGACCACTCATATATCATATGAGCTCAGCAGTGGGCCGTGGCGCAGAAGAACTACCAAGGGAATTTGTTGCGTAATACCTCTATGGCATGGCTGGGAAGACTAGACATGAGATGGCCTCAGCTGTTACCTGCCATCCAATATGTGTTGCAGTGGGAGGAGACACCTGAAGCGATCTTGGTCTACCTAGGGGGAAATGATCTGGCCTGCTTGGGGAGAAGGGATTTGCAAGGGGCAATAATGTCCAGACTCACAGCAGCCTGGTGCACCTGGCAAATCTCATGTGGTCAGAGGTCCTAGTCTGCTTGGAGTAGAAGGGGGCAATAGATCACAGGGCAGTAGAAAGGTCCAGGAGGAAGCTGAGCATCTCCATGGTGAAGGTGTGCAAGGCTAACAGCAGGGGATTTATGAGGTATGTGCTCATCAACCTCAAAACACCAGGATATTATGCAGGAGAGAGGGTCAATTTGGCAACAATAGGCATGCATGTATCTTCTTACTAAACATAGTCAGAGCTCTTGAGCAGCTTGGCTTCACTTAGGCAGGGGCATTAAGGGGGGAACAGCCTGCAGTCGGGAAACCAGAGGCTGCATGGCGGAGACAGTGCACAAAAGAAATCTAGGAAAGCACAACAACCTAAGTAAAAGAGTTGTTCAATACGTGTCATTGGGATGCCTCATGGCAGGGGCACTGGGGAGCAGGCATATGGCCAGCAAAAATGTCCACAACAGGCAGACACGGCCCTTGCAGCCTGGGCAAGGCCTGAGGGCTGCCTACATAGATCTCAGTAGCAAGAGAAGCCTCAAAGCTGCAAAGCGCTAGCCACCTGCAAAGGGGGCCATCGCTCATGGGCTGTGCGTAAATAGCTGTCAGAAAAAAAAGATGGAACTAATGACTCAAAGACTGATGCTAACAGCGACAGATGTAATGAATTTAATGCACGAAGCGTATGAGTGGACATTAAGTTGTGATGCTTATGATCCATGTTGATGATCTTTTGTGAATGAAATCTGCAGTCATTAAGCACCAACAAGTGGCTCCCCTTGGGTCTTGCAGAAAGTAGGGGAGGTGAATGGTATGTGAACAGCCGGGAGGGGACTGGTGGTCACTCGCCCATCTGGGAGGAGTTATTCCAGCATACAACCAGCCAAGTATGGTGGATAATTGTACGGGTAAAGGATTCCAGAGTCTGGAGTCCTTCCCTGAAAAATATGAGCCATTCTGCCTACTCTTGGAGAATAGGAGACCACAAGGATACGAACTACCAACTAAGGAAGGGATTCCATTGCCGTTTCTCTTTCTTCCACAATTCTTTCAACAAGGATATAACAGATGGAGGACTACAGTAAAGGGAAAACAGGTAAGGAAAATGGAAGGTGACAGGAAGGAAAGGCAGGGTGAAAGGAAGTAAAAAACGCTCCCGTGCAGGGAAAGGGGCCCCAATTGATTAAATAAGAGAAACTTAGTAAAAGAAATACTGGGGGAGAAAAAGCAAAGACCTCCTCCTGCATGCGCAAGATGTACAACCTAGGAGTTTTTTCATTGAAGAAGTACGCAAGGAGCAGAAAGGAGAGCGGCCAGGCAGGGGAGGAGGCAGCCACGCAAGTAAATGCCTTCTTTTTAAAATGTAAAATAATTTGGGAGGGGGTAGGGAGCGAAGCGGAGCTCCACAGAGTTTTTTTCAAACTCCGTGGAGCTCCCCAGCTCCGACCACCCTTACTTAAGACAGCTGGGTTAGAGCTGTTTAAAGTGCGCATGCGTGGCTGGCTGTCGCAAGGTGGCCACCCACAAAGATACGCGTAGTTTAAACAGTGCTTTGCCAGCCAACCCTCCTCCCTGATAAGTGACTGATATGCTGCATTCACTCAGCAACAGCCCGCCCCCATCCTGATGCTCTGTTCGGGCGGAACGGGGCATGAAAAATAAAATGGTAAAAAAATTACCATTTTTCTTTTCATCTCAGGGGCTTTGTGGGGGGTAAGTGGGGCGATGCTCCTCTGTTCCAACTAAGGAGCCAACCCTGATCAGGCCCCACTCCTTGAGGGGAGTAGACGCCCCTGCCCCGCAGGAGCTGCGAGGGCCTGTGTTATACTCCTGGTATTATTCTGAGCTGGTCCAAGAGCCACAGTGCCTTTCACAAGTGTCAACGACATTTGACGGATAGAAAAATATTTGACCTCATTTTTGACAAATAATTGGAAAATAATTCTGTAGATTTGTGCCTACAATTGGAGTACATTTCCGGCTCGCATGAGGTTCACATTGGATTCCAGGACCCCGTACAAGAATCTGTGGCAGGCGTAGTTTCCCTGTAGTTCTTGAATTCTTCGTGAACTCTGTTATTCAAATTAAAAAACATTTATATATGTAAAAATGTGCAAGTGTGCTTTATATGCATGTCTAAAGGTGCTGCGCGAGTGCTTTTCCATTTAGAAACTTTTTTCCTTCACGTTAAAATATTTTATCCTGTGAAGAACGCCATCCCACTACAGCTCCAGCAATTCTGAGGATGTCACCTCCCTATTCCAGCATGGATAAGGATTTACTCCTTAAAGAATGAATGTAAATGGCAAATGCATACTATAAGGGTTACTGTACACCTAAATATACTGGCTTCTCCGCCGTGGAACAACAAACACAATTTCACGTTGATCTTTGAAGGTTTTATTGCACTCAAGTCAGATGAGTAAATACATTGTGAGCCGGCCTTTAGTGGTCGCTGCCAACGTGTGTAGAATTATAATTACTGATATTGACCAGAAGCACTCTGATCTAGGCATGGAGTATTCACTATAGTCTACTCCACAATTTTCCTGTACTTCTGTTGGACATTTGATCATTCCTATATAATGGGGTGCAGCCCCGCCCCTGCAAGTAAGAGCAGTGGGGCAGTGGGGGCGGCTGGGGGGGGGTATTTTTTCTAAATGTGATATACCGTAGTCCATAATGTCCATCATGGCAGTGGAGGCAATGTCTTCCACCGCTCTGATGGACTGTCCTCTATTCCTCAATCTCTAAATTGGCCCTTAAATTTCGAAATCTTCTCAGTTTGTTACTCAGAATCCAAAGGCTACATTCATATTTTCTGGCCATTTATGCCCCTTGAAAACAGGGAGGACGTGTGTGTGTGTAGGTATGCCTGCATGAGCTTATGCATGCGCGTGTGTGTGTGTATGTGTATATATGTTTTGTGTGTGTGTGTGTGTGTGTGTGTGTGTGTGTGTGCGTGCGAGTGTGTGGTATGTGTATGTGTGCTTGTGTGTCTCAGAGGTTATGAAGGATACGATAATGTAGCGCTTTCAATAATTCATTGCTCAGTTCAACGCTTTAAGGCAAGCCAGGAGCACGGCCCAATTAACAGAAACCCAGAATGAAATATTGAAGAACATTGCAGCACAGTATCTCAATCTAATGCTACAAACTGCTTAGCACTAAGAAAGAAAAACAACAGATCCTAATATTTCTCGGTAGCAGCTTTCCAGAAACAACCTACCTTTGTCCAGACAGCCTATGCACCTGTGACCTATCTCTATGAAAACATGTTTACAATTTACATTTCTGTAAAGCAGCAAATAATTGGTAGAGAACTAGAAGGAGTGGAAAAATCCACAACCAATGTAATACCAGCCTTGGCCCAAGACTCCTACTTCAGTTTTATTTTCTTTGTTGTGCCATGATGATAACAGCTTACATGGCCACTGAGGGACAGGGCCGGACTGGGAACAGCAACCATCCCTAGCAGCTTTCTCCACGACCAGCTCTGGGAGTGGGGTGGGGGGGGATGGATGCTAGCAAAAAGCACTGCTCGCGCTTTTCTTTCAGGAGGCCGATATTGCGGAACTGCTGCAAAACCGGCTCCGATAAGAAAAGCAGCCTCCGTGGACAAAAACACCGGCCCCCACCCCTGCGGCCGACCAGAGAAATACCCGGGCCCGCTACAGCCAGTCCAGCCCTGCTGAGGGACAGCTTCCCCTTTAGCAATCGCGTTGGGCAGCCACAGGGGGGCATGCAGTGGTTCAAAGAACCACTGTTGGTTGCCTCTGATGCATTCCAAAATAAAAAATGCTTTTTTTCAAAGCAGCACCTGTCCCTTTAATGGATACAGGCTGCTTTCACAAAATAAATGTTTCCTGTTTGGGAAAGTAGATGAAAGGATAGTGATCAGTTATCTTTCGAGGCCATCATCCTTGCATTTGCAGCCATTCATAGGAGGTGTTCAATTCTGAGTTGCCTAATTAGTATTTATTAGAGAGAGAGGTCTGAAAGGTAAGGCAGGTACACCCACTCACCCTACTACGCACACCCGTCATCCAAAAGAGAGGTCTGAGCAAATAGGTGAATCCCTTCCCACAACTTCCTACACACTTCTGTCATATAGGGACAGGTCTCAGCAGAGAGGCCAGTCCCAGCTAACAACCTACTATGCACTCCTGCCATCCAAGAGTGAGGAGTCAGCATGTGGAGTGTTGGCTACAGCGCCTGCAGGCTTTTTGTTAAATAAATGTAATTACCGTACATAAATGCAACTCATATAGTGCTAACTATAACTGCTGAATGTATGTGGTTTTCTTAGTTCAAAACGTTATTGAGAAGTTCACCTAACTATAACGTTACCGTAACCTTTGTTTTTTTTCAGTGAATATATATGTGTGTATGGGGTGTGTGTGTGTGTGTGTGTGTGTGTATACCCACACATACCTGACTAGTTCTCATATTGCAGGTAGTGAACAGTTCCTATATATGATAATTCTACAACAACCACCACAAATCTAAATTTTCATATCTCAAACCTCTGTTTTTCTAGCAGAGTTTTACAGCATAAGATGAGCACGATGCCATTCTAGTAAGTGATGATGTTTTCCACCATTTTTGCAGCAGTCTTTAAGCATAGGGTTATCAAATGTCATGCACATCGATCTGTAAAATGACAAAAGCCATTTACCATACGAGGCACTCTATTCCAGATTTTGATTGGTAAAATACCTTCCAAGCAACCAGAAATGAAAAAAGTAATCCCTGACACATGCATTTTGTGCTAATTGGGGCTCATCAGAGAGGTATAGCTTTGTCCTGACATGACGGAGCAACCAGAATAAGCCAAAACAATGCCCTTTCAGACTGTGAGTGCTGCATAAATTATGCCTAACAGGAAGCAGGGAACACTGGGTAGTTCCCAAATTTCAGCTAGAAAGCATCCCTTTGCATAGAATGCTCTACAACACCACAGACATGCCAAATATTCTCACTTCGAATGTCTCTTTTTTTAGCAGAGTTGGAAAGTGACAGAGCCTTTTGCCATTTTTGCAACAAAGTCTTTAACCATAGAATTAGCAAATGTCATTCATGCAGAGCTGAAACATTACATGCATTTTACCATTCCAGCCACAAATTTACATACTTCAATTTGTAAAATACCATCCCAGACAGCATGGAATGAATAAAAGCAACCCCTGTCACATGCGTTTTGCTTATATTTAAACTCATGAGAGGTATAGCTTTGTTCAGACACAAGGAAGCAACCAGTCTAAGTCAAACAATGTCCTTTAAAGCATGGAGTGCCACTTAAATTATGCACACAAGGAAGCAGGGAACCCTGAGTAGTTCCCAAGTTTAAAGTGGAGAGCAGTTCTTTTATATGGAACACTCTACAATACACCGGGAAACATCCTTTACAATGCAACCATTACATCGCCCTACACAACGCAGTCATTACATCGCAACATCCATTACAACACATGTCACTACAATGCAGGCATTACAACGCATGACATTCCATCGCTTGTCACTGCAACGCAGGCATTACAATGGATGTATGACGTTACAACGCATACTTTTACAACGCCTACCATTACAACGCAGTTTTTACAACGCAGGATCCATTACAACGAAGTACCATTACAACGCATGTATTTACAACGAAAATACCTTTACAACGCATACCATTACAACGTAAATATTGGTAATTTTATAATATTTTTTTTAATGTAAATTAATTAAAATTAATATAATTTAATTTAATTTAATTTAATTTAATTAATTTTAATTAATTTAATTAATTTTATTTAATGTAATCAATTTTAATTAAGTGTAATTTAAATGTAATTGTATTTAATTTTTACCCTGTATATAAATACTATATTATATTTAATAAATAATATAATAATTTAAAAAAATACCCCTTTACCCAAAAACCCAAAACTGACCCTGAACCCTAAAAATACCCCTGTATTATTATATAAATAATATATTATATTTAATAAATAATATAATAATTAAAAAAATACCCCTTTACCCAAAAACCCAAAACTGACCCTGAACCCTAAAAATACCCCTTTACCCAAAAACCCAAAACTGACCTTGAACCCTAAAAATACCCCTTTACCCAAAAACCCCAAACTGACCCTGAACCCTAAAAATACCCCTTTACCCAAAAACCCAAAACTCACCCTGAACCCTAAAAATACCCCTTTACCCAAAAACCCAAAACTGACCCTGAACCCTAAAAATACCCCTTTACCCAAAAACTGAAAACTGACCCTGAACCCTAAAAATACCCCTTTACCCAAAAACCCAAAACTGACCCTGAACCCTAAAAATACCCCTTTACCCAAAAACCCAAAACTCACCCTGAACCCTAAAAATACCCTTTTACCCAAAAAACCAAAACTCACCCTGAACCCTAAAAATACCCCTTTACCCAAAAACCCAAAACTGACCCTGAACCCTAAAAATACCCCTTTACCCAAAAACTGAAAACTGACCCTGAACCCTAAAAATACCCCTTTACCCAAAAACTAAAAACTGACCCTGAACCCTAAAAATACCCCTTTACCCAAAAACCCAAAACTCACCCTGAACCCTACAAATACCCCTTTACCCAAAAACCCAAAACTGACCCTGAACCCTAAAAATACCCCTTTACCCAAAAACTGAAAACTGACCCTGAACCCTAAAAATACCCCTTAAAAAAACTCAAACATATAATATTTAAAATATAATTATATACTTACCAATACTTACGTTGTAATGGTATGCGTTGTAAAGGTACCTGCGTTGTAAATACATGCGTTGTAATGGTTTTTGCGTTGTAAAAATTTCGTTGTAATGGTAGTTCGTTGTAAAAGTTGCGTTGTAAAGGTTGTTTCCCCATTACAATGTATACCATTACAATGCATACCATTACAACGTATAGTACCCCTACACTATCCAAAACTTACCCTACTGTTGCACCCCCTGGAGTTAGAATAGTAATTTCTACCCTACACTATCGAACTCTTACCCTACTGCTGCACCCCCTGGAGTTAGAATAGTAATTTTTACCGCTACACTATCCAACACTTACCCTACTGTTGCACCCCCTGGAGTTAGAATAGTAGGACCCGATTTACAGAACTAACGTAAGACAAAATCCTAAACTTACTACCATTTTGGTATTCACAGAAGGCACTTACTCATTTTGGTAATCACAGAAGGCACTTACTCATTTCAGGATTCACAGAAGTTAGGAGTCCTAACTTTAGGACTCCTAAATGCCTTCTGTGAATACCAAAAGTCTTAAAAGTTAGGATTTTTCTCAGTTTAGGAGTAGTAAAGTTAGGAGTCCTCACTTTACTACTCCTAAACTGAGAAAAATCCAAACTTTCAGACTTTCGGTATTCACAGAAGGCATTTAGGAGTCCTAAAGTTAGGACTCCTAACTTCTGTGAATACCGAAATGAGTAAGTGCCTTCTGTGAATACCAAAATGAGTAAGTGCCTTCTGTGAATACCAAAATGGTAGTAAGTTTAGGATTTTGTCTTAAGATAGTTCTGTGAATCGGGCCCGTAATGTTTACCCCTATACCATCCAATACTTACCTTAAATGCAATGTAATGGTATGCGTTGTAATGGTATGCATTGTAAAGGTATAATGCGATGTAATGGAATGCGTTTTAAAGGTAGTGTCTCAAAATGCGATGTAATGTCATGCAATGTAATGGAGTGCGTCGTAAAGGATGTTGCGATGTAAAAACTGCGTTGTAAAGGCATGTGTTGTAAATGTATGTGTTGTAACGTCATACATTCCAATACACGACTGACACTCCAAATCAACTTACTTCAAATGTCTGTTTCTCTAGCAGATTTTATAAGCAAATGATTAGCACAGTGCCAGCCATACCCAGCTAGAAAGCAAGAAAACATGTTGACATTTTTGAAGCAAAGGCTTTAACCAGAGGAGTGGTTATGACAAAGCTGCCTATTTTTGAAAACATATAATGCTTTTTTCTTCCACCATTCTACACTTACTGTCTTTTTTTAACCTCATTCTTACAGATCCTTTATCCCTTTGTTACTTTTCCCCTCTATTTGTCTTCCATCTTATTTCTCCCTTTTCTGTCTTTATCTGCTGCTTTGGATCAAAATATGAATAGGAAAACAAAGGGCCTGATTTAGAGTTTTTTATGGATATACCATTCACCTTATTCCAAGTGCCATAGGATATAATACACTTGCAATGAGACTGACTGGATATACTTCATACTTGTGTCAGAGTAGTCCACCCGCCAATCTTTAAATCAGGCCCCAATTCCCAGTTCCTACCACTAGTGACGGTGCCTACCTCCTGCAACCATCAGAACGAATTAAGCCTTGCCTATTTCACAGCTATTGCTGACAATATAATGTTAACGTTTCTGCACATTTTAGTACTTACTAAAACTATTCATTGACATCTTGGAATGAAATGGAGTGCTTTGCGGCGTGTAATATTAATATGCTCAGCCAAACGAGATTGTTCCAAAATGCTCGAGGAGAATAACAATTTCATCCATCGAAACGGGCACATATCCTCCAAGGACCTAATAAAGCCCATACCCTGACTGTAAATCGTATTGGTTGTCACAGTTCATCAAAAACACGTACCCAATAGAATACAATCTAGTTAATTTCAGATATAATAAAATACAGAGAAAAAGGTTGACACTTATAGCAGTTCATCTACATCATTTGGTAATGTAATAACAAAAGGAAAAAAAGTGTCTAATGGCCTTAGCAATGTGCTTGCATCAGATCGGTTTGAATTCAAAGGCGGGAAGCCTATTAGTCATCAGTTCAGTCAGTGATATACTGATATTATTGTCCAAACAATCAATCAAACAAAATAAATTCTCCCGACAAATATATAGCCTGGAAAAGTTGCCTTAAACTAGCAATTGATTTTAACTTCTTACGAGTAGTTTTCGCTATGTTTTAAGGATTTTTCCTTGATACGCCTTTTGCGCTTCTCCATGTTTTGCTGTACTCCCTGGGGCAGATTTACAAGCCCCTTGTGCCTCTTTTACACTGCTGTTGCCTCACTTTTGTGAGCCCTGAGCCACATGTAGGCATTCCGGCGCAGGTGGGGGCGTTCCGGCGCAGGAACGCCTCCTAAAAGTGGCTGAGAGAAATCTACAAGATTTCACTCAGTCACTTTTAAGGCCATGCTGCGTCAAAACCCTGCGCCAGCTTGAAGCAGGCGTAAGAATTGACGCAGCATGTTAGGGATAGGGCACCCCTGAGCCTTGCTGGAGCTGCGTCGCGCTTGAGATGCAACTCCAGCAATGCGCGTCCTTTCCGACGGGGGATGCGACACGCATCTGCCCATCCGTGCGCCACGGTGCGCCTCATTGTAAATGCGGCACATCAATGGTGGCGCACGGGTCGGCAGATGCATCGATTCGCAACTCTTCTGGCGCATCACTGCTGATTAGCAGAGATGCGCCAGAAGTAGTAAATCTGCCCCCCTGATCCTGCTTGATCGTGAGTGGCCTGTTTCCAATTAGATAATTATGGCGGCTGCAAAATCCGACACAGTGGTGTTTGGAATGTATTAAGTGTGACATTTTGGGGAATAGCCGTGGTTTTTGGTGATTATGCTGGAAAATCTTCAATGTCTCAGTAAATAGTAAATACCTCGCCTTTCCCCCCTTTAATCCCCAGCAAGTTTGGCCTGCTGAAATGTAACTCGTGGTGCAAATTGCAGGGTGCAATAGACATCGCACAACATAATATTGGGATCCCTATGTACAGGTGCTTGCATAAGGACTGCAATATAAAAGGGAACTTGTAATCACCTCATAGTATCTTTGGTCACACAATTTTTTAACTGTAGGGGAAGGGGCTTACAGATATCTTTCTTATCGAGATAGAGCAGGAGAAATTTGTTTTATTCTTTGTACTGTTTGGTGGTTTACACACTTAGGGCCTATGACAATTACCTGGAATTGGTAAATGCTAATATTTACAGACACTCTTATTAACTTAGTTATATTATTTCAATCACGTTTATATTGTGAGTAGTAGTAGTGTTCAGCCACTGCGAATCACAGCAAAAAAGTTCTCAAAATGTATACCATGTTTTTTTCCTCTTTTAGCTATTCCTTAAAGTGTATTTTCACGTTCAGCTGAAATCCATGATGGAGGGAATCGATAACGCTGGATCAAAACCAAATAGTACAGTTTCTTTCCTCATATGACATCGATTTTGTTTCTCAGCTATTTATTCAATGTTTGCACCTTTCCTGATAATTCTTTGAACAAGACAAAAAGTAGGTCAGCACATACAGTACGCCATGAGACAGAGAGAGACGTTTAGCACTATGATGAACGAAATCAGTACCAATATCTTACTCTAATATCATGATGCTTTCATCCTCCCAGAACACTAAAAGAATGTGGTTTCCAATATACCTGGGCGGTTGTTTTCAAATCCCAAAGTTTTTATTTGTGACCATCTTTGGAATGGTACACCAAGATGGGTGATTACCCCAAACCAGCGTTTGAAGTTTCATTAAGCGTTGATAGTGGATTGTGTGCGGTTGTATGATGGAACAGCGCAGGGAAATAGGTCACAAGCCTTAGCCACGCATTTATTTTTTACCACGCACTTTTTTACGTGTATGTTTTTACAATGGATGCCATTACCATACATTGTTTATTATTTAAGAACAATGTATGTGTTGGGAAAGACCCCTCACTCTCCCAACTTACCTTAAATGTGAGTTAAGGCATCTGTTGTAAAAACATACATGTTGTAAAAACATTGTGCTTAAAAATGCGTGGTAAAGTCACAACGTGGTAAAAACTTCATTGTAAAGGCTGTTTCCCATTGTGTGTGTATGCCAGTGTGTGTGTGTGTGCATGTGTGCTTGTATGTGTGCATATAAGGGATTCTGTGTGAGGGGTATAAGATATAGTGTAAAGTTAATAAAAAATAGATCAACAGATATAGGTAAGAATCTATTATTTTATACAAAGGGTAAGTGAGTTGGGGTTGACTGGAAACGAATAGCTAAAATATTTCTGAACTGATGGGTGATCATTTGTTTTCACAGTGCCCTGTAAGGTCTGCATAGTAACACATTGGTTAAGTCCATCATAATTCGAACTAGCAAAGGTTCATCAACAAAGTGAAGTAAAATTGACGCCCCCTGATAGAGGTTTTCAAATTCCTTTCACAGCTTACCTTTTGTACGTTCCCTACTGCTCTGGTGTGTGATTTTGAGTGCACTTAGTGCAAACACAAGGCAGTGTGCCAGATAATGCATTAGAGTGGTTGGGAGGGGGCACTATTTAGGGTGGAGAGTGTGTGGAGTACACAGCTGATTCCTGGTGCATCAAATTGTGATATCCAGCTAGGTTTGCAAACTAGCCATACACAATGTTTTAATATCTATTAGCAGTGCAATGCTTGATTTGTTAAAGAATGAGTGTCGGTGCCCAAAGCTCTGCTCAGAAGCACGTGTCCGGTGCTATTAAATGTCAGTGCAGGACTTCCAAAGAGCGTGGTCCAAAATTCACCTCATGCTTCTTTAACTAACTACCTTGAAACACTTGCCACTTGTTCTGACTCTTGCAAGTTCCTGTTCTCTCTCTTTGTGACAGTCTTTCCTTCTTTCCCTTCCTGCTCCTTCCCCTTTGCATGTTTTTCCCTCTTTAGCTCAAAGTCAATGTCTGATGTAGAAAAATAAGAGCTGGTCCCCAAAAATGATTGCCGGGGGGGCCCCACCAGCAACCACCAGCTCAATTTAAGCACTGTCCATTGGAATTCAATAGTTGTCTATTTTTTTGGGTGGACACCTTGAACCGCTAAACGGATTGTACTATTGAGTAGATTATGAAGAACACATGTAGTAGAATGGGCCGCACTGTAGATGTCACTCAAGTAGACAATGGTGAAAGTGTGGACATTAATAGGTTAAGCTTAGCCAACAGAGATGCTACTTAGGCCGAAGAAAAGAAGACCTACAGTAAAAGCCTGAATATAGGTGAATTTGCAGGAAAGAAGGTGAGGATCACTGAAGGTGGAGTTAAAATATCTCTATTTTGGATTCATGAACATCTGAACTCACCAGAAAAGGGCAGTAAAGCAAGGCGAGGTTGGAACAAGAAAAGGAAAGAGATCAGAGAGTAAGCAGGGTGGGATAATCTAGCGTATGACGGTATAAACTTACATTATGTGCGGATTTGGACACTTACAATTTGTGCTGATATGGACCTTTTGCAATGTGTGACTGCACAGCCATATGCTCACTTTCTCGTTCAGTAAATGTTCACTTATCAATTGAGCCTAAAAGCCTCGTATTGTCATCAAAATACTTCATTCAAAGTAATGAAATTCTTTTCTTGCTTATATTAATGTAAAATTTTCATCACAGTTCATGTAATTATCTTTTCTAGATCTGGTATATGTTTTGCGATAGTGATCTTTTTATCAAGGCAAACCTTAAATCAATGACACAATTCTCAATTTAATGGCACATAAATTATAATGTAGAATATTTCTTTGATGAAATTCACATTTACTGATATAATTTATGTGCTCCAAGCGGGTAGTGGTGCATCTAAAGGGGAGCACCAAAGCTGTACTCTATCTTGTATTTTCAACTCTTTGCAAAAAAAAAACATATATATATATATGTCACAGTTCAATCCACCGATTGTTTGTAAAAACGCACTCACTTGTGTTTCTTGGAAGCTTAAAGCGGCTTCATTACAAAAGCTTGTCCTGCCCAACGCGTTTCGCCTTTACACAAGGCTTGGTCACGGTACGAAGCCTTGGTCATGGTCCACGGGAGGACAAACTCAAGCTGGACAACCGAAAACAAATAAAGCCAGCAAATATAAAGCAAGTAACATTGAGTTACAAACCACAACGCCAATTGCTGCTGCCAGGCAAACATTTGGGGGACAAGGAAAATGATATGGGGTGAGGAGTGGGGAAGCAATGGACAACCTGGTGGCAGATAGGGTGTTTTAATGAATGCACTAAAGAGATAAAAATAATGCACTCACATGTAGTGCTTAAGCATAACTAAAAAAGCAGTCCCATCATTTCAGCAGTGCAGATACACAGGTCTCCCAATCAGAGTTGATGTAAAGAAGCTATGCTTCAGAGGCAAGAAAAACACAAAAATAGGTGGAGAAGCAAGGGGGGAGCCAGAAATTTTTAAAAATTCTTTCTTGAACCATACATATAATCCCCAAGAGCACATGAAGAGAGTCAAAACAACTCTTAGGAATGTTCCCTTCACCATTTCTTCCTCCCATCAATCAATCATCCATCTTTTCAAACTTCCATCTTTTTACCCATTCAACTGTCCAACCATTCACCTTTACACCCACCCATCCATTCAACCATCTATCCATTCCTTTCATCCCTCCACATGTACACCCATCTCCTAACCGATTCACTTATCTGTATATCTTAGTATCCATTCACCCCTCTTTCACCTCTTCACATATACATCCACCCTGTCATCCACTCACCCTTCAATGTTTCTATCTATCTATCTCTCTATCTATCTATCTATCTATCTTTTCCTCTTCACATCTGTCCATTTTTTATCCTTCTGTTGATTCAGCCTTTCAACTGTTGAGCTCATTACTCTTCCATCTGTTGTTTCACCCTTCCATCCAATCAGCTTTTCATTCTCCCATCCATTCATTCTTTCATCCATCTATTATACCTTTTACCATTTGTAGGGAAGAGGTCTTTGACAACAGGCGTCTAGTGCTGATACAGGCAAGACCTAAAATTGGGCTTTGTAATGTGCTTTGCTGTTTCTTAGTGGACGTCTGTGTACTAATAAGTGTATATAAACATTGGTTTTATGTGGGGCTTGTCCTGCCATTGCTGACCACCAGCAGTTAGAAGTACGTCTTGAGTGATGTCTTTACCTGGGGCTGTATTATACATTGTGCCCTGGGGGTGCAACGGGTGTGTGTGCCTGCTTTGTGTCCCCACTGGACACAATGGTATTACAGAAGTGACTGAAGACGACAGTGCGTCCCCATCAGTAGCACTGAGCGCAGGCACACATGTAGCTTAAGCGCTATCATGAGAGGGTGTTTCCTCTTTTGGCTCTTGCCTGTGTCGTTTTATGGATGCGGGCGCAGAGGCAAACATGTCCTTAGATGGCACAATTTCAGTGAGCCTCCTAAAGGAAGTTCTCGGGAGGGGAGAAATGGAGTCCCATAGACCTCCTCAGACATTCCCCTGCAGGCGGGTGCAGGCACTAACTGCACCTGCTGCAATGGGATCTCTCTCCCTTCCTCAAAGTGCAGGCGGCATGCTGCCTGCACTGTGAAACACAGTGTGGCTTTGACGTGTATTCCTTGTAATAGGGCACACTGTCCCTATTTGTACCTGACGTACCTTTTGAAAAGTACACCATAGATCAAACAGAAAAGTGCACCAAATGCATAAAAAGGCTCCTAGTTCAGCCTTTCTGGTGGGCATTTGGAGAGCCCCAGAGCAGGCAGGCTATTCTTAACCAGGTTGGGTGTCTGCGTAAGTGTGTCCACACATATGTCAGGGTGTTGTGTATAGATCCACTAATTACACCTGTTTACTCAGTCTAAAAGTGATATATTGCCATTTTAAGACATTGGCAAAGTGGGCAATTAATCAGAGTCCAGACCTTGCGAGAAGCCCCTGGTGATGTAATCTCTCTCTCTCTCACCTCTCACAACATCTCCATCTCGCTACCTCTGACCCCATTTATCTAATGCTGCCTGCCCTCTGTATAACTATATCTATATATTTCTATCAGCCATGTATTGCTCCATCACCTCTCTAACCCCACTTGAAGTCATGTCTTTACCATCTCTCTCCCTATCTCTAACTTTCTGTTACTTTCCTGTCTACCTTGTCTCTCTCTCTACCTCCATCCTCATATTTCCTCACTTCCGTTCTCTCTCTATCTCTTCTGTATGAAATGACTCTACTTTACCTCTATCCGCCTTGCATCTTCCCACACTTTGCTCATTACCTCTATACAGCCGCCGACGGTGGAGGGAGTTCCGTGGGGCGGGGGTGGGGCAGCGTGGGGGTACTAGTTACCGGAATATGGATAATTGGAGGTAAGTAAACAATTAAATAATTAAAACGAATTTCGTAGCGCGCTCTATCGCATTTTGCGATGCAGGGCGAGCTACAAAATGTGTGTTATTTATTTAATTGTTTACTTAACTTCAATTATTCATATTCCGGTGTTTAGTACCCGCCACTCTGCCCCTCCCCCACCCCGCATTTCTGCCCCACAGAACTCCCTCCACCGTCCGTGGCTGCCTCTATACCTTTATCTCTCTTTTACTTGTCTGTACCTTCTCTCTTTCTACCACATCCCTCTTTAAAACCCCGCCTTTTCCTTGCTTCCCATCTCCCTATCTCAAACTCTCTCTACCACACTCTAAAATCGTACATATCTCCTTCTCTACCAAATTCTTCCTCTTTTTACGTCCCTGTGCCTTTCTTTCTGCATTTGTAGACTTTCTCAGGCGGGAAACTAGAGCCAAATTTCGGGGGGGGGCTGAAAATATTTCGGGAGGGGCTAATTCTTCCAACCACGGACAAAGTGGCTGTGAGAAGGGGTCAACACACAACAAAAGCCTCATTTACAAGTAAATGGTCTTTTAAAGACCTGTTAAGAACTCGGGTGCGGTTGCAATTACATGCTTGCAAGCCCACGAAGCTGTGTCAGCCCGGGCTGACAGGCACGACGGGGGGGCGGAAGCCCCCTGAGCCCAATGGGTGTTGCGCGCCTGTTCTCTCTTTACCTTCATTCTCTCCTTATCTCTCCTGTATCTCTAGCTCATCTGTAGCTGTACCTCCGCTTTCACACAACTGCACCTGCTATGCTTTGCCATTCTTGTTTCCTCTCTGTCCTCGAACTTCATGCCTCTATCCCTGTACCTCATCTATATCTCTACCAGCCTTCTCCCTCAACTTCGCTTCTTTCGCTATGCCATTCTTGTTACCTCTCTGTCCTTGTCCTGTTTTGCTGCCTCTATGTCTCTCTATTCGGTATCTCTACCACTCTTCTATCTCATTTATCGTTAGCACTCAATCCTTCTCCTGATCACTGCCTGTGTCTCCCTACCTCATGTGCATCTCTGCCACTCTTCTCCCTCAACTTTGCCTCTTTCACCGTGCCTTCCTCATCATCTCTCTGTCCTTCTCTTGTTTCCTGTGCCATCCCATTTCTGTTACACAATAAAGCTACGGCAGTGGTTAATATGTAAACAAATAAGTGCGGGGGCTCTCGTCAGGAGGCAGCTTACACCAGCCCATTTCTCCTGTTAATGTCGCCTAGAACAGAACCAACTACCATCCATGAAAGTGGGGATAGGGTGTGGTGTAATGGCCAGAGCTGCTTACTCCGTAGCTGAAGAACCAGGGGGCATATTAGCAAGCTGAAGTATCGCCGCTTTTTGGGCGAATTGTGCCGAGAAAGCGGCGATGCTTCCAGCGCCCTATGAACAAGGGCATGCTAACGCCTGCCTCAACTCCACTTTGACATCGCTATGACATGCAAAGTGGGCGTTCCCACATCCAACCACATGTAAAATGTGGTTGGAGGTGGGAACACCCTATTACCAAGGCAGGCGTTTGGGAGAAGAAGGCCTGCGATAAACTTGTTTATCGCAGGTCTCCTAACGCCTGCTCTGACCAGGTGTTACGGCATTGATAACATGGGGGTGTGGATCATAATGCTGAATCCACCCCCCCCATATTATCAAGGCACACATTAGCGCGTGAAAACAACGTTTGTTTTCATGCGCTCATGTTCCATATCGCCGACTATCGCCGGATTAAATTTCGCCTCCGTGTTGCGCATTGATAATTACGCGCTAACACGGCGAAAAAATCCGGCGATAGCCGGCAATATGGAAATGTGCGATGTGCGTTATATAACGCACATCTAGATAATATGCCCCCAGGTTTGTGTCTCGACATCGGCTCAGCATCCTGTTATTCTGGGCAAATCACAATCTTCCCGTGCCTACCATAAATGAATGTGTCCTTAACTGGTGCTCATAAAAAGCGCTGGTGTATACAAATTTAATAAAACATGTTGAAATTAAAAGCGGTGGTTTTGAGGATTACGTGTGGGGGGCTGAACCCCGGAAACCACTGGCTCAAATTAAGCACGGAACTAAGGTCACTGTAGTCAGAGAGGTATACACACAGGTACAGTAGAGGATGGGAAGGCAGGTGAATGGCTTTATTGATGCTTGTTCAAGGCAGGAGTTATTTTGTTACTATTTGGCAGGTAAACACCAGGCAGCTTGATATGCATGCAGCTGATTTGGATATATTTGTTCAGCTGAGCATATTCTGCATAGGAAGCACAGAAATGGTAAATTGCATGAACACAGGTCAAACACTTCCTCTGTTCCAAATCCCTTTCAGTTTCCTGTTCGTCACGCATAATGAAAAAAGGTTTTTTAATCTATTCTCTTTCACGGATGGAGTAGCAAATGGAAGAGAGATGCAAACAATAAACAATTAAATATCTCTTAGAGAAGTTTTATGGCGAAGTGGGCAATTGCCCAGGGCCTTCATAAAAAAGAAAAAAGAGTTGACAAATGGTGCATTTTCAAGCAAGTTTGAGAAAGCATGAAGGTTAATAAGGCTGTTGTGAAAGTGTAGTTATGACAACGATAAAGAATATTTCAAATGATAATGATGTAGGCAGCTCCTTATTCAGTATAACCAGAGAACTTCTAACAGACTTTGAGATAACAATGCTGAGTACCACACAATTGTTTTTATTTATTGATATACATTTACAAATTAAATCTACCGAGGGAATACACCTGTGCTTTGTCTGCTGGACACAATGAGACAGCAAGGAATAAACATTGATAGGCAGTCGGGCACACTAAAAGGCACTTTACGTCTCATTCGGGCGATGAAGAAATAGGATCATGTCACCCCCACCATGCTTGAACTCCCTGAGCACCTCCCTTATGGTCCACTACAGCATCAAAACCTCCTTCACACACAGTTGCACAGGATCACAATTGAAACTTGATAAGTGACCATTTCTCTGTTCAGCAGAGAGGCCAAGGATTGGATGACCAAGTATTCTAAACACTTTTTTGATTCACTGGCAGGCACTGTCCGAATTTCGCACTGCCTTCAGCCTTTGCTCCAGAGTTCTTAATGGTGGCCCGTTATAAACACCTTGAGGAGACTCAGTTCAAAGTATGCACTGTACAAGACTGTAATTCCTGAGTGTAAATGTCGGGTTGGGCAGAGCAAGACATCTGTCCAACCTGGGATGTGCACTTCACCCCAGGCCCACCTGCACCTGTGTGTCACTTATGAGTCAAGCTCCTCCCCCACCCACGTCCTATGGCCCGCCCTCACTCTCATGCAAATAGTAAACAAAGGAATCTCTCCCATCCCATGCCGAAATAAAAGCGGTGCACTCAGCACTGACACTGCAGCTTAAACATTTAATATGGGGAATGGCAGGTCCGGGGGCACCAACACAAACAGGGGGGCAACGTTCCCATGCCCAAATAAAGAAAACGCCTCTGAGTCCCACAGTACTGCCTTGTCTAATTGTGTACCCTCCCCTGGCGACACCTTCTGTTGCGTGTGTTGTTACTCGGTAGGATTTAATTACAGCCTCTGAGCACTATTTTCTCAAACAGCTGTGTCCAGCCTGCAGCTCTGACCTAACGTTTTATTTTTTTATTTTCATAGCAGGGGCGCTGAACGCATTTGCAATGCAATAGGTTTAGCATTTGCGAGAGTTTAAGCTATTGGCATTGTAAATGGCAATACCTTTTATTTATCTGTTTTAAAAACAACACATAAATAAAAGGCATTGTCATTTACAATACCAATAGCTTAAACTCTCGTAAATGCAAGACCTATTGCATTGCAAATGTTTGTTTGTTTTTTGCTAGGAGTTTTGAAATGGTAGAGGAGGCGGGCGTTCACAGAACCGTGGAAAGTGAATTTTTACACGTTTCTGTTGCCATGTAAATCAATGCACAGGGAATTAAAAGGTAAACGTGCATGCGACACCGAGTAATGTGAGGCAGAGGCACCGGGCATTTTAGATTAACAGTAAACACGATACATTGTGTTTTTTCCTTAAGGGAGTTTTGGGGTCTGTCTACACGCACCCTCCTGCATGGACGTTCACGTGCATCTCACAGCACGTGCACTATGTAATTATAGCTTTAAATACTGAAACCCGTAACCACGGGAAACCACTGCTATACATTCAGAACGGAACGTAAGCCAGCCTATGAATTATCCATCATCCCGCCTTATCACGAAGTGAGGGTGAAATTTATATTAACCAGCCAGTGACAAAAAACAGCGACACGAAAAGAAGTAAAATGCGTCTGAAATAAAAAAGAAATGAAGACCATGAGCAGAACATACCCTATCGGAATATTAAAGCCGGCTTTCCTCTGGAACGATAGGAGCGTGGAAACGAAATTTATGTGTGTGACATTAAGGTACAAAAAATGACTTTTTATGCAGCTTCACTGATGTTGTCTATAGATTCTCAAGTACTATCTTCAATGTTCAAAATTGTGAAAATAGCCTACGTTTCTTCTCTGAGACACAAGTGTAAGGGGTCCTATGTAAGCATTCTGGATAAAGCTTCGGACATGGCTTTTAGAGTAGTTCCACTAGGCTGTAGGGTCCTTATTTACAATATTTTGATGCACACAGCAGCACGGCAAAATAAAAGCACAGGAATGCGCCGTGTTTACAAGATATAGCACATTAATGTCCTTCTCCCCTGCGTCGACGCACAAACAGCAGACATGCGTCAAAGCAGACACTCTTGCGTCAATTTGCAGAATGCAGCACACATAGAAAGAGCAAATAACTATGAGAAATAAAGGTATTTCTCCTCATTGCACCACTTTAAACCCCCCCCCCCTCCCTTGGGAGGTGTAGGATTCTGATGCATCCTCAGGTTTACAAAATGTTGTACATCGGGGAATGTGTCAGGCTTCATGAAAGTTGCGTGGGAACGCCCACAGCAACACCCATGGAACACCCTTACGCAGAGTAATGCGAGAAAAGGGCCCATATTTACAAGACCATGAAATGCCAGGCAGGGTGACTTTACCCGGACTTCTATATATGGGTAAGCCCATTGCACTGCTGGTGCATCAAAAAAAGTGATGCACCCGTGTTTTAATGGGCTTGTAAATGAGGCCCCTAAGTACATAGAAAGAGCAAAAAAACAAGGAGAAATAAAAGTATTTTTCCTTGTTGCACCTCTCCTCCTTCTCCTGATTCTGATGCATTCCCAGGTTTAAGACACTTTGTAAATCTGAGAATGTGTCAGGTTCAATGAATGTTGCGTGGGAACACCCACAGCAACACCCACGGGCCCCTTTCACAGAGAGTAATGTGTGAAAGGGGCACATATTTAAGTCCATGAAAAGAGATGCAGGGTGACTTTCCGTGGCCTTGTAAATATGGGGAGGCACACTGCACCACTGATGCATCTAAAAAAGTGACGCACCGGCAATGCAATTGGCTTTTGAATGAGGCCCTGGGTGAGGCTAGACTCACATCTGCTCAGCGCCAGGACACCCTCCCGGGTGATAATACGCTATACATATCTACATAGCATAACATGCTGGTACTACAGCCGTACTATGTAACGATGCATGTACTATGCCAGTACTACGGAATGATGTTGGTATAATGCAAGTACTATGTAAGGATGCTAATACTGTGCCGATTTCATGTAAAGAGGCTTGTACTTTGCCAGTACTATGTAAGGATGTTGGTACTATGCCAGTACTATGTAAGGATGCTTGTACTATGCCAATATTATGTGAAGATGCTTGTATTATGCCAGTACTATGTAAGGATGCTTGTACTATGCCAGTACTATGTAAAGATGCTGGTACAATGCCTCACTGATGGGTCGCAGTGTGTGCATGCTATGGCAGAATACTGGTGCCTCACTGGTATTCTAAGTAAGAGGGCGGTGTAATAACCCTTTGTATGGATACTGACACTGCCCTGGTACTGTCTTGGTGACAGCAGTCAGGATCAGGCTTGAAACCAAATTCATCCCAAGAATACAAATTCTGAAACTAGCCCTACTAAGCAGAACTAGAATAGGGGCCATGGGGGCTTGACTGGGGCATGGCAGCCCACCCTACTCTGAAAGCAGCCTCCTAATCTGCAGCTACTATGGAAATTTCATTGACACAAGGGTCAGTTTGGCCCTGAGGACCTTGTACAAGAGGATGAGTTCTATATGATATAATAATATAAAGGGTTTTGTAGCGTGCTCTATTACTAAAATAGTATCCTGGCGTGGAAGGTGAGACAGATTCAGAGGTCGAAAAAAAGATTAGGGGAGTTAAAGAATGATGTTAAACAAATGAGTTTTCAGCCCCTTCTTAAAGGCCGTGATGGTCGAAGCAGCTCTGAGACGGAAAGGGAGAGCATTCCACACCCTAGAGGCCTTGACCAAAATGGACTGGCCGCCTAATCGGGAGTATAAAAGGGGGTGGTGGTAATGGACAGAGTATCTGAATTAAGCAGAACACTCATACCCAGTCAAAAGATCAGGGCTTGATCCATCACCTTTTTTTTAGCTCACTGCACCATCCCAGTTCAGAACCTGGCTACATGCAAATTAGTCTGGCCCTGGCCCAGTGCATCATGGGAACAGGGCAGACCAAACTACCAAGCCAATTCTTTACTGGAAAGGAAATAAGCTTCCGGGGACCGGTTTCTGGCATTGCAGCCGTCTTTGGCCCGGCTTGCTTGAATCCTGATGGTGCAATGAGCAAGGGACTCACATCTGAGTATACCCTACCACACTTATGGTGGCCAAAACGATTCATAAAAGGGGGTGGTAATGGACAGAGTATCTGAATTAAGCAGAACACTCATACCCAGTCAAAAGATCAGGGCTTGATCCATCACCGTTTTTTAGCTCACAGCACCATCCCAGTTCAGAACCTGGCTACATGCAAATTAGTCTTGCCCTGGCCCAGTGCATCATGGGAACAGGGCAGACCAAACTACCAAGCCAATTCTTTACTGGAAAGGAAACAAGCTTCCGGGGACCGGTTTCTGGCATTGCAGCCGTCTTCGGCCTGGCTTGCTTGAATCCTGATGGTGCAATGAGCAAGGGACTCACATCTGAGTATACCCTACCACACTTATGGTGGCCAAAACGATTAATAAAAGGGGGTGGTAATGGACAGAGTATCTGAATTAAACAGAACACTCATACCCTGTCAAAAGATCAGGGCTTGATCCGTCACCGTTTTTTAGCTCACTGCACCATCCCAGTTCAGAACCTGGCTACATGCAAATTAGTCTGGCCCTGGCCCAGTGCATCATGGGAACAGGGCAGACCAAACTACCAAGCCAATTCTTTACTGGAAAGGAAACAAGCTTCCGGGGACCGGTTGCTGGCATTGCAGCCGTCTTCGGCCCGGCTTGCTTGAATCCTGATGGTGCAATGAGCAAGGGACTCACATCTGAGTATACCCTACCACACTTATGGTGGCCAAAACGATTCATAAAAGGGGGTGGTAATGGACAGAGTATCTGAATTAAGCAGAACACTCATACCCAGTAAAAAACGGTGATGGATCAAGCCCTGATATTTTGACTGGGTAGGAGTGTTCTGCTTAATTCAGATGCTCTGTCCATCACCACCCCCTTTTATGAATCGCCTAATCGGGAGAGCTTAAATCTGGGAACCCTCAATTGATACTGATTGGCCGAACGAAGGCATCATTTGGAAATGTACAGGGTAAACCTATTTGTTCTATACAGATATCTGGTTGATAGGGTAGTGGATCGTAAATGTGTTTTGCTATGTATTAATTGAATTACAAGTTTTAGCCTGGGGCCGCTAGTTTGCTTTGCCATGGAGAAGACCATAAAAGACCACCAGTACATGTGTGCCACTATGCGGATTTTCATAGTCACGCCATTTGGATGAGTTCTGCACTGAGGCATGTTTGTCTTGTGGAATATTGAGTTTTGCCAGTGTACATAACAGAGCTTCAGTATGCGACATGCACAGCATCAGCTAAGCAACATGTCTGAGCTCAGACATCTTGCTTCGAATGATTACACGATTCATAAAGGGGGTGGTGATGGACAGAGTATCTGAATTAAGCAGAACACTCCTACCCAGTCAAAAGATCAGGGCTTGATCCATCACCGTTTTTTAGCTCACTGCACCATCCCAGCTCAGAACCTGGCTACATGCAAATTAGTCTGACCCTGGCCCGATGCATCATGGGAACAGGGCAGACCAAACTACCAAGCCAATTCTTTACTGGAAAGGAAACAAGCTTCCGGGGACCGGTTTCTGGCATTACAGCCGTCTTCGGCCCGGCTTGCTTGAATCCTGATGGTGCAGTGAGCAAGGGACTCACATCTGAGCATACCCTTCCACACTTGTGGTGGCCAAAACGATTCATAAAGGGGGTGGTGATGGACAGAGTATCTGAATTAAGCAGAACACTCCTACCCAGTCAAAAGATCAGGGCTTGATCCATCACCGTTTTTTAGCTCACTGCACCATCCCAGCTCAGAACCTGGCTACATGCAAATTAGTCTGACCCTGGCCCGATGCATCATGGGAACAGGGCAGACCAAACTACCAAGCCAATTCTTTACTGGAAAAGAAACAAGCTTCCGGGGACCGGTTTCTGGCATTACAGCCGTCTTCGGCCCGGCTTGCTTGAATCCTGATGGTACAGTGAGCAAGGGACTCACATCTGAGCATACCCTTCCACACTTGTGGTGGCCAAAACGATTCATAAAGGGGGTGGTGATGGACAGAGTATCTGAATTAAGCAGAACACTCCTGCCCAGTCAAAAGATCAGGGCTTGATCCATCACCGTTATTTAGCTCACTGCACCATCCCAGCTCAGAACCTGGCTACATGCAAATTAGTCTGACCCTGGCCCGATGCATGATGGGAACAGGGCAGACCAAACTACCAAGCCAATTCTTTACTGGAAAGGAAACAAGCTTCCGGGGACCGGTTTCTGGCATTACAGCCGTCTTCGGCCCGGCTTGCTTGAATCCTGATGGTGCAGTGAGCAAGGGACTCACATCTGAGCATACCCTTCCACACTTGTGGTGGCCAAAACGATTCATAAAGGGGGTGGTGATGGACAGAGTATCTGAATTAAGCAGAACACTCCTACCCAGTCAAAAGATCAGGGCTTGATCCATCACCGTTTTTAGCTCACTGCACCATCCCAGCTCAGAACCTGGCTACATGCAAATTAGTCTGACCCTGGCCCGATGCATCATGGGAACAGGGCAGACCAAACTACCAAGCCAATTCTTTACTGGAAAGGAAACAAGCTTCCGGGGACCGGTTTCTGGCATTACAGCCATCTTCGGCCCGGCTTGCTTGAATCCTGATGGTGCAGTGAGCAAGGGACTCACATCTGAGCATACCCTTCCACACTTGTGGTGGCCAAAACGATTCATAAAGGGGGTGGTGATGGACAGAGTATCTGAATTAAGCAGAACACTCCTACCCAGTCAAAAGATCAGGGCTTGATCCATCACCGTTTTTTAGCTCACTGCACCATCCCAGCTCAGAACCTGGCTACATGCAAATTAGTCTGACCCTGGCCCGATGCATCATGGGAACAGGGCAGACCAAACTACCAAGCCAATTCTTTACTGGAAAGGAAACAAGCTTCCGGGGACCGGTTTCTGGCATTACAGCCGTCTTCGGCCCGGCTTGCTTGAATCCTGATGGTACAGTGAGCAAGGGACTCACATCTGAGCATACCCTTCCACACTTGTAGTGGCCAAAACGATTCATAAAGGGGGTGGTGATGGACAGAGTATCTGAATTAAGCAGAACACTCCTGCCCAGTCAAAAGATCAGGGCTTGATCCATCACCGTTATTTAGCTCACTGCACCATCCCAGCTCAGAATCTGGCTACATGCAAATTAGTCTGACCCTGGCCCGATGCATGATGGGAACAGGGCAGACCAAACTACCAAGCCAATTCTTTACTGGAAAGGAAACAAGCTTCCGGGGACCGGTTTCTGGCATTACAGCCGTCTTCGGCCCGGCTTGCTTGAATCCTGATGGTGCAGTGAGCAAGGGACTCACATCTGAGCATACCCTTCCACACTTGTGGTGGCCAAAACGATTCATAAAGGGGGTGGTGATGGACAGAGTATCTGAATTAAGCAGAACACTCCTACCCAGTCAAAAGATCAGGGCTTGATCCATCACCGTTTTTTAGCTCACTGCACCATCCCAGCTCAGAACCTGGCTACATGCAAATTAGTCTGACCCTGGCCCGATGCATCATGGGAACAGGGCAGACCAAACTACCAAGCCAATTCTTTACTGGAAAGGAAACAAGCTTCCGGGGACCGGTTTCTGGCATTACAGCCGTCTTCGGCCCGGCTTGCTTGAATCCTGATGGTGCAGTGAGCAAGGGACTCACATCTGAGCATACCCTTCCACACTTGTGGTGGCCAAAACGATTCATAAAGGGGGTGGTGATGGACAGAGTATCTGAATTAAGCAGAACACTCCTACCCAGTCAAAAGATCAGGGCTTGATCCATCACCGTTTTTTAGCTCACTGCACCATCCCAGCTCAGAACCTGGCTACATGCAAATTAGTCTGACCCTGGCCCGATGCATCATGGGAACAGGGCAGACCAAAATACCAAGCCAATTCTTTACTGGAAAGGAAACAAGCTTCCAGGGACCGGTTTCTGGCATTACAGCCGTCTTCGGCCCGGCTTGCTTGAATCCTGATGGTGCAGTGAGCAAGGGACTCACATCTGAGCATACCCTTCCACACTTGTGGTGGCCAAAACGATTCATAAAGGGGGTGGTGATGGACAGAGTATCTGAATTAAGCAGAACACTCCTACCCAGTCAAAAGATCAGGGCTTGATCCATCACCGTTGTTTAGCTCACTGCACCATCCCAGCTCAGAACCTGGCTACATGCAAATTAGTCTGACCCTGGCCCGATGCATCATGGGAACAGGGCAGACCAAACTACCAAGCCAATGATTACACAGCACTGTACACCTATACTGGGCCATGAAGAACACATGGGTTCTGTCAATCGTCTGCTGTGTCATTTATCTAGGCTTCACTGTGGGTAATATGCCCAGTATCTGTTGTGATTTGTGTTAGTGTGTATGAGGTCTCTAGAAGTCCTCAGTAGACTCCTTACAAGTACTATGTAATCTGGTGGGCGTGTGAATAATAAAGTTTGTGACGCAGTACATTCAGTTAACAGTTGCATGCTGAACAATAAAGACATGTAAACCAGACTTGTGTTTGTGAGATGGTCTGTTACACAGTTGCGCCTGCTTCCTGGAAGCAGCAATGGGGTGGGGGAAATGGGTGGGGTGTCATTAAAAAAGACACCTTCCGGCCTGCCGGCTGGCCGCTGCCACCCACCGCCACCTCTCCAGCGTCCTCTTCCTGGCTTCTTGGGAGAAACAGGACGCAGGAAGCACCAGGACGCCCACACTCCCCGGAAGCAATCACAAACGCTGCAATGCAGCGCTGTGATTGGTCTATCTTAGCGTTGTGACATGGGGCTCAGCTAGGGGCTGGAGGGGTGGCCATGTTCTCCACGCAGGCTGTAATGCAACCTGCATGTAGAACAGGATCATTGCTCACTTAGGAAGATTCTACCACTCCTCCCCTGCGTTGCAGCTCTGCCCCGCCCCCTCACACAAGCTGCCACAGCAGGAGGACAAAATGTAATGATAATAACATTGTTATTACCATTTTATTTTTTCCTTTCTTTTGCACCTTTATGGCAGTGAGGTAACACTCCTCCGCCTTAGTGGGGGAGCCGCCGCTGCTGTTACATGATCCTGGGCTGGGGAGGACTCTACAGAATCTAACACCATACATGTACCTGACAAATAACCTCGTTATTGCCCTCTGTCTAAGTCAGAGCAATGAACGGATTCATATGCAAATACTGAAAATCGTCAGGCTTTGAAACCTAGAGCTCAGTGAAGTATCCGCATGTAGAAGAGCTTCTTTATTCTTGCCAAAAGCCTGAATTTATTGTTCTTCAGTTCATTTGACAGTGTTTCAAATTGGTACATTTCACTGCCTTTTGTAAACAAAGGAGCTAAAAACACTGCAGGCAGTTGAAAAAGTGATCCATCATCATCTGAGCAAATAGCAATATTACAGAAGCGATGCCCGTGTTGTTAACGAGAAACTCTGTCTCCACAGCCCAGAGGCACGTGCGCCCTGTGTCCAGCCCGGCTATAAAACATGGCCGCAGGAAGAGCTGAGATAACTTCATTTCAGAAGACTAGAAAGGGGACGTGATCGGAGAGTCTGTGGATTCATACTCTCTCCGTCATTGCTTTTTCACGCAGACATTCATACTAGACTTCCCAAGTGTTTCCAGTGAGAGAGCGCAAAGAAATTGTAGAAGTGCATCATATTTACAAGCACGTTGTGTTAGTCTAGTATACATCACATAAGAGTGTCGACTTATAGAGTGACAATATATATATATGAGTTAACTAGAGTGATAATACATATATCAGTGTGGGAAGTTAATATGGAATATGTAGTGCTCTTAGAATGATGTTGAAATCCTATGTTATGTGACCGTAAGGGAAATTGTAATTCTGCTAAACGTAGAAATGTGTAGGCCACATGGCAGTTCACAAAGAGTACATGAAGCTAATACATTTTCCTGATATGGGTTACTTATGCAAAGTATTACTGATTAATAGAACTGAAATATATGTTTGGACGTTTTATATAACTTTAGTATGCTAAGTTAGAATATTGTTTAAGCTAAGAAATTAATTGTTTGCAGGATGCATAGGCCCGTTTCATGTAATCCTAATAGGCCTGAAAAGACAAAGTCATTTCCTTTGATCTGCATGTGTTCGTTAGAGAAAAGTCATGCTAGGCACAAACTGTGAAGCCTGTTGGATGTTTTACGACTTAGAAGATACAGTGGAGGTCGGAATCT
This sequence comes from Lissotriton helveticus, assembly GCF_964261635.1. Classification (NCBI taxonomy): domain Eukaryota; kingdom Metazoa; phylum Chordata; class Amphibia; order Caudata; family Salamandridae; genus Lissotriton; species Lissotriton helveticus. Next base: position 329,652,817 of record NC_136065.1, on the reverse strand, counting down.
GAGGCCCACAGTACGAGTGTCTGTTGCAGGTGCGAGCAGAGGGCCTAATCAGGAAAGTGATGAATAGACTTTTGTTCAAGAGAGCCAGGCACAGGCCTGTAGGAGTCTTCAGGAATTTCCTGGGGGTACCGTCCTGTCGGAGAGAAGCCTGGGAAGCAAGGTCAACGTTAACGAAGGGTCCAGAGGAGTACCAGCATGGAATTTGCCGCCAGAACCGATACCACGTGAGGGGCGTTCCTATTGGAAATGTGATTTTGTATTAGGGACAGCACCCCTGGGTGGAGTTAGAGCAGAGGGTCTGAGGAGCCTAAGAGAGCGGATGGGTAGGCAGATAGGTGGACTGCTAGAGGTCGATTCACAAAGGAGACTAAGAGAAGTGTGTGATCTTCTTTGGAAGTCACCACTGCTGACACCTTTTTAGGTTAAGATCTTGTTAAGTAGGGATGTCACTTAGTCTAGTGTAGGGACAGTCTAACCTGTATTATTTTCCTTTTTGTAAATGACTCTCCGGGTGCAACTTGTAGCTATTCTTGCAACTCTCATGACATTTGAATTGCTCCTAATAATTTTCTTTTGTAGACTAAGAGCATTTAGAGAATTCCTGTTTATAGTGATACCTGTATACCTTTTGAACCTTATTCTGAGATGTTTGTATCTCCACTTATTTTTGGCTTTACAATAAACTTTTAAAACTTTTTCCTAGTAAGTGGTCTTTTAGAGTGGTTTAAGTTCTTAATTGATTGACCTAGTAGTGGATTTCCTTTTACTCAATGACAGGTACCAACGTTCCAGTCGGCCGGAAATGGGGGTCTAGATCAATAACTGTGTTCTAGAAACCCCGCGTTAAGACCAGAAAGGAAAGGAACATTCCTGCCAAGCCATCCATGCACTTTTCCAGTGCATCCAGAAACTAGAGGTGCATTTGCTGCCTGGCAAATATTGCAGGCCACAGTACTAAGGAGACAGAAATATTGAACAGCAAAAATATCGAGAGTAGAGTATTTATCTTAGCATCATTATGAGTATATATAGCTAAGTGTAGATTTACTATTCTCAACTCCACACCTACATATGTTATCAAGTCAAATAGACGTGAAGTTAACACTTTGGCTGCGGCGAGAATTCCGCACCTGTGCTGGACATTCCATTCTTGGGCATGGTTCGGACAACCCCTGGGGGCTGTCATGAGCACGGAAGGGATTAAGAATAGTAAATCTATCCCTTTTTGGTACCCTAGCAGTGGATATTCTAGAGCCATTATTTTTGCAGGACAATGTTAAATTCCCCATAATGTGCTAGGACACTCAACCTGCCAACTTAGCCAAAGCTATGGCCTCCACTTTCTTGGCGGAGGACCGTCAGCCCTATTGTGAGATCCCCCCCCTGCCTGGCGGGGATCTCACTGTGTTCAGAGCAAGGACCACTGATGTGGTTATTCTGCAGGTAGAAGAGATTGCTGAGTGGGCACATCTTGTTTTAGCCTCACTTGGTACACACTTTTGTTTTTTAAAATCAAACTCTCAAGTGGAAACAATAGCCTGTTGTTGTTGGTTTTATGAAGCTGATACCAGAAGTAATGAAGTGAGATAATGTATAGTACTTGACTCCACGTCTTTACATGGAATGTGTGATATTTCAAGACATTTTGGAAACTTTTCTCATAATTTACCTAGACTATATATCCTATTCTTCTAAACAAAATCTGAGGGACACGTTGCAACAATAAGGAGGTCATATATTATACGCCACACTGAAGAAATAGGAAGTTTAAGTAAAAATAGAATTTCTATGTTTGGTAATTACTTCAGGGATCATCACCATGATAAAACAGAAGTAAAAGCAGCATGGTTTAAGACTAGTTCATAACACTATAAAGTGACAAGAAGGTTTCCTTGCACTACTGATTTCTACAGGTGGTTATTGCTAACTGCTATGCAGCAGGTTTACCCACCCTAGCATTTTATGAGAGAAGACAAGGCAGCATTTTAAGATAGGAATATGTTTTTGTTCTGCACCTGTCATTAGCTGTGCTGTCAAAAGGTTCTGGATGAGGATCAAGCAGCATAAGACATTATAAACTCAGGATGGATAACATTTAAGGCAAACATGAAGGGGTTGAGGGCTGGTTCAGAGCATTTTTTTTAGATGTATATTAGACTAGCCATGCAATGGCTTGATGTAGGTGGGCACAGGATCCACAAAAGGTCACCAAGTTCTTGAAAATCCTGTTCCTTATGCAGGGAGTAATAGTGTGCATGAGTAATTGCCACTTATAGTGTTTCCCTAGAAAATGTTGGCACATCAATAATTTGATAGATTGAGATGGTTCTAAAATATCCGTCACCCATTGCCACCTTGGATGGGTAGGCTCTTTAGGTACTCCACTGAAGGGCAGAAGTATAACCCTCTCTAGTGTGAGAAAAACAACCCCAAAATCTTTTGGGTGTGGGGAAGGGAGTTTCTTCAATTGAAAACATATTTTCCCTATGGAGAAAAAATTATCATTGCACAAAAACATTATGTTTTCACACATAGCTTGTGAAGTACAATTACGTATGCAGAAATAGCAATTCACAAAAGTTTTCCAGAAGTCCTTCTGAAAACCTGTGGGCGAGCCAGAAACATGTATAAATATCTACAAATCCTACATCTGTAGCCATGCGAGTCCTACATGTGCACATGTATTACTCAGAAGCAAGGGAACTATTGCAGCTGCATTTCGCTAGCTGAAAACAATGGCAAACCAATCTTTTGAGTTTATTATGATTCCCAGAGCATCCTCGGGTTATTCTGGTCATGGTAAAAGCATCACTAAAATATCTCCAGACTACTTGTTGTAACAGTTCTGTTGACTTAGATGTGTTCTTGTATATTTCTTAAAGAGATGGAGAAGCCACGTGGAATCCCTTCAGTTTTGGTAGATAATCTTAAAAGTCAAATCGCTGCTCATTTGGTTGTTGGAAACCTTTGAAAGGTTTCTCCCCTCTTTTTATGCATGGCCTATTGCAAACAATAACTAGGGCATTAGAGAAGTAGCTAAGATGTATTTATTTTGTTTTTAAGATATGTAATATAGCACAACATTCACTCCAGGATGGAAACTCTTGATGCAAAGGAGTAACTGCAGCTGAATAGAAGAAGATTAAAGAATTTGCTAAAGTCCTTGGAGGAAACAGCTAAGGTTTTAAAGCCTTTTCAAATTGAAGAAGGGAGTTAGCGGAATATTGATCTAAGGATGGACAAGAAAAGCCCTCATTCGCCATTTTGCACTCTAAGATGATTTAATAATAAGTGGACAGACTTGATAATCATAGTGGAAATTGCCCTAATAAGATGTAACATGCTTCAACTTGGATTTGACCATTTCTTGGTCACCCAGTGAATAAACCTACATGTCTCACACTTGATGATAGAGGTATTGTTAGATAAGTAAAACAGATTCAAGGACATGCCCTTCAGCACTTACAGTCTCAATGCAGATGATAAAAGAATAAGGCACTGGACCATCAAACTTAGGTAAGCCGATGTTTAATTCTAGAATCTTTGAACTGCACAGTACCAAAAGAAATCCCATTTTCAATTTGTGGGCCCCTTTCTGAGTGTAACATAATGTACTCCTTGGCTGGGAGATTCGAAAATGCATGCTATTGGTGTGTTCCTTGCATAATGCGCAGCTCTGCTGAAACCTGTAAGTTCTCCTGTTCCACTGTGTACCTTTCCCTACACTTGAATTTACTAGGCCAGGGATGTCTAACGTAGGTCCAGGAGTGCCAGGAGCTAACCACATTTTTAGATAATTGTTGACTATGTAAATGAGTCCTATTGAGATCTGTTGCATCTAAATTCAACATATTTGCCTAGTCTGAAAATCTGGCATGGCAAGGATTGGTCCATCATAGGCCCGCATAGGACACCACTGTACAAGCTCCGACCCATGACACCGGCAATACTTCAAATCAGGTTTACAAAGCTTCATGTATTTATTTTATTGTATTTATGGGGTATGCTTGTATAAATCAATCCTAGGAGTCTGCAGAAGAGATCCATAACAATTGCTTAATTATTAATTTTCATTTTGTTTACATGACAAATGTAAACGTAAAGATTTGCTTGTCTTGAAGGGGAACCATCAGGATACTGGCAAGGTAAAGTATATATAATTAGGCCTTTCCTTCTATCCCGAATTCTGAGGTTGCAGATGGCACGTCTCGGACAGGTAAATTAGGTAAAGGCTGCAGTGACATTTGACTACCATTACACCTGTAGTGCTTACAGCCTGAGGGCCAAATCTACAAGAAAAGGAGGCAGTGCAGTGCCACATGTCATTTAGTTGAATTGTGCTGCGTCATTTTCAAAGCACAGGGATGCGTCTTATTAACAACAATACGATTAATCCCTTTGCTTTACCCTGTGCCATGGGTCAGTGCAGGCACTCTTGTAAAATAATGCAAGGGTGCCTGCGCAACGGGGATGAATGTTTTTTTTTTTGTTGCAGATTAATATAGCACAAACTCGACCCGAAGGTATTGGAGCACTTTACAGGAGCACCAGTTACATTATACAAGGACACATTCATTTTTTTGGTAGGCACGGGGAGATGAAGTGATTTGCCCAGAATCACAGGATGTGGAGTCGATCCTGAGGCTCCAACCTTGGTTTCCGAGCTCCAAGGTCGTCAGTCTAGACGTGAGACCAAATCCTCTCCCCAAGGGGCACCTTCCTGCACAAAAACAATCATTAATGACATTTTCCCCTTTCTATTCTGCTGCACGCATAGGAGGAGGAAACAATTAGGAGGAAGTCCCATGGATGTTGCGTGGGAACACCCACATCAACACCAATGGAATGCCCCTTTCATGCAGCGTGATGAGTGAATGAGACCCATATTTTCATGGCCATGAAAAGTCATGCAGGGTGACTTTACGTGGCTTGTAAATACGGGCAAGCCCATTGAGCCGCCGGTGCCTCAAAGAAAGTGATACACCGGCGGAGCAATGCTCTTGTAAATAAGCCCCTCAGTAGGTGGTGAAAGAAACTGGTGCACTGCAAAACATGCTTGCCTAACATTTTATTATTTCAGGCATAGGTGCGCGAAATGGGCATAAAATGACAATATTAAGAGAATAATCATTTGGAATTAGTGCAAATTCAAAGGACTTTATGGGCATATTAGCAAGCAATAGCGATAATTATCGCTATTGCTTGCTTAGAGACAAAAATTTACCGCTGAGCTGCGGCGATTTTTATCGCAGATAAACCTTGGTATTACCAAGGTTTATCGCAAATGCGATAAAAAACGGCCGCAATGCATGAATATCGCTGAAAAGTCAGTGATATTCATGCATTACCGAGCTAATGCTCTTAGCCATGTTATCCACCTCCCATTGGATAACATGGCTAAGAACTGCTCAGGGCAGGTGTTAGCTTTTGGAGATATTCGCGCTTAGCGCGAATATCTCCAAAAGTTGGTAATAGGAGATAGCGATGTTAGCGACTGTTTCCAGTCGCTAACATCTTGGCACGCCAACTTTGCATGTCATTAGTGATAAATATCACTGACATGCAAAGTGGGGCCCAAGATGGTCGCTATCTCCTACTAGCTGTCGCTAACTGGTGTTAGCGACAGCTTGGTAATAGGGAGATCATTTTATCTCCGCTTTCTTGGCTTGTAAAGCCAAAAGAGCGGAGATAAACCCCCTTGATAATATGCCCCTCTATTCTTTACACTTTTACTAATGGGGAGTGGTGCTTTAGGCCTCTATGTTGTAGCCGAGCCTGCTTCCCAGTGAGTTTACACGGTTTATGGTCCACTCACAGCTGGGCACCTTTTCACTGTCAATAGACTAAGCCTGGGAGTGCTCACCGAGTTATTTACTTCCCCATGAGCTTCTTGAAGGTCTGGACTCTTAAGACGACGTGAGTTTTGGCAGCATCCCCGCATTTTGCATCCTTCTTTACCGCGCGATGGTGAGGGTGACCTTTTCCTGTTTTCCTGTGACCTCAAGCAGACCCCTCGAGTGCCGACACTCTCTGTCCCAGGACGCTAGATTCTCTTCAAGCCTGCAGTGACACCTTCTGCAGAGTGCTGCAATGCTTTTAGCAGACAATTACCCCCACCCTCCGGCTCAGCATCAAGCTATTTGCAAGATGAAGATGCGAGGGGGTGGAAAGAAAGCACCAATAAGCTGGTCTAATAACGCTGACACCTACCAGCCAGCTCAGAGTTTCATGGCGACGAGGCTCTTGGAGACGGCATGTACAAAGCAGCTGTTCGTGAAAGATACGCCGTCCGCGCTGCCAGGGCCGTCCATTATGTCCACCCACCGTGCGTAGCAAGTGCTGTAAACAATATTTTTTTCCCCTTAAAATAGCATGGACTGTCAGATGGAGGTGCGCATTGGCATGCTTTCTTGGAATGTGCCATGACTGCAAATTAGGAGGAGAGGTGGATGCAGGTGCTTTTGTACCTCGCATATGGCATAGCTATGCAGAGCATACGTGTTCGGTGACAAACCTTACTGATCGGGCCGGGGGTGGGCACTTACAGGTGGGCAATATGTACATTTTGTATGAGAACTTTGCCTTTCGTTTAAACTTCACAAGACATCTCTTACAAGCGAACATCTTTAGGTTGAAGCCTACCAGACAGAACAGCTGTATGGTTTACTAAAGACATCTTGGGGACGTACAGAAAGTCGACCTAGGAATGCATTACGACCATTGCTTACCATTGGCTTTGTGGTTTGCAACTCACTTTTTCTGGTTTTCTATTTGCTGGTTTTATTTGACTAAGGCTGTCCAGCTGGAGTTCTTCCCTCCATTTGCCCAAACCTTATTACTGTATTCTTCCATGAACTCGTTTTCTGTAAACACACCTTTAAATCTTGTTTTATCCTGTTACATTTGCTGAGTATTCAAAGAGAGAGGTCAAATGCCATGCTCTATTTTCCAGGGAGCTTGGGGTTTATTTTTCTTTCTCTGACTTCAAAGTGAGAGAATTTATGTGACAATTCTGCTGAGTTTCCCTGTGAAAATGAGAGGGTGTAGTACGTTTTTTTTCTAGCACACAAAAACAATGAACTGTGCTGATGTTTCAGAATATTTCTGAATTAGTACAAATGAAGCACATTTTATTTATAATTTTAAAGTGTTATGGAATCAAATATTATAATACGATCAAAACATCAATACCAGGTGATCGCATGTGCCCACATTTTTGATTGTGTGAAGTAAAACTGTATTTTGGTGCAAATGTAATGGTCAAAATACACTGTCTGCAATGGCAGTACACTACTACACCATACATACTCCACACTATAACACTCCACTCCATGATCTTCCACACTATGCCACAACATTCCATTCTACGACGTGCCACTCCACTCTATTCCCCTCTACTCTAAGATCCTCTGTGACATCACACCATTCAAATCTACACCACTCACTCCACGACACACCACTCCACTTTACACCCCTCTACTCCACACCAACTACCCAACTCCACTGTATCCCTTCCAATCTACCCAACTCTACTCTACTCCAATCTATCCCACTCCACTCCAATGTCCAATGTACCCTAATCTACCCTAATCTACCCCACCCCACTCCAGTTCACTACAATCTACCAAAATCTACTTCACTGCAATATACCCCACTCCATTCCAATCTACTGCACTCCAATCCACCCCACCTCAACCTAACCACTGCAGTCCATCACACCTCAGTTTACCCCTCCACACTCCAATATGCCCCATTCCAATCTAATCCACTCTAATCCCATCTACCCCATGCCACTCCACTCCAATCTACCCAAGCCACTCCACTACGATCCAATCTATACCACTCCACTACAGTCTACCCCACTCCACTCAAATCTACCCCACTCCACTACAATCTAGCCAGTACCACCCCAATCCACCCAACTCTTTTCAACCCGCCGTACTCCAATCTACCCTAATATAGTCTACCCCTCCCCAATCTATACTACCTTAATTTACCCCACTCCAATCTACTTCACACTAATATACCACACTCTACCCCAATCTACCCTTTTTCACTTCACTTCACCCCACTCCACCCCACTGCCATCTACCCCAACCCACTCCACCCCACTCCACTCCAATCTACCATACTCCATTCCAATCTACCCTACTCTCATTCACCCATTCTACACCACTTCACTCCACCCTAATCTACCCCACTCCGCTCCACTTGTCCCCAATCAATCTCACCCCACTCCAATCTCAACTCCACTCCAATCTATCCAACCTAACTCCTCCCCAGTCCACTGCAATCTGCCCCACTCGACTCTACCCCAATCTACCCACTCCAATCCACCTAATCTATCCCAGTCTACCCCAATCTACCACACTTCATTCTACTCTACCCAATCTGCCCCACTCCCCTTCACTCCATACTACTACATGCCACTTAAATCTACCCCACGCCAGACCAATCTAACTCACTCCACCCCAATCCACCCCACTCCAATCTACCCTAACTCACTTCACCCCAAACTACCCTATTCCATTCTACCGCTTGCCACCCACCCACTTAAATCTACCCCACTTCAATCTACCCCAATTTGCTCCACTACAATAGACTCCACTCCACTCCTGTCTATCCCACCCTAACCCAATTTACTTCACTCCAATCTACCCCACCGCATCCCAATCTACCCTACACCACTCAATCCAACTGCACTCCAACCTACTCCACTCTTATCTACCCCACTTCAAACTACCCTACTTCTATCAATCTCACTCCAATCTACCCTACCCCACTCCAGTCTAGCACTCCTCACTCCAATCTACCCTACCATAATCCACACAATCTATTCCACTCCAATCTACCCCAATCACCCTAATCTAACCCACTCCACTCCAGTCTCCTCCTCTCCACTCCAATCTACTCCATTTCAATCTACCCCACTCCATTCTAATCTACCCAGTCCACTGCACTCTACTCCACTCCAATCTACCCCATTATATCCCACTCCAATCCTCCCACTCAATTCCAATATACCCCACTGCAATTTAACCCACTCCACTTCAATCTGCTCCACTCCACTCCAATCTACCCCACTCTCCCAATCTACACCACTCCACTCTAATCTACCCCGATCTAGTCCACTCCAAACTACCCAAATGTACTTCCACTTCATTCCATTCTACCCCACTCTCCCAATCTACTCACTCCAATCTACCCCACTCTACCCAAATCTACCTACTCCACCCTGCTCCAATTTATGCCATCCCATCCCAATTTACAGCACACCACTCTACTCTACCCCACTCTCCCAATTTACCCCACTCATGTCTAATCTACCCTGATATAGTCCACATGAAACTACCCCAATCTACCCCCACTCCATTCCATTCTACCACACTACTACCCACCCATTCTACCCCACTCCAATCTACCTCACTCCACTCCATTTTACCCAACTCCACTCCAATCTACCCACTTCACTCCAATCTACCCCAAACCACTCCACTCCACTCTTCCCCAATCTACCCCACTCCACTCCAATCTAACACAATATAATCCACTCCACTCCGCCCCAATATACCCTACTCCTATCTACTCCACTCCAATCTACCCTACTCTAGCCTACCCCAGTCTGCTCCACTTTAATCTACCCCACCCCAATCTCCTCCACCCCACTCTCCCCCAATTCAATCTTTCTCACTCCAATCTACCACGTGCAGCAGCCAGAGCTACTGACTCAGGCACAGGGGATCTGGGTTGCGCAACATCCTGTGATTCTGGGCAAATGACTTAATCTCCCCGTGTCCATGGACAGCTTCTGGATCTCCTCACAGGTGATAAGCAGCGCTATATAAATCTATAAAATGTACACACTAATCTTCCCAACTCCCCCACTCCAATCTGCCCTAATCCACTCTACTTTGTTCTACCTCACTCTACCCCCACTCCTCTCTGTGCCAATCATCTGTACTCCACCTTACCCCATTCTACCACATTCAATTCTACCCCAATCTACCCCTCTCCAATCTACTCCACTCTGCTCCATGCCACCAACTTTTAGCCATGGTGAACAGCAGGTACACCGGTGAACAACATGGCTAAAACACATTGCCCAAGCCAATAGCTCTCACATAGGCGAGAGCTTTTGGCTTTGCCAATGCTTGTTGCAAAAGAAGTCTTGTGAAATGTGGGCAATAGACGGGGAGGCACGTGGGAAGGGGATTGTATCTCCATTACTGTTATGCAAGCGCAGGATGGGTGGGGGTAGGGCTCCACATTTGACCACCACCCCAGCAGCTCATTATGAAGGCCAAGATACAGCATTTCTTGGACAGAGATTAAACAGGTCTGTCAGGGTCAGACTGGGATAAATAATAGATCCGGACACCAAAATAAAAGTGGCCCCCATTAGTGAACCAGATCGCTAAAAAAGTGTCCCACATTTTAAAATCCGGTTAGTGTTGAACTTGTAAAGGCACGCTGCATGGGTATTTTAAAAGGTATGGGAGACGGCATGCCTTTGTGTTTGCTGCAGCTAATGTTTGTGGTAATATTAGTGAATTCAACAGTAAAAACTGCCTCACCTGGTCATAAAACAGACCTACAAACAGCTAATAAACTAGCCTTCTAACTGATCTGCCAGGCCAGCCTATCGAGCACTGCCAGATTTCTCTATAGGCCAGTCCAATGCTTGCTCTGGTATTTGTGAACCCGGTAATTTTGTGCCGAAAACATCAGACTATTAACAATGATTCTGATCGGTAAGCCCTCCAGTGATACCACTCTAGGCCACTCTTAATGATGATCTCAGTGCAGTACGAAACTTCTGAAAAAATAAGTGCTGGTCCCTGACTTATCCTCAGAAGCTGATGGGGGCCCTGCAGAAGATGGTGGTTCCCAATAGGAAGGCTGTGTAGTCGTGATTGCCCCATGCATCCTTAATGCATCTCCAGACACTCTGGGGCCGATTCCGATTCGGGAAAAAAAACGTCCGTACGATTCGTATCCGGAGCCCTCACCGTACGAATCGTACCCGTCCGTCCAAGTCGCGTAGTACGATCCGTGCTTCGTGAATCTGTCCGAATTGTCATGATCTGTACGTATTTTAAGGCTGAAACCGTGAACCGTATGACTCGTACACATGCCGTACGACCCAACGAGTACGATCCGGACCGGGGTATGAGGACGCGATTCCTACGGCCCACGTCAGGTAAGGGCGATTCGTACGGAAAAGCACACATAAACATACACACCATACGGTGCGTACACCCCATGATCGCAGGGGTACGGTGCTTACACCTGCGATCATGGGGTGTACGCACCGTACCCCGCGATCGCAGGGTGTACGGACCGTACACCCAGCGAACATGGGGTACGGTGCGTACACCCCAAGATCACGGGGTACGGTGCGTTCACCCCATGATCACAGGGGTACGCACCGTACCCCTGCAATCATGGAGGGTACGCACCGTACCCGGGGGGGGGGGGGTCCGTTCTGTATCTGTTTCGAGGCGTACTCTGCTTTTCTGACAGTTTTCAGCTCCCGTAGGAAAAGAGTCGTACGGAGGGTCGGCGGGACGAATCGTACTTGCTGGGTCAGGAAAACCTGCTGCGAACTGTACAAACGTCGCTTGCTGCGTGTTCCGGCTGCGATTCGTACAGGAATTCAAGTCACACGGTTCCTGGTACGATTCGTACGGGGATCTGCATTGGGTGAGAATCATACTACGTCATACGTACGGGGACGTTGCAGGGTACGATTCGTACGGGAAAAAGACTCCGTACGGCTATTCGGAGTGCATTTTTCCCGAATCGGAATCGGACCCTCTATGTCTTTCTCCTCACTTCTTCACGTTCTATATCATCCCTGCTTTCTCCCTTGGTCTCTGTTGTTCTCCTCCTTCGTTCCCCTTTTTATGTTTTTCACTTTCTCCCTCTGTGTTAAAGTCTGATGAGGAAAAATAAGATCTGGTGCCCAAAAATAAGTACTGGTGGGCCCCAGCTGCGATCACTGGGTACAATTAAGCACTGCCCGTTATATATGATTATTCTGCAATTTATATTTTATTATAAGTGCATATCATAGTTTATATTTATTCTCCATAGTTAGCTATTGTCTTGAGTTCCTCATCACAACGTGATGTTAGAATGTTGACATGTCTCCTCTAGGGACACATGGCCAGACACTACGATACAGAGTAGAGGCATTTTATGGGCTCTGCAGACTCTTTATTTGTGGTATCTTAAATAAACAACATTTTTGGAACTTAACTTTCTACAAGAGACATTCTGCCTGCAACACTGTACACCTCTTCATTTGCCACCAGCCCCATCACCTCCCCAACAATCATTGCATGTAATATTGCACTCCTTCCCGCCATCATTTTTTAAATCATTTTGGCCCTCAGAGCTTGTATGGACCCTCAAGTGATGCTAAAGAAACCTTATCACATGCCTTTAAAGTGGTTAGCACATTGCTGCTGCCTTTTGCATTGTGTTGCCTGCAGTAGTGCAAAACTTTGGTAAATGAGGACCTTAATGTCACCATTCCCCACAAGGGTGTACCGCAGGCCCCTGCAGCCCCTGTGGCGCAGGGGGACCCCAACCCTTCGGAGGGGGAGGGGGGACTCAGCCAAATGCCCATGTATATCTCTAAGAAACAAAAGACTCGGGGGGGGCTTTTCACATTCTGCAGGGGAGTCCCGTCAATTTCAATCAATCAATCAGGTGTTTGTTAGGTTCGACTACTCGCCCGTAAGGGTCTCAAGGCGCTGGGGGGTGGGGGTCAAAGGTTCCAGTCCATCAAGGTGGGGGGGGCTGTGGAAGAACCAGGTTTTGAATATGTGAAGATGGGGAGCGATGTTGTCTGTCTGAGGTGGAGCAGAAGGTCGTTCCAGGCTCTGGCCACACAGAAGAAGAAGGAGCGGTCTCCTGATCTGGTCTTTCTGGTGCAGGGGACCATGGCGTAGGAGAGCTGGGCTGATCGTAGGGTCCTTTGGGGTGCGTGGAATTTGAGTTGGCTGTTCAGGTATGCTGGTCCGGTGTCGTGGAGGGCCTTGTGAGCGTGGGTTAGCATCTTGAAGGTGACTCTAGCTTCCATGGGGAGCCAGTGGAGTGTGTGTGTGCAGGTGCTGGGAGATGTGGCAGTGTCTTGGCAGGTTGAGAACCAGTCTTGCTGCGGCATTTTAGATGTTCTGTAACCCTGGGCGTAGTCCGCGTAGTAGCGCTACACGTAGCTACGTGAAGTGCACTTCGCACTACGTGAGATACGCGTAGCACTACGCGAACTGCATAGTGAGCTGTTCGCAATTCTTGTCCACACTGTGCAATCATTGAAAACGGCATTTTGCACAGTGCGAGCTGTCGTTTTCTGCCACTCGAGTAGATTTTTACTCTAGCTGCAGCTTTCTCAACACGGACTTGTAGTTTCTCATCGCGAGCAGTTGCGAGCATACGCGACCACTCACAATGAGAAACCTGACCTCCCCTCGTTGAGAATCTTGCCGGGAGGTTTGTTTTCCACGCTCGCGATCGGCAACTTGATGTTGCTGATCGCAAACGAGGAAAAAGTCTCGCCGGGATGTCATTTTGCTCGCTCGCGGTCGCCAACTTGACGTTGAGGACCGCGAGCAAGCAAAAAATTACCGCGATGTTACGCTACGCGATGCTACGCGTGTTTGCACTGTGCTACGTGCAATTCGGATAGTGAGAAGTAGCGCAAACTTCGCAAACTACGCTAGCATAGTGCTTCGCCCAGGCTTAATGTTCTGTAGCTTGCAGGTGAGGTTTTTGTTCATTCCGGCATAGAGTGTGTTGCCAATTTGCGAAAGGTCACTGATTCCCAACACTCAAAAACATCTCGAAATCACCATATCAACACCTATTATCCACCACATCCAACCAATTTTATGTTTTTTCCAACCACTATTCCACCTTCACCACCAAGGCAGCAATGCCCCGATATTTCAATTCAGCGTCAATAAATGGAATGTCTCTCGATGGAGCTGCATCTCCTGCCAAATTAGGATGATGTCACCAGTACCAATTCCTGAAATATGGCTCCATGGGGTACTCCTGCTCTCCATTTAGCAACAGACCAATAGCGAAGCAGATCGTGGTACTTTGCATCTTCTCGTGGTTGTCAGGATGAGTGGCGTATTACCAGGGCATCCATAGGAATGATGCCTTGGAGGGAATGTTGGGGTAAATCAAGTGAGAATCCGCTGCTGGTGATCTATTGAACATGGTGAAGCAAATAAGCATTCCCTATGCCTTATATTTAGGATAATTCCAACCAGTGGCAGCTCGCTGAGGGAGTACTGTGGGGCGGGAGAGGGGCAGTGTGGGGGATAGTGGACTCAGACATAAGACGGATAGAAGTAAAGTAAGTAATTAAATAAATAAATCTATTTACCTTGCGCTCGCTGCATCGCCGAGTTGGCGACGCAGCAAACGCAAGGTAAATAGTTTTATTTAATTACTTACTTTACTCTTGTCCGTCGTATGTCTGAATCCACTACCCCCTCACCCTGCCCCTCCCCTGTCCTGCAGCACCACCCTGCAGCACTCCCTCGGTGAGCCGCCACTGACTCCACTGCACCTCAACATGCACTTGACTCTATTTCACACTTTCTTGAGGGGTGGAGGATGGTGGACTCATTTGTGCTGATTGCACAAATTAGCACAATTAAGAAGCAATAAACTTTCCAACATCAAATTCCTGAGTATGAGAACTTTCGGTGCTCTAGGCAAAATAGCACATTAGTTGCTGGAGCACTTTGCATTCATGGAAACAGTGTTATTTTAAGGACTTTGCGTTGGTTTTTGGCACCATCACAAAGTGTTGATTAAGGCTGCTGCCTTGCTTTCTGGAAGAACCACCTCTAAATTCAACAATTAAATCTAAACTCTAATAATACATTTTAGATAATCTCTTAGAATAAACATGGAACACCAACATGTATCTTTAATATTTATTTATGGAGCAGTTGTTTCTATATTCTAGGCACCTATCCACTTGGGCATTATGATGGCCGATTATATGGCGGAATTACACATGCATTTAGAATGCATGCCTTTTTTAACGCCGTCATTAGTAAGAACGCGTTGTAACAACACGTTTATTTTGCACGCAAGTCATTACAGCCACTTGCCCTAGGGGGGTGCTGGATTTTGGATTAGTATAATTTACTAATCCAACTCCAGTCTGCCCATCAATTTGGGAAGGTGTTGGATTTTAAATCCAACACCTCTGCACCAATGCCTCCCCCTAAAGCAAGTTGTTGTAATGACTTGCGTGCTAAACGAATGCGTGTTAATGACACATTTGTTCACTTGCCGGTGCTGTAAATGCACAGCCTGATCCCAGCATTGTACTAAAGGCTGTTTGCCATGTTGGCCATGGTGCCAACCTGTAGAGGAATGGGCACCCATCCTAGTTCTCAGTGCAGATGCAAATATGTGTTCCCAGGTCACCCTCCTGCGTTACTGGCACAGTGATCTTCATTCATATTATTGCTCACCATATATTTATGCCCCTACCTGGCTCTCTAGGCCTAGGAACCCAACTCATATACTTCAATCCGTTCTCCAAAAAGAGACTCACAAGCACAGCAAAATGGGAGCCGTATCATGGATTTCGTTCACAAACAGAGATAAAAGTGCTCTTTCCTCAAGAAGAGGGGACTCATAATCCATTTTGCTCAATACAAAAAAAGGTTAATGTAATGCATGGCATTGCGGCCGAGCTGGAATTTCAGAGCACATGCCTCATTCACTCAGAAAAACATATATCAGAGCTCATATATCACATGTTATTATTGACCTGGTGGCTTTCTTACACAATGAGGGGCATATTTATAAAGGGATATCGCCACCAGAATGTCACTTTAAGCAATGTTCTAGTGGCAATATCCTCATCTTATTTACAAAGTGGAGTTTAGCCACTTAACTCGGCTTAACACCAGCTTGTAAATAAGGCCTCTTTTCATGCTTCACTAAGCGTGAAAGGGGCATGCAATAGGTGTTGCAGTGTGCGTTCCACCGCAACACCCATTGCGTTTTGATGCTGCACCATATTTACAAGGCTGAGGAATACCTGGCGATACTAGGAGCAATTTTTAAGTACTCCTCATGTTTTGCTCTTTCCATCTGTGCTGAAATCACGAAAGAGCAAATCGCTTTTCAAGATTGTTTATGTGCAGGAAGGGTGCATGTGCTAGCAGCTTTAATAATGCCAATGCTAGGGGAAACCCAGGTTCACCATATTTTTATAAATACGGCGCATCCCTGCATTTTAAAAATGTCAGAGCGCGGCGTTACCAATTTTGGCATAACACGGGTTCCGACATTTTGTTGTAAATATCCCCCTTAGTATCTTACTGATCTCATTTTTGTCACTTCAGGACTGGGGAACTTCCATTCACTCTAGTGATAGTGCAGCTTTCTCCAACTTTCTCTGGGGTTGGCAAGTGCTTTGAAATAGGAATATGTTAGTGAGTGTGATTAAGTCTTCCTACAAGTCCCCCAAGGATCCACTAAAAGTTGCATATGCCCAATCAGAGATCAGGAACATGTGTCTGATATTTGGCTGAGGACCAAGCCTGCAGAAGGGCCCATCCACTGGGCAATCAACCGGGGTCTCTCCCAGTTTCCTATTTTGACCATTGTAGTTGATGGCGATAACAAGTGCTGAGCCATAGGACATCCCACATTTACTGCTACTCAGGAGTCCTTGCACTTGGGTTCTGGTTTCTGATAATTCCTATTCATCCTAGGCACTTCAGTGCCTATTGAAGAATGTCTGGTAACCAGGATGGCTGCAAGCAAGCTGCACGCCAAGTTCTCAAAATCAGCCTTGCCCTGGGCTATCTATGTCAATCCTCCAAGAAAGACCCCTCTGTGTCCAACTATAGGGTAGGAGATCTTAGTGGTCTCATCTCAAAAGCTGGGGTGATTGAGGGACAGAGACCTGCTGGGCTGCCAAGCTAACAATGTATCTGTAGACTTTCTCTCTGGGGTCTGTTCTGTGTGAGTGCCAATGGGGTACCATGCATCCTTTTAAAATCACTTTCTTCCCCAGGGCCAAGCGCTTCAGCTACAGCTATGTGGCTGCCTTACCCTGGGGCATAAAATGAGCCATTGAAATCATCCACTTTTAGTGTTCCCACCTTTCAAGTAATCCACGCACCATATGGACAAGAGAGTGATAGTATTCCGGTCACAAGTGATGGCTGGTAATTAGAGCATAGGAGGAAATGGGGAGGCACACTTGTAAACATGCACACTCACTCACACTCATGCATTCACACTCACACACTCATGCACACACACATACACGTACAAACACACATATTCATTTCATGCGCTCACACATACACATACATTCATACAAACACGCATGCACCAAACATTGAATAAAAACATAACAATTACTGTCTGCAGTACCTCTGGAGGGAAGGTTTGAAGGTCTAGGACAGTTTGGACAGCCAAGGACAGCCAAGGGCAGCCAAGTGACAGGAGGCAGCAGTCTCTACCTTGTCACAGAGAGGGATGGCATCAGTGTGAGGTGATGAACGCACCTCACTTTGTGATGATATGTCAGTGATAACCACTCATCCCTCGGCACTTCAGAGCTTAAAATGAATCAGCTAGATCCTAGGCTGTAGGAAATTGGGTTACTGGTTTGGGGGGGGGGGAACCCTACTCAAGTAGAAACCACAAGTCCTGTCAGGGTGAAGTCACAAGCAACCTCAAATTAACCTGCCCTTAACCCTATGGTAGCTTGGCACAAAAGTTGTCAAGCTTAGAGGCAATGTGTGAAGTATTTTTTCAGCTCTTCAAACAGTAATAAAGTGAAAGCACAACACCAGAAAAATCCCACACCAATCTAGAAAAATACAGTTAAATGTGATAAATTATTTGAGCCAAAAACAACTAAAATCCAATTACTAGAACCGGAGATATGCAATTTTAAAGCTTAAGGGAAAATAGTGCCAAACAGTGCAAAGCGCCACCTGTGACTATCTGGTTGCGCCGGACCGGGACAAAGTCACAAGTTCAGGCTGCTGAATGTAAGTACCTTAAATTCTGGTAGCAGAATGTTGCGAGATACTGCAATGAGAATGCGTCATGCAGCGGGAGTTCTGAGGAGCTGTGGGCTGCGGTGCGGAGTCCTGAGTCAAGGATGCATCACACAGCAGCAGTTTTGAGGAGCTGCACTGCTGCAAGGCAAGGTAATGCATCAAGGATGCATCGTGCAGTGAAGGTTCCAGTGCAAATTTAGTTGGAGATGGGGCTTGCTGCGACAGTTCTGCTTAAGTCCTCAACTGGGCTGGCACCTTCAGGCCCACTTCCAAGGGTCCAGGACTTGGGACAAAACTCACAGTAGGCAGAGTCAGGTGCAGGGTTCAAGGAGGTTGGACCCTTTTATGTCCCTGAGGGTCTGATCAGGAGGCCAGTCAACTAGCCCTTTGAATTGCTCTGGTGGTCATGGGTTCAAGATGCAGGCCCAGTCCTTCTCACTCAGGCGACAGGACATGGTTCATTAAAATCCAGGGGGCAGTACTCTCCTGGGGCCAGAGAGAAAAAGAAAAACAACACGAACTCAGCATGAACTGCAGCCTGCTGCCTCCTGCTTTTCTCCACTTCACAGCTACAGGACGAGCTCTTGCATGAGACAGCTTCGGATCAATGCGACTCTCAAGAGGGAGATTAAGTGTCACGGAAATCAGCTTGTGGCCATTTCAAAGGCCAAGAGCAATCTTTATCGCATCTGCCACTTCACGTGATGCATCTGACAAAACTAGCAACGGGGGAGATGGTGAGCATCCAATCAAGGCCTCTTGCTCGAGACTGAAATATTCTTACAGCCCAGCAGCTTGGATGAGATGGGTTCTAACATTTTCAGAGAGGGTCTGTCCACTTTTGGAACCCAAACTTGCACCCTGGGGAGGAAATACAAGCCAAATGACCCTGTCCTGCTTGGATACTTGAATTCCATTCTGGTTTTTAGATTCATAGTTTCAGCTGTTTTAGTAACCACTTCTCCTCCAGCTGTCTCCCAATCACTTGAAGTCTCCAGCTCTCCTAGCAGATGTGCAAAGGCTGTTTCAGCTGAGGGTAGAAAAGCTTCCCCTGACTAGAACTGTCAAAAGTCACTATTTAAGGGCCTGCTTTAGAGTTTGTCAGATGGGTTACACTGTTACAAGCGCAACGGATATCGTATTCGCTTTATTACAAGTGCCTTATATATTAGGCCAATTGCAATAAGGGGGAAAGATATCCTTCATGTTTGTGACCTGGGAACCTATCAGCTTAACTCTAAATCAGGGCCCAAGTTTTTATGCAGTAGAAAAGCAAGTGGGGACCTATATACTACGCACATCCTCTTTCCGTTGAGCTGCTTTCCTCCAGGGATGTCTTTCAAGGTGGTTTCCTTTGCTTAGATCTTGGCCATGCTACAAAAGATTGGCTCTCCATAAAAGACATACCCTACTCTCCTGCTCCTCTTTGACCACGTTTTACAGTTTTATGGATAGCAGAATCCACTATCAAAAACATGTTTACACTTTAGCCTCAGTTTAGCCACAGGGTCTCCACCAAAGTCCAGGAAGAAGTTGTACCATATGTGAGAAGGAAATGATTCCTTCTTTATTCCTACCAGGACCAAGTCCAAAATGAGTCTCAACATCACAGGAATTGTGAATATATTTTGTCAGTGTCTACATTTCCTATGTGATCTGCGACAGTTAGAGAAAGTAAACACATTTATGTGTACTATTTGAACCATTCTTGCTACTGGGGTACAAAACGATTTTTGCACCAGAATTGATACAGTCTCTAAGAATAATGTGCACTTTAGATAAGAAACACCGTATTAGTGTGGTGGTATCTGGGACGTAGAGGGATTATGGCTTCCTGCACCCTTGTGATCTTGATAGCTCTGAGTTGCCTTTTAGCTGATCCCTGGTTTTTAGAGAATGATACCCGGCAATGCAACCACCCAGTGCCCTTCTGCCTCCCTAGACCACTAGTTGTTGGAGAAGAAAGCACACCCTTCTGCAGCGTGTTTCCTTCAACCACTGCAGGTCCAGCATTGAAGTCTTTTACTTGATTACTCAGAGAACACATTTGGTGGCATTTTAAGTGCCAAGGAGATTCAAGATCTGTGATTCCAGAAAGATCTGCAAAGCAACATGAGCCACCTCAATTTACAAGTAGTCTGACCACAATAGCCTTCCCCACATTATTGAGGGGAAAACAAACAATATAACTACAATTATGTTGAGTATGATGGACTTCACAGGTCCCTACTATTGGATGTCCTCTCCTGTGGGCATGAGATGATCAGCAACTCATCTCGGAGGTAGGTTTCAAACAAAAGGCGGACATGCTCACTCTAGGTCATATCAAAAGAGAGGAGGCAGGACCCAGCTATTTATCATTGATGGGAAGTGTCTCCTCTTTGGGTGACTTTTCTTCTCTGGAGGGATTCCTCCATTCCTTATCCCCCTCCACTTGCAGTATGTCAGGAGGTCCCTTGCAGAATGATTTGAGACAAGCTCAATCTGGCACTCAGAGATTCTGTCCATGGTGGATGGGCCATACCAGGTCGGTACAGCAGCCCTTACAACATGGTTTTGGATTTTCCACTCGTCCAGGACTGGATAGACAGCCAATAGCTGAAATTAATCTCTGATGGATCGGAGGTCATGATGGTGGGGCGTTAGGAGGATCTCTGAGAGCCCCGATACAGGACAACAGCAATGGACCATCTCCAACTGAAGTTTTAACATCAGCGTGGACTTTGTGAGGTCACTTCAGTTGCTTCCTCCTTTAGGTGGGATTACATATCTCAGTAGAGCTATGGGGCAGATTTTGTGGCTTTGAATGGCATAAAATGAGGCGCAGTAGCGGCTGCTCTCGTGAAGCACTAGTGGGGCGGGGAGGAGGGAAAAGAGGGAGGGGGGTTTATAAGACAAAAAAAGACCACTTACCTGCTCCTCCGTTCTCTCTGTCCTTTTCCAGGCATCTGTGCGAGCAGGAAGCACCCAGGCTCCCCTAAGCCAATCAACGCTGTGATTGGTCTTAGCGCCGTGGTTTGGCTCTCAGTCAGGTAATGGGAGCCTGGACACGTTCTGAGAACATGCAAAGCGCGTATGACAGTTTGGCTGGCTGGAGACAGCCGGCTAAACAGTGATGGGCACTTAGAGATTAACACCACTCTCCACCCCTGTGCTACTCAGCACAGAAAAAGAAAATTATAATAATCTTCCAGTATTTTATTTTTCCTCTTTTACAGTGCCAAACGGCAGAGGGGCGCCGCTCCTTACCCTGAGCAGGGGATCCGCCTTTGATGAGGCGGCTCATCTATCTTCTCACAAGCTAATTGCAGGTTCTGCACTGACTTGCAATGGACCACAGAGTCTGATTTAAGAAGTTACGCATAGTCCTTTTGCAAGAAGACACCTAATTGTATCTGGAGAAAGCTGGCACGGTGACTGCCTTCCTTCATTTTGAGATCTTCATCGCTGGCCCATTTCCATTATTCCTGTGATTCTTAAGGAACACAAAGGGCTTCTTGCTGTTTCAGTTTTTCCAAGATCTTCTTGGGTTTTAGTTCATGTGATTTTCGTCTGTTGTTCGACCTAGAATCCTCTTTAGAATGTAGCTGTCATTTTGGCTGCTTTCCTCACTAGTCTCTATTGTCTGGCTGCTCTTCTATCTTCTTTGCAATTCTGCTTTGCACCAAGATGCCTATTTGATGGTATGAGCTGATACTGTGAAGTTATAAACACTCCGATAATGTGATTATTTTTTACAAAAAAGTGTGACAGCGACAAGTCTTTTTTTCATTCTCCTCACTTCTGGGAAGCGTTCAGAGATCTGTAGGATGACCTCCCCGTCGGTGTTTTCCTGTACACCCGACCAGACAAGGCATTCAACAGTCTGAGTGAAAAAGTGAGTTTCAAACACGAAAGTGTGCGTCACTCTGATATGTTTTGCTGTGATTGCTGCCTGTGTTAGACTAAACTCTCGCGTTACTGTGTTTTTTTGGCTCAGTGTGGCTTTCTGCTAAGTGCCCGCTACGAACACCACTGAATACTTGACGCAGCATTTTCTTTCCCTTAACCAACGCAACCTTCCTTAATGGTCTTGCAATAACACGCGCTGCACTGACTCCTTTCAGGGCACCGGTCTCCTCATCTCAGCGTTGCTGTGTTCTTCCAGAGCACATTTTCCGATGGTGTAATGCACAATACTATCATTTTTTTGCACTGCAAAATATGGTTAGGGCGCTTTCAAAATCCCAGCACCCGAGGAACTACCCATCTGACACTGCCGAGCACTCAACAAAGGTACTTGACATATATAAAAAATAAAACTGTTTGTGTTGATCTTTGGCACCCCAAGGTGAAGAGGGTGTGGGGGATTGTTTGTGTTGATCTTTGGCACCCCAAGGTGAAGAGGGTGTGGGGGATTGGGGGGGGGGTTGACTGTAGGGCTAATAAGGAGGACTTAGCGGTGAGCGAAGTTGCAAAGTTTTTTTCGCAACTTATCTTTGAAAATCATCACTTTTGCTACAATTTATGTCACATGTATCCATACTTGACAGTAACAAATTGGTTCCACTTAACGAGTGCATAGCAAACAAGCATTTGTAATGCAATAGGTCTGGCATTCACAAGAGTTTGAGCTATTGACATTGTAAATGACAATGCCTTTTGTTTATGTGTTGATTTTTAATAAACAAAAGGCATTGTAATTTACAATGCCAATAGCTTAAACTCTCGCAAATGCGAGACCAATTGCATTGCAAATGCTGGTTTTATCCTGTGTACTTGCAGCGGCACTGAACGTATCCATTAACAAAAACACATGGCATTGGGCGTTTCATAAAAAAACACATTATTTGCTTGTGAGGCAACTGCCCTTCTTGGCAAGCAAAATCATATACAGTTAAATTACGAAGCAGCTACACAAAAAGCAGGATAAAGTACTATATTTCAAATGAAACAACTCTCCAAGAAAAGCATGTTGTGAGTAAAAATATGAACCCAAAACTTCTTTTATTATCGGTGAAAGCCGACTCTGCATTTTATAACATTCCGTGTGCGAGGCTCTAAAAGAAGAACGAAGACGACAGGGGCAGAAGCTGGGCCCCTCTTTAGAACACTTTGTGTGAGATTTCAGATGGCACAGTGAGAAATGGGGTAAACAGAAGGCATGCCACAGGCCTCATTAATACACCATTTCATGTTTAGTGTAACATTTCCGTGCTGTTTTGAACAATTAGTCTACTGGTAGCAAACCTTAGCATGAGGCAATTTCATCCATATCTGTCCTTGTATTTTAGCTGACCTACCACAAGGCTTGCTTCACAAACATTTTGCATTTCCAATATCGGGGGGAGGTGAGACAGAACTAGTAAAATGCACACTCATGTATACATAAAACAAAAGAGGCGGGGGCTGCACCAGCCACAGGAAGGCAGGGCCCGTAATGCCAGGCTGTGCGTTTCAAAAGCAGGAGGGAGGAGGAGGCAGCTGCAGCCAAAACAGACTCATCTTTGAATGCACAGCAATTGTGGCAAGATAAGAGCAAGATTTACGGCCCTGTTTACAACAGAGCTATGTAAACCACAAGCACTGGTCTCCAGTGGTCCAGGTTAAAGAAAGAAATAGTGCTCACAAGCTCTGAGCAGCAACACCTGTAACAGGAGCAGTCCCTGAAAATGGGTGGAGCTGTTAAGCCCATATCCTGAATATAGCATGTCTCACAGAGACAGCAAAAGCGCTGCGAAAGCAAGACCTAAAATGTGGACTCATTAGAATTTGGTAGGTAAGTTGCCAAGCAACTAGGGAGAAGGAGACACTTGCTCATCCACTGAATCTAGAGTTGGTAAAGGCTTTCCAAGTAAAATGACTTCCAGCATGGCGTCACCGGTGTTGGCAAACATTGACAGTGATGGACAGTAGACAAGCCATTTCAGCATGACAAACCAGATAGTAATTTTATATTTTCCAAAGACAATCCCCAAAGGTTTTTTGTAGAGAAAATGTTAAGTAAATGATCCTGATGGACTGGAAATTTTCTCCCAGCACATGTGGACTTTGTTTATCCCACCCGGCTTGATGTAGAAGTCCTGCTCAGGTAAAAACATGGTCTCCCTGTAATGGAAAACATTTGGACACTAAAGCAGTCAGCGATTGGGCAGCACAAAGGAGGGTGGGGCTGGCTGTGGCTCTGTCATCAGAAACCCAGTACTACCTTTGCCTCTAAATGATGCAGGGAAACCAAGAGGTTGCCTCATTACTGCCTACCTCAAAACAAGCATTGGCAAAGCCAATATGTCTCGCCTATGAAAGAGCTATTGGCTTTGGCAATTGGTTTTAGCCATGTTGTACACCAATGTGACTGCTGTTCTTCATGGTTAACAGTTAGTGATGTGGTGTGGGGTAGATTGAAGTAGGGTGGAGTGGGGTACATTGGGGTAAAGTGGAGTAGCTTTGTGTAGAGTGGAGTGGGGTAGAATGGCACAGAATTTAGTGGGTTAAGTGGGGTAAATTTGAGTTGGCTAGATTGGTGTAGATTGGAGTAGGGTAGATGAGGGTAGACTGGAGTGTGTTCTATTGGGTAGGATATAGGTAGATTGGGGTACGTTTGGTGAGGTAGATTAGGGCAGGGTACCTTGGAGTGGGGTGCATTGGAGTAGGGTGCATTGAAGTGGGGTATATTGGCACAGATTGGAGTTGGGTATATTGGCGTAGCCTGGAGTGCAGTAGAGTGGGGTGGGGCAGATTAGAGTGGGTGGAGTTGGGGGTGGATTGGAGTGGTCTAGTTTTGAGTGGAGGCTGGTTATTCTGAGTAGAGTGGGTAGATTGGAGTGGAGTTGAGTGAGGTAGATTGGAGTGGAGTGGGGTAGGTTGGAGTGGAGTAGTGGAGTAGATTGAAGTGTGGTAGATTGAAGTAGGTTAGATTATGGTGGAGTTAGGTAGATTGGAGTGGGCTACATTGGAGTGGGGTAGACTGAAGTGGAGAAGATTGGAGTGAAGTAGAGTGGGATAATTTCAAATGGACAAGATTGGAGTGGAGTAGATGGGGAGATTTACATGGAGTATATTGGAGTAGGTTAGATTGGGATAGACTGAAGTGGGGTGGATTGGAGTGTATTGGAAAGGGTTAAATTGGAGTAGGGTAGATTAGGGTGGAGTCATTTGGGGTGGATTGGAACTTGGAAGGCAAAGGGTGGTATATTTAAATAAAGTGTGTTAGATACGAGTGAGGTATATTGGGTTAGAGTGGAGTGTGGTAGATTGTGGTGGAGTAGGGTGGGCTAGATTTGAGTGGGGTGGTGTGTGGATGCTTTGAAGCAGAGTGGAGTAGATTTGAGTGGAGGGTGCTGGTTGTAAGTGGAGTGTGGTAGATTGGAGCTGGGTAGATTGTAGGGGAGTGGGGTATATAGTCGATTGGAGTTGGTTAGATTGTAGTAGAGTGGAGTGTGGTATATTGAAGTGGAGTGGGGTTGATTGGAGCGAAGTTGAGTAGGGGCAGATTGGAGTGGAGTGAGGTGTGGTTGTAGTGTGTAGATTGGGGTGGGGGACATTGGAGTAGGGCAGTATGGTAGATTGGGGTGGAGTGGGATAGATTGGGGAAGGGTAGATTGGAGCAGGGTAGATTAAGGTGGGGTGCAGTAGGGTAGGTTGGAGTGAAGTTGTGTGGGTTAGATTGGAATGGAATTGAGTGGTGTAGTCTCAAGTGGAGTTGTGTGGAGTAGACTGGCTGGAGTGGGGTATATTGGAGTGATGTACATTCGAGTAGATTGAAGTAGAGTATAATGGGGTGGAGTGTGGTGTAGTGCATTGGTGTGGGGTAGATTGTAGCAGTGTATGTCATGGGGTAGAATGGGTTTTATTGAAGGGGAGATGGGTAGGTTTGAGTGGAGGGTGGTAGATTTAAATGGAGTGTGGTAGATTGGAGTGTGGTAGATTGGAGAGGGTAGATTGTGGTACAGTGGAATGGGTTACCTTGGAGTAGTTTGGGTGGGGTAGGAGTAGGGTAGATAGGGGTGGAGTGAGGTAGATTGGAGTGGAGAAGATTGAGATAGACTGTAGGAGGGTAGACTGGAGTGGGGAAGATTGGAGTGGAGTAGATAGGAGTAGGGTAGATTGGGGTGGAGTAGATTGGAGTGGGGTGGAATGGGTGTGGATTGGAGAATGGCAGATTTTACAGAGGGGAGAATGGTGTGGGGTAGGTTGGGATAGAGCGTGGTGTGGCATGTTGGGGTAAAGTGGAGTGGGGTAGATTGGAGTGGGGTGGGTTGGCGAAAAGTGCTGTGGGGAAACACCCATTACATCGATGGCAAAACAGCCTGGTGCCATCGCACCGCGACTTTTACATCGCACGAACGATGGCATCGCATGCATTCACTACACATGCGACAGCCGCGCGATGCCATTTACATTGCGTGCGATTACAGGGCTGCTTTAAGCCTGCTTTGTCGGCTTTAATTGGGCATGGGGTAGTTAGAGTACACTCGTGTGAAGTACCATTGAGAGTACTGGAAATGAGCACAGAAGTGGAAATGAGCACAGAAGTACCTTTTCTGCTGAGGTTCTCATCTTTCCTTGTACCATTGAGAGTACTGGAAATGAGTACAGAAGCAAGTCTAATCAATTAGTCCTTGACGACTGAGGATAGTTTTTGAGTTGGTGATTGTTCCATTTTTGGCTGGGTACAAATTAGGAACTTGTGTTTCCCACTACCTGACACCTGACACATGGCGGCGGATGGATGAATGGATGGATGATGTTGGACCGTATGGTGGATGGATGCATGGATGGGTGGGGGGTGGGTGGATGGATGGATGGCGGATGGATGAATGGATGGATGATGGAGGACCGTATGGTGGATGGATGCATGGATGGGTGGGGGGTGGGTGGATAGATGGATGAATGGATGCATAAAAGTGTACATGGGTGCATGGCGGTGCATGGATGAGTGGGGGGTTGGTGGATAGATGGATGAATGGATGCATGAAAGTGTACATGGGTGCATGGCGGCGGATGGATGAATGAATGGATGATGGCGGAACGTATGGTGGATGGATGCATGGATGGGTGGGGGTGGGTGGATGGATGGATGGCGGATGAATGGATGGATGATGGCGGAAGGTATGGTGGATGGATGCATGGATGGGTGGGGGGGTGGGTGGATAGATGGATGAATGGATGCATAAAAGTGTACATGGGTGCATGGCGGTGCATGGATGGGTGGGGGGTGGGTGGATAGATGGATGAATGGATGCATAAAAGTGTACATGGGTGCATGGCGGCGGATGGATGAATGGATGGATGATGGCGGAACGTATGGTGGATGGATGCATGGATGGGTGGGGGGTGGGTGGATGAATGGATGCATAAAAGTGTACATGGGTGCAAGGCAGTGGGTGGATGAAAGGATGGATGATGGCGGAACGTATGGTAGAGGGATGCATGGATGGGTGCTGGGTGGATGGATGGATGAATGAATGCTCAGCCTCGCAGATGGGGACGGGGAGCAGGCATATGGGGTGTGAGTGAGCGCGCATGGCCATACAACATGCATTGTGAGAAATACCCTTGACCCATGCAAAAATTAAGCCACATACAAAAAAACACAGTGAACACGTTTGAACCTTTTTATTTTCTTTACATTGCATTAACACCAAATACTTTTACAAGTTTTGACCTTTTTATTTTCTTTACATTGCATTAATACCAAATACTTATTATTTTCTTTACATTGCATTAATACCAAATACTTCCAAAAAAATAGGTATTTAATAGCAAACAAAAATAACAACCAAAAACAATGACACAATCCATTAACAATTTAAGGATGGTACATATCCCCCAGAAAAATTAAACAAGATAGGGTGTACAATTTACAGATAGGATTATGGGACACAACAGCAAGTGCCAACTTGTTTACCCAAAGGAATTAAGTACTTGTGCGATGGAAGATAGGTAGTCAGAAGGCTCAGACAAGGTGAAAAGTTTTAATACTGCCAAAAGTCGGGCAGACATTTCCTTTGAAGGGTGAGAAAAACGTGGATGTAGATTACCTGCTAAACACTGTGAGATGCGCATTTCCTGGTAACTTTGCTCCTTTTGAAAAATCTCAAGAAAACTGTAGAAATTAGGGTGCGGTTTGCCAATACTTTTGTTTAAAGAGTTGTGCCAACACTCTATGGCATTGTTTGTTTTTGCTCCTCCCTCTAAGAAGGTGCAGTAGCAGTTCCACCAGTCCACAAGAAAACGTGGTTTCCTCCAGCAACCCGACCTGCTTAGATGCCCAATCCATGTGTCTTCAAAATAATTTAATATTGGTGCCAATTTTTCTTCGTTTACGATAAAATATTCAGGCTGTGTAATCGATGTGTAGTATTCGTCTACACTATTAGGAGGAAGAAAGCAAAGTCCAGATAGTTTCTTAAGCTCAAACTGTAGTTTACTATCAGACACATAATCCTCAATAAGGGATGTTTTTGGAATTTTACGCCAAATAGCCTGAGAAAAGTGGAAAAAACATCCTTGTATTTGGGTATCCATGTACAATTTCTTTATATCATTTATCATGGGTAATTCAAAGTCCATGATTACTTTTCTTGGACTTTTGTTTGGGATTTTGGATTTTAGGACTGACAAAAACTCAGTATACGTTGAAGATTGTTTGTCTGGTAATAAACTGTAGACTAAAGGGACTACAATGTCGTTAACGTACACATGAATGGAGTAGATTTGGGTGAAAGGGGTGGGCGTGCTTTTAAAGGTCCCATCCATCATCCACAGATCACTCTTCTCCAAGCAGTTGAGATTACGTGGGGTGCTAAATATTATAATGCGCTTTTGACAATTTTCATTGTCATACATAAGAAACGATTCATTTGAAACGGTAACACAGAGTTCAACAGGAATTGTAATATCCCCAAAAGATTGTGGTGCCACGCGTTTTGGGTCCTTCGTGTGTTTTTGACGTTGGATCATTCTACATAAGTTGGGGATGGCAGACATACTACTAGTCACATGTTCAGTAATGTGTTGGGATACCTCCCTTAAAATGGCACCACAAGGGTCATTGGAGTTGCCTGCAATCACTTTCATTTCATTTATCAATTCTCTGACTTCAATAGCAGTTGCAGAGGCCGAGTGATTATAGTCTGTGCTTCTTAAAACAGACTCACCCAGAGTAACCGCTCGTCCTCTGCAATGGCTTGAGTAGTATTGCACACACTTCCAATGACCCCGTGGCTCAGAATTTCTCTCCTTACAATATATATAACCGCTGTGTTTGAGTAGACGCTTTCTTCTGCTTGAGGTGATATATTTCGCCATCTTTGGATCAGACATTTGCTGTAGAAAAATAAAAAAAATGCATTACAAAAATGATAAGAAAGAAATTGTAAAGATGATAAGAAAGACATTTGCTGTAGTAACAAAACAAATAAAATGCATTTTAAAAACCATAAGAAAGACATTTGCTGTAGGAACCCAAAAAAAACATGCATTTTAGAGATGATAAGAAAGACATTTGATGTAGGAACAAAACATAAACATGCATTTTAAAAATTATAAAAAAACACACACATTTTTGATAATACCGGTCACTAAATGCATACAGTACTGCTAATAATTTTTTTTTTAAATGCCTTTTATTTGATCAATAACCCAACACATTTTTGGGTGGGATAAAAAATGGACAAATATTACTTATAGCACAACATATCTAATTTGGCTACAAATCACATTGCTTCACTCTTAAAGTAACAACGGACATTTTTTACTTTTTGTGCTACTCTGCTGCACTTAGCGGAGAAACTCAAAATCTTTGCTTGCCTTGCACCTCCGTTAACATTCCAACTCTGTAACAGCAAGTAACAAAATTAGATTTGCGGTGGCATTATTACTTAGGTGTATCAAATACACATTTGGCAGTTGCTTCACCAAACAATTTTGTGTCGTCATAGTTAGGCCGAAATACCATTAATGTACCTGTATCGTTGTTTTAAACTGGGAATGACTTAAACATGCATTTTTAAAAATAAAAAATAAACATTTGCTGTTGGAACAAAACATAAACATGCATTTAATAATTAATAAGAAAGACACATTTGTCATAATGCCGCTCACTAAATGCATACAGTACTGCAAATGAAATAAAAAAACATGCCTTTTCTTTGGTTAATAACCCAACACATTTTTGGGTAGGATAAAAAATGGACAAATATTACTTCTAGCACAACATATTTAATTTGGCTACAAATCACATTGCTTCACTCTTAAAGTAACAACGGACATTTTTTACCTTTTGTGCTACTCTGCTGCACTTAGCGGAGAAACTAAAAATCTTTGCTTGCCTTGCACCTCCGTTAACTTTCCAACTCTGTAACGGTAAGTAACAAAATTAGGTTTGTGGTGGCATTATTACTTAGGTGTATCAAATACACATTTGGCAGTTGCTTCGCCAAACAATTTTGTGTCGTCATAGTTAGGCTGAAATACCATTAATGTACCGGTATCATTGTTTTAAACTGGGAATGACTTTGTGGTTAGAGTTTGGATATCCACACAAAGCTTCACGATGGCGACGGCCTATTTTAAGAGACAAAATACAGATTAGTCAAATGTAGGGTATATCCAGCCAATCCATCAACAATTTATGCAACTCACCAACCCATCCACCAACCCATACACCCAACAACCCGTCCATGCACCCACCCATCCACAAACCCATCCATCCACCAACCCATCCATCCACCCATCCATCATGCATACATCCACCCATCCATTATGCATCCGTCCACCCATCCATTATGCATCCATCCACCCAGTCATACATCATCCAGCCATCCACTCATCTCTGTTAGACTAGTTTTTCCCTTCTATTTCTGCACTTCCGACCTCTGTCAGACTAGTTTTTTGTGCCCTTCTGACCTCTGTTAGACTCGCTTTGTGTGCCTTTCTCCCCCCTGTTACACTCGTTTTTGTGACCTTCTGCCCTATGTTAGACTCGCTTTGTGTGCCTTTCTTCCCCCTGTTACACTAGTTTTTGTGACCTTCTGCCCATGTGTGGAGGCCCCGAGACCCCGCGTGCAGAGGGCCGCACCGCACACACGCCAAGGATGCTGCCGGGAAACACTCTGCCCCCAGACACAGCTAAGCCATCTGCTCCGTCCCAGCAAGCATTAGTGTCTCCCCCACGCCACAAGTGGGCTGCTCACGCTGCAAACCAGCTTCTTCTAGTAACACACTGAACAGGACAGTGGATGGGTGGAGCTCGAGGGAGGCGGGTAGCTGGACAAGAAGTTGCACACGAATGAAGGGATAAATCAAATAAGAAAAAGTATTTTGTCACTTACCTAACAGAAACACAAATGGGTGAAGACACGCTGGGAAATACGCTATATACCCCACACCCCCCCCAACCACTGGATCCGGGATCACGCATTGGCTGTCGTGCACAAACATCGCGTTGTCATGTTGCGCGATGTAACGTCGGCGATGTGACATGCGATCCAATTAAAAGGCCGCATTAGTGGCGCAACAACGTGCGATGGTAAAAATGCCGCTGTGATCGCCGCTGCGATGTAACAGCCGCGAGGTAAACGCGCGCGAAAACTATGTCCGTGATATATCTTCATACAACCGAGTGCTATAGATTGAAGTGGGTAGATTGGGGTAGATTAAAGTGGGGATGGATTGGGGGAGATTGTGGGAAAGTGGAGTGGGGTAGATTGAGTGGGGTAGATTGTTGTGGGGTAGATTGGGTTGATTAGTAGGGTAAAATGGAATGGAGTGTGTAGATTGGAGTAGAGTGGGGTAGATTGAGGTAGACTGGTGTGGGATAGATTGGAGTAGGGCAGTATGGAGTGGGGTAATGTGGAGTAGGAAAGGTTTGGGTAGATTGGAGTTGGTAGGCTGAGGTGTGCTACATTGGAGGCGAGTAGATTGGCATGAGGTGGGGTAGATTGGGATGGATGGGGTAAATTAGAGTGGAGTGGTGTAGATCGGGGTAGAGAGGCATGAGGTAGATTGGAGTGGCGTTGGTTTGATTGGGGTGGAGTGGCATGGGGTAGACTGGCTTAGATCGAGTGGAGTGGGGTAGATTGGAATGCAGTCGATTGGTTGGGCAAATTGTAGTGGAGTAGCATAGCTTGAAGTTCTAGCAGTAGAATCTCAATTACATCCTTGTAATACACAGTTATACTGCCCACAAGCGATAATGTGTGGAAATGCCATCACCTAGTGTATTGTTTTGATCATATTAAAATATGTTTCCACCACACTTCAGAATTACAAAGAAAATTTGCTTAATTTCTACTTTTCAAATTCTGATGTATTCGGATATCTCACCACAGTTCATTTTTGTTGTGTGTTAGAAAAAATAACACCCTACTGCCTCTCCTCTCACATAGGTAGCCAGCAGGATGGATTATCACATAAATACACTCACTTTAAAGTCAGGGAAAGAAAAGTAAACCTCAAGCTCAGAGACTGGCTTTTGGACTTGGTCTTTGTATGCACAGCAAATGTATCAACACCAAGATTTAAATGTCTGTTTACAGAAGGCAAGTACTCGGAAGGATACAGTAAACAAATAATGCCCATGAGAGGGACAGACTCAACCTCGACACCGTAAAACAAATGAAGACAGCAAATAGAAAGCAAGCAATGGTGACTTACAAACCACAAAGCCAAAAGTAAGCAATTGGTGAAATTGATTTTAAGGGAAGCTTTCAGAAACTGTAAAAAAGTAGTTTGCAGCAAACCAGACGTAGGCATCAACCTAATGGGTCTCTTAGTGTTCTTTTTATGCTCAATTCCTTACAGAACAGGTAAACTCGTACATCTTCCAGCTTTATTGAGTTCGATTAAAGAGAAAATAATTGTGATACGACGTGAAAATGATCATATAAGTGCCTCGAATTTGTGCAGATTTTTATTGGACCTTACAAAATCTGAGTCTCTGGGTTGGAATTTATTGCGTCTGGTACATATCTCACAGTTACGAATTTGTCACTTAAAAGACGAATTACATACACATTTTGGAGCTTAAATCACCACAATCAGGATAGAAGAAAAGTAGAAGACAGATGGTTGAAAGACAGAGAGAAAAAGGTGTGTGTGCGTGTGTGTGTGAGAAAGAGAGAGAGAGAGAGAGAGAGATGTGGGGACAACAGACAGACGAAAAAGAGACTATAAAGAGGGAAAGACAGGTGTGTCAGACCGATGCGAAAGAGGTTGCTTAGGGAAAAGAAATAGAGGGCCAGACAGCTGTGACATAGGCCATAAAGCGATAGTCTAGAAAGAGATAGGCAATGGGTTAAAAATGAGACATCTGTGAGGAAAAGGAGAAAGGTGACAAAGAGATAGTGCAAAGGTAGGTTGGGAGAGTAGGAGACAGGTGTAAGAGAAGTAATAAAGAAAGACTGGCATGAGATAACTCGGAGGGTGAGAGAGAGGGATATGGAGAGTAGTACTGAGACAAGCATGATATAAAGAATAGCTGAGAGGTAGGGGGAATGGGCACATGAACATCGATCAGGGGTTGCAACTGGTTACAGGGGCGACTCAAGGATTGCCCTTTGCAACCCCTGACACTGATTTTGCTATCCTCTAGCCCCTGAAGTGAGTAAATCAGTGGCAAGAACACAGGAGCCGTCTCCTTTGTAGGGGCGTGTCTCCTCCATTCTTGTTTTTTGCCTATTTTTTTAATTTATCAGAAATGAATGATAGTCTATAACTCACTATTAGTATAATAAAAAAAAGAGCCCAGAGCCGTACAGGACATTTGCTGACAGATAAGAAAAGTTAAATAAAAGGCTTTTACATATATGCTGTGTCCATGCGTACATGTGATAGTGTAATTATGTGAGAAAGATAACCTTTGTAAATGTAACTATGTCTGTTTGTATGTGTGAGTGAAAGTAAAAGTGACTGTGAGTGAGAGAGAATGAGAATGAATAAAAATCAGAGAGAATCAATGTGAGTGAGAATGAGTGAGAGTGAGTGGCAGTGAGCGAAAGTAACAGGGAGTGAGAATGAATAGGTCAGAATGAGTGAAAATAAGTGAATGAGCACAAGTAGAAATACAAGTGAGTGTGAGTGAGAAAGTATGAGTGAGTGAGAGTGATTGCACAAGGATGAGTTAGTCACAGTGAGTGAGGATAAGAGTGAGTGCGAATAAATGAGACTGAGTAAGTGAGAGTAAGAGTGAGTGAGAATTTATGAGTTAGTCCGAGTGATAGTGAGTCCAAATGAACAAGAATGAGTGAGTGAAAGTAAAAGTGTAAGAGTGAGAGACGATGAGAGGTGCAAGTGAGTAAGAATGAAAGAGTTTTTGTGAAAAAGAGTGTGAGTGAGTGAATGTGGGTGTACGTGAGAGAGAGTGCAATGTTATGCTGGTAACTCTGCAATTGACCAAGGCATATGGAAGGTAATTCTTAAAATGTACAGAGGCGTCCGTGACAAAATATTGCACTAGCATACTTGAGACAATTCCTGTCATGACAGGCAAGATATTGTTATACTAGATGTAACTCTTAGCATTTGGGAACGCTCAAGTAAAACTTCTGGCACTGACACCCTGGAGCAAATTCGTGGCATGGGACCACCCATGGCAAACTGTTGCTACTGGCACATTCACTATAATTCTTGGAATAGAGGAGAACGTTCGTGGGCAGCTGGGGGAAGGCAACACCTGCCATACTTCAGGTAAACTTTAACACAAGATCCACGTACAGTATATGGACACCACTAATGCCAACATTCTGGTATTAGCATATGGTATATTTTTTTGGGCATAAAGGGGCACCAATGGCATGTGGTGAGGGAGCGTCCATGACAAAATGTAAATTTTAAACAAGTTGTTGCAATGTTTCATTACTGTGATTACATGAAAAAAAATGCTTTTGAATAAACTGTTAAAATAATTTACTTTCCCTGTACAGTTTTGTGACACTATATACTCTTCAGATGAACACAAAATGAAACAAGCATTTACAATGCAACGGTCTCGCCTTTGCAAAAGTTAGAGATATTGGCATTGTAAATGACAATTTTTTTATTAATGTGTTGGATTTGAAAACAGATAAATAAATGGCATTGTCATTTACAATGCCAATAGCTTTAGGAATACGGACCTAGCTAAGGGGGCAGTTCATATCCTGTGTCACTAAGGAATTAGACACAATGGGTCCGTTCTGTGTAACTGGTGAAGATATTTGAGCCAAAAAGAATTTAAACAAGCATTGGAAATGCAATAGGTCTCGCATTAGAAAAGTTGGAGCTATTTGTTTTGTAAATGACAATTTTTTTTTATGTGTTGGTCTTGAAAATAGCAAAAATTAATATCTTTGTCATTTACAATGCCAATACTTTTAACTTTTTCAAATGGGACACCTATAGCATTTGTAATGCAACATGTTATGTATGTACGTGACTTACATGTATTCATATAACAAATACAAATGGCTTTTAATTTTTTTAAATAATTAATACTTAAATAAAAGTTCTTGTAATTTATAATAGCAATAGCTTAAACTATTGTAAATAACTTTTGTGAAGAATATGTTCAGTGTATTTTATTATGACGAAAATGCAAGAACAGAGGTGAAATATTAATTGATTTTACAAATAACAATGGCTTTTAAATTTTTTTCAAATAATTAATACTTAAATGAAAGTTATTGTAATTTATAAAGGCACTAGCTTAAAGTAAATCCAAAAAAAACAAGTTATGGGTGAGGCAGTTTGCTGCCAGTTGCTGCTGCCACTCTGATAGCAGCCGCAATTTTCTTTATTAATTTCTCCATCGGACCATAAACTGTATGTAAAGGGGTAGAAATAGAGTTGGAGTCGCGGCGATTGGGAGGTGCACTGTAGTGGAGTATTCCTTAAATACCGGAGCTGACGAAGTGTGCTCAGTGTACGAAGATAGATGCCCCTTTTGAAAGCTGCTGTAACGCCTGCAATACTACTGCTGGTCCCTAGATGGAGTGTTAGGTGGAAAATAGCAGCCACAATAAAAACAAGGTTAATTAACGTGAATAAATTACAACCAATACACTTGAAGACGGAGGTCAAGGAAGGAAGGACGAGGGGGAAAACAAAGGCAAGAGCGAGGGAGAGGAAATAAGAAACCCCACCCCTCTGAAATAGAACAATATACAATTGCATGAAATAAATAAATACCCGATTGTTTCTAAGAAGTGCTGGTACTGTCCAAGTAAAAGTATCAGAAGGAGAGCTTCTTACATAACCGAGGGCAGGACAAGAGAGGTGGTGGTGGGGGGGGGGGGAAGAGACTGACAGAAGAAGAGAGACCGACATACGAGGAGAGAAGGGGGTATCTTGAGGGAGAGAAAAAAGAAGGGAAAGAATCAGAGGAGCGAGCAAGTTGTATAAATATGAGAGCGAGAAAGAACGAGGGTGAACTATAGAAAGAAAGAGGGCTGACAGACAGATATAGATGGAAAACGAGAGTACGAGTGAAAGGGAGAGAGAGATAATGAGTGAATGGGAGAGAAGGGAAAATATATAGAAAAAAAAAAAGAAAAGACACGGCCGGCCGGCCGTGAAACTGAAAGCACGGCCAGCCGTGAATAAGCCTTTGATGCAGCAGGGGGTAATTAGGGGAGGAGAATGGCTGGGCTGAGGCAGAGCGCAAAGCCTTTGATGCAGCAGGGGGCGGAGCGGGAAGAGCTGCTGGCGGCACCAAGCTGACGATTTGATGCTGTGCACGCGCATTTTAACTAATTGCGCTTGCGCATTGAGTTAAAAGTACACATGCACTGCATCAAATCGCCAGTGTAGGTAAGCTCTGTTTAAGCCCCTATAGTCTCGCTCTGCTCAATGCGCATGCACATTTACAGGCGAGACCTAAAAAGGAGCTCAACACTAATATCGAAAAATAACAGGTATCTTTATATATATATATATATATTTTGAACCTTCGAGCTTCGTTATCAAGCAAGTACATTTTCATAATAGACTTCACAGTTTTAGCAGTTAACCAACAGTGCGTTTTTAGTTGTAATGCTTTCCTATGGGGGAAAGAACATTTACTGCATGTATATATATACTTGCGAGGCGTTTCTGTGGCACCCCTTTCAGTCATGAGGTGGTAGAGGGGCGAGCACCATAGTTCTATCAACAGATCGGTTGTATCTGCCCTGGCAAGTGAGTGAAGAGGTGCTGGGCTGGTTGTAAAGCTTGCACGCTACGCGGTAGAAAGGAAGGGGCCAGCCACCTGGAAATAGGCTGCGGGGGAGGCAGTCTGTTTCTTAAGACCTAGGTGACTCTGGTGCAGAGTGCTCACTGGAATCAGTCAGGCAGTAAACGGGACAAAAACAGGACAGCCAGGCCACTCTGCGCTGGCCTCTGCGATGCACAAGTCCCTCAGCGACTGGTAGTCTGATGCCACTGAGAATCCAGACTGGACTTTCATCAGGCATTGGTTGCTGCAAGGGTCTGGTACCCCGGATATTGGTGGAGGAGGGCTTGTGGAGGTCCTGCCGTCTTAAGGTTTGGCAGGAAGACTGCTCTGACCTCCTTGAATGCGCTGACAGTCACCTGGGTGGCTACTGCTTGGTGGACAGCAGCTTCTTTAAACCAGACGTATCTTGATTCCAGATGTTGGTGCCTGCTGGCTGCAGGGGAGGACAGTCTCTACCCCAAGGGAGATGCTGGCTTCTGGGAGTGCTGACAATGTTGCGGGCCATGTGGAGGTTGCACAGCAGCAGGACGAGTCGGGTCTTTGCAAAATATCTGCGCAGCAGGCAGCGTTTGGCACTAAAAGTCCACAGCAGTCTTAAGTTCTCGCAGGTTCGGCTCTTCAGGGTCCTCTTATTTTTAGTCAGTGGAATCTGAAATTCTGGAAGCCCCTTTAATACTACATTTAGGGGAGTTAGGAGAGTAGTAGCCTACTTACCTTTGGGGTCTCTATGCCCTGGATATGACACCTTCCAGCAGAAAGTGGGCATAATCCTGTCCCAGTGTTCTAAATTCTGCCATCACCAAAAGAACTCTTCAGTTAGTAATAAATGGAAAGTCTATCAGCATTTCTTTGAAAGCTTAATGCAGAATAACTATTCCTGTGCAGCTGAAAAGGGAGAAGTGTCTGAAGCTCACTGCCTGGGTCTAAGGCTGGATAAATACTTCCCACTCTGCAGCCATCATGTCACCATTGAGGAGATCCTACACATCGGTGTTGGCCAGATCCACTGGGAGGGACAAAATGCTTGTTAGAATCTGTCCCCAAGCGTGAGAGTAAGCCTGGTGCTTTGAAATCCTCTTTACAAAGGTATATAGCAAGCCTTGAGCTAGATTTCTAGGTGATAAAAGGGCCAAAAGAGAATAAGGAACAACTGTACAAGGCAAAGCGGACTAGAGGCTTGCTTGGAGAATGCCTCACAGACCCATGATTGTCCAGATGCCATCAGGTCCCAGTAGCCAAGCCAACTTGTAAGAACCGGTGACCAAAGATCACAGATTAACAATTGTGGAGACGCAGCAGTATACCTGCAACTGAAATCTTCCACAACATGGCCCAGTACCCTCAACTGCTCGTTGATTGGTGTATTTTGGGGAGTTGGGGGGTTGGATTATTTTGGCTGATAAGTCAACAGATAGGCTTCAGACCTCGGTGCCTGACAGAATTTCAACTAAAGCCACATAACAAGGAACCAGGGCCCTAAACCTACCACATTAGAGATGCTATTTAGTATTTAATTAAATAGCCACTATGACCTACAGGCAGAGATTTTGTGGATAAACACAATATTTAGGCCACTGAATCTTAAAGTTAAAGTTCATCCGAGTGCCGTTCCATACGAGTAAACTCAGTGCAAGGACAAATTTATCAAATCTAGAGCTTTGAGTGGAAACATTAAACGTATGTTTCACTTAGAGTCTCTAACCCAGAAATCGTTTTTTAGATGCATATTACAATATGTTATTTTTATTGTGGAGATTGATTAATATGTGTGTGGTACCTCACACTTAAGCCTTCGTAACTTTTTTCCAACAAAAAGCTATTTAGGTCAAACTTGCACCAGACTCCCACTTCACTCACCTCCATTCCCTCGTTAGGAAATCTAAAAGTACCCAAGGTTGTGGATTCTGCTGGATGGAAAGAAGAAAACAGGCAAACTATACAATACTGATATTTTACTTGGGAAGGGGGGAGCGAATATGCCTTGAAAGAAGGTGCACAGTTGTAAAAAGTCATGGTCAGCTTACAGTAAGCTTAGAGCCCATCCACGGCTTACCATTTTACTATTGATTGACTTTAGTATAACTCATTTAGTTGCTTATGTGGGCTTCCCTTCCTCGTGTTTGACTGCTCTCCCATCCATGATTTATGTTGCGCTCTCTCTCTCATGTGCTTCTCTCCCCCGCCCCTGGTGTGCATCTCCTCTGTGTGATTTTACACCCAGCGCCAAGTTGCTCTGTCTTGCCAGTTTGCTTATCTTCTGTCACCCCGTGCTCCACATTACTCTCTCCGTGGTGTCCCGCTGCCTACCATGTTGCTTGCCCCCACTCTTGGACTCTATGTTTGTTCTGCACCTCCTCATCCTGTGTTGCTACCCTCACCCATGCTTTCAGTGTTGTCTCTCATCCCAAACCATGTGTTGCTCCCTTCCTCCACTTGCATAAAAAAACAAGGGAAAGGTATAATATCTCCCAAAAACGACAATGCCTGAGCAGAAACTAAATACCTGTACTGTGAACTGTGGTCTAGTACTCTATCGACTTCATTACAGAGTGCCTACATTAATGCCAGAGACCCAGTTGGCATGGAGAAACAAGCCATGAACATCAAAACTAATAAAGGTCTTTAAAACTAACACAGACAAAACTGGCAAAGCTGTTTACACAATCTGAAAGGCTCCATCAGCAGAGCATGTGAAATCACACTAGTAGACTAAGGCCTTGAAACCCTTCACCTTCGTTTCACAAAACTTAAACTGTACCGGAAACTTAACAATAATTAGCCTAACGGAGTGATTTACCTGGTTCTGACTTCAGTGTTACTTGTGATTGACACATCTTTGACTGGTGAGGAGGAGATAAGACACCTGTTTCTGTGGTGCATACATGTAGAACGTTAGTAGGACTACACGAGCACAGGACACATATATAGGGGAACTACATTTGTCAATTGGGGTTGTACTAACACATACCCTAATCTGTCACTTCACTGTAGAATTTAAATGTCCCTATTAGTTATGTGAATATACACTGGCACTCTTTACGGCACTTCCGCAGAGATCATCCTGGTATATCTACACATACCCATACCCAGTACAAATGCCAACATGTACAGCAAACAGCAGCCTCTTAGAGTGTGTGTTACACTGTGCCACATTTACAAACTTGTAATCTTGTTTTCTTGATAGAAATCAACTGGCCTACAAATACCAGAATGCACATGTACATTCTGAACCAAATGCGTCACGCACACATGAATATGGGACTCTTAAGAGCTCTATATCACTGGCAACCAAGTGACCAACCCCTAAGCCATATGGCGATGTGAGCTACTCTGAGCTGTTAGATTACCAATGTAAAATAATCTGCTAACCTCCTGGCATTGGCTCTTTGCATGGCTTGTAATGTCTGTATGTCAATCAGGCCCTGTTTTCACACACTTTGCTGCTGCTCAAACAGTGCTGGAATCTCTGGACTGTGGGATATTGAGATTTGTGAGGCACACTGGAAGAGTATTGCCAACCATGGTCTCCTCTGCTCCCACTCCATGCAAACCTCGAGGATGGCGGGTCACAGCAGGTCATCCAGGCACTGGTGAAGTCATTAATCAGTCCAGGCCTGGTATCCTGATGCCCAATGTTCGTTCCCCTTGCCCAGCTCAGCAATTGAAGTGCGCGGCAGCGGCTTAACGCTAAATTGATGGTGCCCGACTGCAGAATATGCGAAGAGACTCACCAGTTCTTCCATATGTTACAGATTGTTTAGGCCTAGATAAATGGGGAGCCGCACAAGGTGTGAGGCCAGCAGGCACAGCCCTAAGCAGAATGCTAATAGGAGGAGTTGGGATGCTGTGAACCATGAACACCACATGTCGCTGGCAGTTGTAGGCAGCAAAGCGAAAGAAAAGTTTGCGTTTTTACTTTTTCCTCACATGCCTTTACGTTACATTTGCCTGTGGTCTCACAGCCTACCTTGCCTACGTTTAGCAATGATCCAGCCCTCATCTGAAATCTTCCAATAGGAGGGCGAAGACAGGCTGTATCAAGCAAGGGCATGGATGATTGGATGCGCAAACCCTGCTCTGTTTATTCACTAATTGACGAGGGCCGAGACAATCACAGAATACAAATACACACTCATAATGCCGGAACAGTAACGCCGTGGTGGGCCAGTCAGTGAAAGCGGTGGGCCAGTCTGTGGAGACATATTAGGAATTCCCTCAGGCAGTTATATTCGCAGGTATGTTTATTTTATTTTAAACAGTTATCCGAAATTTTGACCGCAAAAGAAGGAATTTATACTCCCGGCCCTCTGAATTAACTGCCGGTGCTGAGCACCGGCACAAATTAAGCACTGAAAATGTGTTTCAAACTGGGCATTTCTGGGCAATAGGCTACTAACATCACACCAGTCCATGCACACTCCTGCCAGGTACCGTATCCCAACCACACATACAGCGCACTCCACCCCTGCACCCCAGAAATCCTCAGCCAGGCCAGGACTGCAGGTGTAGTCTTAATATCAGCACTACATCAACCGTGCAAGGGCAACCAGTCAACATGTCACATGCACAATCAGCATACCACCAGCACAGCCGCCAGCTTCTCACGAGGACAGTCAACATGTCACACACACAGCTAGCATGTTACGGGTGCAGAGAAAGCAAGTCACAGGTGTAGACACAGCATGTCACGGGTGCAGACACAGCCCTCTTCTCACAAGTCAATTGAAAGCCGAGATTCAGGGGTGCAAGGACAACCAGCATCTCGCAGGTGCAGACCTAGAGAGCGCCTCGCAAGTGCTGCAAAGCCTAGATCTCACAACTGTAGGCACAGGCAACATCTCAATTTCCAGCAAACCTTCACAAATGCAGAAGCAGAAAGCATCTCAAAGTGCAGAGGCAGCTAGCACCTGACAGGCGCAGAGACAGCTAGCACCTGACAGGCGCAGAGACAGCTAGCACCTGGCAGAGACAGCTAGCATCTACTAGCATCCTGCACATTGATTTATATACTTGCATAATAACGCCCAAAACCTTTAAGAGAACATCAGGCCAACGAATGTTGTTCGCAACAGCACAGTGAACCCATCCGCCGAACACCGGACATTTTGCAACTTGCTTTTCTATGGTGTATGCATAATTATACATGTGCCACACTTGCCCCATACCATCATCTCCTGAATATTTTTCCTTTTCTCGCAAAATTTAGCCAACCCTGCCACTTAGACTATAATAAAGTAAACAAACTAAACAGTTCACAGAACTTACCCCAGTAAAACAAGCGTCTTCAAATAGGTTGTGCCTCCAATTCTCGCAAAATTTAGCCAACCCTGCCACTTAGATTATAATAAAGTAAACAAACTAAACAGTTCACAGAACTTACCCCAGTAAAACAAGCGTCTTCAAATAGGTCGTGCCTCCAATTCCAAAATTTAGCCAACCCTGCCACTTAGACTATAATAAAGTAAACAAACTAAACAGTTCACAGAACTTACCCCAGTAAAACAAGCGTCTTCAAATAGGTCGTGCCTCCAATTCTCTCAAAATTTAGCCAACCCTGCCACTTAGATTATAA
The DNA here is from genome assembly GCF_964261635.1 of Lissotriton helveticus. NCBI lineage: Eukaryota > Metazoa > Chordata > Amphibia > Caudata > Salamandridae > Lissotriton > Lissotriton helveticus. Next base: position 329,609,997 of record NC_136065.1, on the reverse strand, counting down.
TAAAGTAAACAAACTAAACAGTTCACAGAACTTACCCCAGTAAAACAAGCGTCTTCAAATAGGTCGTGCCTCCAATGAATGTCCGCTGATTCGCCTTCTAAAATGTTCAGTGCTGCACGTTTAAATAGAGCATGCCGCCCTAATTATGCAGCCTTTATGACTAATGAAGGGTGGTGGTGGCGCCAGTAATATGCCTGCTCAATTATCACAGCATGCCGAGAGGCGCCCCACGCTGCTGGAGCACTCAACTGTGCATTAATTATAGTTGAGTGCTCCAGCAGCCTGAGGCGCCTGTTGACATGCTGGGATAAGTGGGCCTCATGCTGTGATAATTGTTGCTGGCGCCAGAGGAAGTGGTGACTCATGCTGGGATAATTGGTCTTGCTGGCGCCTGAGGAAGTGAAGTCTCACGCTGTGATAATTGGTCTGGCTGTGCTTGGGACGTCTGAAGTGCAACAAACGTGCACAAGCTGCTCCACTTTCAAGCACGGCGCGTTCACAGACCTGGGTCGGCTCGTGCCCAGGTCTGTATCTGCTCGCTCACTGCTCTGACTCCCTTGGCAGGGAGCAAGGCAGCTATAAGTCTCGTTGACGGCAGGGCTTCGCCCTGCAACGCCAGCGAGACCTAAAAAGCAAAGCTGTATACAGCGATGACGTGCTGTGCTTCTGTTATAAGCGGTGTGTGTGATAAAAATCTGCTGAACTAATGCAGGACAAATGATTAAAGTACAAATCCAAACAAACATTAGTCACGAATACTTATTAAAATAATGTCGGGATAAAGTCAAGCGGGATTAGGGTTAAAAAAAATGGGAGCCTACACACGATTAGTGGCCCTCACCAGATATGGGCCTTTAGGAGCAGGTATACAAGGAGACTTTACAAGGCCAATGCAGGCAGCGGATTGGTACACAGTCCACCATCTGAGCCCAGGAGTTGGGTTGATGGGAGTTTCCTAGTTTCAAGTAGTATTTTGCAAATAAAGTGAGCCAGTGTACTGAAGTCTGAAGAAATACGGTCCAACCAGTCTGCTAGATGAGACACGAGTTCAGAAGATTAACAAATGACTGAGGCGAGTGCATTGCCAACTCAAATTATTAATGAAACCTCGTTCTGCATAAGTCCTCTACAAAATTCAAAGTATTCTCATCAGAAATGAGGCCAACTTGCATCTGACTAGTAACCCTTCAATAAACAACTGTTTGCTGATATCTGGGTTCTAACATCATTAAGTAGCGGTTAGGCAGCACCACACAAAATTAGCAGTTGTGCAAAATGGATGTTAGCTAGATGCATGTGTTTTTAATGGAGTGGAGTATCACCAGACTCCGTACTTTTGACAAATCTACGAGCTTAGTCCGATTATAATACTAAATTGCTCATGTTTGAGAAAACAGGCCTTTGGTCCAACAAGAGAACATTCGTGCCTGCAGTAGAGCGCCAGATATATCATATAAAAGCTCACTGCACTTTGTTGAAGAACTAAATTCTATGGGCCTGATCAAAGTGGCATTTGTCTTTCAACCCATCTTCCTTGCACGAATGTACGTTTCAGAATAAAAATATATATATATTTTAACACTGCACTTGCAATAATAGTGTATGTAATTTCATAGTTCTGTAACTAGTGACGTTACAACCCAACTCACTCATTCACCCCAGTAAGCGGCCAGTCTGCCCCGACAAACACTAGTCAATAGGTCCCATACGAGTCTAGTTAGGTGGCGGGAAACGCAACATGGCCGAGATTCGTTATTTTCATGCATACCTATACTAACATGCCTCCTTGCATACACATCCCAGAGCGCCACAGGAGGCCTTTGTAAGCACCCAGCCTTATATCCCCTCTGACGGCGAGGGGGTGGGGCTGTCTCGAGCGCGGGGATTACTTCAATGCCTAATCCTGGCTGCTTGATTTCAGTTATACAAAACGCTTTGCAGAACGTAAAATCTGGTCGAAGCTTTTGAGATTTGATGGCTGGGATCGGAGGGGGGACGTAGTCACAACACCAAGGGAGGGTGGGAGGGATTCGAGGGTATGGAGAAAAGGCAAAACAGAGAGGGGAAGAAACATTTGAGGATCCTCAAGGGGGAAAAGTGTAAAAGACGAGGGAATGGACAAGATGACGGGTCGAGGACCAGAGAAAAAAAACGACCGAGAACAGCAGCAAAATGGCGGGCAGGACAAAGGGAAAAGTAAAGAAGTCCATGATGCATTTCGGGGATCGCAGTTTCGCTTCTAACGTTGCATGTATGGACTCACATACCCATAGTGCTCTTGGTGTCCGTCACCCATCACCTAGGGCCACTTGATAGCTGTTTGTCTGTCTCGGATCTCAGGGATATTCTCATGGAAAGATTTGGGGTCGATGCTAGGGCTACCCAGTGTCATCTTAAGGACTTTGTAGGGAAGACCACGAAATATATCTGAATAACTTTGAATTTTACTATGCATTTTCTGCAAATTCAAGCTCCATGGATGTTGCCAAGCATTATTGAATTACATGTTAAAGGATGAGACGGAGAAATAGAATTAGAACAGAGTTAAAGTTCGCTTTCCCAGAGGCCACTTCGAAGATGGGGGTCCTGAGCTTAAAAATATCTCTGGGGCTAGTGTTGACCACATCTTTTTTTTCCTAATGTTGCCACAGTCTGCGCTTTGATTGATTGTGACTTTCTCACGTGCACATATTCATGATCAATTTCTGAGTGAATGCCAGATTGAGGTATGTTGCAGGCAAGCAGAGTGGTGCTGTTTTCAACTCTAAGAATGTTCGGGCCACAAGATTCAGCGTCTGTGATGGGCCGGTCTGTCTGAAATCCCATGGTGCTTAAAATGTACTACTTCAACACACACTAGTAATCTTACTCCTGCGCTGCAAGGTCACTGGCTAGCAGAACTTGAACTGAAAGGGTTAAAATAAACGCCATTTTAAATAGTTACTTCAGAGACGAGCACTTACACACGTTGACCTTCCAGGCACCCGGATCTCATATTTTGCCATTGGCCACCACTGTGTACTTAATATATTTGATCCCATAGTTGGAAAAACATGTGGTTGTGATAACTTTTGCACCTTTGAGTAAAACCCCACTGAGCTACATTACCAACTTAGAGAGCTAGGAGGCAAAGTTCTACTTGAGAGGCTCCGAGGCTGCGTGAACTCTGCTTGCACAACGACCCTTTCTATTAATTCGGCTCACGGAAAGGCAAGCCCTGAAATAATTATTAGGAGTTATTGTTTTTTTGTTTTTTTACCCCCAATAATAGAGGTCTTCATTGGCCATACAAAACAACTTCGTATCTCCCAAATCACGCATTAAAGTACTAGACATCGCATATGGGATCAGTATGAGGGAGGAGTTAATGGGAGGGTACTGGCACTCTTTTAGGAGCAAACAGATATTATGGTAGTGCTTACCAGCACGTCTGTATTTCCATTTAAAAGCACAGGGTGGTGATTACAAGCAGTGCCATTGGGCGAATCTCCTCTTTTATTGGACCAACCCTGTTATCTGAGGACTTGAGCTGTTTTTGACATTCTGCTGTAAAGTGTCTGTCCATTTCCAGACAGAGGGACCAAGCCCTGGTGCAATGCACCCCCACAGGCAGGAGGCTGGTGTTTGTGTGCACCCGCTCGTACAGGAGACTTCCTGATTTCCGATGCGACCCTTATCAGGGAGCTCCTGGCGCAGCGCCGAGAAGCTTCAGGCCGGCGGGAGACAGGGCAAGTCGCCACCCGAGCACAATCTCGGACCATTAGCATCCCCAGTGAGATTCAGCATCCCCCATGAGATTCAGCATCCCTCCTTTCACCCCGTACCTTGCTAAACACCTCCAGGTCATCGTCCTCGTCAAAGTCCAACGCATCAGTGCACAGGGGCAACGTGGCAGGTAGAGCTCCCGGGGGCTGGGCTGGGACGTGGTGACTCGAGGGAGACGGGGGCACTCCCCCAGTAGGTTCAACTCGCTGGACCTCGGGCCGGCTGACATGGCTCCGGGCAGCGACTTCAGTCGTCCAGAGAGCGATTCTGGCGGCTGCCTTCCAGCGCGATGTAAGGCGTTGTGTTCAGGAGGAGGCAGTGATCTTGTGTTTTTTCTCCGTATTTGGAATGACGCCGGTTAGGCTTTATGTTTACCACTGTATGTTTTTTGTGACGTCACTAGCTCGGATAGGCGCCATATATTTGGGGTTGACGCAGATCGGTACGGGATGTGAAAGGATATATATGGGGTGAGAGAGGCACTGGGTGATGGATCTGTTACGTGTGCGTTTGGAATGCAGGCACATATTGTGTTTTGTGGAATTGCAGCAGGCATGACTCGTGCGGGATTTCAAGTTTCATTTCACGGGAAATGGCAGCGCGAGGGGGGGGGCAGGAACAAAGACACGGACAGCTGGAGGGGGGCCGGGAGGGTGGCAGGATACAACCACGCGGGACCGGGACGAGGTTAGCAATGAGGAAAAACATCGGTGTAAAAAAAAAAGTAAACGCCCACAACTTCATGATGGAAAAAAGGGGCGGGGCTTAAAAAAAAAAGACAGGAACGCCCACGAATCTGCTCCGAGATTTATTGACATCATTCTCTTCCAATGGCTAGCCTCCATTTATGGAGCTAGCCAATGGAAGAGAGAGGCGGGTTCAACCCCAATACTAGGAGACATAAGATCTCTCCTGCGGGACTGCGCAAGCGCAGCCTTCGCAGGCTTCGAGCTAAAAATTATTTTTCATATAATACAAAGAGAAAGAAGTACGGCTACTTGGCATATCTTATCAGCACCATAACATGAGTGGTATCTAAAACAGACATGTATGCTGTTCTATTAACCATGCAGCTAATATGGATGTCAATTATTGTAATCAAATCAAGCTCATGTGACATTACTTCTTGGGAAGATTCAGGGCCAAATATCATGATGATGTCACTTCTGTGATGTCATTACTGTCAAAGGCTGTTTGTTGTCGCTTCCGCTACTCCTGGCATCTTGGTGAATTGATGCCCATGCTTTTACCTGCTGGAATTTATCGAGACGGAAACTTCAGGAGTGCTGTATTAGCCGCTAAACTCCAAATTGTGATATGTGCGTTAACAGGAATTACCACATATATGGTGATCCAGGCCGTACGTAACACATTTAAGAGCCGGGGGGTGGAGCCGCACGAAAACTCGTGCCGCCCGGGTCGGAAAGCCCCCACCCCCTCCCTTGCTACGCCACTGGAGTGTGTGGGGTCAGACTCGCAATTAGGCTTTTAAGGGATTTATTTTATTTTATTTATGCGTTTTCATATAGCGCAGACTTTACCCGAAGGCGTCAGAGCACTTCACAATAGGAACAGAAAATTACAAGTGAACAACTTACAAAAGCAGACGTTAAGTTACATGAGGTAAAAGTGACAATTGTGAGCAAACAAAATACATGAGGTAGCAAACAGTGCATTATAGGAGGAAAAAGTGACAAGTGTGCAGGTTACAAAAGAAAATAAGGTACAATTAGAGGTAAAATACTGCAACATATGCTAGACACTCGTAGACAATGGTGGCACTTGTGCAAGTATCAAAGGCAAACAACATGTGAGAGGTAGCAAACTGTGTTAAAAGAGAAAAGTGGCGTGTGAATGTTACAAAAGAGTACTAAACACAGATACAAGGATAATACTGCAATAAATGGCATACACTCCAACCACAAGAACACACTGGGAAGGCACTTCCATAGTCATGAAGAATAGAGTTTTCAGTAATGGGAGGTCTTCCTTCAGATAATAGAGAGGGCGTGAATTACTTTCGGAGGTATCTTTGGAGGAGGAGAACTTTGAGGTCCGTTTTGAAGGCCTGGGAGGAGGTGGTGGTCCGGAGCTGAGGCAGAAGTGAGTCCCAGATTCTCACCGCGTTGCCTGAAAAGGATTGGGCCATCGATTTTTCCTTCTTGAAAGTGGGAGGTTCAAGCAGTAGATTTTCCGCATTACGTGATGGTCTAGAGCCTCCAGAGAGTTTCAGTTTATTCACCAAGTAGCGAGGAGAGTAGGAGTGCAAGGCTTTGTGTGGGATACAGGCAGTCTTGTAGATAGCTCTAGCCTCGATGGTGAGCCAGGGGAGGGTGGATAACATCGGTGTGATGTGGTCGCTTCTTTTGGGCCCATAAATGAAACAAGCTGCTGAATGGAGAACAGATCTAAGGGGGGACAAGTGGGATTTGGGGAGGCCAGTGAGAAGAGAATTGCAGTAGTCCAGTCTGGAGAGGACCAGCGATTGCACCAAGGTTTTAAGGTCCTGCTCCGGGAAAAAGCGATGAATTTCCCAAAGAAGGCGCAGTTGGTATCAAGCAGATTTTACAATGGAATTGATGTGGGAGATAAGATTGAATTTTTTGTCGAGTATGACACCAAGGGATTTTGCGCTGTCGACAATGATGGGTTTATTGTTAAGTAGATTCATCTGATCCATCCATGATTGAACCGGGGGAGGAGAGAGTGAGGAGGAGAGAAGGAGGAATTCAGTTTTGGAGGGATTCAGAATCAGTTGATGAGTTGACATCCAGTTTTGAATGGAGTCGAGAGTAGAGCTTAGGATGGAGAGATCGTGAGTGGAGGCAACCTTGAGGTAGATTTGTGTGTCGTCTGCATAGAGATGGTAGTGGATCCCGGATTTACTTAGGAGATTTCCCAGTGGTTCTAAATAGAGATTGAACAATGTGGGTGCAAGTATAGAGCCTTAAGGAACACCTTGACCTACCGCCACAGGAGCTGAAAGACTGTTCGCTATTTTGATCATTTGGGATCTGTCTGAGAGGAATGAAGCAAACCATTTAAGCACAGTGCCCTCCATGCCCATTCTCTGTTGAAGAGTGTTGAGGAGGGTGTTGTGATTGACAGTGTCAAAGGCTGCAGAAAGGTCAAGGAGAATTAGAAGACAGGACCCCCCCCCCCGAATCGAGTATCCTCAGCATGTCATCCACCACTTGCAGTAGGGCTTTTTCAGTGCAGCAGTTTTGGATATGCTCAGATGTGAGTCCCTTGCTCACTGCACCATCAGTATTCAAGCAAGCCGGGCCGAAGACGGCTGTAATGCCAGAAACCGGTCTCCGGAAGCTTGTTTCCTTTCCAGTAAAGAATTGGCTTGGTAGTTTGGTCTGCCATGTTCCCATGATGCACTGGGCCAAGGTCAGACTAATTTGCATATAGCCGGGTTCTGAGCTGGGATGGTGCAGTGAGCTAAAAAACGGTGATGGATCAAGCCCTGATCTTTTGACTGGGTATGAGTGTTCTGTTTAACTCAGATGCTCTGTCCATCACCACCCCCTTTTCTGAATCGTTTTGGCCACTATAGGAGTGGCAGGGTATGCTCAGATGTGAGTCCCTTGCTCACTGCACCATCAGGATTCAAGCAAGCCGGGCCGAAGACGGCTGTAATGCCAGAAACCGGTCCCCGGAAGCTTGTTTGCTTTCCAGTAAAGAATTGGCTTGGTAGTTTGGTCTGCCCTGTTCCCATGATGCACTGGGCCAGGGTCAGACTAATTTGCATATAGCCGGGTTCTGAGCTGGGATGGTGCAGTGAGCTAAAAAACGGTGATGGATCAAGCCCTGATCTTTTGACTGGGTATGAGTGTTCTGTTTAACTCAGATGCTCTGTCCATCACCACCCTCTTTTCTGAATAGTTTTGGATGAAGCCGGACTGACAATTGTCAAGAAGATCATTGTCCTTAATATGACGAGAGAATTGTTTTGCTACACATCTTTCTGTGATCTTCGCAAGAAAGGGTAGGTTAGTGATGGGGCGGAAGTTGTTGAGGTCATTTGCATCAGCAGTGGGTTTTTTAAGCAGAGGGTTGACCTGCCCAGTTTTGAAGGAGACAGGAAGGGAGCCTTGACAGAGGGAGAGGTTGACCAGAGTGGTCCAATAGGAAAGGGAATGGGTATAGAAGTCAATGGCAATGGCACTGGGAATGGGGTCCAGAGAATGGTTGGAGGGCTTTATTTCTAGGATGCATTTGAGAAGGGCATCTTCAGATTTGGGGTCAAAGTTCTGCCAAATGGCTGAGAATTTGCGCTCCTCTGGAGGGGTAGGATGAGCGACCTGATCCACAAGTGATTTCACTTTTTCATCAAAGAATATAGCGAAATCCGTTGCTTTCTTTGTAGAATCCTCCAACATGGAGGTTGGGGGAAAGCGGTTAGGAATCTTGATGAGATCGAATAGTTTTTTGGGTCTATTTTTGGCTGAGTCAAGGAGGGTTTTGAAGTGCGACGCTTTCCCAAGGAAGATGTGCTTGTGGTACTTGGATCTTCCTGAACGAAGCATGGCCAAATGTTTGGGGAGGGCACTTGCCTCCATTGTTTCCCCAGGAATCTTAGCTGCTTTCTTTCTTCATAGAGGGATTTGTTGAACCAAGGTGCTGAGGGAGAGGGCCCTATCTTTTTGCATTTGAGTGGAGCGACGTTATTGATTTCGGCTGCAAGGACATCTAGGTTTGGGTCTAGCCTTGGAAGTGATAACAAAGCTGATTCACTGAGGGGACCGACATCAATATTTTTAGCATCACGGAATCAGGAGCTAGCCCTCTTAGGTTGGCCAAGAGTTATAGAGTGTGATACGTGAAGAGAGAATGAGATGTGGAGGTGGTCCGACCAGTCTACATGAATAGGGGTAGTGATAGAAAGCATGCCTGCTTTAGAAATAACAAGGTCCAGTATTGAGCCATTAGAGTGTGTTGATTCTGTGCAGTGTTGGATAAGATCGTTTGCAGAGAGAAAGGTGGCCAGCGAGTTCGCAGAAGAGTCATGCGGTACGCCCCAGTGGAGATTGAAGTCAGCCACGAAGGCCTGATTGTCACTTCGCGAGTATTGGTCGCTGATGAAGTCAGTGAGTTCCTCCATAAACAAAGGGCCACTACAAGGCGGGCGGTAAATGACATGGAATCTGAGGAGTGAGTGGTGGTGCAATTGAAGCTCAAGAGAAAGGCATTCAAAGGTGTGGAAGGAGCTGATAGGAGCAGCCTTAAGTTGAAGGGAGTTTCTAAAGATGCCTGCAACACCTCCCCCAATGTTGTCAGTTCTGTCATTCCTAAATATAGAATAGCCTGTGGGTAATAGGAGATCAAACATAGAGTGAGAGGTATCATTGAACCAGGTCTCTGTGAGGAAGATCATGTCAATATTGTGAAGGGTGATGATATCGGAGATTTCAAGTTTGTGTTTAACTGCAGATCTGCAGTTGTGGAGCAGACAGCGCAGCTCTGTCAAGACTGTTTTGGTGACGGGTCACTTGGGCTCTGAAGGGTGATCGGGATATTGTACTTATGCGGGGGTGCTCGGGAGGGTTAAGGTGGATGCCTGGTTCTGACAGAGGAGATGGTTGGAATAGTGTAGATAGTAGGGTTACTAGGGGATGCAGGTTGAAGAAGGGTGGCATTCAAGGGCTTGTGTGAGTTAAAGTTTGCGGACGACAGGTTGAGCTTGGCTGTATTGGGGTGAGGGGGCGAGATGCATCTCGTGGGAAGTTGGGAAGGAGTAGAGGTGCATGGAAAGGTGGAAATCTTGGAGCTTAAAAGTGAAATGGCAGCTACAAGCTGGGAGATGGCGGTGATAAGAGAGTCTAGCTTATTTTCCAGAGAGAGTAAGGCAGAGCACGGAAGGTTGGGTGGCTCGATGGAAACAGGAGGGGGTGGAATTGGTGGTGGAAGGCAGGGAGAGGTGGGGGGACAGGATGTGAGTTGGTGTATAGGGTTCAAGAGTGGGGAAAGGTGTAGGTTGAGAGTGGGAGTTGGTGAAACGGAGGTGAAGGGAGAGTTGTCTTTGTTGGCGTTGCAAGAGGGAGGGGAATTAAGGACATATTTAGGGGGAGATGGGTGCGGAACAAGGCGGTAAGGTGGAAGGAGAGGGGAGGACTGTGTGGAGACATGGGAATGTAGGAGGTTTGGGAGGGAAAGAGGCGATGTGGTTGTAGAGGTCCTGTCAGCTAGGAGAGGTGGCGGTGAGGGAACGGGCATCTGGTAGAGTGAGGGGGGTTGAGAGAAAGGGAAGTTGAGGAAAGCAAGTGGTTCTGCTGGGCCCGAGGGAGGGAAATGGAAAGGGTTAGCAAGGGGGGAAAGGGAGTAGCACAGCATTGCTGGAGGAGTGGGAGGGAGGAGAGAGATGCAGTGACTCTGAAGTGAATTGTGCATTCTAATGCGGTTTCCCACTTTGTTGCCTGTCTGCCTCCTCTTCGGTCTCACAAGAGGTCCTCTTGGGTTGCTTTGCTGTCACGCGGCAGTGTGAACTCACAGAGCTGGTTTGTCGCCAGGGCTTCTCCTACTCCTGCTGCTGAGCAAGCATTTAGTACGCCTCCCACTCAGAAGCTGATTACTTCTCTTCATTTAAGCTGCTAATCTAGGCAGATGGGGAGCTATTGATCCAGCTTCAGAACCTGGGTGAGCAATCAAGCACCGAGAACATTTGGAAGGACGGCTCGGGGAGCAAAGGCGGCAGGGGTCGTGCCTTTTTGGAAAGGAAGCTGGAAAGTTTCAAAACATTGTCCTGTGGAACAGAATGTAGATGTGACACCATATTAGTGTCACCTACTGAGTGCTACATATAGAGCCACAGAGCAAACCTTTGTAAACTGAATTTGTTGATGGTGCAGTTGGTGTGGGTTGTCCTCCTTCAGTCAGTCAGTCAAATATTCTTTATTCGGTTAATTTCCATAACCATAAAAGAGTACATCAAACATACAAATAAAATAATAAATAACCAGTCTCTAATTAAAATTTATTCACATTAATAATAATATTACAGAGAGTCAAAAGACAAAGTGCCCACGTGCCAAAGTGCATTCATAAGGGGATAATAAGTCTCGATATAATCCATACAGAATGAGCAACATACAATACACATAAAACCATTTAAGCCTATCAAAAATCACCATACATCAATAAATAGCATATGAATTCATATTAAACCCATAAGGCCCAATGAATAAAGTGCATTGTGCAAAATATATATGCATCATCACCAGGTAGGCGGACATGTTTATAATTTTCCTACTTGTTTACGTAAACAAACTGCAGTGGAGATACATTTGTAAACCATTTGACATATATATATATATATATATATATATATATATATATATATATATATATATTCAGTTTTCAAAAGCTTTAGGTGAAACACGGCAGACCTGCATTTCCTGCGGTTGTGTTCCTTCAATATATCGGATTTCAGATCATTTCTAGAGACCCTTCTCCCACATTTGAGTGCTCACCTTTCACCGGAAAGCGTTGAGGCATGATTGCAAAATGATGCACTTTCTTCACAACTTCGATAACATTGGCTACACTATATATGTCACTTCATAAATATGGGTACGAAATTTCACATGGTGCACTATTTTTCAGGAGTTGTGCAGCATTTTTCTTAACATGCTTTTCCAAAGTAATTTTTCAGTCACCAGGTACGAGGTAAAATCTACTTGAAAGGGGGAAGGGTGGGAAATCAATTCTCACGATGTTAGGCCAGAAACGGCAGAACCTAGGCCGATTTTAAGTGCTACTGCAAACACTACAGAAACCTTGCAGGTCTGTACATTGCTCCGAGTCCATTCTTAGAGGTTTAGTCCCGAGACAGCAAGGGCAATGATATCATGGAACAGTTTATGAATATAGATGAGCAAAAGCCTTCATGTGATTCATGGAACAACAAGCATAGCAGTAAATGCCCCTGGCATCAGGGACCCAACTTCAGCAATAGGTCCCCAAAGTACACCACGGAGTATCATTTAGGTATTAGACCTCCATATATTTTCAAAATGCAATCACTTTGTTGCCGAAACACCAGCTTACCTGTTTGAGAAAATACACACATTTTGCTATTAAATATCAATGGTGTCATGTTGAATAAATAAACATAGTTCCATCAAGCAAATGTTTGTCATGGTTATTAAACACAATCATTTTTGTTCAAAATAGCAGCTTTGAATTTTTAGAAATCAAATAGTCGGGCCCCGAACATAAACCGGTCATTTTCATCAAGTTCTGACAAACGTCCAAACATGATGCTATATTCTCATCAACTACCAAGGATGCCTGTGATAGATATGGGATTTCGATTACCATTATGACTTGAATGTCCAAAATTGTCTTGAGAATTTTTCACAATATGTCAAAGATGGCCAGCATTACGTCAGGGGTAGACAGTATACTGCTAGAGATACCCAGAGTAAAAACTCAAAACATAACATAACATGTATTTGTAAAGCACACGTTGACCTGAATAGCAGATGTTTATTGTTACCCACCTCAATGAGACACATTTTATCTACCTCAGAATGATGAAAGGCTGACCGCACCAGCCGGGATTTTAACCTGTGACCATGAGGTCAAGCAAAGGCCCCTGGTTTGCATTCCCACAAAATTAAAAAAATGCAGAACATTATAACAAAGCCATATTGATGCCAGGCATGGGTTCCATCTTGCCAGGGATGCACACATCGTACCAATGATAGACATTATTACGACTTGTTCAAGTTCAAGTTCAAGTTCAACAATTTGTATAGCGCACTACTCACCCAGAGGGTCTCAAGGCGCTTGAGGGATGGGGGGGTATTTTACTTATCGAATATCCAAGTTTTTAGTTGCTTTCTGAAGGAGAGGTGGTTCTGTGTAAGGCGGAGGTGGGTGGGGAGAGAATTCCAACTCTTGGCCGCTAAGAAGGAGAAGGATCTACCTCCCATGGTGGATCTATGGATGCGTGGAATTGCGGCGAGGGCTTGATTGGACGATCGCAGTTGTCGAGTGGGGGTGTAAAAGGACAGGCGCGTGTTGAGGCATTCGGGTCCTAGGTCGTAGAGGGCTTTGTATGCGTGGGTGAGGAGACAGAACATTATTATCTTGTTGACGGGGAGCCAGTGGAGGTCTTTCAGGTGATCAGAAATGTGATCTTGGTGGGGGATGTCTAATATGAGTCTGGCTGAGGCGTTTTGGATGCGTTGGAGTTTTTTCTGTAGTTTAGCTGTGGTTCCGGCGTAAAGGGTGTTTCCGTAATCCAGTGGGCTAGTGACCAGTGCGTGGGTGACCGTTTTTCTTGTTTCGGTGGGGATCCAACGGAAGATTTTTTTGAGCATGCGTAGGATGTTGAAGCATGATGATGAGACGGCGTTGACTTGTCTGGTCATCGAGAGGGAGGAGTCCAGGATGAAGCCCAGGTTACGTGCGTGGTCCGTTGGTATGGGTGCAGTTCCCAGGGCCGGTGGTCACCATGAGTCGTCCCAAGCAGAGGGGGATGAGCCTAATATGAGGACTTCCGTTTTGTCCGAGTTCAGTTTTAAACGGCTGTTCTTCATCCACTCGGCTACATCTTTCATTGTGTGCAGCCCATCTGACCAGCGATGGCCCCAAATTTATAAGAAAGGCCACCATTATGTCAGTGTGCACATTATGATACAGAAGGCCATAATAATCCCACAATATTCCAATAAATACCCACTTTATGCCACACATAGCTTCTATCATGCCAGAGATGTTAGAATGGCCTCCATCATGGCAGAGATGGCCAGCATATCTCAAGGACACCTGATTCTATTAGAGGAGAGGAAAATGGCAACAGGCACTGAAAAGTGTGCACACACACACACACACAGGCACAGACACACCCACCCATGCACACCCATCCATACACACAAGGAACCATGCCCACTCATGCAAATGCAGTCACAGACATACCCACCCATCCACACTAGAAACCATCCACACAAATACTCAAACTTTTTCCACTCAAATACCTACTTTTAATGTATTGTAGAAATGCAATCATTTTGTTCCCAAAAATCAACTTGTTGTTTCAGAAAAGACATGCATTTTATTATCAAATTCACATTTTCCATTTTGGATAAATAAAACACAATTACCCTCAGGTCCCTAGGTACTTATCCAATTCATTACGTATGATGATCTGTCATCTCCCTGACAGAAAACAGAACACAAGGAATGCTGGTTCCCCTATCCTAACCCCACGCACCGAGAGTACATAAACTGTACCCAGCATTCATTCTGATTCTTTTTTCTGTCTGCCAACAGAATGGGATAAGGGTTTGCTGGGCTGCTCATGCTGGCCGGGAGCAGTGGTTGGGCGTTCCTGCTCGCGGCCATCTTCTTTGTGGTATCCGTCTCCCGGTCTGCGAGGCTTGCCGGGACACGTGGTGAGGTGGAAGTCCGACCCTTAGTGGCTGGGGTGTTTCTGGGTCGTCGTCGCATCTGCCTGACGGTCGCCCATGATTGGCAGACACCAAAATTGTTGGTTGGCACGTCGGAGTTGGGAGGGAGTGCTCCAGCAATGCCTGGTTTCTGAGGAATTCGAAGAGGACAGGCGGGCTTGGTCCAGGCACTCCGGCCACATTGCTTCTCCCTCAAAGACGCGGCTAGTGAGAGACTGTCCTTTAAGCCTAAATCTCCCTTTTGCTCCTCTACCAGGAAGCAGTCTCAAGGACGGTTTACTGCACAACGGGGGTCAGGATAGGAAGGCAAAATCCCCCCTTCCTAAGCCTCATTCCTGACTATCTTATAGGGCACAACTTTGTGGTAGACATTCCTCTCTTGCACTTCCACCAGGCTTGGGATCAGTCTACTTCCGACACCCAGTTTAGGGAGGTCCCTTTGGCATCCAGTGTCCGTCCGACTCCTTGGTCTTCCAGGAAGATGAAGCTGGTGGCTCTGGTGCATGGGAGTCATTCTCTGCTGCAGAAAGGAGTCATTCAGGTGGTCCCCCCTTGGAGGTGGGGGATTGTTCAATCATCTTTCTGGTGCTGAAGATTACGGGGGCTGCAGGCTGGTTTTGGATTTGAAGGCTCTGAGCCAGTATGTGTTGCATCTCGCCTTCAAGATGGAGACCCTACAACGGATTTTCCCATTGGTGCTGAAGGACCATCTGAAGTGCACCTTTGACTTGGAGGCTGCGAACTATCATGTGCCCATTCATCTTCTCTTCCAGATGTTTCTGAGGTTCTGCATCAGAGAGGTGCATTACCAGTTTCTGGTCCTTCCTTTTTGGCTACAGTCAGCATCCCGGGTGTATACCAAGGTGATGGCTCCTCTGGTGACCTCTCTTCATCTCCTAAGCATTCTCTTGTATCCTTATCTGGATGATTGGCTCCTCTATGTTCACTCAGAGGAGCTGATCCTTGGGCATCTAGAGATAGTGTGTGCCTTGCTCAAGGCACATGGGTTTCTCCTGAACTGGGAGAAGTGTCAACTGGTGCCCTCTCAGGACATGATGTTCATTAGGGCCCTGTTCTGAACCGACCTGAGCTAAGTGTTCCTGTCGGGTCCATGGATCCGGGTGCTTTGATCCTTGGCTGTGGAGGTGATGGGCAAGTCCTGTCTGTCTGTTTGCCTGTAGTTGCGGATGTTGGGGTACATGTTGGCATGTGTATTTCTGGTTTCACCTCTGACCTCTGTGTCTGTATCTGCTGTCAGTTTGGGATCCTAACTCCGGCAACTTTGAACTGGTTATTCCTTTGGCCCCTGAAGTGTGCCAACAGCTGGAGTGGTAGACTCTGGTGGCAATCTTTAGCAGAGTGTGCCGTTGCTGCCAGACCCCGTTGGTGTTGAGTACGGATGCCAGCACATTTGGTTGGGGGGCAACTCTACGGGACAGGTCCTTGCAGGCCCACTGGTCTCTGAGGGAGGAGCGGAGGTCCTCTAATTGGAGGGAGCTGATGGCTGTTTCCTGGGCTTTTGGGGGGTTTCAAGCCTTGCTGTACTGGCGCAACCTGTTGGTGCATTCGACAACCAGGTTACTGTGGGATATTTGAAAAATCAGGGGGGTATTCGGACCCAGTCCCCCAAAGCAGTGGCTCAGCCATTATTCCTCTGGGTTGAACAGCACCTTCTGTCGCTGTGAGCTGTGTATGTTTGGGGGTGGACAATGGGGTGGCAGATGCCCTCAGTCAGTTCTTCCCTTCCTTTCATGAGCTGTGTCTTCCCAGGGAGGTTTTTCAGCAGATCTGCAGGTGGTTTGATGCGCCCTTCCTAGATCTTTTTGCTACCCGGCACAATGCTCAGGTTCCTTGGTTTTGTTGACGGGCTCCTCAGGTGGGAGCATAGGGAGTGGATGCCGTGATAGTACCTTCACCCAAAAGCCTGTGGTATATCCGTTCACCAATTACTCTGATTCCCCAATTTCTGGTGCATCTCCAGAGCGAGTCCCGAATGGTGATTGTAGTGGTGACTTTTTGGACCTGTTGGTCATGACTCTCCAGTCTCCAGCTGGCTGTTCAGGGTCCATGGATGGTGCTGTGTTTCCCTTCTCCTCTGCGGGCTGTCCCATTTCTGGCTCTTCCGTGGCTCCATCTCTCAGTCTTGAAGTTGAGTGGTGGGGGTTGCAGCTCCAGGGACTGCCTCGACACCTAGCACTTGCTATTCAGTAATCCTGTCATCCTTCCACTCCGAAGTCCTATGAGAGGCATTGGGGGAATTTCGGCAGTTTTTGTGGTTCCCTCTATCTAATTACATTGAAGTGTTCCCTAGAAGTGGAGCGGAGTGTTCCCCAGAAGCTGGTTCTGATGCTTCTGGTGAAGATTCTTGGCTCTTCCGGGGACTTGGATTGATCCCTGTTGAACGTGAAGCAGGCTCTCTTGGTGTATCTGGATCACACTTTTTAGAAATCTGAGCTTTGTTTGTTTCTTTTGGGTCAGCTTCGAAGGGGGAGAAGGCATCCTCACTGTCCATTAAGCGATGACTAAAGCTGGTGATTGAGATGGATTATTCCCTGGCATGTGCCCCTCCGCCGGCTCTGGTGCTGAGCATTCCATGGGGTAGTGGCGGCCTTGTGGGCTGAATTGGGTGGAGTGTCCATTCCTGAGGCGTGTCGGGCAGCTAGGTGGGCTTCCTCCAATACTTTTGTTGCCATTATCGCCTCCAGAATGTTTTGAGGAAGTATGTCAATGTTGGGTAAGGTGTGTTGCAGGCTGTGTGCTTCTAACTCTCTTTTTCTTTTCTGTACCTTGTTTGAATAAATTCGCTTGGGTGCTGCTTTAAGTGTGGTGTCCTGGGTGTGTTTTTTTCTTTTGGGTACGGAAGGCCGGTTGTCTGGTTTTGGTATTCTCCATAAGTAATGAATGGGATGAGGACCTAGGGACCTCGAGGTAATTTTCTATTACTTACTGACAATCTTCATAACTCCTGGTCCCGTGGTCCTCGTCCAATTCATTATGGCCCTCCCTCCTTCCTGAACGGCCGGTCTTTCTTTGAGGGCTTGGTAGTTCAGAACAAATGCTGGGTAAGTAGGGCTTATGTACTCCTGGTGGTGGGGGGGGTTGAGGTGGTGGTTAATCCAGTGTTATTGGATGTGGAGTTAGTCTTGCATGCACAAGCGAACGATTCCATGCATTTACCCCTCTTTGTAGTAGATTACATAAATAGGAGATAGGTGTTATCACTAGTGAGGCGTGGCTAAGATAGGTATCTGAGTTCATGCAGATGTTTGGTGGGGTTAATAGATGAGCTAGAGAAGGCTATGTATCATTAAATTCCATGCACATGGCTTTCAAAAAGGAGAGATTGTGACCTGTGAAATGAGTTGTGCGCAAATTGCAGAAGTACATTAATAGAGATTATGACAAACTTACCAGTGATTTGTAGAAGGTGTGCCCAGAGAGAAAGGCATTTAATGTAAATATTAGTTTTTTATGCCGGATGTTATGAATAAAGAGGACGATTTTTGAGACAGCATGACATTTAAGTATAACTCCAGACAGAAGAAACATTATTTGTAAGTGAAGATAGGGCTGCATTCAGTACTTTTGATAGGCAATTGAACTGGGGGAGGAGTCTGTGTGGTGCTAGGCTACCACTAGACTACCATTTCAGCGAGGACGGCTGATCGGCTTAGGGGCTGAAAGTTTTAAATAATGGCAGACTGCAAACCTTGAAAGGAAGTCCTGCAAATGTTGGACCGGATATCTTCTCAAGTTTGGCTTGTACAGCACAGTGGTATCCATTTAGGACATCTCTGGTTTAAAATGGAAAAAGCTGGTTGATGAGTACAGCTTCCCCAAACATTTAAGGTGTATTAGTACATTGGAATGTGGGGAGCTCCATTAAAAACAATGGAGTGCTTTTGGCTTTTAATGGCCCGTAGAAGCCCGAAGATCCAACATTCCAATGTTGTCGTTCACAGCTGTTGCTTTGAACAAAGGCCTCAAGGAGCCAGAGGGGATTTCCATCCCCTCAGCCTCCATGAGGCCTTTGTTTTATTTGTTAAAACATTCTGACCTTTGGTGGCCAAATGTTCCAATAGCCTTATAGCCCTTCGTAGCTGGGCTATACCGGCATGAAAGTCCCGCTCCCTCCTTAAAGGTCCTCGCCTTTGGTTCAGGACTATAACTAAGCCCGGGCGGGGCCGGAATAGTTGCTCTACGCGGAGCTCCACGGTTGGGTAAAACTCTGTGGAGCTCCACACCTCCACCCCCCCTCAATAAATATTTTTTAAAGAAATATAAAAAATTAAGGTCAATTAAACGCACTTACCTTTATCACGGCATCTCTGGGTTGCCCTCTTCCTCCTCACCGTGGCACAGGCGCAGTCCTACCATGACGTACGCCTGACGTAGGGGATTCTGCAGGACCACAGTGGGGAGGAGGAGGGCAGCACGGTGACGCTGCGATAAAGATAAGTGTGTTTAATTTGCCTTAATTTTAAAAATATGTATTGAGGGGGTGGAGGCGGGGAGGGTCCGGCTCTGAACTCCGCTTCACTGTGGAGTCGGAGTTTTCCATAAACTTTGCGTTCTCAACGGAACGCGGAGTATGCAAAAATCTGCAAGCTATGCCAGCGGAGTGGAGTTCTCTGCCCACGGTTAACTTTAACGCTAGAGCGTGCCTTGAATCGCCGGTGTAGCCTGCTAAGGCCAGCTTTATTGACTGCTTTCCTCTGGCTGGAGGAAGGAGATACAGACACTGACATTCATTGAATACATTGTTAGCAAGGAGATGCTGATTAGACTTTCTGAAGCACTGCTCTTTGGTATACGGCGATGGTCAGTGGTGGAACTGTAGATTCTGTTGTTTAAGGTGAAAGATACCTTTGGGTGAGGCTCAGTCTTTTGTCTTCCCTGATGTGATTTCAGTTGGACTGATGTCACGGCAACCTCTTTGTGGCCCTGTTTTGGGTGCTGTAATATTGTAGGCCGAGGGGTGTCCCAGGTGATCCCCTGGCTTTGCGCAAGTTATTGGTTGCAACCAGAGGAGCTAAATAAATGGGTGGCACCGGTATTGGGCAGTTCTGTACTAGAGTATACTGCCACGCTGCCACCTATGCTTCCCGCTGGCAGCCTACATAACAGGTGCTCCAGACGGTAGACTACCCTGCTCTGAGGGATATCCCTACACAAAGGCTGTGTCTGCAGAACCAGATTGCAGCATGTACTCTTTAGAAACATTTATCACCATTGATATAAAGCACTCCAAGAATTTGCTAAACTAGCAATAGTAAAAACCCAAAATGTGGTTAAAAGGTTTTAATTGATGGATGGTCTGACTTTCTGGATATTTGTATTACAAAGGGCTTTAGTTATATACTCTACATTTTAAAGAATATCTGTAGCTACGGTTATTTTTCTGCACTTCCTCAGCAGAGTCGCTTTCCAGGGCACAAGCTGTGCAGCCTTGCGGCATAAGAACTCTTCGCATCTACAGAGGGTCCTCGAGAATATACATAATTATTGTAAGTCGCCATTAACACACTGTACTTATTATTGGAGCTGTGATTTGTAAAGTATTTAACTTTTCTTAGAAAATAATTGAGCAACTTGGCTCTCCGAAATTATGTTGTTCTCGCATATTATTTTAAACGCGCTGCACCCTTGTTTCGCATTAAATGGGGGCCTCTAACAGCCTGAAATAAGTTAGCATACGCCTAATGTATCTGTAAGTGCTCTTAAGCTGCAAACCCGAAGACCCCATGACCCGTGCAACACAATCATTTCAAGTCCCAGACAAGTAATTGGATCATGTCCCTCATTTAACAGCTATTCAAACGTAGTTACTATTAGGTTTTTCTAAAAAAAAA
Organism: Lissotriton helveticus; assembly: GCF_964261635.1. Lineage (NCBI taxonomy): Eukaryota > Metazoa > Chordata > Amphibia > Caudata > Salamandridae > Lissotriton > Lissotriton helveticus. Next base: position 329,589,959 of record NC_136065.1, on the reverse strand, counting down.
AAAAATTTAAAAAGCGTATGGAATGCTTCTGTGCATCTGAAGTCTGTCTTTTTTCCAATATAATCCCAATGCCCCTTGTACTCTCCATATCCTCTCCAACTACACAGCAAGCCCGGCAGACTTAAAAAAAACACTAAACAACTTTCTTTATACTTTTATTAATGCGCACAATAAAGGAATATCCTTTTCACACACCATGACAGAATCATTACAACAGGTGTTTGCCATATATAAAACCATGCTTAGTCCACAAACAAAAGTACATTAGAACGTCCAGCCGGTTTACATATATTCCCCCACTCCCAGGGCATTCGAAATAATGCATTTGATCGTTTCTTACGGACCCGGCAGACTTCACGTGAATGTTTGCTGTAATCGGGTCTGACATCATTGACAAGTATATCAGGAATAGTCACAATTATGTTAGTAATGCCCCAGTATGTTGAACATAGGCAGAATTTTCCGGAGATGGACCATATCATGTCAGAGATGCCCGAAAAATACCATGAATAATCACCATTTATGTCACGTGTGTATTATTCCAGAGTGGGCACAATCATACTGTAGAATCCCACAAGATGTTAGGAATAATGCCTTGGATGGAATTCATCTTGCAAGGATGCCCACATTATATCAAGAACAATCATCAATATACCTGGAGTAGGCTTCATCTTGCAAAAGATGCCCCCATTACAGTATGAATGGCCATCATTATGCCAGGGCTAAAATGATGCAAAGGTGGCACAATCAAGACAAAGATATTCAGAATATGCAAAGAAGTGTTACTAATATGTTTGATATACACACAATCATGCTAAATATGCCCAGAATGTACAGAATGCCTTAGCCAGACTGGTCCTCGACCTCCCCCGGCACAGCAACATCAGTCAAAACCTCAGCGAACTCCGCTGGCTCCAAGCAGACAGAAGAATAACCTTCAAGCTCCTTACCCACACTTACAAGGCCCTCCACAACATCGGATCAGCATACCTGAACAGCCACCTCTCCTTTCACGCACCCAAAAGAAACCTCTAATCTGCCCAGCTCGCACTGGCCACTGTCCCACGGATCAGCAAGACCATCACCAGAGGAAATTCCATCTCCTCCCTTGGTGCCAAGACCTAGTATACCCAACCCCTCCACCTCATACTATCTCACACGCTACCCCAGTTCAGAAACGACCTCAAGAATTGGCTCTTCGAATTACTGTAGCACTTTGATGGATCTGCTCCCCACCTCCCCCCCAGTGCCTTGAGACCCTCACAGGTGAGTAGTTGCGCTTTACTAACCCATGATTGATTGATTGATTGATTGAGGAGGGTCTCTATCATGGCAGGAATAGCTACTGTATGCGAAGGACACTTGAAGCTGTGGGTGGTGAAAGAAGCAACACAATGCACAAACATGCAGGCACATACACACAAACACACACACACACATACATAAGCATACAATCACTCTATCACCAGAAAAGAAACTCACCCAACTGCAGTGCCACATTATACCTCTTAGCCTCTTCCTACTTTTCTTTCTCCTCCTACTCTGCTCCCTGCTCCTTTTCACTTCTTCTTGTCAGCAAGTCAGTACCAGTGAGAGCCAGCAGCTGCCTAGGAAAAAACACAGCACCTTCAGACTTCCAACCTTGCACAGCTTGCACTGAGGTGCAGAAGTGTGGAAAGGCGGGATTTTACCTCTAGAGTCTGCTTGCCATTCTCCAGAATCCCGTCACAGGTCGACTAGACCTTTTTACCTGCCATAGAATGAATTAGGCAATCTGTCATATGAGAATAAACAAAATTTAGAACTCCCGATTACTTTCCCCAAGGACCACTGACCAAAACTGAGTTTGAAGGTTTATTACATAACCAAAAATAACTGAAGGTACAAGCACCTCAGCAAGAGGTTCAAAAGATAAACAGACACTAATATAAACATAATCCTACGGAAGAGCCTCAAGCGACTGATGAATAATACAAGGATCAATTCCAGAACCATCAGACTGAACAGGATTGCTATAACCTGAGCTCTGGTACTCATCGGACTAATAGACATATATTCAAATTAATCTGTCCCTACACTATACTAAGTGACATCCCTACTCAACAATAACCCAACCTAACCAAAGGTGTCAGCAGTGGTGACTTCAAAGAAGTTCACTCACTTCTCTCCAAGACTAGAGAATCCTCAGTCATAGCTAAGCTCTTTGCCAAGACCAACCACTCTCTCTGACTCCTCAGCCCATCTGCTCTGCCTTCCCCCTCGGGGCACTGTCCCTAATACAAAACCCCACGATGTGAACGACACGCCTTCAGGTACGCCCCTCTCGAAGGTGTTAACTTCCAAAATTTTCCAGTATGGCTCTGATCTATCTTTGTCCAGCCGATGTCCTTGGGTCCCAGACTCTTCATCGCCTTTAGTTGCTTCTTCAAATTCCTGGTCTACTCCTCCATGTCTGGGTCTAGCATTTCTAACTCTCATACACAATGGGCCCTTCTACTCTACAATCTACTTGGCGATGCACCTGTAAAGAAATACATTTTCATTCGGCTCGCATTTTACCAATGTTGCAATATTTTCTAAAAGCATCTTTTACCAAACAATTCTACAGTTTAAATGCTTAAGCAAACAGTTTCGATCAGGCCTGCACAACTTCCAAAACTAGGCCTCTGCTTGATTCTAGGCCTAACGTTTACATGGACATATCACTTAATTCTCTAGGCCTCTTCCTTTAAACAAGCACATTTTCTTAACTCAAGCTAATTATCGAGTACATAACACATGATTATATGTTCAATTAATCAATCCAAAGGCACATTTAGTGAATCAGTTTAAACCCTCTTATCTTTAGTTAAAGATTTCATTTTAAAAGCATCTCTATATTGCAGTAAGTATGAATTTGCACTTTGTAACGTTGGTTCTGCACCTTTTCTGATACCAATTCATTCTAGTACTTTGTCATACATCGCATCTAAACATGATTAAAAGTCCTCTATATATACGGGTGCTGACTACTTGTACATATGCTGCACCCCTACAAATTTTACTGTAAATGGCGCTCTCTCAGTTCCCCCCTTTGATGACCCGTGTCATCACCACCCTCACAACGTCTTCAGGGTAAGAACCAACTAAACTGAGCTTGTGGCCATTTTCCCTCGCTTGAACGATTCCAACGCTCTCAGACTGCGGTATTGACTATCCTGAAGCCTCTCCATTCGCATCTCTTGCGCTTTCATTGATCTCGCCAATCTATTAGACTTGTACCATTTGTACAATCTCACTAAACCCCACAATCCAATCACACATGCCACTGCTATGATAAGGGGTTTCAATACAAATCCAAGGAAACTCTTTCCCAAATTGGCAAACCAGCTTCCGACTTTTCCAAATCCCTTGCCAACCATTTCCCAAGCATTCTCCTGCGTCAAATCCTCAATCTCATAATGTATTGCAGTAATATTGCTTATACATTTCTCCAGATCCTTAGAGTTGTCTGGAATGTAAGTACAACATTCCTGGACCTTCAAACGCTTACAGACCCCACCCTCTTTTGCTAGGATGACGTCGAGAGCAAGACGGTTCTGTAAAACCATTGTCCTGATCGACAACATCTCACCCTCAACCAACACCAAGGACTTGGCCGTATTCATTGACAATTCATCCACTACAGTTGCCAACTGCCGTATCTTTATGTCATTCAAAATGACACCCAACATAGGTATCGCTGCTCCAAACACATCTCCCACAATTGCTCCAGCACTTTCCCCTCGCTTTACCCTCCTTTGAGACCCTCCCTCTAAGAGTTCGAAATCCTCTGTATGATAAATCTTGGGAAAAATAATTGCTAGATAACATGTTCCATACCACTTCTCTGGCAATCTCACATACGCATTCCTTCCGCAGACAAAATACACAGTGGGGATCACCTGGACCACACTCTTCAAGAAGTCCTTTGTGTAGTACTCTAATGTGAAGGTGTGTTCACATGTAGTATGACCCACATACACATTCTCATAATACGTCTGTGGTCGGTGAAGGCACAACTTCCCCTTTTGTACTTCATCTAGAGCTATTGGACCAAAACTCCCTCTTGACTTATGCTGCTTCTCTTCTTCGGTCCAATCTACCTTGCCTTGCCCTGAGTCTCGCAACTTTTTCTGTTTAGTGTACCTATCTTCTACTTGTTTAATGAACTTCTTCTCTGTCTCAGACAATAAACATGTCAAGTTGTGTCGATGTGCATACGGGGTGTCTAGCTCTTGAGTGGGAATGAAAAAATATCCAAGTCTGTCCTCTGACTTATAATAATCCCACTTATTCAAATGCTTGTAATTCGGGACTTCTGGTAACACAGCATCATAATTTGAAAAGAAATATTCAAAGTGATTTCGCCCATAAAGGATACTAATCAGCAAACTACAGGATATTCCATATGTCAATGGAAGGTGATGGTATCTAATACCCTCATCTACTGAAGCTGGTAATTGCATGCACACATAACAGTCTTTCGCATCCATCGCCTCAATGTATTCCTACAACAGCTTTGCATACGCATTCTGCCCAAAATTTCCTTTAGACAGATCAGTGTGTAGCCTACGACTTTCTGCAGCCAGTATGGCTTTCTCTCTTCGCTCTCTGTCTTCTTTTTGACTAGGAGTGGTAGGTGTCGGTGTCCCCACAGCCTTCTCCACCTGTTCGTGTGGTACAAAATAAGAAACTAAGACTACTATAGCTATAAGGAGTATCACTCCTCCTAAAAGAGTGCCCACTATGCACTTGGCTCTACGATTCGGGTTTCCAGGCGCCATGGTCTCAGCACAAAGTAGTTTGTTCTCGGAAAGCACCCAAAGTCTCTTTCTTTATTATTTGAGTCTCTCGTACCACTTTGGAAAGCGGAAATCCCCTTTTCAGTTCTTCTTTTATTTCAACAACAGACAACTTTAACCCTGCTCCATCCTCTGTGGAAAGTCCCTAAATTTATTCTTCTTCCACTCGGCTCTAGGTTAAGTTCAACAGCTATTTACAAGCCTTTTCAAAGTCTTTCAACGCAAATCCAAAGTTCAAAGCTCTCAATAGTCTATGATTATACTTGATCCGATTGCCTGCAACACATAATCTAAAAGTTCCATGCGGAGCACAACTTCATCATATGCTGGCATGTCGGGAACAAATGTAGGAAAAACCAGTCTATCCAGAAGTAAATCACGTATCTTGCTCAGGAGAGGGGGATTGGGAATAGTGAGTGTCAGTTTACCTTCGATTTCAAGTCCAGGAACCAACAGTATCACTTCCAGCGTAACATTTGGGATCGTACTGGTCACTGCCACTGACCTCACCCTCCCGGACCTCAGTACACCTGGCATTTGTGAAAGGGTAGGTCCACTCTGGAGTGGCGTATCTTCGGCAAGGTACTCTCACCCTCCTTGACCTTCTTGGACCCCCGTGTTCTGCTCCTTGTTCTCCCTCCTCCGTATCTGATTCTTCGGACAGAGGAGCAAGATCTCTTTCGGAAGCCAATCGTACGTTCATTTGCCTCTGCCTCTCGGGCCAATGAGCCTCTGCACCTCTTGTTCTTCTGCTTCTCGTTTGCACACCCTGTTCATCTCCGCTGTCAAAGTTTTCTGCGCTCAGATCACCTTCTTCGCCACTTCCTCCCTCTGAGGCAGATTCAGTGTCACTGTTGTCGTGGTCGTTTCCTGCCTGATCAGGGGAGTACCCGACTTCCACTGGCACCCCCACAGCTTGACTTGTCCCCTCTGATGAATCTTCCTCTTCGTTGTTATTTTCATGTACGAGAGGAGCTGTTCTCTCCACAGGTGCTGGGACTTGGCGGGTGTGAGAAGCATGGACCCAATTTGGCAATCCACCGCACTTCACCGCAGTCGTAGTCACCAAGATGACTTGGAAAGGTCCCCTCCAGCGCACATCCAGGCAGCTCTTCCTCACGTGCTTCCGCACCAGGACCCAGTCACCAGGGCACAGGTCGTGACAAAGGTCGCTAGAAGCCAGGATTTCAGCAGCCTGCACCTGAAGAGACACAGAACGCATGACATCAGAAAGTCCTCTGCAATAGTCAAGAATCACATCATCTGTGATATTCAGCAAGGCAGTTGTAGGAATAGATGGCAGTCTCATAGCCCTCCCCATCAGTACTTCGTGAGGTGAGAGCCCTGTTCTTCTGTCTGGGGTACTACGCATGCTCATTAGTACCAATGGCAAGGCATCGGGCCACTTCAGGGACGTGGATGAGCACACCTTTGCCATTCGAGCTTTCAGGGTCCCATTGATTTGCTCCACTATGCCAGAAGCCTCTGGTCGATAGCTACAATGCAATCTCTGGTCAATGTTCAGGGCAGAGCAAAGCATCTTCACAACTTCGCTATTAAAGTGTTTTCCTCTGTCCGATTCCAAAGAGGTCGGAACCCCGAATCGTGGCACTAGCTCTCTCAACAATAGTTTTGCTACTGTGAGTGTGTCACACCTACGAGTGGGATTTGCCTCAACCCATCTAGAGAACACACACACAATCACCAAGACATACCTAAGGCGATTGCACCTCGGCATCTCAATTAAATCTATTTGCATCCTATAAAAGGGTCCGCCGGCCCTTCCAATGTGACTCAATGTAACTGGTGTTCTTTTCCCAACATTCAGCTGTTGACAGGTTACACATCTCTGACAAACTGCTTCTGCAGCCTGTTTGAATTTTGGATTATACCACGTTTGCCTGAACACACGCACCATCGCATCCCTTCCCAGATGCACAGGACCATGTATCTGTCGTGCCATTGCACTCACCAACTCATTCGGTAACACAGCTCTTCCATCAGCTGAAACCCACATGTCCAAATCTCCTTTGACACAGCCAGCCGATTCCCACACCCTTTTTTCATAATCAGATGTCTGTCCCTGCATGTCTCTCAACTCTTCCCATGTGTCTGCCACCTCAAGCATCATGCTTAGTTCGGTTCTTTCCCTTGGTCCCTCAATTGATTGTTCCGTAAAGGAGTATCCCTGCTCTGCACAATAGCGTGCAACTTCATCAGCATAACGGTTCCCCAATGTCACAAAATCCGTTCCCTTTGTGTGTGCTGTGCATTTTACCACAGCTATTTCTGCAGGTCTTTGCAAGGCCTCCAGTAATAACCTGACAAATTCGCCATTTCTGATTGGGGAGCCCGATGATGTCATGTAACCCCTCTGAGACCACAACTGACCGAAGTCATGAACCACCCCAAATCCATATTGGCTATCAGTGAATATGGTGATCATAATTCCTTTGGCTGCCAAACAGGCGCGTGTCAATGCAATTATCCCAGCCACCTGCGCGGAGTGTACTCCTTCCAGGCAGGCTGCTTCAATTATTCCAGAAATAGTGCAGACCGCAAAGGCTGCTCTCAACTGACCAGTATTGTCTCTTACACATGAGCCATCCACAAAATAAATTTCATCTGGGTCTGTCAATGGCACATCAACAATATCCGGTCTTGGTTTCGTGCATAGTTCAGTTACATCAAGGCAGTCATGGTCTTCCCAATCATCATCTATATCATTTGGTAATGGCAACAAGGTAGCAGGATTCAAGACAGAGCACCTCTTGAGGGTCACATTCTCTGCAGCAAGTATAACCTGCTCGTAGCGTGTGAGCCTGTTGTTGGTCATGTGCTGCGTCTTGGTCCTGGTCATCAACAATTCCACAGAATGTGGTACATATACTGTTAGTGGATATCCCATCACAATGCTTTCGCACCTTTCAATGCTGACACCTGTTGCAGCAACGGACTTGAGACATCCGGGCAACGATGCGGCTACTGGATCTAAGGTGGCCGAGAAGTATGCAACTGGTCTACGGACCCCTCCATGATCTTGCACTAAGACTGCCAATGCACACCCCTCTCTCTCACAACAGAACAATGCAAATGATTTAGCATAATCTGGCATTCCCAGAGCCGGAGCGCGGCACAGGTCCTCTCTCAGCTCAAGAAAGGCCATCATACAATCTGTGTCCCATGGTACCGGATCACTTACGTCCTTATGCGTCAGTTTCTGCAATGGCTTCGCTTTCAGGGAAAAATTAGCAATCCACTGTCTGCAATAACCAACCATGCCCAGGAACATTCTAACCTCTCTTTGTGTCGAGGGCACAGTCATCCTCATGATCGTCTCAATCCTGTCTGGTGACACCTTCCTCTTTCCCTTCTCTATTCTGTGACCTAGATACTGCACTTCAGATAGGCAGTACTGTAACTTGTTGGGAGACACCTTGTGTCCGTTTTCTGCCAAATGGTTTAGCAAGGCAATGGTGTCAATTCTACAAGCATCTTCGGTATCTGACGCAACAAGGAGGTCGTCTATGTACTGTACGAGAACAGAGTTCTGCGGCAGTACCAGACTCTCAAGATTCCTTTTCAGCAACTGATTAAAGATCGATGGACTCTCTGTATACCCTTGAGGAATTCGACACCATGTTAAAACGCGACTCTCTATTTTGAACGCAAAAAGAAATTGGCTTTCCTCATGCAATGGGATGGAAAAGAAGGCCTGACACAAATCTATCACAGAAAACCATTCAGCTTGGAACGGTATCTGAAACAGTATCACTGATGGATTCGGTACCACTGGACAGCATGGAACAACTATGTTGTTAATATTTCGTAAATCCTGCACAATCCTGTACTTCCCACTCGGCTTCTGCAAGCCCATGATCGGAGAGTTACAGGGACTTCCCATAACCTCCTTCAGAATTCCCTGTCTAATCATGGACTCAATCACAGGTTTTATACCTTCAAGTGTTTCTGGGGTCAGCTTGTACTGGGGAGTTCGAGGGAATTCAACATTCTGTCTCACCTGAATTCGAACTGGCTCTACCCCTTTGATCAGTCCAATCTCTTCTCCTGTGAAGTCCCAGACTTCTGGGGAGACCGAGTCTCTCAAGTCCCAAGGGAGTTCCTCCACGGTTATAGCAGGGTACAATTCAATGCACACGTGCGTATTTGCAACCTTAAAGTCAGCATCATCATCGTTAGTCTGTAATTCCACTCCCTTTGGGGTACAGTAGATGGTGCAATTACGTTTACATAAAAGATCTCTTCCTAACAGGCACACAGGACTGGAATCACACACCACAAACTGGTGTCTATCACGGAAACTTCCAATCTTCACAGGGACTGGCTCAGTCAAGGGATTTGTCATTCTTCTGTTTGCTACTCCTACGACTTGTATGGTCTGTCCTGAAAGGGGTAAGTTAGGAACTACCGCAGACCGCACAGTGGAGTGAGAAGCGCCCGTGTCAACTAAAAAGGTGGTGGGATGTCCATCTACATCTGCCTCCACAAACGGTCCTCTCTGATCTACCTCCAGTACTGCTCCAAGAGTACAGCCCTCCTCCCCATCCAGGTACCGACCTGTCACTAGGTCAAAGTAATAGCACTCATCCCCTTCAACTATGAAAGGCATCTGCTGGTATACCTTGTTCCCTGCTGAAATCTTCAGTGGCTGGGGAACCGGAGCCCTAGGGGCTGAAGTACCCCCTTTCATCGCCTGCGACTTGGTCACTGTCACCTTTCGTACCGGAGGGGCCTGAACTTCCTCCTCCTCCTCCTCCTGTACCTGATTGTCAGGGTTATGGGGACACTCGCGTCTCCAATGCCCTACCTCGTGACATTGATGGCACTTAGTCGTCTTTTTCAGGGTCGCTATATCTATCCTAGGTCTCGGACCTTCCTCGTTGTCCCTCTTCTGTCCCCCTGATTTCCTTCCCAGTGTGCCATTACCTGACTGACCCTGTCCTCCTGCTTGCATCTGTACTAACATCAATTTGTCCTTCAGCTTCTTAGTCTTCGAATCTATCTCATCACTGCAATACCTCGCATACCTCAAAATCTCATCCAGGGGTTTGTTTTGCCAACAGATTAAATGTTGCTGGATCATAAGGCAAATATCAGGCCTTAGTCCTAGAACAAATTTGGATACGAACTGTCCCATATCCTTTGGGTCCATCACATCTAACCCACTGTACTGCTTAAAGATCTGCAATAACCTCTCGTAATATTCATGCACGGTTTCTTTTGGTTCCTGTCTAGTCCGATCTATTTTCACCCAGTCTATGTCCTGTGGTGGTACCTTAGTCTTCAGCCACGTGATCGCCTGCTCATACTTTGCCATCACCCTGGGTGACGGCCCATTCGTGGCAGAATCTCGTTCTGGCTCCGCGGTGGGCCATTCAACACTAACCTTGCACGCTATCCACAAGTCACTTGGGACCACAATGTCAAACAGTGTGTTCAAATCAATCCACAGCACCTTCGAGATTTTAACGAACCTCTCCACCTGTTTGTACCATTCCACTGGACTCTCTCTCAGCTTTGGAAATGTGTTCGTAAAGGCAGCCAGATCTCCCCTACTCCAGGGTACATGTACATAACCTCCATGAGCCACCTCCCACAAGGGGTATGCCTCTGTATGCATCAACCCTCCTCCGGGGGATGTCTCCAGAACACTCCTTCTAACACTCTTTCTCTTTGACCACCTTTCCTCCCATTTCTCCAGAGGGGACCACGTTCGTATTCCCACAATCAGCTCCCTGATTTTTTATTTTTTTTTGTAAATATTTTTTTTATTGCAGCAAGAGCATATAATCAAACAGCATGTTCCATCGTCTCTCCTTGGTTCGCCTGAGGTGTGTCGCCCCTCCCCCCAGTATTACACAGCCATTCAGCTCACAACCCAGAGGTCGAGCGGCAATAACACGTTGGGAAGAAAAATTTAACAGGGGCGTTCAGTACATGCCCGTAGCCACCAATCGGAGGAGGAATAACATGGCCGCTTTTGGTCCTAACATTCTCTACTCCCTGTCCCAAAGCCAGGTGAACCAAGAGCCTCTTGTCACCCAACCTGAACAAACCCCCTCCCCTCTCCCACAACACCCTCAACCCCAACTACCCCTCCACCCTCGCCCAGGACCACCCCTAATAGCCCTCCCACCCCTAGCCAGACCCCCCTCCCCCCCAGGCGTGCCAGAGTATCGTCCAATCAGAATCTTAATCCCAATCACAGGACCAGATCCGGAACCTAGTACCAGGAGTTATCAGCTATCATTCATAAGTCCTCACAGTGGAACTCAAAGGTAGGGAAGCAGCAAATCAGGTCTAGACCGTCCCCCCGTCTGACGGGCGCTCCGCCGGAGCCGGACTATGTCCCGGGGAGTCCTCCTCCTCCATGTCCACGAGAGTGAGTCCCAGGACCATCCCCTCCCACGCCCTGGCCCTCTCCAGTGCTGTGTCGCTGCCTGCCCTGAGCGCGGCTCGCAGGCGAACCTCACCCTCACATCTAGCCCACTTATGCAGTTCAGACCTCCAGCGCCCTATCACAGGGCCCCAGGACGCCTTCCATTGGGACGTGATGGCTCGCTTCGCCAGGAGAAGCCCCAAGTCCAGAAACTTGCTAGTGACTTTATTTTTTGAAGTGTGTGGGAACCAGTGTAGTATGCAATGCGCCATGGTGAGTTGCAGGTCCCTTTCCGTCACCTCCCTTAGAACCTCCACTACTTCCTCCCAAAAGGGCCCCAGCTCGGGACACGACCAGAACATGTGTTGGAAGTCAGCGGGATCTGCCGGGCAACGTGGGCAGGATGCCGGGTGGGCCGGGAAGTATGTATGCAATTTATCAGGGGTCAGGTAGGCCCTATGCAGGACATAAAAGTGCACCAGCTGGAACCTTGCGTTGCGTGTGCTATTTCGGGCCCCCTCCAGTATTCCCTTCCATGCCTCCTCGGGGATCTCAATCGCCAAATCAGCCTCCCATTTCGCCTTCAAGGCCAGCAGTGGAGCAACAGATTCCGAGACCATGCGACGAGACAGGCACGCGACAGCCTTGACCGTCCCTGTCATCATCACGATGTACTGGCAGCCCAGAGACAATGGTGGCTCCGACATGCCCGTTCTCCAGTGTCTGCGGATCGCCGCCGTTAGGGCCGCATGAAGGAGGAAGTCCCCGCCTGCCAACCCAAAGCGGTCCTGGAGGAGATCAAAGGGTAACATCGCCCCGTACAATCAGCTCCCTGATGTGAGTTTTTAATCCGATCACCCTCTTTTCTTCTAAATCTTGGTCTGAATACTGTAACCGGTGGCCACTCTGCAGGGCTTTTGTTTTCGTCAAATCTACACTGTACTTATTTGCCAATTCAGAGAGTTTCTCATGGGCTGTCCTAGCCCTCCGTGTAACATCCTTCGCTACAAACAATAGCTCATCTGGTTCGTATAGTTCGATCCTCTCTAGTGGCAATGTACCTTCCACTATTTCCTCCACTTCTGTTTTTAGCCTCAGCACATCTATTCTTCTCGCTTTCATCACCGCTCTCAAGGTACCCTGGCTAGTAGTTCCGTTAAAGCCCCTCCCGCCACTGTCCTGAATTTCCCTTCTGTTTTCTTCAGGTGTGTGAGGGGGAACCCTTCTGTTCTCCCAGCCTTCTCGAACCCACTCCTCTCTACTATCGCTAGAGGTGTGGTGGGACGCCCCCCTATTCCCCACCCCTTCTCGTTCCATTCCTGTCTACTTTCACTAGGCACGCAGTGAGGCATCATCCTATCTTCCTGTCTCTCAGACCCAAAGACATTTCTGGATCTATCACTCTGAGTGTCCACAATTGTTTCCCACGTTCTCAAATCTGGCCTTAATTCTCTCATCGACCTCGGCCTTGGTCCCCTCAGATCCATCGGCCCCCTCCAACCCATCTGCTCTTCCGAGGAGTCTGCCAATGCCACCAAAGGAGTGCTTCTTTCTACAGGCGTTGGCAACTGCCTCCACCCTTCTGTCCCATTACTCCTGTCCTTGCTGGCGCATCTCTCACTCCCCCTTTGTTGCGGACTCTCGTCTTGGTTCTGTTCTGGGTTGTACACGGATACTATGGGACCTATGGTATCAGGTACCGTAAGCGCATCTGGCAATTTCTGTGAGTGGACACCCTCTTCTACCCGAACCTTCTGTACTGTGAATCGTCCCACTACTCTCGTCACTGGGGAAGGTGGAGGTACTTTTTCTCCCTTCACTGGACAAAACATGTCCTCTGTGGTGCTCAAATCACTCACCCTTTTGACCCCGCCATCCCCGTCAGAAGCTTCCCCAATCTTAGCAGACATTGGTGTGCCCCCCAACTCGGGATTGTATGGAGGTGGTCTCTCTGACAACATCCTCTCTATCAGGCCATCATCTGTCTCACTGTCCTCATCATCTGTATTTCGCCTCTGTGCGTCCAGTAATGGATACAACCTATCCCCTTCAATGGTCTGTACCCTCCACCTCTTCTCCATGGCGTCCCATCTCGCATCTTGGACCGCCTTAACTGATGGTTTCACCCTTTCTTGTCGCCTATCTCTGCCCCTTTCATGGGCTGCCCTGATCCATGCATTTAGCGCTTCAAACTGTGTTGGTCTGGGCAAAGGTCGCAACGCAGCCTTGATCGCTTTCAGCTGATACAACACTTCTAGTCTAAACGTCCCGTATTTGGGGAAGGTCAATTCTTTATTTCCATCTGTCATCTTACACCAGTTATCGAGCCACAATATGGTATGCAACCCAACATTCGTAGCCATGTAATGAGCTGGAGTATCCTCGGGTGGAGCCTCCTCCCCACTCCGAGGTTCTATTTTGTTTTCGCCTTTGAAACATTTCCGCAACACTTTAAAACATTTCATGATGAAACCCACAACGTTTCCTTGTTCCACAGCGCTTATTTACTTCCTGATGACAATCCACCAATCTCAGCGCAGCTTCACACTAACCGCCCTATCTCAGCGTGGCTCCACGCCAACCGACCAATCCCAGCGCGGCTCTTTCTGACGTCACTCTCCTCCGTTTCGCAGCAGTTCCCCTCCTTTCTCCGTTTGTCTCACGGTCGCGCATGCGTCCCAATCATACACTGGAATTGATTACTTCCGACCAAGCAACCACGTCCTTGACTGTACGTCCACAGTCTGTCTGTAATTGTCACCTTAACCGGCGAAAGTCTGTCCGCTAACGGCTAGACAATCGCCTCAATTGATAGGTTACAAACTCACGGCAACTTCCGACCAGCGTCCGTTATCCACGCACTCACACATTCGTTCCCCCTATCTCGGTCTTTCGGGCGATCAATGGTACCTCATGACCCCCTTAACACTGGTCGACAATTACTATGGGTGTTCGATACACCCGGACCACTTGGACTCTCCTTGAGCCCAAGATTTTCACTGGTTGCGCGCGCTCACAACCTGTCCCTCTTTTTCAGTACAGGCATTCAACTCCGCAAAACAATACAACACACAATACAACATAACACCGCAATCTAGAAACGCATGACCCTTTTCAGACTCACTCTCCTTCGACCTGCTGCTTTCTGCCGCACTGTCACTCTCCGTCAGTTTCCGTGGAACGTCGTCCGCCGTCCGCGATTCTCTGGACATTCATCCTTGGTTTCTATGGGCCTCGGGGAAATCTCAACCTACTTCTGGATTACCCTCACTCTAGAAGGTAAACCATCCTACTCTGCTACCAACTGGAAAGGCGGGATTTTACCTCTAGAGTCTGCTTGCCATTCTCCAGAATCCCGTCACAGGTCGACTAGACCTTTTTACCTGCCATAGAATGAATTAGGCAATCTGTCATATGAGAATAAACAAAATTTAGAACTCCCGATTACTTTCCCCAAGGACCACTGACCAAAACTGAGTTTGAAGGTTTATTACATAACCAAAAATAACTGAAGGTACAAGCACCTCAGCAAGAGGTTCAAAAGATAAACAGGCACTAATACAAACATAATCCTACGGAAGAGCCTCAAGCGACTGATGAATAATACAAGGATCAAATCCAGAACCATCAGACTGAACAGGATTGCTATAACCTGAGCTCTGGTACTCATCGGACTAATAGACATATATTCAAATTAATCTGTCCCTACACTATACTAAGTGACATCCCTACTCAACAATAACCCAACCTAACCAAAGGTGTCAGCAGTGGTGACTTCAAAGAAGTTCACTCACTTCTCTCCAAGACTAGAGAATCCTCAGTCATAGCTAAGCTCTTTGCCAAGACCAACCACTCTCTCTGACTCCTCAGCCCATCTGCTCTGCCTTCCCCCTCGGGGCACTGTCCCTAATACAAAACCCCACGATGTGAACGACACGCCTTCAGGTACGCCCCTCTCGAAGGTGTTAACTTCCAAAATTTTCCAGTATGGCTCTGATCTATCTTTGTCCAGCCGATGTCCTTGGGTCCCAGACTCTTCATCGCCTTTAGTTGCTTCTTCAAATTCCTGGTCTACTCCTCCATGTCTGGGTCTAGCATTTCTAACCCTCATACACAATGGGCCCTTCTACTCTACAATCTACTTGGCGATGCACCTGTAAAGAAATAAATTTTCATTCGGCTCGCATTTTACCAATGTTGCAATATTTTCTAAAAGCATCTTTTACCAAACATTTCTACAGTTTAAATGCTTAAGCAAACAGTTTCGATCAGGCCTGCACAACTTCCAAAACTAGGCCTCTGCTTGATTCTAGGCCTAACGTTTACATGGACATATCACTTTAATTCTCTAGGCCTCTTCCTTTAAACAAGCACATTTTCTTAACTCAAGCTAATTATCGAGTACATAACACATGATTATATGTTCAATTAATCAATCCAAAGGCACATTTAGTGAATCAGTTTAAACCCTCTTAACTTTAGTTAAAGATTTCATTTTAAAAGCATCTCTACATTGCAGTAAGTAAGAATTTGCACTTTGTAACGTTGGTTCTGCACCTTTTCTGATACCAATTCATTCTAGTACTTTGTCATACATCGCATCTAAACATGATTAAAAGTCCTCTATATATACGGGTGCTGACTACTTGTACATATGCTGCACCCCTACAAATTTCACTGTAAATGGCGCTCTCTCAAGTGTGTCAAACGAATTACATTGCACGCTGCATCGCCGGTTTGGCAGTGCAGCACACACAATGTAATTTGTTTGATTTATTTATTTAGTTACCGAACTCCCTTTGGCCTTAATCTGGAGTTTACTACCCCCACCCTTCCCCTTCCCGCGGCACTCTCTCCAAGAGCCGCTACTGCTCTCTACTCCACTCTACACCACTTACCACTCCACTCTACACCACTCTATGATATCCTACTTCACTCTACACTATAACTCTCTACACGCGCTCACTCTACACCATTCCACTCTACGACACTCAACTCTGTGGTACTCCATTCTGCAACACTCCATGCTACTCCACTCTACACTATTCAACTCTAATCCATTCTACACAATTCCACTCTGCAACGCTCCCTTCTACAACACTCCACACTATGCCACTCTACACCACTCTATGCCATCCAACTCTATGACAACCTACTCCACTCTACTCAGGGGCAGACAGGCCCATAGGGCAGTCAGGTAGTGCCAGATGGGCTGGACTGACAGATCAGTGTGTGTGCTAGATTTTTATAAGTTTATGGTGCTGTTGTATGGCAAGTTAAGGCAAGTAGGCTAGTTTTTACTGTTGATTTCCCTGATATTACCACAAATATTGCCTGCAGCAAACACAAATGAATGAAGTCTTTGCAAAATACACATAAAGCGTGTCTTTACAAGTTCAAAACTGGCTTGATTTGCAAATGTGGACCACTTTTTTTATCTGGCTCACTAATGGGGGAAGTTTTGTTTTGGTGCCCGGGCCTATTTTATGTCCTAGTCTGACTCTGACTATACACCGCTCTATGCACTCCACTCTGTGACCCTTCACTCTATTACACTCCGCTCTGTTACCCTTCACTCTTTGACACTCCACTCTACGAGACTCTACCCCACTCTATGGCACTCTATTTCACTCTACGGCACTCCACTATACAACTCTCTCCTCCAATCTACACCACTCTACTCTACAACCCTATATTCCACTCTAATCCACTCCTCTTTACTCTACTCTACTCCACTCTATGACCCTCTTCGCCACAACACTCTATTCAGATCTAAGCCACTCTACTCCACTTCATTCTACAACACTCTACTCCACTCTATTCCCCTCCACTCTATGATACTCCTCTCCAGTCCACTGCATTCCATGACACAGCACTCCATGCCATTCTCCTCTATGCCACTAACGTTTAACTGTGATCAACAGTAGTCGCAATGGTGTACAACATGGCTAAATCACATTGCCAAAGTCAATAGCTCACGATTAGATGAGAGCTATTGACTTTTGTGAGAGCTATTGGCTTTGCCAGTACTTGTTAAATTTTACACTGCCCTGGAAACAGTGGTGCTGTGGGCACAAGACATGCACATTTTAAATTACCAGGGGTCTAAGGTTAAAAGAAATGGTAACAAATATTTGAATGTGACTTAAAAGGAGAACATTCTTTCTGCCTGCTTTTGTGGTGGCTACGAATCCCAGATGGCCTAAAATAATATTGGGGTCGGATGGAATGTATATTTTGTTAGACCAACAAATAGATTGTTGCAGGCAACATCGTGTTTGTTACTGACCAGGGAGTTAAGGAGAGATTCAGCAGTATGAAATGGAGGGGAGAAGCAGATTTGTGGATGTTGGATGATCTGAATCTGTTCACTGTGGTTGCAATGAAGATAGCGTGTTTTTTGCTCTACAAGTACTAATTAACAATTAGAAGAAGTACACTAAGAAACTCAAAGAAGAAAGGGTGAGGGTATGAGAAGTTAAATCAGTGGTGTAAAAGAGAGTTAGGGTCGGCTAGTGGAGGCTGGAATGTACATGGAGTAGATTTACAAGCCCTTTGCGCCTCTTTTACGCCGCCGTTGCGTCACTTTTGTGATGCAGCGGCGGCGCAAAAGATGCGCCACGGTGCGGGTATTTACAACGTGATGCATCTGGGAGATGAGCCACGTTGTAATGCCCTGCGCCATAAGGAGGCGTTCCGGCGCAGGGGGGGGGGGGCTGGGGGGGCTTCCTGCGCAGGAACGCCTCCTAAAAGTGGCTGAGTGAAATCTACAAGATTTCACTCAGTCACTTTTGGACCAATGCTGCATCAAAACCCTGCGCCTGCTTGAAGCAGGCGTAAGGTTTGACGCAGCATTAACAAGATAGGGCCCCCCAGAGCATTGCTGGAGCTGCGTCACGCTGGCTCGCAACTCAAGCAATGCGCCGCCTTTACGGCACAGATGCGTCACGCATCTGTGCCATTTTTGCCCCATGGTGCGCCGCATTGTAAATGCGGCGCACACAATGCGGCGCACCATGGGTGGCGGAGCTGCGGCGTACAATAACTGGCGCATCCCTGGGGATGCGCCAGTTATTGTAAATCTGCCCCATGATTTTTTTCTCAGATGAGCTGCGGTCAAGCGATCACAGGGGCGTCCTGTGCCTGGCTGCTCTGAGAAGTGTGTGTAGAACAGCCACAGTTCATGCCTCCAAAGCTTTACGACATTATACAAGTATGCCTGATTGGTGTAACAAAACAAAACCTCTACATTTAGGTCCAAGGACCCCTTCCATTAATTTGAAAATAGAATTGACATTGAATCCTATTGATTCCATAGAATTATTTAAGTCCAGCAGGATTTTGGTTTCAACTAGCAATACACAGGTTTATTTTGTGCCCATCTTAATAACGTTTGTTCTCTAGGTGCTGTATCTGATCTTCCTTTTTGATCAATGTAAAAGGACAGCTTACGTTTGTTGTCTTTAAATACTTGATCGATAACCTAGAATAGGTGGTTCCTAAATATAATATGGTCTTGAAAGATATATTCTCTAAGAGTGAAAATTACTCTATAACAGTATGCCTCAGACATGTCTAGCTGCCAGAAACTACGTCAACAGGTCCAGATGAGAAGGAGGTTCAAGAGCCCTCCATCAAGTGGACCATTCAGCTAGAACGCCTTCTCCATCTGCTGGAACTTCCAGCTTCCACAGCCTCACATTCCAGAAGTGAAGAGAAGACATGGTCACATTTTATTTGATCAGACCATTGAGGGCCAAGCTACAACAGCCTCCTTTTCGCCATTGCGCCAGTATTACCTAAAGGGTTAGGATGAGTGATGACTGAATCTTAATCAGAGCATAACGCCTTCCTCTCTGAAAATTGTCGGGTTCCTTGGGTCTGGTACATTGCTAATTGTGAAAGCAGCAAGATGGTACCCTTGCTTTATTGAGATGTAAACGGATGGGAAATTCAGTGACACATTGGAGCTTTTTTACTCTCTCATCAGTGTTATGATAACGTATGTAAAATTTGCATCAGGACTATTATTATTGTCGGCAGAAAAGTAACAGAAAAGAATTCTTACTGTGGTGTTATCTACTCTGCTTTGTTGATATGCTTGAAGTCCTGTGTAAGGTCATAAGCAGTGCTTTGAGTGGCCATCACCATTTATTGGATTTTTCTCAAACGGGATTTCAGTGCATTATACTTTTGAATGGTAGCCACACTCCTCTGTCAACTACAGGTTTGTAAAAGGATGATACATTCATTTAAGGAATTAGTAGCAACTGCAAAGTCCCTTTATCCAATTGTTCAGCGAACTTCTTGGGTTTGAAATACTATAATGCACCCCCTACCTTTTTTTTACTCACTGGCCAAAAACTATGGTGTTGTTTGGTGGTAACAGGGAATACCTGTCTGCTATGTTTTTTTACTTCAAAATCCCATCTCACTGAGACGGAACAGATAAGGAAGCTCCTTGTTACCTCTCAAGAGCCGTAGTCCGATGACAAGAGAAAACAAGCATTTGCAATGCAATAGGTCTCGCATTTACGCAAGTTTGAGCTCTTGGCATTGCAAATGGCAATGCCTTTTATTTATGTTTTGGTTGTTAAAACATAAAATGAAAGGCCTTGTCATTTACAATGCCAATAGCTTAAACTCGCGTAAATGTGAGACCTATTGCATTGAAAATGCTTGTTCTAAAGGGTCACCGGCGTTTAGCATAAAGACTGCACTGCTTGACCATCCAAGGAGAAATTGTGGCTTTCCATGGTTAAATTAAATTAGAACCTGGGATCCCGAATTTAATTAAGACAATCTATAAGCAGGCAGCACTAAGACACACAGCCCCGCAGTGTATTAACCCATGACATCCCCTTATTTACTCGGAATGCGGCAAGGCTTCCTGGTCACTTCCCGCTCGCTCAGCAGCACATGCTGCCCCGGCCTCTAAAAATCCCCTATTAGAAGGTAATGGCTGGGAGCCCAAGAGACTGAGGTCCTGGGTTCGAATCTTGGCTTCAGCACAGGAAGTGTAAAATATCAGCTTTAAGGAACTGAAGCTTAGCAATTACCAACATTTGGGGAAAAAAAACGATAAACAGAACGTTAATAACAGTTCGCATTTTTTTTTCATTCTGTCAGGTACAACAAAAAGTGACATTTTATTTTTTGTCACAGGAATTTCCAGGTACAATTTTTAGAAACAGGTGCACACTAAACACAGTTCGAAGAAGTCTTGATTTAATGAAGACATTGCTTCAATAATCTTGTAATCTGCACAGTCTTTTTAAAAAAAAGCCTTTGGAAAAACCTCCACTGGTGGAAATTGGCCTTTCGTAGCTCATTGACTCATTTAGCACCTTCTCTTGTGGAAACAATGGGCTGAGCTGTCAGAGCATTAGGTAAACCCAGCTGCTGTCGGCCATCAGGCCCCGTTTGGGGATCACCGCTGCTGAATAGAAACCGGGATTTAAGCGGTGGCACCAGGTCAATGAAGGAGCCACTAAGTGGACTACTGACGAGTTTAAGACCCCTTCGAGGGCCTTTCTTTTACATGAAACAACGCACAAGTGATCTCAATTCTCGCCACTTAGGCCTTGATTTTGTTAATCCACTCTTGAGCCAGCTGATTACATCAGGGAAATGAACCACCCAGGGTAAAAGCTCTTCGCACAATGAGATAATGAACACGTTCATCTTTGAAAGAAATAAAGTGATCTGCTCAGAGGCATTCCATATGTTTTACTGATTACTTCGGCCACACCGTGACAACCGCTCCGGTAGGTAACGAACACTCATTACGGTCGCTTCATTTAAATCGTTACAGTCAATATATGCCTATTCACAAATATAAACATCAAAACCATAGAAATCAAAGACATAAAATGTAACCACTTCCTTCATGCATTTAGTTCTAAACCGTAGCACAACCTGTGCGAGGATAAATTTACATGATGTGCGTAATCTGTGTGCATGTCATGTCAGTTTCACGCCCAGGTGGGCAGTACTTTTCCGCACTACTGTAGGCATTGAAAAAACAAGGAGCAGAATGTAATACATCCGGGAGGCGGGGAGGTGGCTGGAGTGTTTCCGGGTCAGCAGAGGCAGCTGCTACAGGCAAGGGGTGCGCTGGGGACGCAGCGTACGCTTCCACTCGGTTTCGGCGCATGGCTGTTGGGTGCCGTTTGAATTATGCAACCCAGGCCAGGCGATGCGGCGGAGATACGGGGAGTCACGACAAAAGAGCCAGGTGAGTGGGGGGTGGCTGCGTGCATGTGTGTGTGTGCGCGCGTGTGTGTGTGTATATATATGCAGTGTGTGTCTGTGTGCGCATGCGTGAGTGAGGCTGTGTATCTGAGGCAGGGGATGTCCACGGCGCCGTGCGCGCCCTCGAGGACAAATCTGAGACAGCAGAGGCTCGTGCCTGAACGCTGTCTCAGATTCCCCCGAAAGTGAACACAATAGGTCTTTCGCTGACGCTCGACCTAAAAAGACAGAAGTCTCCACTCTGCCCTCGACCGCCTCTGCAGGAAGAGGCGATCCGTAGTGAAGAAAGAGAATGCAGCTTACTAGAAGGTGCTCCCGAACCCAGCACACGAGAACCCCTGCGTACAGCCGATTAATCCTGTTGGCAGTGCAGTCGGGGTCGACCCTGTGGGCAGACAGGCTGTGGGCAGATCCGCACCAAAGGAGCAGGCTGAAAAACCGTGGATTCCTCCAACGGAGACACACCCCCTGGAAGCAAGCGGGAAAGGTGCTCCCTGAACAAGCGCAGGAAGGAACGTCTGTAAGACCAGAACAGGAACCTCTTTGCAGTTCCAGCGCATAGACCTATGTTCAAAACTGAATGAGGATGCCCTGTGTTCATGCCCAGCAGGTACTAAGGAAAGGTCAGGTTTTCAGCAAAGCCTGGTGTCCAGTACTTCTTCTACCACTAAACACTGCGCTCACAGCATGGTTGTCAGCATTGCCCTGTGATCAGTACATCTTCCTGCAGTGTCTCCTGGCTAAGGCTTGAAGAACTGACAAGTTACCAATGGGCTTGATGGGACATGTCCAGAGGTTATGCACCCTAGCCAGAAACATCTTAGGACAAGAGCAGAGTCCTTCTGCAACCAGACAGTCATTTCACAAGAATTGTCAGTTGGTTCTACTTTCAAGTGTGCCTCAAGGGATACATGTACACTCAGAGACAGAAGTCTGGAGGACAAAGCAGAGTCATTTAGCAAATAGACAGTGGATCCCCAAGAATTGTGATGGTCTCCTTTTATCTGCCCTTTCAAATGTGCCCCAAGTGGTATCTGTGGCTCCAACAGACCTGTCAAGCAAGATTTGGCCTTCGAGCGGGATTTGACACTGTAGTGTCAAAAGGAATACTCACAGCTCCCACAGTACATATTCTGGGGAGTCCAGAGGAGTCATCTCTGTCCATTCAGGTGATCTATTGTGTCGTCTGTGATATATTTTATATCTCTTCACACATATTCAAGGCTAATTGCTGGTTGTGAGAAGCTTGAGAGCCAATGCAACTCAACCTCCAGGAACTTCAGTCAGGGAAAAGGTAATTTTCATAATGTTACTTTTCCTTCACATTTATTAAAAATCTGACTTCACCATTGAATTGGATTTTTAAAAACTATTTAAAATAGTTGTTTAAATATTTTTCTGCTAGTCCCGTTCCAGAATACGGTGTTAGTACTTTAATTTGTGCATAGGAGAGCTAGGCTTAACACACTAAAATAGCTTTAAGGTGCTAGTAAATATAAGGCTATGTTAACATTACATTTCTACATTTAGATACCATGCACCTTACCTTATGGGCTACAAGGACTATTCAGGACTAACTTATTAATATTCAAAAGGAAGATTTTGAACTAACAAAGGGTTCATTTTGACAGGCTTAATTGCAGTTTTTTACATGCTACAGTCAGGCTTCAATGGTGGAGCTAAAGCTATGTTTGCACTGTCACTATAGAGGTTGGCACAATAGTTGCTGCAGTCCACTGGTGCAATGTAACTTCCAGGTCCTGGGCAAATTTTGTACCATATTCTAGGGATTTATAGGTAAGTTAAATATACCAGTTAAGAATAGGCCAATTCAAGCATGTTAAAAGGTGGAACACCAGCATTTTACTACTGGTTAGGAGGGTAATGTGCACAGAGTTCTAAAGCCAGCAATAAATATAGGGTAGAGCAAATGCGACAAATCCAGGAGACCATGCAGAAAAGGCAGATTTCCTACAAACCACAATGCAATAGGCTATCACAAGAAATCCAGTACTGGAAACAGTGCTCAAAATGGTCTGGAGAGAGCTAATCACCCTACCTTGACCAGTCTATGTTCAACTTTATTGGCTCAAACTAACGTGACCATGTTATGTAATGGGAAGGTTTTGTGCTAATTTATCATACAAGAATTACTGTAAGCAATTCAAATTGTGTTATTTCATTGTATAGTGTCAATAATAAGATGTACCAATACTTATTTTGAGCAGGCTAAGGTTTATGCCCAGTGGCGGCTGCTAAGGAATGGGAGTGATAGGGTGAGGGGGATTAAAAAAATATAACTCACCTGTCACTCAAGTGCCGAGTTAGGGTCCTCAGCCATAGGTTTGCCATGTTTACCCAGTTCAGCTGCTAGTAGTAATCAATGGGTATGCAAAACGGCTATGCCTCACTGTCATTTAACACATGGTGCCACCTGTGACTGCACTATGCTTGTAATGCCCTTTGGGCATGTCCAGTGGACACTGACATTCTTTCAGGTTCTGTAGACGTTTTGTCTTTATCAGAATACTGTATTAAAAATATAATGCTACAAAAAGATTATACCCCTCATATCGACTCCTATTATTGTGGAGTAAAATATACATGGGCTACTATTGATTTACTATACTTAACTCCACATTTGTACATTTAATATTTATACATCTTTAAAGTACATATATGTGGAGTTACGAATAGTAAATCTATAGTTACCTATCCATACTTATCTTTACAATATTGAGGAAGTGGATACTTTGGCTATGATATTTTGATGACATTATATTTTTTTGCTCTTTATGCTAACATACACCCTTCTCTACCATTTAACTGATATATTCATCAGGTATTCAGGTATGGTTTTGAAGTGTATTCAGCTGTCAGTAATTTCTAATGACAGGGAAAAAATGCAGGTACAGAAATTCTTCTCATGATAAATGTTCCAGCTGGGTGCATGGGTTGTCAGTCGTTTCATTGCTAGGCCAGCACGGCAATTAGATAAATGCCATTCTATGTGAAAACTAGAGAAGATGAATTTGCATAAATTTTGTGAGTTGTTAAGTGGTTATATTCGTCAATTTACTTGTCAATCATCTAGTTAATAGCAGGGACTTGTGGCTAATAATATCGTCCCATTAAGTGTAGATGTTTTATTATTAACCAGACACCCAAAGATTTTGCCGCCTGGATTTGCACGTTGTGCGGCAAAAAAAAGAAATACTTGTGACCCAAAACACGAAAACCTGCTTTATTTTTGTGATAGGCAGAAAATGTGTCTGTCAGAAAAATACCTCTCGGCCTGGGGTCTGACACTGCTGAAGTCTGTAACCAGTCACAGGGGCAGATTTACAAGCCCCTTTTGCCTCTTTTACGCCGCTGTTGCATCACTTTTGTATCGCAGCGGTAGCGCAAAAGATGCACCCTGCTGCGTGGTATTTACAACATGACGCATCTGGGATATGGGTCACGTTATAAAGCCCTACGCCAGAAGGAGGCATTCCTGCACAGGTGCGGGGCGTTCTGGCGCAGGAACGCCTCCTAAAAGTGGCTGAGTGAAATCTACAAGATTTCACTCAGTCACTTTTGGGCCCATGCTGCGTCAAAACCCTGCGCCTGCTTGAAGCAGGCATAAGGATTGATGCAGCATTGTAAGAATAGGGCCCCCCAGAGCATTGCTGGAGCTGCGTCACGCTTGTGACGCAACTCCAGCAATGCGCCGCCTTTACGGCACAGAAGCATCACACATCTGTGCCGTTTTTGCCCCATGATGCGCCGCATTGTAAATGCGTCGCATCCATGGTGGCAGAGGCATGGCGCACAATAACTGGCGCATCCCTGCTGATATGCAGGGATGCGCCAGTTATTGTATATCTGCCCCACAGCCTGTAACCTGGCAAGCTCTCCAGCAGCACTAAACCTCAGAACAGGAGGTTGCCTAGTGCCATGGAGTGTACATAGCAGTTTGAATGCACTGCTCTCTCTGGCACCAAAAAACCCACTTCCTCGTGCAGTACACGGGGCAGCAGAGAGTACAGAGTGGAGGGTAGTGGGTGGAGGGAGTGGGGCAAGGGAGGTGGGAGGATGGAGGCACAGGGGCAAAAGGACAGTGGTAGTATGAAAAGTCTGGGAGTGTAGAGGAGAAGATCAAATGAGTCACAAGAGGAGTCTGGCACAGGAGACTGCAGGCAAAGAGAAGAGCAGCTGACTCAAGGGGCAGCAAGGATGGGGGGCAATGGAGATATAAAGGAGGTAAATAAAAACTAACATTCTTACTGGGCTCACTCCCATGGATCAGATCTGGATGACTTTGGGGTTAATGGTGGCGAAGAGGAATATTTCTATTGTTTGGAGAGCGGAACACCCCCTGCAACTGAACAGATGGAAGCAAGATATGGACTGGTGCATGCTTGCAGAGAGGATGATTTATGAGAGGTGGGGCTGTCCAGGCAAATAGACCAAGGTAAGGTAGAAATGAAATGATCATCTGGGTGGGTTGTGTTATCCTTGTGGAAGTGCTGCAGTTGATGCTCTGTCCCATGTTTGCCCAGACTCTCTTACTGCCTAGTAAATTGTTTGTTGGGTGGGTGGTTGGGTGAGGGGGTCGCTAGAGGCTGTGGGAAGAACTCTTTAAATTGATTGAGTCCATTGTATTGGGTTGTTGACTTTGTTTTCTCAGCAATAAAAATATTAAAACATAATATATTATCATTCTTCTATCGCCTCCAGAGATTTGTGTATCTCCATCACCAAAGTGCACAGACATATGTGATGAAAATGATGGAGATGGGATATTTAAATCTCAGTATCTTGGTAAAGTCATCAAACAGAATCGCCCACTGGTCGTATGGCTAATTTGCTGTCCACCTGAAGCATTGAGAGGGAGGTAACATCTGAAATACATTTCAATACCATGAAACCAATGTGGCTTCACAATAACGACAGAGTGGATGTTATTCAACCGAATAGGTTTCTTTTTCAAATATTTGTCAAATCATCTTTAACAAAATTGGAAATGATTAAGGAAGTATATTAGTACAGCTACAATATTAAGATCTTCAAGTAGTTTACATTTTAGTATTATGAAATACTGAACAGCAACAATCAATATGTAAAGAATACAAAATATCAAAATTAGATGTTCCATAAAGAAACTCGCCCTATATATTTTAAACAATATTAGAGGGTCGGCATTTCTAAAGAGAAAAGAAAGAAGGTGTCAGCATTATGTGAAGCTCAGTAGAATTTAAGAGGAAATGAGAGTGTCTAGCCTGAAGTTTTCCTCGCAAACGAAACTTAGCAGAGAGAGATCTGCTCTCCTAAAAGTCAGGTAAATACTATAAACTAACTAATTATGGAAAATTAATAAACACATTCAAAGATTCCAGAACACCATATCTCACTCCCACCGTCCAGAGCCAATCCCATGGCAGCATTTACTGGGAGTCGGCAAACCCTATAAATTCCTATTCTCACACAATTAGGTACGCTTCTGCTGGTCCTTGAGAGCTGCATCTTTGCCGCATTCCGGGTACAAGAGGCACGCACGTATCATCCATGGGGGCATAGCCCCCCCTCCCGCAGCTCCCTCGGCATCTTTGACTTTAAGTAAACTGAATCAGTTTACTTAAGTTCAAAGACGCCGAGGGAGAACTGACAATCATGTCAGTCAGCATGACGTCAGAACGCCCACCCCTTCAGAGTCTGAAGGGGGTTGGCGGTCTGGTGTCATGTTGACTGACATGATTGTCACCAGGGGCAGCAGGCAGCACCACAAGAGCGCATGAGTGGGAACAGAGGGTGAATTTTTAGCCCGTGCCCAGTCATGCGCACTTGTGTTTTCACTTGTTCGCGCATGCCCATTAGGAGCCCATCGGCCTCCTAATGGGCAGGTGGCGTGCGAAGATTAACCGTGCCCTTAGCCAATGGTTGTGCTGCTGGCAGTGCCAGGATTGGCTGAGAGAGGCTGCCAGTCCACTCCAGGGCCGTTCGTGAAGGCGCCAAGCCAGGGGAGCAGAGGTGGCGCAGACCGGCTGTAAGGTAAGTTTTACTTTTCATATTTAATTCCCTGGCACCCATCCCCAAATCACAGCCCGCTGTGTGGAATACGCTCCACAAAAACCCTTGCCTAGCGTCAAAAACATAACAATGGGAACTTCAACCATCCTGGTTTTATGAGATTATTCCGTTTTAACTGCATAAATTCAGCTGGCAGTAAGATTCTAAAATGGCTCTGACTGACTTGCCATTCGATCAGATTACAGTCATGCAAGCTATTCGACAGCAGGGCTTTCATCCCTTTATTAATGTAATAACTGCACTTTCACATTTGCTTTGTTAACCTTCTTGCTTCTCAAATTTGCTTGCAAACGCACCATTTACCCACTCTTTTTTCACAATTTTCTTGGGTGGGAATCCCCCTTTATTTGTTCTGGCTGGCTGGCTCGCTGCACTCGCTCGCCATGGTATTCTCCTACAAAGTTTATGCCTCACCACTTTCAAATGTCACCAGCCACCACTGACAAGAGGCTTCTTTAACAATCATTAAACCATGTCTGCTTGTCCGCTTTCCATTCTCAGGCCTCACTAACAGTCTAATACATAATAATAATCCTTTTATCTAAAGAACAAGGAATCCAATAACACCCCTAAAGAACAAAAACGAAAAAACAGCTTACTAGCAAGCTTTACAGTGTTCAAATGCTCTTTTAAGATCTAACATCAAGCTACGTTAACTCGAGAATCAAAATGGAAGAACATTACAATATTATTTCTCATTAGCATTTTTCTCATTCTCCTAAACTGAGAAAAATCCTAACTTTAAGACTTTCGGTATTCACAGAAGGCATTTAGGAGTCCTAAAGTTAGGAGTCCTAACTTTACTACTCCTAAACTGAGAAAAATCCTAACTTTAAGACTTTTGGTATTCACAGGAGGCATTTAGGAGTCCTAAACTTAGGACTCCTAACTTCTGTGAATACCAAAATGACTAAGTGCCTTCTGTGAATACCAAAATGAGTAAGTGCCATCTGTGAATACCAAAATGGTAGTACGTTTAAGATTTTGTCTTAAGTTAGTTCTGTGAATCTGGCCCATTGGGTCCAGTTTTCCCTATATAAAACTGAACAAGACCATAAAACAGGCTCATGAACAACCAAAAAACATCCCACACACTGACCCGCCATCGATAGGCCAGGCAGTCCCTGGAGCCTGTCAACAGCCAAATATCTGGCTCTGGCGTGGCACTTGTCTCATCAGGACTGAAGAGCCAAAATAAAACCGAGCCTATCATTCCTGACACACTCCTTTACCTCATAACACCGTTTTTATATACAATTGCTGCTAAAAGCAGGACTGTGACAACCAACAAAATAAACATTGGCAAAGACAATAAGTTGCACCTATGGAAGAGCTAGTGGCCTTGAAAATGTGTTTTAGCCATGTTGTTGGAGGGGAGTGGCATAGAGTGGAGTGGCATTGAGTGGAGTGGCTTAGAGTGGAGTGATGTAGAGTGGCATGTCATAGAGTGGCATGGTGTATAGTCGAGTGGCATAGAGTGTTGTACAGTGTCATGGGGCCATAGAGTGGAGGATCGGTGAGAGGAGGGTCATAGAGTGGAGAGTCATGGAGTAAAGTGGCGTAGAGTAGAGCAGAGTGTCGTAGAGTGGATTAGAGTGTTCCAGAGTTGAGTGGGGTAGAAAGGACTAGAATGCCATGTTGTAGAGTGGAGGGGCATAGAGTGGAAGGGCAGGGAGTGAAGGGGTATGGAGGGGAGTGGATTGGCGTAGAGTGGAGTGGCATAGATTGATGTAGAGTGCCATAACATGGAGTGACGTAGAGTGGGCGTGCGTAGAGTAGCGTAGCATAGATTGGAGTAAAGTGAAGTAGAACAGAGGAAAGTGGAGTGCCGTTGAGTTGAGCGGAGAGCTGTGGAGTGGAGTAGAGTGGAGTGGCATAGCTTGGAATGGAGGAAAGAGTCATAGAGTGGAGTGAGTGGAGTGGCCAAAGAGGAGTAAATTGTAGTGGCGTACATTGGCAAAGAGTGTCGTAGAAGATCATAGAATGGGGTAGAGAGGCATGGAGTGTTGTAGAGTGGAGTGGCGAAGAATAGAGTGCCATAGAGTGGAGAAGAGTGTTGTAGAGTGTCTTGAAGGGTCATGGTTTGGAGGGTCGTAGTGTGGATGGTCATAGAGTGGAGTGGCATAGAGTACAGTGGCATAGAGTGACGTAGAGTGTTGGATAGTGGACTAGAGGGTCAAAGAGTAGTGTATCATGGAGGATAGTGTTATAGAGTGAAGTGGTATAGGCTAAAGGAGAGTGGCCCAGAGTGAAGTGGCATAGAGCGGAGTAGCATAGAGTGGCATAGAGTGGAGTAAAGTGGAGTAGAGTGTTTTTGGGGTTCCTTGAAGACTGGTCAGAAGTAAATGCAAGGAGTCGGCTTTGAAGGCTCAATGATGTTTATTTGTTACTATGTATGACTAGTGAAACTTTATTACTGATGTGAATACTTCTAGAGTTACTCAAATTTTTCTGTCTTGTCCCTTCCAGGTTTTCCCAGCACCCATGGAGGTCCCCGGAGGCTCATAGAAAAGAAGAACAAGAAGAAACAGTAAGTATGTGGTTTTCAAATTCTTACAAATATTTCCCCACACCAGCAGTGCTCACCCGATGTGCCTTTCCCTAGTATGAGGTTGTTTTGTCTGTTAGTTTCTCTTTTCTTTTGTTTCTTTTGTGTTTTCTTCCTCTTTGGGTTACGTGACCCTGCAACCCGAGAACATAATAATGCCCCAAAGTGAAGGAGGAAAAGAAGAAGAAATAAACAGCAAAATATAATATCCAGGCAAAGATAAGGTAGATAACTGGCAAAAACTACGTATAACAAATGGTAAACACAAGTAAAAGAAAAAATAAATTAATAAAACCAATTATTATGATCACATATAAAATGTAATCACATTGATAAAAATTGATAAACATGTTCAATTGAATACAAAATTCACACAATAATCAATAGTTATAATCTCTAATATCTGCACAAAAGTTTTAAAAGGAGTATTGATGATTCCCGAAAAAACGTAATGCTGTTGTTGATATCTGCCTGTCGATGCGTTTCGGCACAGCCAGTGTGCCTTCATCAGGACTTTATCAGCATATTTCGTTATCACTTGTCATTAAACATTTCCAATGCTCAACGATAGGAAGAATTCGATATATTATATTTATTATTTTTCAGTGCCTTAGTATCTGAGTTTCCTTTTGATCACGAACTCCCTCTGATAGTAATTATGTTAAAATAAACTTTTTAAAATCGGATGTGTGTTCAAAAAATGCTGGTATCCAGACTTCTAATCCACAGACGTTACAACACTGCTCGATATTTTGGATGCTTCTCTATAAGTGAATCTTGCAGCTCATTCGTGTTGCAATTTCTTGAGTATCCAATTGTTTAGCATTACACGTAAGAAGCGACGGCGGTACGTCAAGGTGGAGCGGACAGGCTCTGGTTAAGAATCCTGTGTCAAAGTCGGGATACAGCGTGGGCAATGGCGGCGAGTCCGTCACATCAGCCAAGAGAGGAAAAGAAGAAGAAGCCAAAAATGGAAATAAAAAAATTAAGGGTCCTCTAAAGGAAAGCATTAGGGAAGGAAATGTTCCCCTTTTTCTTTAGGATTATGCTGTATTCCCTTATCTTCAGCATACCCATGTAGTAAATTGATTTTTCTTTTAATTCCAGCACCTTTCACCCAGTGCAAGAGAGAGACCAGAGATATTCCCCTCCCTCCTCCCCCGCAATAGTCGTTTTTTCTACTCACCTGCTTGGCCGCAACTCTCCTGAGTTGTGGTGGTCAGTGAGCTGCCTTCGGGGCCACTCACTACTCTCCCGGTCTCGTATCTGTGTCTCTTTCCTCCCTGAGGTGGGCGTTCACCAGCTGGATCCAAGGTGACGCTGGAGCCCTCCTTGGATTCTGCACCCAGTTGTCTTCCCCCTTCCTCGTCCCGTAACTCGATCTCCCTTTCTCCTTCCTGCGCGGTGTCTGTCAGCTGCTCCCTCACTATGATCTTTTCCACTTCCCTCCCTTCTTCCTTTTCTTCCATCTTCCTGTTAACCGGTCGTCCTGATTGGTTCGTCCTTGCATCAGCATGTTAAAAGAGACAGGTTGGTTTTAATACAGTCTCTTGTATGTATGTATGTATAGGCATTTATATAGCGCACTACTTACCCGTAGGGTCCCAAGGCGCTTCGACCGCTGCGAAACCCTTCCTGGCTTCCCTGAGAGATGGTCCCTTAATGGGTATCTCCAGGGTGAGACCAGGCATCCCCGGCGGTCTGGTGGGGCCGTTAGTGAAGATGAGGCAAGCTAATGCCCAGAGTTGCCGAGTGTGATCGCTGATCAGAGTGGGCACCGAGGCGAGAGAATTATCGAGTCCGCTGACCCTGGTCCAGAAACCTGCCGCGCCGGGAATCGAACCCTGGTCCCGGGCCGTCCTCTGCTCTCGGGTCTGCCGCCTCTAACCAGTGAGCCACACTACTTCACAACTCTTCAACACGGCTGGTAATTCTTCTCCCTGCTCTAGGTTCCCTCCAACTCTGGGGAAAAGGACGCCCTGGCCCGCAGAGTTTGGAAAATCTTCAGTGTCATAGAATTTGTACTCACTGGCAAAAAACTTTAATTTAACACTGATGTAAAAGTGGCCAGTATTGCTCTTTCTTGCCTGTGGAAACCTTTCCTTATGTGTTGTTTGTCGTTCTTGAGTAAGGTACAGGACTGTGCCTTGACTTATTCATATAAATAATTTTGAATCTGTTGAAAATAAATACCCTGTCCGGCTGGACAGAGGATAAATATAGCTTCCTATCATGGCCTATATTTTATTTACTTTTCCTATCTCCTTACGCTTAGGACCTTTGTCTTCCAAAGCATAGAATGGAGTGGCATAAAGTGGCAAAGAGTGTCGTAGAAGGTCTTAGAGTTGTGAAGAGAGGCATGGAGTGTTGTGGATTTTCGTAGAGCGGCATGTCATATAATAGACTGTCATAGTGTTCAAAAGAGTGCCATAGAGTGTCGTAGAGGACCATAGACTGGAGGGTTGAAGTGTGGAGGGTGATAGAGTGGAGTGCCATAGAGTGGAGGACAGTTTTGTAGATTATAGTAGAGGGTCATAGAGTGGAGTATCGTGGAGTGAAGTGTCGTAGAGTGGAGTGGAGTACAGTAGAGTGGTGTTGGGTGGGGAAGACTGGCCTAGAGTGAAGCGGCGTAGAGTGCTGTAGAGTGGAGTGGCATAGAGTGGAATAGAATGGCGTAGAGTGGAGAGGAGTAGAGTGTAATAGAGTGGATTATCGTGGAGTGGCATAGAGAGGAGTGACATAGAGTGGAGTAGAGTGTTGTGTCACAGAGTGGAGGTGCATAGAGTGGAGTAGAGTGGCCTAGAGTGAAGTAGTGCAGAATATCATAGTGTTGTGTAAAGTGAAGTGGCGTAGAGCATAGTGACTTAGAGTGGAGTATTGTACAGTAGAGTGGGGTAGAGTGAAGAATAGTCAGTGGAGTGGCATAGTGTGCAGGGCCATCGAGTGGAGTGGCATAGAGTGGAGTGGTGTAGAATGGAGTGGAGTACAGTGGAGTAAAATGTTGTAGATTGTTGTGTCGTAGTGTGTTGCATCTTGGAGTATTTTTTCATAGAGTATGTTATTCCTCAATCGTGTTTCCTGTTAATCATAAACTGCATTTAAAGGCCGGCGTTAGTGCTGGGGACTGTTGAATTAGTGCTACTTTGCATGTTGCTGCATGCGCCGCTCTGCTAGATCTTACCATGACGCATGAAGCATGAGGTGTGCCAGAAGTTATCAACTACACCCAGAACTGCCTTTCGGCACCAGGAGACAGTCTTCCAAACTTGAACTAGTTTGTTGACCTTCCCTCATTCTTTTAATTCAAATTCTTGTGGTTATTGGTGTTTATACATCTTTGTACAGACTTACAAACATCTACAAGTCTGAGCCACTACCAATTTGGGTTGTGCCGTAACTAATATCTTATAAAAACATTTAGAGGACTGCAGTTAAGGTGTTTTGGTTGAGATCATTCCTAATATCTGGAAAGCTAGTGATTTGTATTGCACCATATTCACAGGCTATGTTCTCAAGACCTCACCTTAGCGATCAAAGGTGGAATTAGAGTTATCCACAGTATCCTGATACAATGATTGTGATATGAAAAATGACTGCATTGTTCCAGAAGTTGCACTTCTGGTGAAATGAGTCAATTTTCCCAAACAGCTCAGACTGGGTAGCAAGGTATGAAGTATTGTAGTCAGAAATTCACTTTGAGAGCTTGGTATGCTGCACCCTCTTGTAAGACATGGCAGTCACATAACATCATCACCCACACCTGGGTCTTTGTATTCTGTGCCTCTGACTAGCCTCACAGCCTCCTTCCGGAACCAATTAAGTTGTGCATGCTTCTGTCTTCAAGCCATGGAGTTTCACTTCAATTGAAATCTTACATCTTTGCAACTCTTAGATACGATAGAGGGAAGATCAGTGTAGTGGATGTGTAGTAGTTTAAGTGTCTACCGCATAAAACCACTCTATGCCACATAGCAACAACCCACATAAATACACTCCACATCATCCCTCAGAATACCAGTCAGCATAATTTCACTCAACACCATACAGTTCCACGCCTACCCAATTCAACTCCACACCACATCATTGAAC
Organism: Lissotriton helveticus; assembly: GCF_964261635.1. NCBI lineage: Eukaryota > Metazoa > Chordata > Amphibia > Caudata > Salamandridae > Lissotriton > Lissotriton helveticus. The sequence goes on along the minus strand of NC_136065.1, from coordinate 329,555,773 downwards.
AACAAACCTCATAATTCAACTCTACAACACAATTTCACAACAAACCAAATACATCCATTCCTCACCACAGAATACCACATCCACATCATGCCGCAAAACATAATTAAACTCTAAACATACCGCTCCACAACACAAAATGCCATTCCACATAATTAAAAACCATTATACACAATCCCACTCGAAATAATTCGAGTATACTCAATATTACATAATTACTATCCACATAATTTCACATCACATCATGACACAAAGTTCTCCTACACAAATCCACTCCACACCAGAAAAATCCACAGTACACAATTCCACAACTAATAATTCCAATCGAACCCGCATAATTCCACTGCACACCACATACATCCACTCCACTCCATAACACATGGGTAAAAGACATTGACATTTACAATGCAAATAGCACTTCCTCTTGCAAAAACGAGACCTATTGGCTTTGCCAAGGCTTGTTGGAGGCTGTAAGCAGCTAAAGTTCATTAAGTGGTGTGAAAAAACCCCAAAGCAAGTGCTGCAGCCCAAGCAACCTCTATGTTTTTGTTTTATTGGCAGGGAGGTCGATGGGGCAGGGCACGTGGTCAGAAGGACCTCAAAGGTAGTTCTCTGCATAAAGCCCCGCCACCTCCAACACCACACCTCCTTCTCGTATGCATAATTATTTTGCATATTGGCAGGTCTGCTCCAATGAGCTCAAGGCCAGCAAATATCTGTGATATAGGAGACTCAGGGGCCCCCTTTTACATTCTGCAGGGGGCATCGTTTTGTGTTACACATGGTCTGCTCCTGTAGGGTTATTCAAAGGCGAGGCACTGGTCCCAGCCCTGCAGGGCACAAGACTGTCCTCTGGCCAGGAAGGTGACAAAGCCTGCCCGAGCCAAGGCCGGACTCCAAGATTGTCTAGCCTCATTATGACCCCAAATTCACAGGAATCCTCATTCCTCACACTGCAAAGCCATGCCCCAGAGCCACGTCAAGGAGAAAATCGATGCCTTTACTTTTCATGCCAGCTCTGGAGTGACTCAATTCCATCTGTAATCTGCAGGATTGTGCAGGGTCGGACTGGGAGAGAAAATTGGCCTGGTCACCAAAATAAAAGTGGCCCCGTTAGTGAATTAAATAGCTGAAAAAGTGGCCCATGCTTCAAATTAGGGTAGTTTTAAACATGTAAAGATATGCTGTATATGTGTTTTACAAGATATAGCAGACCACATAGATATGGGATGTATGACATTACAACGCATGCTTTTACCACGCATGCCTTTACAACGCGGTATTTACAACGAATACCTTTACAACGCATAGTGCTTTGGGGCGCTGGATAGTGAATAGTTTAATTTACTATTCCAACTCCAGTCCCCGTGGATAGTAGGGAAGATGTTGGATAGTTAATTAAATCTATTCCCTATCCTAGAGCGCCCCCCCAGCGCAATGCGTTGTAATGGTTTGCGTTGTAAAAGTTGCGTCGTAAAGGCACTGCGTGGTAAAAGTTGCGTTGTAAAGGATGTTACCCATAGATATGAGATTGCTGCAGGCAATGTTTGTGGTAATATCAGGGAAATCAAAAGTAAAAGCAACTGGCCCACCAGATGAATGAATGAATTAATACGCACTTGAATAGCGCATGGCTACCCAAGGGCATCCCAGCGCTTCCTGTGTCACTAATCATTCACCACTGATCAGAAAAGTCTTCCGCTGCTCCCTGAATCTAAGATGGTCAGACGCAAGTTGAATGAAGTCTGGGAGCTGGTTCCAGAATTTGGCCGCATTATATGAAAACCGCCGTCCTCCAGTCCGTGACCTTTTGATCCTAGGAACTGCAAGCAGTTGTTTATTATTGGATCTTAGAGTCCTCTTGGTGTCATATAATTGCACCGTGGACTGAAGCAAGGCCGGGCCATTGCCAGAGATGGACCTGTGGACAATACACATTGCCTTAAACCTGATTCTTTCAAGAACAGGAAGTCAATGCAACCGACCAAGTGCCAACTTAGTCAAGTTACATTTTGGGATATCCATCAAGAGACGGGCCGCACAATTCTGAGCAATCTGAAGTCTCTTAATAGTTCCCTGCGGCGCACCCAAACAGACTGCATTTGCGTAGTCCAACTGAGATAAAATAGGGGATTGAACCGACATACGCCTGGTATCAAATGGGAGAAGGGGAAGGATCTTCTGTATCAGCCTAAGAAGACCATAACAATTTGCAGCAACATTGCTTGCTTGAACATTGAAGTTCAAGTTGCGATCAAACCAGACACCCAGACTCTTGATTTGTTTCTTTGGGGCAGGCGAAGAACCAAGACAGCTGGGCCACATAAGATCTAAATTATTGGGGGCCGTAGGCCCAAAATCATAATTTCGGTCTTTGCACCGTTTAATTTAAGAAAGGACAGGTCCATCCATTCGGAGGATAAATAACTCGGCTAAATGGATTTGGAATTCAAACTGTAATCTGCAGGATGGTGCAGGGTCGGACTGAGAGAGAAAATTGGCCTGGGCACCAAAATAAAAGTGGCCCCGTTAGTGAATTAAATTGCCGAAAAAGTGGCACATGCTTCAAATTAGGGTCGTTTTATACTTGTAAAGATATGCTGTATATGTGTATTACAAGATTTGGGAGACCACATAGATATGAGATTGCTGCAGGCAATGTTTGTGATAATATCAGGGAAATCAAAAGTAAAAAGAACTGGCCCACCAGATGAATGAATTAATTAATACGCACTTGTATAGCACATGGCTACCCAAGGGCATCCCAGCGCTTCCTGTGACACTAATCATTCACCACTGATTAGAAAAGTCTTTAGCTGCTCCCTGAATCTAAGATGGTCAGATGCAAGTCGAATGAAGTCTGGGAGCTGGTTCCAGAATTTGGCCGCATTATATGAAAACCGCCGTCCTCCAGTCCGTAACCTATTGATCCTAGGAACTGCAAGCAGTTGTTTATTATTGGATCTTAGAGTACTCTTGGTGTCATATAATTGCACCATGGACTGAAGCAAGGCCGGGCCATTGCCAGAGATGGACCTGTGGACAATACACATTGCCTTAAACCTGATTCTTTCAAGAACAGGAAACCAATGCAACCGACCAAGTGCCAACTTAGTCAAGTTACATTTCGGGATATCCATCAAGAGACGGGCCGCACAATTCTGAGCGATCTGTAGTCTCTTAATAGTTCGCTGCGGCACACCCACACAGACTGCATTTGCGTAGTCCAACTGAGATAAAATAAGGGATTGAACCGGCATACGCCTGGTATCAAATGGGAGAAGGGGAAGGATCTTCTGTATCAGCCTAAGAAGACCATAACAATTTGCAGCAACGTTGCTTGCTTGAACATTGAAGTTCAAGTTGCGATCAAACCAGACACCCAGACTCTTGATTTGTTTCTTTGGGGCAGGCGAAGAACCAAGACAGCTGGGCCACATAAGATCTAAATTATTGGGGGCCGTATGGCCCAAAATCATAATTTCGGTCTTTGCACCGTTTAATTTAAGAAAGGACAGGTCCATCCATTCAGATACCCTTACAAGGCAGGCAGCTAAACCTGGCCCACAAACAGGCCCACAATCAGCAAACAAAAAAACAGCCCACACACTGACATGTCAAACCAGCACTTCTGGCACTGACTGATTGCCCTATAGGCCAGGCCGACCCTGGGTTTGGTGCCTGAGCGCTGCATTTACAGACATGTTCTTGTTTGAACACATTTAGCCCATATGTGAGAAATACTGTAAATCCCAAAAGTACACAAACAGCAGACCCAGGTCAAGCACAATGGTTCCGCATGTTCTCAATATTAGGTGGTGCAGCCGCTTCCAACATCCGCTGTTTAAGGATGTAAAATTCCAACAGTATACAAAAACCAAAGCGGAAGGTGCACTCATATGAAGTCAATGGAGCAAAGGATGTTTGGTGAATATTTCTTCTTTATTCAATTTGTAATTTTTCATTAAGCACAGGCACAGCCAACGCGTTTCGTTCCCTACGTGCCGTTGGAACTTCATCAGGGCATCAGTATAAAGGTTGCGACAAACAAGATATCTGGAAAACCGATTTAGGACGAAAATGTGGTCCTCAAAGAAAGGATTCTTGAGGGATTCTTATAAGTGTCACGTCCTAGTTCCCTCGATGTTTTCACCTGAGATATAACTTCATATAAGCCAGAAGAACGGACAAAATTGTCAGAAAGAACTAAAATAATGAGAAATATTATTTAAGGACTTCTTACAATCAGGTGCAAGCTAATATAAATTGTGTAACCAGTTGGAGATGAATAGAAGTTATAGCTCATAGAACACCGTATTTAATTGATCTCGCTAATAGTGCAGCGATTATACGTTAGATGTAACACCGCTGGGTAGTTGCAGACAGATAATAAAAACGTCCAATTACAACTTCAAAGTCAAAGTCAAAGTCAAAAACAGCTTTATTCGATTTTGATAATAAAAATCATAAAAGCACAATAGGCAATAAATATACATTAACATCATTAGTCATTCTATGAATGAAATTGATTAGATTTGAAAAATACGATAAAAAACATCAAAAGAAGGGAGAGTTGCAGTGATATTCACAGGGTTATGTTTAGTTAATTCATTGTAATCCTGGATTTAATTATAGATTTTAAGAAAGATGAAACAAGGTACATAATTAGTTTGTCTTCCAACATTTGCAATTTAATCAAAGCGGTCCTACATTGCCTTAGACCCCAATTTTTTAAAAGTGGTATCAAAAATATTTTCCTTGGGAGGATGTAAAATTTGCAGAAAAGTGTACAGTGTAGGGTGGACTGTTTTGATACATTGTCACAAGGACATGGTACCAAGTTTTTGGACCAGCAGTTTAAATCCGGGAATGTTATCATTTTGAAGAAGGTGCCCCCCCCCAAATCTTGTCAATAGCATGCGTGAATAGCAGCTTTGCACCTTGATCAAATATTGCTGGATACCCTGCCCTTGGAGAATCAAATGATTCTCCATGACCATTGTTTTGCTTTTCTCGTCCAACCAGCGTTTACTCTCTAGAAAGTGCAAACATATGCGCTTGAGTTTCTTCTTAGGGACCGACACTAAGCATTCCGGGGAATCAAAATATTCCGTATGCCTAATATCGGTCAGGAAACCCTTTACATAACTGAGCCAGGGTATCTTAGAAACCCCCTCTAGGTTTAAACAATCCAATATTACGTCCCTATTCAGACCTGTCTCCTCAGTTGACCACACTTTATGCCACAGTAAAATGGGGTCAGCTTTGATTAGGTCTGAGACGTAATGTATGCCTAGTTCTTGATGGCACACAAACGTTGAGGTGTTGCGGGGGACAGCTAATAAGTAACGTAGCAATTTGTTTTCACAAAGCTGTATGGTATTGGAATCAGTTATTCCCCATAGGCCTGCACCATACGTTGCTGTGAACACACATTTCGTTTTAAATATGTCCATTAATACTGGAATCGGGCGACCCCCAAATTTATTTGCAAAGCTTCGAACAGCCCCGATCGCTCTGCAGAGTGCCAATTTTCTTGCCTCCTCTGCCGAGGGCCAGGTCCCCTTTTTGTTAAAGTTAATTCCCAAATATGAGAATGTCTCTGCCGTGGCTATTTTGGAACCTAAAAGAAAAATCTTACATTTTAGGGTCTTCTTAGTGGTACAGCACATGGTGAAGGTCTAGCTTATATTTATCTTAAGGCCTCTATCACTCATGTATTGGGAAAATTTAGCCATTGATCTTTGGAGGCCAATTTGTGTCCCGGCCATAATTACTGTATCGTCTGCATATAGAAGTATGGGTACTGGGGAATTCTTGATTCTGGGATAATCATACTGATCTTCCATAAGGTGGGATGCTACACTATTTATATACAAATTAAATAGAAAAGGTGCTAGTATGCATCCCTGCCTTACCCCCTTTTGTATGTCAAATTTGGTGGTACATTCACCCTTATTTCCATACCTCACCCTAGCCCCAGCCACCCCTATATAGTTCCTTTATAAAGACTAGCAGTTCTGATTCAACTCCTAGTTGCAATAATGTGGACCACAATTTGTCATGGTTCAAGCAATCAAAGGCCGAACTTAAATCTACAAAACATAAAAATACGTTTTCTTTTTTGGCCATGGTGTACTTAGAGATTATCAACGCTAGATTGAAGCCTTGCTCCATGGTGCCAAGTCCAGCCCTGAACCCATATTGAAATTGTGAGAAGACACCTTGGTGTTTCGCCCAGGTCTGCAGTCTATTAAGTATGACTCTCCCGGGGACCTTCATTAGCGAGTCCAATAGAGAAATTGGTCTGTAACATTTTGGGTCGCTGAGGTCGCCTTTTTTCAAAATTGGAATCACTATGGTCTCTTGCCAAGTGTGAAAAAACCCATTATTGTTGCAGCTGTTTAAGACGTTCGTTAAAAGTGGGGCCCATAATTCTAAGTTAGATTTGTATATGTCTATCGGCACCCCATCCGGTCCCGGGGCTTTCCCAGCAACACTATTGTTAATGGCCAATTGTACTTCTAATAAAGAAAATTTAACGTTTAAGGGGAAGGTTTTTTGAGACATGTCCAGAGCTCCAAGTATTTGTTCAGTGCTCTCGATCTCATTTAGGGCAACTGCCTTGTAAAGCTCACTAAAGTGTGTTACCCATGTGTTTTCTGTAATTGCCACTTCTATTGTGTTTGAAGCTTTATCTACAAAGAAAGGGGCATTTACAGCCTTCCAGAACCCGGTGTTATCTTTTATCAAACAGGCTTTATGTAACGCCTGAAAGGCTTCTTGCTTCAAATCTCTTTTACGTTTTTTTACTGCCAGATGATAAGCAGTTCTTGCATATCTTACGGCTATTTGATTTCGTGGCAAACTTTTTAGGGATAACATTAGATGTGCATGTGTTTTGCTGCACTCTGAGTTGAACCATCTTTTTTCAGTAATCCTGTCATGTCTCTGTGGCCTGGTAAGAAGATTTTGAATTTCTTCTGTAATTTTGAGGAAAAACTCACAAACTTGAAAATCCAATTTTTTCCCAGAGAGACATATCTCAAACTCCCTCTGTTTATTATTAATAAGATTTGTAAGAAATGCCACTGGTTCTATTTTGTTCCATTTCAAGCAGTATCCATTCTTCTTTGCCAGGGTTAATTTATAACTATATAAGTTCTCAGTTAAAGTATTTGTTTTGCTCCGCGTCCCTGCAAAGAAGAGGGATAAACTACATGGATGATGGTCACTCATGGCTATTTCACATAGACTATAATTAAGAATGCGACTAGAGTGCCGCATAGATATTAGAAAAAAAGGGGGGGTTTGGCCCAGGGGGACAGAGGGGGGGTAGGGCCTTAATATCAAGAAGAAAAAATGTTTACCCACACCTCCTACAGTTTAGATCAGATTTATGATCAAAGAAGAAGATAAACAAAAATTACTATGCTTATCTTGGCAACGACTTTTGCCTCTTTAATTTTTATTTTTTTGAAAGAGATACTTTTTAGCCAAAAACGAACACATTATCTACTACACAAAAGTATCACATTAATGTAAACAAGTGAATAATAAAAAAATTATATTGTGCTATACATGACTCTAAACACATATTTACAATACATTTCGCACATACAATGTGGTCCAATACATTCGTGAAATATATTACATAACATTGAGCATGTCAAAAACAATTTATATACACGTATACTCAATATCATAAAGTTTTAAACAGTCACTGTCCCTGTTATCTAGCTGAAAATGTAGACAGAATCAAACACCTTTATGACAATTTATACCCCCAGAGAGCAATTCATTCAAAGGCTCTGGGTGTTCTGAAGAATTTACGAAGGATTTGATCCCACTTAGCCGACGCGTTTCGAGTTATGGCTGTATAAATTGCCAAACTCTCCTCAGGGCTGGATTAATCTTTGGGAACTGTTTAGGAATTAGTTCATGGCTTTGAAATTATGTTTATACGCAGTGGCTGCCAATCTGTAATGAGATACCGAATAGAATTCAGTCTATCGTCCGACCGGTATTAAATGCAACTAACAATTTCAGAAACAAGCTGCAAAATTACCTTGACGGGCGGCAGACACCTCACTCCCTTTGTAAGAAGGCACTACCAATTCTTCAATTCTGAAAAAGCGAGTAGTCCCAGTATTATTGTGATAATCTAAGAAAGTGCATGGCATACGAAAACATGTCTTCAAACATAAGGGCTACTTACTAAGTTTGCAGCACATGTTTATATTCAAAATGAAGAAAGTGATCTATATCCCGCACAGTCGATGTTTTCTTGTCCAGCGAAAGGCTGAAAGAAAACGGCCTCTGTTTTAGACACACAACGTGGTAATCAAACAGACACGCTGTCACTCTCGGCATTGCTCGCATAAACTCACCCAAATCCTAATTGTGGCGGTTCGCGTCTAACAGTAAGACGAGTCCGTTTGGTACTTCGTTTTTACAAAACAAGCGCCTCCGCTTGGTTCTGCAGTAGTCTAACCGGGTCACAGAGTCACATGTTCATTACCTTAACCAATAGGTGGGCTGAGGCTCTCAGTATCCATCCTGATGCATTATGGAAGTTGTATTTGTGCGTGATAGCACTAGTTTTGCCAAAAAACCGCCCGACAGGGCTGTAGCACTTGAAAGCTATTTTGCCTTCAACAACGGACATTACGATCAATGTGTGTGGGTTCATGTTTTGGAAACAGGATTTTATATCCTGTTCAGTTCACTCATACAATTTAACCCGCTATTAATGCTGTCAAACTTCATTATAAGATAGGCTTCTTTTCGCAACAATGCACTTTCAATATTAGGAGATTGATGTTTGGGATCTATCCCTGCCAAAACGGTCCAGTGAAAATCATTTTCAGTATGTTTAGCGTTGACAAAGTGGTCGACCATAGGTGCAGTCGCTTAATACGTGATCTATGTTGCGTGATTCTCATATTGATTTGTTGGCACGTCTTGCCAATGTATATCTTATCACACTGGCAAACCACTGCGTATATAACGTTTTTTGTTTTACAGTTTGTGAAACTGTCATGCCTCCATTTGATTCCACTATGCTCGAACACGGAACCCTCCAATGTGGTGGAACATGCCACACAATTGCCACATTTGTGGTGGCCACACACTGGTTTAAGGTTCCAATGAGTGATTAAATCACTTTTGGGTTTTTGAATATAGCTGTCTGCTCGTATCAGCTGTAGTCCTATGCTCAGATTTTTCTTCATTGCGAAGATGGGCCTCGACAATGGGTATTCCAGAGTCTCCAACAGGTGCCAATTCTTTAAAATGATCTGTCGAAACTTGTTCGTGTGGGGACCAAAGGTTGTCACACAGACGAGTTTGTTCAGTTCAACTTTCTCTTTTTTCTGCAATAGGCTTTCTCTAGGGGTGAATCTAGCTCTTTTTTTACAATGGTTCAACAGTTTTTTGGGGTATCCCCTCATCTTCATTTCTTCACAAAAAGATTTAGCATGAGTGTCAAATTCCGACACTTCAGTGCAATTTCTCCTGATCCATTTCCAGCAGTATCCATTCTTCTTTGCCAGGGTTAATTTATAACTATATAAGTTCTCAGTTAAAGTATTTTTTTTGCTCCGCGTCCCTGCAAAGAAGAGGGATAAACTACATGGATGATGGTCACTCATGGCTATTTCACATAGACTATAATTAAGAATGGGACTAGAGTGCCGCATAGATATTAGGGCATAGTCTACGGTAGATTGACATCCCCTCCCGATAAAAATTGGCTTAAATGGGACCGGTGGGGAACATAGTTCATTTATGAACCCTAAATCTAGTTGAAACATTATATCATTAAAATAATTACCCAAAACTGTATGGGAAAAATGTGCACTGACATCCTCTCTATCAGAACCCAAACCGCAAATATTCAGGTGGCTATGTGGACACAAAAGGGAGTTGAAATCCCCCACCCATATGACGCAATTGTCACCTGTCTGGTTTTCTTCGATGCTGCTCAGGGTTTGGGATAGATCCTCTAGAATACTTATAATCTCTGGTTTGGGGATATTATTATAGAAATTTACCAGGACTATTTTTTGATTTCTCCCGTCAGTCATCAACAATATCTGATAATAGTCAGACCTTGGTTCAAATTGTACTGTTACGCCATCTAGGAGGTTTGATATATAGGTGCAAAACCCCCCCTTGTTTCTGCCCCTTATCGTGTGTGTGGCTGGTGTGTGAAAAGTTCGGAAACCATTTATATGAATGGCATCCATGGCCCAGGATTCCTGTAGGCATATAATTGAATGTTTTTGGAGGAGAGTTAGACAGTCGATGTCGTCAGTCCTGCCCAATAGCCCCGCAATATTCCATGACACCAGGCTAATACTATCAGTCAATTCTACATTTTTGTCAAGTGACCTGTCCATTTTCTGAGGGGAAATATCGGCAAGGGTTCCTCCATTTTCTGTCTCTATGGTCTACCAAGGACATTTCATCATCAATGCAAATCATTTGAGTGCTATTGTCGAAGAGATAACTACTGAGGGTATTGTCATTATTTTCTACGCACATTTTACCCAGCTTATTTGGTGTAGCAATATTTGTAGGCAGTCAGTCCACCAATTCAAGCGTACTGTATCTGTTACTAATTGGGAAGCCCATTCATTACCTGACCTGGGTCTTCACAAGCTTGTTTGTTTGTGGGATATCTAATTCCTGTGCTCACCACCAGGTGTTTTCCCTGAAAATGATAATTTGGTACGCCCGTTTCTAGACTGTAGAAATATGTGAGATCAAACGGCTGTATCCTAGTACCAGTCATATAGTGCCACTCATCACATATATATCGAAGAGCTTCAAAGTTTATGATGATGAAGTCTCCCTGAATGTTTTTTCTGCTTCTCCCTATCCAGCTAACGCTCCGTACGAACAAAATCTTACTGCAGATGTGTGGGGGTAAAGGTCTATTAATATTGAGCCAATGTGTTGTCTTGTTTTTTAATTCTGCAAAGGATTCTGTGTTACCTTTCCCTAATTCAGGGACTCCTGTCAAAATGACGACATAAGGTGTAGATTCTGGGGGCAAGTATATAGTTGGTAACAATGTGTAGGTATCAACCCAGGCGGTAACAGACAAAACTTGCCCACATAGTAGTAATAGGACGCAACAACCCACTTCCGTAGAAAAGACAGTTTATTTTAATTAAACAGAATTCTTAAAAATCTACAAAAACAATTGTCTTTAAATTTAAAAAGCATGTAAAGAATTACAAATGCATATAGACAGATAAATAAAATACAATGAAAACAAATAAGACACAACAATCACAATTTCATAAAAACATGGTATCAGTTGTTGAGTTAATTGTAAAATATGTTGTCGATGCGCGTTTCGGCGGCCAGCGCCTTCTTCAAGACAAACAAATTTTCAAGTTCTTGTCAGCTAATACATGGACACAATTTGTATTGTTTGACACGACTTCTCGCATAAGGAAAAAACCTACGACGTATTAGCTGGCGAAGGGTGTCAAATTGATAAAAACACACTCTCCTGTTTATCCTTTTTCAAAAGGACGATGTAAATATATAGCAAATGTGCCTCGCCTCCACTATTCAGAACTGGCATAGATAGGTTAGCTCTAGTTCTCGTTTTCCATCGCTCCGAGCGTGTGCATTTATTTAGGAAGATATTTTCTTGCCGATTCCTACGTTGCTGGCTAACGAGGATAAACACGCCAGTGCTGCTTAAACGAGACAGATCAGCGTGTGGAGGCTTGCTGGTTCGGTAAGAGTATCCGGGTCACGATCGATGACGGGATAAAACGGGATCAATTTGACACCCTTCGCCAGCTAATCTCAATAACCAATATCTCTCGAGCGATCTGAAATCTATAACGATTATCCTGACTGTAACCAAAATCCATTGATGCTGAACTATTCACACGCACCAACTTAATACGTCGTAGGTTTTTTCCTTATGCGAGAAGTCGTGTCAAACAATACAAATTGTGTCCATGTATTAGCTCAGAAGAACTTGAAAATTTGTTTGTCTTGAAGAAGGCGCTGGCCGCCGAAACGCGCGTTGACAACATATTTTACAATTAACTCAAGAACTGATACCATGTTTTTATGAAATTGTGATTGTTGTGTCTTATTTGTTTTCATTGTATTTTATTTATCTGTCTATATGCATTTGTAATTCTTTACATGCTTTTTAAATTTAAAGACAATTGTTTTTGTAGATTTTTAAGAATTCTGTTTCATTAAAATAAACTGTCTTTTCTACGGAAGTGGGTTGTTGCGTCCTATTACTACTATGTGGGCAAGTTTTGTCTGTTACCGCCTGGGTTGATACCTACACATTGCTTTTTCCCTGACCTAGGGGTTTCATTATCCACAGTACAGGGAACCCTTGTTTGTTACAAGTATAGTTGGTAACAGACAGGATTCTACATCAGATGTGCCAATACGAATTCCCCGCTTTGGTGTGGCTTTCAAGATTCCCCCACCCATCAAATGCCTCGTGTCCTCTTTCACTGAAGTTTTTTCAACAGTCTTTGTGCTCTGGGCACTTTCCATCCTTATTTGTGATAGGTGTGTTGTTAAATCGCATCCAGGTGGGTTAGGTGTTACAGATGGGGCCTTTGTTTTTCTTATCTCTTTTGGTGCGGCAGATCTCTCATTGGTCGCTGGTAGGGTGGTTAAGTTAGATTTTTTGTTTAACTCGAGATTCGTTAGAGTCAGCTGCTCGAGTTTTTTCAATCGCTTCTCCATGTACTTTAGTCTGTCATTAATGGGCCTTATAGAGGATGTCACGATCTCGCTCAGTTTTACCCAGAAACTTTCCCCTGGGAGCAAAGAAGAACAAGCTGTCATGTTTGCAAGAGTAAAGTCTGATCCCCCTGTGTGTGTCTCAGCGATAGATTGGGTAATAGGTATAGGTTCATTTTTGTCAGCTGGTAAAATCTTTAGTTGCCTGCCCTTTTTGGTTGCCCCTGCCCTCTTCTGTTTAGGTATTGCTCCTGACGTAGTACTCTTTGAAGGAGTAGCACCCCCTTTTTCTGCCAATGTTTGTGCTCTAGTTGATACTCCTTCAGGTAGGGTTATCGCTGGGGTTTGTACATTTAGTGGCTGTGTATTTATGGCTTCGATAGCACTGATGCTAGTGAGATCATCAGCTATATCACTGATTAGGTCCATGGCAACTGGATCGTTAGTTGTATTAATAACTACACGTCCCTCTGGACTGTTGGACAGAGCGATTTTGCCCAGAGAGGACCGTTTATTGAATGATGGATCCGTAGAAAGCTGGAATTCAGTTAGTTAAATTTCGCGGGCTAGAACTGATGCAGCTCTAATGATGAAATTATCTAGGGTTCCAGTCACAGTGCCGCCTCGTGTATTTACTCTTACAGGATGATCAGCCATGACAAGATGGAATAAACACAATAAACAGATACAGGTTTGGAGTAATACACTTACTAATTATGTTTGTCCATCCAGATGTTAGGGGGGTGGCCCAGCCCAGCCTCTCAGGCCTCGAACGGGCTCAAACAGGCTCGCCCTTGGCCCGGGCTTCGCCCAGCGCGTCCCGCGCGTGATCCCGTGATGCGGGGGCTCCGCTGTAATTTATGCGCCTCCGGGCGCGATGAGGGCGGGATACGGGTGGTGGTGGCTTCCACCGCAGAGACACCTGGATCTTGTGGTCCCCCCGCTCCTCGCTGGCCACTCCGCATTGGTAGGGCTTGCGGAGGCGGGAGGGGGACCAGCGGACCTGCAGCAGTGGGTTGATAGGGCAATGCAGCAAGGTAATACCCCCGAAGAACAATTTTTCTAGGAGCTCCCGCTCCGCCGGGGCTTTGCTGTAATTTATGCGCCTCCGGGCGCGATGAGGGCAGGATGGGGGCGGTGGCAGCTTCCGCCACAGAGACACCTGGATCTTGTGGTCCCCCCGCTCCTCGCTGGCCGCTCCGCGTTGGTAGGGCTTGCGGCGGCGGGAGGGGGACCAGCAGACCTGCAGCAGTGGGTTGATAGGGCAATGCAGCAAGGTAATACCCCCGAAGAACAATTTTTCTAGGAGCTCCCAAAACTTATTACCAAGCAAACGAAAATGTCGAATGTCCAAATTCGACGCCAACACCAAAGATAACCGCGAGTAAAAACATCCATGTTTTCACTCGCGGTTATCTTTGGTGTTGGCGCCCTATTATAGGTGCCATATTTCTGGCCCACGCATGGAATAGGTCGAATTTGGACCTTCGACATTTTCGTTTGCTTTGTAATAAGTTTTGGTGGTATTTATAACATACAACTGCCTTACCCGATGCGAGGTGCCGCATCGTTGGCCCAAGCCCAAATGAAGTTGTAATTGGACGTTTTTATTATCTGTCTGCAACTACCCAGCGGTGTTACATCTAACGGTGTTCTATGAGCTATAACTTCTATTCATCTCTAACTGGTTACACAATTTATTTTAGCTTGCACCTGATTGTAAGAAGTCCTTAAATAATATTTCTCATTATTTTAGTTCTTTCTGACAATTTCGTCCGTTCTTCGGGCTTATATCTCAGGTGAATACATCGAGGGAACTAGGACGTGACACTTATAAGAATCCCTCAAGAATCCTTTCTTCGAGAAATACTGTAGTTGATGGCGGCCAATCAGGCGTGGTGCTTCACGTTGAAGTGCGATTTGCCTAACAACAGCACCAGAGACCAGGAGGTCACTAGGCACAAGACAACGTTCACCACAGCACCAAGAGGTCCCTAGCACACGTCGGGGCCTTTTAAAGGCAATTTAAGGCTGCAGGCCCTTCAAATAAAGGCATGTTTTGCTTCACAAACCGAGAGTCTTCCGCGTGAATCGGGCTTGCTGGCACGCGTGCATTAACGTCAGCCCCCTGCTGAAGGGATAAGCATAGCGGCTCACCAGGGAGTGTTAAATTTGATGTTGGCTCTTTAAATAATTACTGCGCAGTCTGAGTCTACCTGAGGAGACTTGTAATGCGCTGCACGCAGCCGAGCTCTGCGCGACGAGGCGTCGTGGCGGCCCTGCTTAGGAATGCACGCGGCATGCGTGCACTATGCTGCGAAAGAGCAATGTGAGGCTCGGAAGGGCAGAGGCCCTAATTAAACCCCACTCCAGCCTAATCAGAGGTCCTCAGCGGCCCGACGCTTCTCACGCACTCGCATGCAGAAAAGACAATACGTGTTCTCAGGTAATGCCGTTAGTGTTCTCGGTAGACCAAGGTCGTGCCAGGGGTCAATGAGGTCCGTGTGCGGAATGCCATCACTTAGCCTGCCCTCATCAAGGCTGGATTGGCATTATGGGGCACAGGGGAAACCGGGTACGCTGAAGCCTTAAAGAAGAGCGAGGATTGGGCAGAGGGTGCTTTTAAGGATGGATGGATCGAGTGGTGATTGGCTATCCACCCTGGAAATCATCCTCAAGGGAACACAAACACTTTTCTTGTGGGATATTGTTTAATTTTGTAACAAGTGCTTGAAATGTAAATATGAAAGTGTATCGTTTCATAATGCCAGAGTACCTAATTGCTACAGAGAAGTGCAGGTACTCTCCGATTAAAAGTATTGCACCCAAGTTAAGAAGTGCAATGACTCTCCCTTTCAAATTAAAGAAGTGCAGATACTGTGTACCTGTGAGTCCCTGCCCACTTAAAGCACTGTCTGCAACTGTAGATACTGCTAATCTAGCATGAACTAAATCCTACTGGGCCTTGGCATATGTTAGAAGCCCCAGAGACATTGCATCTGTTGTTGAATTCATATATGATTTGTCCACTTCAAAATGGATGTCCAAAAATTACTAACTGCCTTCTTCTTACCCATATTCTTCTTTTCAAAGTGTCCTTGGTAAAGTATCACAGAGTTCCGGAATACCATTCTGTTGCAGAAGCGGTTCTGTCGGACAGATTACAAAATTCCGCCCCGTCCTGAGTGCTTTTAGAGAGTTTGATTGTCACCCGGCAGATGTGTTGTGAAGCAAATGTATCCCAGAGAGTGAGAGAGGCTTGGTAAGCAAACTTTTCATCACAGGCCGAGTACTCAGTGTTATAGGTGGAGAAAACCCCTGCAATCTCACTTTTGATATCTCTTCCGTGTGCATCTGATTGGCAGTTTCGGGTGGAAACCTTTCATATTCTTCTGACACAAGTATCTCTGAAAAGATCTGTGAGAAACAGTAAAACCAGCAACAAGATTTTGAGTAAAATCTGAGACTCACTTTAAGCATCCATATTTGTCCTCAAAAAAGCAGTTGCCTGAAAGCCATCATCAGAAAGAAGGAAAAATAAATCCTGACAAATGAGAAATCACATGCATAGTCAAAAAGCACTGCCAATCTAAAACGGAATCTGTGTATTGTGGGTAAAATCCTTAAATTCAACAAGCACAATCAATCTCTGAGATTAAATTATAAAAATGAAACAAATTGGCAATACACAGTGCAGCATGCAAGGAAATTCAAACCTACAGGGGTTTCCAATCAATTGTCCACGTAGGGCCAGATGTAGGAGCCCAAATACCGTTCGGTAACGGCCGATTTCGGCCGTTACTGACCGGTATTTAGGAATTGGCATGTAGGGGCCATTATTTTACAGAATCGGTAAATTTACCGATTCGGTAAATTTACCGATTCTGTAAAATACCGAATCGGTAATTTTACTGATTTGGTAAATCCAAATGTAGGTGACACTCCTGAGAGTGTCACAGGCCCTTAAGAGTCAGTATTTTACCACACAATCCTATTGTGTGGTAAAATACCGAATCCAGGTGTGCATGCACATCTGTGCATGCACACTGTGCAATGTGACACACAGACATGCCCTAAGGGCATGTATGTGTGCCAAATGATACACATGCCTTTACTTCGGGTGCTAGAGGGTGTCAAAGTGACACCCCCTGTACCCTTGCAACAATCGGTATTTACCGATTCGGTAAATACCGAATCGGTATTTCCCATTGATTCCTATGGGCTTCACAGCCCATAGGAATCAATAGGAAATACCGATTCGGTATTTACTGAATCGGTAAATACCGAATGTTACCGACTCAGTATTTCTAATTTTAAATTTAGCTACATCTCCCTCCTTCTTATTTACCGATTCATAAATACCGAATCGGTAAAATTCGGTATTCATGAGTCGGTAAATGTCCCTCACCTACATCTGGCCCTAAGTGCTCTACAAGTTGTCAAATCATCCATCCCTTACTTCAGTTGCATAACATTAAAACGCATGTGTTTACCACGCATCCTTTACCACGCATACTTTGACATGCAATGCCTTTACAATGCAAAGCATTTCCCACACGTCTTTACTCTGAATATGCCTTTATCACGCATACCTATACAACGAAAGGTAAGTATTTTTAAGGTTAGGTAAACATATATGTGTGTGTGTGTAATTGTTTGGGGGTGAACCCCAAAATGCCCCCACCTTTTTGTAAAAATAATTATAACTTTAGATTTTTCTTAATTGATGGAAAAACCTAGAATACCACTTTTTAAAATTACTCTTACTACCCTATACCCTACTCACCCCATAACCCTAAAACACCCTACGCCCCTGTCCAACCCAAACCCTAAAACACCCTTACTACCCTATACCCTTACCCACCTCTTAACTCTGAAAAAACCCTTACCACCCTATGTCCCTCCCCCAAACTGTAAAAACACCCTTATCACCCTATGTATGTATAGATATATGCATACACATACTTACATTTTGTTGTAAAGGCATGCATGGTAAAGTCATGTGCATGATAAAAATGTGTTTTAAAGGCATTGCATGACAAAGGATGAGAGGTAATGTGTGGAAATGCCTGCATTGTGAAGGCTGTTTCCCCTCACTTCTCACCATTTCTTGTCAAGCTCAAAATCATCCTTTACAGTTTTGTATGTAACTGGGAAATTATTATATGAGCTCATAAACACTTAGGGCCTCATTACGAGTATAGGTCGTATTTATCACACATGATAAATAACCATGCCACAGGGTATGTTATTTATTGAGGGGGCGATAAATTCCACCCATTATGAGTTGTTGGCGAATAGCATGCGGATTTTGGTGTTTAATGCACCAAAATCTGCATGATAAGCAGGGCTGGACTGGCCATATCGGGCTACGGGGGTTTCACCAGTGGGCTGCCAGGGTGGGGGACGGTTTAGAACCCCAAATCGGTCATTTTTGTTACCGGGGACCTGCAATATCGGTCCCCTGTAACAAAAGCAGCTGTACATGTTTTATGCTCCCCCTTTTCCCCCGTGGCCAGCCTTTCTCAATTTCCAAGGCTGCTTTGCATTCCCAGTCCGGCCCTGATGATAAGGTGAATACCATATGTTCCCCCCGCTAAATTTCAGCAGGTGTGACCTGCTAAAATTTAACAAAGTTTGAGTTATTTGAAACACCACTAATTATCGGATGCATTAAATCAATCATCAGTCAATCAGGATTCATAAAGCGTGGCTAATCACCCAATAGGTTATCCAGGTGCTTGCCAGCCCCTGAGGCTTGTTTGAACAGTCAGGTCTTGATGGCCATTCGGAATTCCGGAAGTGAAGTGATGGTCCGGAGGCTGTTCCATGTCTTTGCTGTGATGTGGGGAAAGGAGCATCCTGCACTTCTGCTTCAGTAGATGCGGGGAGTATGGGCAAGTGAAAGGGAGGTGGAGCCTAGTCTTCTTGATGGTTGATGGAAGTTTAGGCGGTGGTTAGGGGGCGCTAGAGGGCGCACGAGCTGAATGGCCACACTCTCGTGAGGCTCCAGCAGCCTGGCGTTCATATCCGTCCTTTTTATTATCTTTGACCTGCTCCTGCCCGTCCAAAACCCCTTATGATGGAAGAGTGAGTGTTCCTCCACACTCGGTGAAAGTTTGGCGGCTCGAGATTTCAAACATCCGAAGATCGGGCTAGTCGTGGTGCCACCCTGAAGGCGCCCTGCCGCTGCGGAGCTCTGTGGCGGCGCAGACGGCTACGCTACACTGAGGCATGCCACGAGGTGAGAGGGCCTGAGCAGCGTAAGCGGCGGACCTCCTGGGCGCGGTTGCGGGGGCGGACTGCGGCTCCTCCCTACGGACACTGTGGCTCTGGGCTCCTGCATCATCGGGTGATTTACAGCTGGGATACAGAACACCGCTGCTGATAAACCCGACTGCCTACTAAGCGGCGGAAACGTTCGGTAAGCCGCTGCTCTGCCTCGAGACTTCCGGTGCTCTGACTGCCGCCTCTGTGAGGAGGCTTGAGGTGTGAGGAGGTGTGAGCCTCCGAGTCCGCCACGCCGGACCCTGCACTGCTGCTGCATCACAGGCGCGCGCTGATACTAACGCCCGTGCATGAAGAGGGCTCCTGTGACGCCGGTGAGAGCATTAATCTCGATAGTGGTGGGGGAAACTGCCGACTGTGGGGCTTTCATGTGCGTGCACCCTGGGTTCGTTATGCACGCAATTGTCTAGGCTGTAGCACAGTGGCAGTGCACGTTATCCTGACTGTGTTGTGGCAGCACACATTCTCCTGACAGTGTTGTGACCATCGCTCTTGCCCTGCAAACACACAGCTCTATCGAGAAACTGGGGCCACGGACTCTCCGACCCTTGCGGTAGTGAGACTGCTTTGGGCGCAGGGGGACTCTTTCACTCTCGGGGCAGCCTAAGGAAGCCGGTGTCCCTGCTGAATTCACAGGCTACATGACAGTGGAATTCAAGTGCTACATAACCTCCCTATACGCCCGCCCGAGAACAGCGACTTTCCCTCCCTGCATGTCACAACTGCGGGAACTGCTGCGCACTTGTTGTCTGGCTGCTGTCGTGACGCAGACAACGCCGTTGTGGAGTGGGGGTGCTTAGCGGCGAGGGAGGTTCTCCGCTGCCGGCTGCGACCAGAAAGTTCTGCACTAATTTAGGACAGGGCACCCTTCTCCACGTGGCGCCATGGGAAAGCCGGATAATAGACAGCCTAAGCTGCAATTTGAACCCGCAGCGCAGAAAAAAGGCACTCGCAATACAGTGGATAGCGGTCAGCCCCAGAGCCCCTCTGCTGAAGTCTCTGTGCCAGCTCAGGCGATGCCGGACATTGCTACAATGCTACAAGAAATGCGCCAGGGCTTTGCCACTGTCGTGGACAAGGTCGACAGACTCTCAGCTAGAATGGACGGCATAGTCCAAAAAATTGATATCCACGAAGAACGCATTACCGAAGTGGAGCGCCGCATTTCTGACAATGATGACACCACAGCATCTCATACCTCGACGCTGTCACGAATGGATAATGTGCTGCGGGTCATTGCCGCCAAAAATGAGGAGTTGGAAGCGAGGAGCCGACGAAACAACATTCGCGTCACGGGCATACCAGAGACAACCAACACAGGAAAGATGGAGCTATATATCGAAAAGATACTTGTTGCGGCGGTCGGAGCGGAGGCCTTCTCCAACCAGTTCATTGTGGAGCGCGCTCATCGGTCGCTTGGACCCAGACCTAAACCTGGTGCAGCGCCACGACCCATTATAGCGCGCTTGCTCAACTATAGAGATCGGGATGCAGCACTGCGAGCGGCCCGGGCAAATCAGAACCTCACGCATGATGGAGTAACTTTTTCTATTTATCCTGATTTTACCCCAGTGGTGCAGGAGCAACGACGAAAATTTCTTGTAGTTAAGAAAAAACTCAGAGACCTGCAAATTGATTATGCTCTTCTGTACCCGGCCAAACTGCGGGTGACCCATCAAGGCACGCAACACTTTTTTATCAACCCGCAACAGGTGAGGACTACATCAAAACATTGCCAAAACGGGGAAGACCGGCTGCAGGTGCTGAGAACCAAAATGACTCCAGCTCCAAGTAGGAACACTGCTGCACTTTGCTACCTGAATGTATATGCACCATTGAGACACGCTCCCTGACTCACAGCACGACTCGGTGTCTTTGCTGACTATGGTAACAGAGCCGATTTCAAGGGGTACCACGGACGGGTACGGACTACAGGTGGTAATGTATGCCAGGCTCCCACCCCCCCTCTTCCCTTCCCCTCCGGACAGGGACATAAGGAGCTTGCTTGCACGGAGCGGGAGAAATGGGGGTGGTTGGTAGTGCACCTCAGATGACCCCCGATGGGTATACCCCATGGGACTTGGTACTATTTCTGTTCCTGTTTAATTGTTTGAATCAAACTCTGGGTGGGGGGTGGGTCCGAGGTACTGGTAAGTTGGGGATGCTTCAGTGGGAGGGGGGTGGCGGGAGGAGGTGCTTGCATAAGATGGGCACAAGTAGCAGGACTTGGACCCTTTGTGAAAGAGTACGTGGAACGCCGTTGGGCAGTTGGTCGGAGCTTACTGCTGTTACTTTTGTGCACACTATGTGCCTGTTGGGGATTGTTGGGGATGGGTGGGATGGATGCATAATCGGGGGGACTGTTTGGTTTATGTTCGTTACATGTGCAATAGGTATCAAAGAACTTCTTTTACACTCAGGATTGGATGTTTTTGGCTACGACCAGCCTGTGAGTGGGTCTGGGGTGCGCATTGGAAGCTCTACATTACGGCACTGCGCTATGAAGGGTGATGACACTTCCCATAGGCCTGGCCCTCTGGTCCCACTGGGGAAATGGTGCGTCCGCAGCTTGGAAGCAACATGTGGTTTGCTGGTACTGGAACTACCCTGGTGTGAGCCGCGGCCCCTGACTCATCTTTCCACCTGCACGCATGGGTGACACTGCCTTGAATATACTCACGTGGAATGTGAGAGGGTTGGGTGATCCTAGGAAGAGGAGGCAAATACTGGGCTATCTTGATCGTCATCAGGTTCATATTGCTTTACTCCAGGAGACACATTTCAAACTACATGGGTTACACTCCTTTGGGAAAAAATGGGCCTCACATACTGTATTCTCCTCCTATTCATCATACGCACGGGGCACGGCTATTTTGGTAAAGAGAAACACACCCTTTCATTTGGCGGGCTCTAAGGCTGACACACAGGGGAGATTTTGCTTGATGTGGGGAAGGTTGGGGCGCATGGCTGTGACACTAGCCTGCTGCTACGGGCCCAACGTAGATGACCCAAGATACTTTACTGACCTGTGGGCGGCAATTGTGGAAACAGGGCCACAGCACCTTATTTGGGGGGGGGACTTCAATGTTACCCTAAATCCTACTTTGGACAGGTCACATCCTGCCCCCCACCACTATACTAAAGGGAGGGAGACTCTTAGTGCCACGATTGAGGATAATATTCTGTTAGATGCATGGAGGTCTATGCATGGGACCAAAGAAGAGGGTACACACTTTACTGCTCAGGCGAGGTCATGGGCCAGACTGGACTATGTACTTTTGACATCACAGCTTTATACATCACTGCAGCACTCAGCGCATCTCCCCAGAACATATTCAGACCACTCCCCTGTACTCATTACGTTGCGTGGCAATGAATTAGGCCCCCCTATTACGGCATGGCGTATGCAGCCCACGATGCTGCTTGACACTGAATTCCAGGAAGAACTTAGAGTCGAATGTTTGGATTTTTTCAAGCGTAACAAAGATTCGGTGAATGACCTTGAAACCATTTGGGATGCGTTTAAAGTCACACTCAGGGGACTTTGCATTTCAAAAGGATCAGGAGTGCTTAAGAGTATAAGGAATAGGTTGAAAGCTCTGGAGTCAGAACTTAGAGATGCAGAAAATACTCTTCGGGATAGCCCTGGGAGTGACACGCTTGCGGTAATACGAGATAAGCTGTCGGAATACTCCGATGAAGCCGCACGGGAGGTGAAATTCAGGAATAAACACTGGGTGGCTAGAAGATACGGGGAGGGCAAAAGACCGGGGAAGGCCTTAGCTGCGACGATTAAACTTATGCGTTCACCCACTGTCATTATTGAATTAGAGACTGCGGAAGGGGTTCTCCTCAGGGACACCACACACATATTAAATGAATTCGTGGGGCATTACAGTGCCCTATATTCCTCTACCCGGGCGGGCGACTTGACACTCGATGACTACCTGGCAGATGTGTCGCTGGGATGGCTGAGTGATTCGCAGCGAGCCTTTCTCAGCGCCCCGTTTGAACTAGATGAGGTACGGGAGGCCATCATGCACATGAGTTCGGGTAAGGCCACTGGACTGGATGCCATTCCTATTGAATTTTACAAGACATATATAGACTTTATGGCCCCAGTCTTGCGCGAAGTATATGAAGATGCTCTGGAGGTTGGTCACCTACCTGCATCCATGCGAACTGCCCTTATAACGTCCCTTCTTAAGCCTGGGAAGCCTGCTAACAGATGCGATTCATACAGACCATTATCGCTATTGAACTGCGACGTGAAAATTTTGGCCAAACTAATAGCCACGCAAATTGGTCTCCTTTTACCTGACCTGATACTCCCTGATCAGGCGGGTTTTGTCCCGGGTAGGGCAACGTCGCATAACCTCCGCACTTTTTTTTCAGTGTATGATTCAGTCCACGAAGATTTGCCAATGGCTGCTATTTTTCTGGACGCCACGAAAGCGTTCGATTCATTGGAATGGGACTATGTCTTCCGGGTGCTCGGGCGTATGGGATTTCCTGTGATCTTCATATCCTGGATTAAATTATTGTATACAGACCCGGTGGCCCAGGTCCTCATTAACGGCAAACTGTCCTCGGAATTTCGGATTTCTAGAGGTACTAGGCAAGGCTGCCCCCTCTCCCCGCTCCTGTTTGCCATAGCCACCGAGCCCCTTGCGGCCAAGCTGCGCCAACATCACCGTGATAGCGCACTGCGGTGCTTTCAACGGCAGATTCTGATCTCAATGTATGCTGACGATATCACGCTCTATGTTCGACACCCTTGCGAGAACTTGAATCCTATCCTTAGAGAATTTATACGATTTGGGGTCCTCTCTGGTATCCAAATAAACTGGAACAAATCATGTATATTCCCTCTTACCGCTTCAACGCATAGGTTTGCATTGGACTACCCACTTGCCTGGTGCGCTGGAGACTTTAAATATTTGGGGATACGTATTGAAAAAGACAGAGAAGCATTGATGCGTGCTAACTATGGCACTGTAATGAGTAAAATCAGTGATAACGTCTCTAGATGGATAACCCTACCACTGTCCATGGCTGGTAGAGCGTCACTAATTAAGATGGTAATACTCCCTCAATTACTATATCTCTTCTTAAACATACCATTCTACCCGGGAGGCTTTTTCTTTCGATTGTTGCGTACTGAACTAATTCGACTAGTGTGGGGCGGGAAATCGCCGAGACTCAAATGGGAGATTCTCATTCGACCCTACTCACAGGGGGGCTTTGGAATCCCTGATTTTGAACTTTACTACCGCGCAGCTCAGGCCCATTTTGCTTATTTTTGGATACGGCAACCTAGATATATGCCCCAATTGGCAGAGGAACATTGGCTGGCACACCCGACACCGATTGAGGGTGCACTTTATTCCACTGTGGAGGGTAGGGATAAAACACCTAACACTGTACTAAGCACTGTCACTGCATGGCAGTATATCGGCTCGAGGCTTGACATCGGGCTGTTATATGCCCCACTATTGCCGTTGGTATATCACCCACAAATGCCGCTTTTACAAGAATCAGGCTTTCATAAACTTCTGAAGAAGATACATGTCGTTACATGGGGGAACCTGTACCATAATGGCACATTCCGCTCTAGGGAGCAGCTCTATATAGGGATCCAACCAACACCACTAGATATTTTTTATTATGTCAGGCTCCGGCACGGACTGCAGGCGGTTACTCCTGACTTTCCACACGAACCACCTGTCCTGACCCCATTACAACATATCCTTTTGAATGACAACCCCAGCAGACTAGTGTCCACGCTATACAAATCGGTCCATGCCAATGTAGACTATACTGATTTGCCGGCCAGAGAGAAGTGGACTCAGGAGTTGGCCGTGACTATCACGGATAGGCAATGGGATTTCTGTTTGCAGCAGACGGAACGCATATCATCTAGTAGTAGATATAGGATCATTCATTATAAATTTCTACACAGGCTTTATCACACACCGGCGCGACTGCACAGATTCCAGCTGGGAGACACTGATAATTGTGATAGGTGTGGGGTTCCGGGGGCAGATTTCTTACACCTTGCATGGGGTTGTGCTCAAATTCACCACTACTGGGAACAAGTTTTTACGGCCATTTCTAAAATGATACATACGTTGGTGGAACCATCTCCGATGTTGGCGCTGCTGGGCTATGTAGAACCACTTCAGGCAGCCCACCGTAAATATGTGGCACTGGCTATGCTATTGGCTAAACGTAGGGTTGCGTGCAGATGGGGAAGGGGGAGAGCCCCCAAGTTTAAGGAATGGCTGAGAGACTTGGTATACTGTCAGGACCAAATGCATACCTACTCTGAGCTGTTGCCGGTGGCCTCCAGACCTACCGATATCTGGGCTCCTCTGCAATGTTATCTGCTGGAGGTATCTGCAGAGGGAACCGGGGATTAACTATCCACATTTTCCATTACTGTTATACCTTTGCAAGTTCTTGCGATCACAGATTATGGGAGGGATGTGGGTGGGTGGGCTCACGGTTCCTGGCATTGATACCCCCCCTTCTATCCTACAGCGCACTCCCCCCAGGACCAAGGATATCTGTTTATAGGAAGCTAGATGTCTGTCATATCGGATTGTCATTTATTCAAAATGTCATGGCTTATCGCAGCTTGCTAAGCACTTTTGCAGTGTGTTGAGTGTCATGCACTGTGATATTGCAGGGCCCACCGCAGATGGTCGGAAAGACATCTCACGAGTAGATTGAATACCGCAAGAGTTGAAGGTTAACGAACATGTAACAAAAACAAAAAACTATAAAAAGTGAGACGCATTGCTTTGATTGAATTGTATAAGCGTACTGTCAAGATATTTCGTTCTCAACTGTAAGTTTGCATGTGAACAGTTACTTTGGATGCTTTGTAATTACCTGATATGTGCAGATAGTGGCCAGCCTCAGGGTTGTAGGCGTGACGCTGTGTACGTTTGACAGTACTAAATAAACGTCTTACACAAAAAAAATAAAAAAAGTTTAGGCGGTGGTTAATGTAGGCGGGTTCTTGGTTGTGTGGAGCTTTGTGTGCAGTAGCGGCTCCTCAGCTATGGTGGAGGAGCGACACCCCACTGCTTTTAAGCAGTGCAAAGAAGCATAAAATGATAACTTTAAGTTTAATATTTAGCTTCCTGCTGCTTTGCAGGCAGGCAGGAGGGCAGGGCTGCTCTGCCCGCTCCTAAGTGGGCAAAGATTGTTTGGTCGGCCCACTCGGGCCGCCCAAACCAGTCCTGCGCACTTTCCCCTTTCTCCATGCAGGCTGCATTACATCCTGCATGGAGAACAAGCCCAGGCTCCTATTCCCTAGTTGAGCATCCAACCAGGACACTCAAAACCAATCAGGGGAGTCTGGATGTTACCAATCAAAACGCTGACTTGCAACATTGGGATTGCTCAATGGGGCCTGGCTGTGCTTCCATCCGAGACGGAGAAGAGTAGGAGCGGAGACGCAGGACTCAGTGCAAAGGTACATTTATTTTAGCCCATTTTTTGATAAAAATTATTCTCAGTTGACACTGCTTGTTCAAATTAATCTCCAAATTCAATATGCTGTTAGCGTTTCTTGAAATATATCACCCCCGTAGTTTTCCATTAGCAGTGCTAACTTGCCACTGTGCCCGAGTCTAAAGGATTTAGAAAAGTAGCATCGGCATCAGTTCAAAGTATCCCTGGGTAAAAGATACTGCTGTGCTCTGTACTCCCGCTGGCACAGCCCTTGGTGAACTTTGGCTTCAAAAGTCACAACAAAAACGGCAGAAACAGTAAGAAATCAAGGCTCAAAAAGCACTGTTTAGAACATTAGAAAAAAGAGATGTTTGGAAAAATTCGATATGGCCGCTCAATTAATATTACACGGAATCTTTATGGTAACTGAGAGAACAAATTTACATCCAATTTGTCCCTATAGATTGAATAAAAAATGAGCAATTCCCAAAACATTCTCTCATATTCAACTATACAGCCTTGGAACTCTATTTCTGAGCACATGTATGTTCAAAGAGCTTGACTCTCAATCCAAATAAAAGTTTCTAGGTGGCTTGTAAAGATTTGAGCTATGCATATGAATCCCAGAGGAGCCTAACACAGCCTTAGAGGGGTCGACTCTTTCACAGAGCACAGCCTTCCATAAAAGGCTTGTACCACATTCTGAATCTGCCATGGGAAGGAAGGGTAAGGTGACCTCTAGACTTGGTCCCCCCCATCGTGTAAGAACGTCTTTGGCCATTTGTGGACTACATTGAGCTTTAAGAGGTTAGGAATAAGAAGGTAAAGTTTCATTATCAACCATTGGCTCACAGCAGGAGCCTATCAGCACCTCCTTTTTAAATTATCAAGCAACTAAGGAGTTATATATTTAGGAATTTTATATTGCACACAAATGTAGCCTCGTTATCGCAGAGTACTGTACATGTTATACTCATCCCTGAATTCAGGTAGCTTGAGTCCAACCAAATTTGAGGTGTGATTTCTATTCAGTATTCCACAATTGTCCTTCCTAAGTTATTGGTATGATATACAGCTATCACCCAAAAATGGCAATAAGTTCTTAGTTGCATGCCATCTGAAAATATCAGAATGTAAGAGTTTTCTAAATCTGATAAGATTGGATTCTGTCTCAGGATAGGGCTCAAGGAATCCAGAGTCTAGAGGCACTGGACTCCCAGTAAGCTATTGCTGTGTTTCTGTCATCTGAAGGTGTGTGGGCAGATAAGCGTAGGTTGGCATTCATCTCTGGCCTAGTGTACTGGGTCCACAAGTTTAGAAGACATCGAGGCCATTCATACCAAAAAGCTTCATCAATCAATCAATCAATCATAGCATTTGTATAGCGCGCTACTCACCCGGAGGGTCTCAAGGCGCTTGGGGAGGGGGGGGGGTCCGCTACTGCTCGAACAGCCAGGTCTTGAGCTGCTTCCTGAAGGCGAGGTGGTCTTGGGTCAGGCAGAGGTGGGTCGGGAGGGAGTTCCAAGTCTTGGCGGCCAGGTGGGAGAAGGATCTTCCTCCTGTTGTAGCTCTTCGGATGCGGGGGACGGCGGCGAGGGCGTGGCTGGTCGATCAAAGGTGGCGTGTGGGAGCGTAGAAGTTGAGGCGGCTGTTGAGGTAACTCGGGCCTTGGTTGTGCAGGGCTTTGTGTGCATGGGTGAGGAGGCGGAAGGTGATTCTCTTGTTGACCGGGAGCCCGTGCAGGTCTCTCAGGTGTCTGGAGATGTGGCTTCGTCTGGGGATGTCGAGGATGAGTCTTGCTGAGGCGTTCTGGATTCGCTGGAGTCTCTTCTGGAGCTTGGCGGTGGTTGCGGCGTAGAGGGCGTTGCCATAGTCCAGACGGCTGGTGACGAGGGCCTGGGTGACCGTCTTCCTGGTCTCGGTGGGGATCCACCGGAAGATCTTACGTAGCATGCGCAGGATGTTGAAACAAGACGAGGAGACGGCGTTGACTTGTCTGGTCATGGAGAGGGAGGAGTCCAGGATGAAGCCCAGGTTGCGTGCGTGGTCTGTTGGTTTGGGTGTGGAGCCCAGGGCGGGTGGCACCAGGAGTCGTCCCAGGCGGAGGGCGAGGAGCCCAGGATGAGAACTTTCGTCTTGTCTGAGTTCAGTTTCAGGCGGCTAGTCATCATCCATTCAGCTACGTGTTTCATCCCTTCATGTAGGTCGGCTCTGGCGGTGGCGGGGTCGTTGGTCTGGGAGAGGATCAGCTGTGTGTCGTCGGCGTAGGAGATGATGTTGTGGTTGTGTTGGCGTGCCATGGCCGCAAGGGGGCTCATGAAGACATTGAAGAGGGTGGGGCTGAGCGAGGAGCCTTGAGGAACGCCGCAGATGACTTCGGTGGCCTCTGACCTGAACGGGGGTAGGCGGACTCTCTGTGTTCTTCCAGCGAGGAAGGAGATGATCCATTCCAGTGCCTTCTCCTGGATTCCGACGTTCCTGAGGCGTTGCACTAGGGTGCGGTGGCAGACAGTGTTGAATGCCGCGGAGAGGTCTAGGAGGATGAGGGCCGCTGTTTCTCTGTTGTCATGGATGGCAAGCAACGTTTTATCCTCAACTCTACCAAAAGCCATAGGTAGGGATGCTTTCATGGCTGGTTTGGAGTGGTCGTGTTTCTGCACATTGAGGCATAATTTGTCTGCCCGATTTTGTACTCTTTGTAGGTAGTTTATATAACTTTCCCAGGAGCTCCATATAGACGTGAGATCCACAGGGAGACAGTCTGAGGCTGTCTCAACAGGAAGATTAACCCAATGAGGTTTTGAGTAGGAGACATCTCACTTTGCTTCTTTCAAACTTTTTAAAACATATAAATAGCCATTTTTCTTATAGAGTATAAAGGTGGCAGATATATTGCCTTTAAGTGCCTTGCAACCTTTTTCCCTTAGCTAATCATATAAGGATCATGGCCAATATCCTGAATGATAGGTCCCCAACAATCAGAGGACACTCCATTGTTTTCTGGTCGTTCAGAATCCTGACGATGTAATCATTGGTCAATCAGGTATTCATGGGTGGACAGTCTAGTGGACAGGTCAACTTCCATGTTTATATGGTCTGTGTGGGAGACAGGTGGTCAGAATTAGGTAGATAAATAATGTAGTGAATAAATATATATAAACAATACAGTACTTCACAGAATGTAAAATGCATACAGAGCTACGTGCTTTGGTAGGTTGCAAAAGAGGGAGGTGTGAGGGAGAAGAGGAGACCAGACTGCTGCTGAGGCATGTGGAGAAGTCAGCAAGCAGCGAGGACCACCAGACTACCCAAAACAACCACTTCCCTCCCCAACTGGATTTATTGGGGCCTATTCACAAACCATTTTTGAGCATGGGAAGTAGTGCTCCAGTAGTACAAATTTACAGAGTCACAAATGCTATTCACAAGTTTCCAGCTAGAGATTTCCACATATGACTCTGCTATCTTTTTTTATCTGTGGAGACCTATCTACCTTTGTTGCGATCTGGAATCTGAGTTTGAATCAGAAAATTTTTTTTTGTAGCAAGATCAATTGTACTTGTGATTCAGATTCAAACGCAGAGCTGCTGCACTCACGATTGCAAGAGGTGCAAACTTTTAGAAGGAGCACTCTACTGCCTTGAATGTTAGAGGAGTAGCAAAGGGAAAACACTATTTGTTGTGTCCAAGTAGTTCAGGAAACCATGTTAGAACAGGGCAGACCCAGGGGAAGGATTACATATAGTGCACTAGTTTCAGTGCAAATGTGCAGCAGCTTTTATAGATGGATAATATAGTTTGCACCGGTGCTGATGAATTTTGCATAGAAATACATTCAGCCTGACAAGTACAAAAAACAACATTTGCCCACAGCAACTGGACCGGAAAATAGAACTTTCTATCTGTAAGTGGTTCAAAGGTAGGTGGATTTGTTTTGCAAAACTGAGCCGTCACCAATTCAGTTTTCTTATCCATAAATGTTCATGCCGTGCAAACTGTCTAACCAGGCTGACGAGGTACCCTATTTAGCTTCAACAGCAAGCTATCCATTTTTACGTCTCGCCTAGAAAGTGCAAGCACTGTCACTTTGAGACGTTTTGTTTTCTGTCATTGGACTAAGAGACCCCCCTATTGCTTTTCACTAGTTTGCTTCATTGTCCATCTGCTTTGTTTGCTTTTGATTGGTCAGCTGCTGTAGGCTTCCTTACTCTTTCTGTGTTTGTCCCTTACCTGGAGCATTGACACGTTACTTGTGTCAATCCACTTCTCAATTTTATAGGGGATACTTATTTCTTTGTGTTTGAACACTCTACCAGAGGGTATCCTTTTCATCTGGTTCTCTTGTGTGCTTCTCCTTAGTTAATGTTCCTCCCTGCCGGTCTGCTTCCCTTGCACGCCTTCCTTCCGTCTATTTTCCCTGTTCTCTTGTCTCCACCCTCCTTCCCGCAGTTCATGAAGCCTCCCCTCCACCCCAGCTTGGAGGACAGCTGACTGAAGGTAGGTCTGTCCCCCGGGGGAATTGGGGGAACCAGGCACAGTCTAGATGATTAGGATGGTTTGGGCTATATCCGGTAAAGGATGTAGCCCAAGGGATTTATACTGCACCATTTTGGTGCACACGGTGGCAGCCCCAAAATAGTGTAATTTAAATTACATGGGCTGTAAAGACTCTATACTGCGCCCGGTTCCCCCAATACCCCTGGGAGACAGACCTACCTTTGGTCAGCTAGCCCCCACAGCCCTATTAGGTGAAATGGGGCACATTAAAGACCACCGACTCCTTTTATGTGTGGAAAATGCTGCTTTATTTGGACAGGTACATATCACATAAACATCATAGGCCTGAGGCCTTATAGAACTAAAACCTCACTATACATAAACAACCTACCTTCCTTTTCTCCTCCCCTAATTTTGCCCCTCCCTGTATACATTGCCTTTAAACTTTGACATCCTAACCGATTGTACTTCTCTGATTAACACACTTTAAACTGTCCCTTCTGCTTGGCAATTAACTAATTAACCTGTGCTCATCCTGCTATTCCTATGACATAACAATTTAACTCAAGACTTACAGTGAGGGCTTGTTGAGACCCTCCCTTTCTGCCTGCTTAGCCTATATTAACCAAAATAACCTTATTTGAAGGCCAGCAAACTTGTGGGCCAACCGTCACCAGAAGAAAAAGGCACCAGTTTGACTTTTTCAGCCCCCCCCCCAACACAAGACAACCCACTTCTGTCTCTGCAAGGTCCTGACCAGAATCTCCCTTAACTCCAACAGTGTAATCTCATCCCATACTCCGAGAGATGCACTCCATTGTCCCTGAAAGACTCCATATCTTCACAACGCAAGTCCACTTGCTATATTCGGCATAAACCTTGGTCCCTATAGAAACGGTGCATTTACCTATTCACCTTCCTCTAGGCTTTATCTATGACTTATGGCTTGGCAGCGTCTCTCCAACATCTCCTAGGTATAAACACTGTCCACACTATGAAACACCCAAACCCTTGCAATCTTATCTCCCTCAAGTCCTGTTTCATGGATCATAGTAGCACCAAACCTTTCTCCACCACCATGTTGTTATCTCCTAAATGAATCATCAAAATATCCAGACAAGTATTCCTAGACATATTCCTGTTGAGCTTCTGCAACAACTCTTTCCATCTCATACCACCAATACCAAACCACTCAATTGTCAATGACCTGTTGTTAAAATCCAAATTCCTACCCCAAGCACTCTTCCCTGCAGCTCAATCGGCCAAATTTAGGAAGGAATGTCCAAAAATCCACACCGACAAGCCAGCAGCCAACGTACCTGGAACTGAACCTAGAAATGAAAACAGTGTAAACAGGTCGTTGTGCTAACAGCCATCCCCCCTGCCTTCACTGTTCATAACATACCTCTAAAAATAATCTGATTACCACCTGCCTAGCCGCATTATCAGCTCCCTTAATCACCCTCTCTTATCTGCCAAAGGTTGCTGCCCCAATATGAAAATAATGAGTGCCAAATTCACATGCCACCAACCCCAGCTTCGTAACTGCCTTCCTCAATACTACTAACAATTGAAAAGAAGTGGTCCAATCCCCTTGATGGTGTTTTAAAACATCCTCATCCACTCTCTCCACTTGCTCCTTAAGCTTTATGCCCCCTGCCACTGGGCAAATCCTGAAACTACAAAAGTACTGTTGTTCCCTTCGACTGCTGGTCAGTCATTGACCTAAGCAAATGGATCTCAATACCATTCTACCCAAAGTTAACATCCTTCCATATCAGACCTTGTTCACCGTGACATCCCAAGAGCTCTGATACCCGGAATGCTCCAAAAAACATCCACGTCATTAATGTGGAAAAGAGAACAATTCAACCTGGGAAAAACATTCCTTTGGCAAAATATTAATCGAGCTGCAAAAAAGCTGCCAAGAAATAGGCCTCCTCTTTTGACCCCCTTTTTCCTGTTCCCTAATAATTCTGCAAGAATTTTCCCATGAAAGCAATGCCTGCCAACCTCCTTGAAATTGTTACTCCGAAAAAAAGGCCTTTTTGGTCAGCCGTAAAATGAACTGCACCACGTTCTCAACTCTGGTCCATTAATCTAAGCGGCAAAGAGCTCCTGAACTCAGAAACTCACCCCAAACCTGGTGATATGCCTTACACGTGGGTGCCACCATAGACCCGACTACCAGCTGACACATCCTCTATAGCCCACTGTCCATAAGTCTGCTGGCATCCAAGTTCTGTCTCTGTCCACCTCCGTGGCCAGACCATGGAACCTCTCCCACTGTGAATAAGAAAAAGCCTTTGTAGTGTCATCGTCCACACCTGGTACATGCCTGGCTCTAAATTAAATGTCTTGTCATTAACATTCAAGTACAAAAACCCTGAGCATCTAGAGGATCTGTGTGTTTCTTGCTGATTGCCTGTTAACAACTTGAACCACAGACATATTGTCTATTCTAAAGAGTACCTTCTTGTGCTGCAACCATGCTCCCCATAGTATGACTAGTGGAACAAATTCAAGAAAGGCTATTCTGCGTCCCCCTTACCTCCAACCGCCCAGCCATTCTTCTCCACACCAGTGTCTCTAACAATACAGTCCACATCCTATGTAACTTGATGCATTTAAATAAATCTGAACATCCCAGTCAAAATCCTGTTACACTGTCATAGGAATACCATTGAAGGAGTCCAGTGAATGCCACCACATCCTCAGATCGGCATTCAACCCTGCAGATAGCCTCACATGATGGTGTGGTAGGGAACTCCCAAGACTGCCAATGCCAACCTCCGCTAGAAAGTTCTGCCTGCGCTTACAACCATACAAGCAAAATTGAGGTGGCCTAAAAGGACCTGTATGTGACTTTATTTTTTTTCAACATCGTGGTCAACAATACCGGCATCCTCAACTTCTTCTCAGCTGGAAGGCATGCTATCATAGCAACCAAATCCACCTCAATTCCTAGAAATGAAATGGTGGTCACCGGATCCACTGTTTATCTGGGGCCAATGGAAGTCCCATACCCTTCATGAGTTTCTTGAAACTTACCAACAGATGCTGGCAGTCCACATTACTGGAGTCTGTGCCAAAGAAAAAATCACTGATGAAGAGCCACTGTAGAAAAGTGCTGAAGCACTCAAAAAGTGAAATTGAGCACCCCATAGGCAGTGCTCTGTCCATATACCATGCCCCCACAATTTGGATACCCAGCAATTAAAATGCACCGGGAGTAGCGAAATGCAGATTTTATGTCAAACTTTGCCATATAGGGTCCAGGCCCTACCTGCTCCACCATGGCCATGTCCATGGAGGAATAAGACACTGACGCTAAGTCTTCCCCAATTAAGTAATTGACCAATTGGCCTTCTGACTATGGCAGATGCTGAATGAGCCTAAACTGCCCTGCATCTTTTTTGGGCACTCCCCTATCAGGGAAACAATTAATTCCTCTATTGGCCACCTGTCAAAAGGTTCTGACATCCTCTCTTCCTCCCCCTCTTTGGGTAACTTGTCCCGCACCACTTGTGGCTGTGTCTGAACTGACCTCGAATTCTCTGCCCAACGCCTTACTCTCAGGCTTGAGTACTCCAGCCTGAAACGCAGTGTAAAACCTTCCTTTAAAGCATGTGCTTCTTCCTTATTGGGGTAGGCTCTCAGCCAGTATGTGAGCCAATCTATCTTAACCAGCATAAGAGCTTTTCCCTTGAGTTCCTTTTGCTCACCCTCCCCCGGTAACCTCTTGTGTTAGCTGCACCCGTGCCCACTGACATTTGTTACAATTGTGAGTTTTGACCTCCTTGCTGAGGCCCTGATGTCCTCCCAGTGTTTTCATAGCAGTTGACGAGTGGATGCCTCCTTCAGCTCTTGGAGCATTCATAATGGGATCTACAATACCCCCACATGCACACCCCTTTGTTGAAATACCAGCAAGGACCTTGTTAAATATTGGACAGATTTTTTAGCATGAGCTGAAAGCCATTTTGTATTTCTGGCCTCCATTTTGTTTGCCATGTGCTCTGTCCTACCTTTCTGTTAACTTCTCTTGTAGCCTGCCTAGAGACAAACTATGTTTAGCATCTTCAACTTTGCACATGCTCAGAAGGGCCTAGCTAGTAGAATGCACCTGCCTCTCTAGTATAACTGTCAGGCTATTTTTACTGCTGTATGGAGAAGTAACTCTCCTCCCTTTTTGTTGAGCAAGTAGATCTTGTATGCCCAACGTAGTCATTTTGCATGCTTACATGAGCCAGGACTGCCCCTTAGTCTTATGCTGAGTATGTAACCCTTAGCATATAAAAGCCTCAGTTTCCTGTACTCCTCAGACTGCCTCATTCTGTTGCTAAGGCTTCTGTGTGACGTAGTCTCAACTCACTTGAGTTTAATAAAAATGCTCTTTTATATTTCAGCTTCTGTGCTAATTTCTTCTTTGTTGGTTTAAATGGACTAAGTATCAGTGGAACCCCTGAGAAGTGGATTTTTGATTACTACAGTTTGGCGCTCCAACGTGGACCTCATCAGAAGTGACTATCTGAGGGAGTGATCTGGTCAGGAGACAGAAATCTACTGAGGAGGACAGGACAGGATTCTACTAAGGAGGTACTCTGTGCATGGAGATTCTGGGAATTCTCTGTCTCTGCAGCCCAGTATATTTCTGATCTTCCTGATTTTGCTCCTCCACATGATGTCACCCCTGACTGAGAACCTTTTTGGCGTGAGTATTTTAAAAAAAAAGACCGTTAGGTCATTTAGAACTTGGCAGTTCGAATTTGGACAACCATTTGTTTGGTAAGAACCGTTTTGCGGCACTTGTTGTAGGTTTGAAACCCGATTGGTAAGGTAGTCTAGGAACACTTACCCGGGACCCGATTGGTAAGCTTAGTTTAGGTACACTTACCCGGAAGCTTGATTTTGAACATGAATATGATATGAATTTGAAATTGGCCAAGTATTGTATGAAAAAACATATATAGGCAGGTAATAAGGAGATTTTTCTCTACTCCTATGAAATTTGAACGGCTCAACGTACAAAGAATACTTTAAGAGCTACTTTGAGTATAATACTGCATATTTTGCACTATTTTTGGCATGCCTGTTTCAAGAACACATGGAAGAATGTGTTGCTTTTTGAAGGTACCATAGTGAGATATGAATTGAATTAGCCGGCTCCCTTGAGGGAATACCTAAATAGGTTTAGGTATAACAACATATTTCTTCCTTGGTGATTCTGCATCCCCAGGGAATTAAAATATGTCAAAATACATACAAGGATCCTTTTTCTGCGCAATTTTATGAATGGAGATATGCAGAGCGATTTTTGGTGACCTGCCAGCCAAAGCTAGTGAATTGAGTGTATTTTGGCTTCTTGGAAATAAAACAGTTTGTTGGGCTATTTTTGCAGTCTTTTGGAATACTATTGAGAAGCACTTCTTGTAAATATGACTTACAACTAGTATTTACAAATGGTGTCATTTAAGTACAGTCTGTGGGCTGTCCTTTGTTTCTGTCCTAAGTGTTGATCTGTGGATTAAATGTGTGTTTAAATGTCTATGTGGTTTGTGGTTTTCCCATTAGTGCAACTTCTGTAAGTAAATAGAGATAGCGCTATTTATGAAATGATGGCTATTAAGCGCGCTGTATTGTGTGTCCTGAGTTTTTGACCCCTTTCTGTATATGTCTGAAATGTGCTCAATATGTGTTTGTGGTCTTTCTTGTTGTCTTCAGTCTGTTATGCAAAATGTTAGTTAATTAATATTAATTAGAAATTAAATAAAAATTCAGAAATTAGCCATATGATATGCTACAATAGCTATATGTTGCTATTTAATTTATAGAGGTAGCAATTACGCACATGTACAAACTGTTAAATGCTTAAAAGATAAAATTTAAAATCACATTCAATAGGAATAAAAAGGCCTCAAAAACGAAATTGTGTGTTTTGTAATAATCAATCAATTATAACGCATTTTCCTTAGATACATTGTATTAGATATTAACAGGCAAACACATCATCTGAATACATTGGATTTTGCTGTATTGCACACACATTTTAAAACTTGAAATGTCTTAATTTTAAATAGACAGCCACTGTGCTCACGTTTCAACACTGAGAAACAGCTTTTACTGCCGCTAAGCAAGCAGCTGTCGTTTTTGTAGGCCACGAATAGACAGGAATGTTTACTCAGCCAGGACTTCCTCAGTTAAACACGGGTGAAACTTTGCATTTCAGAATGCTGTTTTAAAAAAGGTTACAAAAATAAGGTTATTTATTTGTATAACAGGAAAACATTTCAATTACGGTTTTCCTCTCTTTAAGCATTTTTGTAAGCATATTCTTGGTTCTGTTGCTAAATAATAATTGTCCTTTTGAAAAAAAGTGGCGCAAAAATTTGTCATGTTTCAAGTTAGGCTTCTGTGCTTAGGCTTGTGAATGAATGCGTCTAAATATGATAGGCAAGGGATGCAGCTTGCTTTTATATGTGGAATTATCAAAAATGATTGGTTATTAAAAGAAAAAGGATTAATCATGGAAAATTATTTGTTGTTTGTTGTAAAGCTTTTATTCGACACTTTGTCATAAAGCCGACACACACATATAATACATACAATTTAGTCATCAAAAAAAGGAAAAAAGAATGTTTTGATTAAAATTAGTAATACATTATCAACCATACTGATGTGCATATTCAATAGGTACAAGTATACATAAAGTGCAGGTCCAGTGCCATTCTTTACAAAAATTCATAACGTGATTCCATACATTTATAGACAATCTTCAATCCGGATATCTTAAAAGACCATAAGTTAAAAACGATTAAAACATTATAAATAATTAAAAATGCCAGATAAAACAATCTTATAATAACATTCCAAATTTCTTTCTAATTATGCATACACCATGGAGATACCTACTTAAACCAAATATTAATAGTTTCATAGTAGAAGTTCTAAGTATACGCTCTGCCTCTTTGAATGACCTTGTGCCCATATCTCTACAAAGAGGTATAATCCATTTCTTACGTAGTGATACATATAACGGGCAAAAAAAGAGAATATGAGCCTCGTCTTCTTTACATTTTAAGTCACACAATTTGCAATTTCGGTCTTTACGCAGCCCACCCCACCGATACGTATTAGCATTAATTTGCAAGACCCCGTATCTAAATTGCAAATAAACAGATTTGGCCAGAGGTGGCTCAATTTCATCCATAAAATATTCAGACGAGGGTTGGTCCTTAAATTGCAAGAACTTTTGGGTTAAAATACCAGTGGCTTGACCGTATACATTAACATTCACATAATACCAATAAGCAGATTTCACTTGTTCCTTACAGATATTTGGCGAAGTGATTGACAATGCTGGTGATTCCCAGAAATGTGATAAGCCAATTTTTATCAGCCAATAGGAAACATGTCTCAACCACTTGATTGAGTTAAAGGTATCCAACTCCCTTACTTCCACTAAACCTGCTCTATAATCAGCCAGTTCCGGTGTAGACCATAATCTCACCCAATAAAGCAATGGTCTTAGCCAGCACAAATAACCTGTGCGTTTTAAATTAATGTCCAGATAGACTGGAACTAGTGGTGTTCTTACTGGGATTCTTAATAGACGTCTGACGAATATATTTTCCTCTATGTCAAATGATTTTTTTGTGTAGGGTCCCCAGATCTCGGCACCATATAAGGTGGCAGATTGTGCTTTGGCTTTGAATACTTCAATAGCCGGGGTTATGGCTTTTGATGTACTCCCACCATGTATTTTTAAAATAGGGAGGGAATTCTGCTTCAATATTAACCTACTTTTTGACAGTTGGTTTATCCAAGACAGTCTGCTATCCAGCCTAATGCCCAGATAATCAAATGAATCCACATAGTCAAGTTTGGTACTGTTTAAGACTAAATTCTTCTTGAATGTTTTAGAGGGATTAATAGCCATGTATTTAGTCTTAGATGAGTTAATTTCTAACCCTTTTAACTCACAGTAACTGTTGAATTTATTTATTAGGTTTTGCAAACCTTTTGGCGTTTGGGATATTAGGATGGTGTCATCCGCAAATAGCAATGCTGTGACTGCCTCATTGCACAGTTTGGGAGAATCATGGTTACATTGGGCTAAGTAGTGGGGAATATCGTTTACAAATAGGGAAAAAAGGGTTGGGGCCAATACGCACCCTTGCCTTACCCCCCTTTTGACTGGGATGGCTCGAGTAAGTTCACCATTCCTTCCCCACCTAACTTTAGCAAAATTACCCGTATGGAGTCTTATAAGATTAACCAATAATTCATCCGGGACACCCATTTTCTTTAAACAATCCCATAATAAATTACGGGGAACAAGATCAAACGCTGAGCGTAGATCTACAAATGCAACATAGATACTACACTTTTTTATCTTAATGTATTTCCAGCATATACACATAAACCTAAACACCTGATCTACCGTGCTTGTCTTTATTCTGAATCCAGCTTGGAATTTAGAAAGAATTTCGGTTTCCTCAATCCAGTTTAAAAGCCGATTTAAAATATGTCTGGCAAATATTTTTTGTAAAATATCAATTAAACTAATTGGTCTGTAGTTACCCGGATTGTAACGATCCCCTTTTTTGTAGATTGTCACAATTTCTGCACCCTTCCACGATTCAGGGATCGGGGTTCCCATTAAAATAGAATTACATAAAAAATTTATATAGGGGCACCATACTTCAACGTTATGAGAGAATAAATCACTAGGTAATTTGTCAGGGCCTGGGGCCTTGCCTGCCTTTATTGCCTGTATTGCACACAAAGTTTCTTTGGTACTAAACTTCACTATGTCTATATCCTGTAATAAGGAAACGGAGTTATTGTACTCAGAGGGTGACCCTACCTCATCATACAAACCAACAAAGTGATCAAACCACACATTTTCATCCAGATAAAAATCCCTATTGGAGCTGCCTGTTTTGTTGTTCTTAGCTATCAGGTTCCAGAAGGTACATTGATCGTGACTCCTAGCAGCACTCAGGAGATCCTCCCAGATTGAATCATCCCATTCTCTTTTTGCATTTTGCAGAAGATTTTTATATTCCTGTCTGCATACTCTTACCCTCAACTGGTCTTTGGATTTCACGGCAATGATTAACTTAGTTTTAGCTAGATGACACTGTTTATTAAACCATGGTGTCTCTAGTTCCAATCGCCTCTTTGTGGTATCTTTTTTACCTTTACAACTTTTACTCAGAAGGGGAGTTAGAGATTCAACTAGATGATAATGCATTTTCAAAACCTCAGGGGATCCCAACCTTAAGTTTTCATATAAAGGGATGATATCTATAAAAGCATTGTAAATTCCCAGAAGCGTCTCCTCTTTTTCTAAAATATGAGCCCATTTAATGGCTTTCCT
Source organism: Lissotriton helveticus (assembly GCF_964261635.1). Classification (NCBI taxonomy): domain Eukaryota; kingdom Metazoa; phylum Chordata; class Amphibia; order Caudata; family Salamandridae; genus Lissotriton; species Lissotriton helveticus. The sequence continues at coordinate 329,515,395 of NC_136065.1, read as the reverse complement.
ATTATTGGAAACAGCAACCTCAGACACCTCCTTCTCACTTTCCAATATACTGTTATGTGTCAAAAAGGGATCCGACACTAACTCTAGTATTAATGGGAAATGATCACTCTCTGGTCTGTTCACGACCTTAAAGGCCAGCAATAGGTACCATAAGTTGGTTGAGATCAACATGAAATCAATCAAAGATTTGGATAGCCCTTTACTAAATGTGGTATTAGCCGGCTTATCCGGATCAAGTCGCCCATTGCATGCCCTCAAACCATGGGTCACAGTCAATTCATATATCTGCATAGCGGCAACTGAACATTTTACAGATTTAATATTATCCAAGATTGGAATATCAAATGATTTATCTTCATTTTCCAATAGATTTTCGAGTCCTACTATGGGCTCGAACTGGCAGTTAAGGTCCCCACCTATAAATATTTTGGAATCAGGCTCTAGGTTACACAGATAAGAGCTAAGTTGTTCAATAATCAAAGATTCCTTATTTTGTGGGGAAGGTCTATTGTAGACATTTATCATATACACATGACCCATATCTTTCGTAGTTACCTTAACACCAAGTAAATCATTGGAAGCAAGGTTCAGGGGTGTTACAATAGCATCTAAAGATATACTTGTCCAAATTATTAGTCCCCCTGAGGGTCTACCTCTCACCGATGCAATTGCCCCACAATAAAAAGCTTTATAACCAAGTCGATGTACAATATTGATAGCCCAGGTTTCCTGTAGAAAAATAATGTCATGTTCCTCCATGAAGGAGCCCCAGTTACTGTCACAGAGATTCCTAGACAGGCCGGCAATGTTCCATGACATTATTTTTAGAGCTCGGACGGGCTTACTGGGCATTTGGTGAGTTGGGACACTATTACTTATGGTCAATATTTCCTCCTCGTTGCATAACTCCGTAAAGTTTTCCCCACAGACCTGATCGTTGGATGCTTTATTATCCCATGATAATGAATCGCGGCCCGAAGCTTTACTGTCGTCATTTGGGACCAGTCCTTGATGGTTAACCAGATATTTTCCAGGCATATTCTCTGCCAGCAAAATTATTTAAAAAAATAAGTGCTTTTAAAATCGTTTTTTAATATTTATAAAGCTTAATACTCACACTGTGACCTTCTTGCATTAAAATTTAATTTAAGTTGTGTTGTACAGCATAATGAGGACATTTGCATATGGAATTTCACTTGGCGCAGGTGTAAAAAATTCATTTTTCTAAGTATTTACATGAGATATGTCTAATGTCCAATCTCTGCAATCTGTAAAGAACATTCTGAGGATGATTAATATGTAACACAAGTATAGGATATTTATTTTTAAGTGCCCCAACTATCAAAGTCGAAAGGGTAAAATAGAATATTTAAACAGCATTCTTGCCATTTACAGTAGCTTTAAAGTGACTTAGGTTTCAGTAACTGCATACATTTAGGTATAATACAAATAGCTGACTTCTGGATTGTTAGAGAAGTATATTGCAAACTGCTTCTGCTCTTGAAAAATAATGTCCACGTAGTTGCCTCCATTTAACAGAAAATAAAATGTTGCATTCGTTTTAGACAGAAAATAAGATAAAGCTCTTTCTTAGAATTTTGTGGGCTACATACCTAGGTAAAACAATTAGCAAATTCAGATTTATTTTTCACAGAAAAAATTGTGGCGCAAGGGACACACAGAGTGTCTGTGAAACAGTTTGACTTTTGGACAGTCAAACTTAAGGTGGCTTAACATGCTTACATGTTTGTCATTGCAAAGTTAACAAGATAGTTACTGTTGATATTTTGTGTGTCAAGTGAAGTGTCTCTCTTTTGTGTTGTGTTTTTTTTGTGTGCATTTTGTCCTTTTATGAATTGTTCCTGCTGGTCCTGTGTTAGAAGTGACACAGTAAGTTGTATTTGACAGCGAATCACCACTAAGGTGACCTGCTGTCAAAGGGGGGTGAGGAAAGTAAGGAAATTGAATATTAAATTTAAGCCTGACAAATTAAGCAGGCCAGAATATTGGGTTTTGGGCTGCAGGATCACAGTGCATAAAGTGCATGACATGGTGTGGTGCATCACCGCTCATTTACATATGCTATTGTAATTTGTCTATGCTTTCTGCCCTTGGTATACAGCAAGTATACCTGATGGCTTGGCATGTGTGTTTTTCTGTTATGCATGTCTTTGTTTCTATGTTTTTGTTGTTTAATACTATTACAAGCTCCTCTGTGTTTTGAGGGGATGGTCCTGACGATGCCCATCGCTATGCAACAGTTGGTTGGACTTGTTCTGGTTACTAAATTTCACAGATATGATACTTCATGCTGTGAACATGACAGACAACACTTCATCAGTGTATGTCTATATGGCTATAATGGCATTGAAGAAAAGAAAAATAGATATATAGGATTAAAAGTGTGTCACCTGCAGTTAGCCATGTTACTGCCCCTTCCCTTAAGGAACAGGCAGCCCTTGATTAAATGTTCCCTGATGGACCCTAAGGAGGAACTATAAATCTGCGGCTCTTGCTAAAGGTGACCTAAACTTTTCTCATTATATTGCACTAGTTAATCCCGTTCTGCTTCCTAGGTAGTATATTATGTATAATTCCCTTTTGTATGATCAGACTGGTTTTCAAGAATTTTCTTTAGGCCCACTTCAATGTTTTCCAGTCTGTCAGGGTAGTGATGGACTGGTTAACTGACTCAATACTATAGTAACACTAGTTTTCCACCTCAATAGGAGATACCGTACGTTTATTTTTTTGAACATGACACATTTTCAATGCCTATTTTAATTTGGTTTTTTACCCTTTTGTTCCTGCTGCTTTAATTTTCGGTGGGATCAGATGTGTTCTAATCATGGAAATACCAGGACTCTCTAGTTCTTGTCTTTTGTTTCCACATTTTGATAATTAGCCTGTTTATTGCATAGTGCACCTGATGCACAATTATTAAAGGGAGGTATCTACATGTCCCTGATAATCTGTATCATGTGATTTCCCTTTTGAGGTGTTCTAGATAAGGAATTTACCCCATTAGATAATGCCACTATATGTGAGGACACACATTTAGATAGAATTCCCATGTAGCTACCTACCCTTAAATTACAGAGGATAATGCTCCCACATTGAAGTTAGTAAGGATAATGAATGGTACCCAATTGAAGAGACTAGAATTACTGCTTTTGCCTTTGAGAGTGACAGTGCATTCTAGACCAGAGTAATCCCATGGCGTATGGCCACTCCTTTGAAGATTGCAGGCCACCTGCTTGCAGTCCCATTGTTAAATACAATGAACTGTTTTTGTGCTAATTTGAAGGAAACTAACAACTGTGTCACATTTCTTATGTCACTAGCTTCTGCGGGATCTTCCAGAGTGAAAGGAAGAGTCATGATAACCTGCAGAACACTGATTTAAGCCTAATTCCCATCAGTGGCAGCTACAGATGAAGGGCAGACGTCTTGGACCTACAGTCCCAGCACCCAGAAAGTAGCAAGTCTGGACAGCGATCGCCAGCGCGCCATCAATGGTATCCCCAAAGCATCGTGCTTGCTCCATCAGACGGCGTTGGACATCAGACAAGAAGGAGGAGCTGGTTCCCTGTTTCCCTCAGAACCAGAGTTTCAGTGCAAACGAGCGAAAGAGAAGGATCCCTGTTGTTGATGGCAGGGCTGGTTTGAGGCTTTAGTTTTCTACCTGTCATGTGCTGTTAACCTCTGACAGCGCGCGGACCCTTGAGCCCCTTGGCCTGAGTTTTAGCAACCCCTTTTCTTTGCTCCAACGGAAGGGCAGTGCACCGGTGGATCCAAGATTGGCAAAAGGCATTACATTGTGGTACCCATGATGAAAGGAAAAATAAAATGAAAGAGCAGCCCAACTGTCCTCTGACACTGAATAATGAGTGTTGGAGCCTGAGAATGTAGATCCGGGTCTGCACAAGATGATCTGTGCCCACGACCAACAAAGAGCACAATCTCTGTAGTGCCTGCCGCAGAGGAGAGACACTGGTGCACTACATTGAGACATTGGGACTTTCAAATGAGCTGTGAGTGTTTGCCAGGAGGGCACTCCAACAAATACTGAGAAGCATTCTTTTCACGGAAGACCTGGCTCAAGAGGCCCAATGCGGAAGAAGACAATGGAAGCAGATTTGATGGACGATAGAAGCCTACCAAAGAGGCTTAGAACGGACTTTGGCAGAGTTGCACAATTGTTTCCAGTGCCACTGTATAAAGTGGGTCTTGAATATGTCCCCATTTGACTGAACTGCCATGGAAGAGGAATAGCCTCTAGTGACTCCGCCCTTAGCATCCAAAATGGTCCACCATAAGTACATTTGTGTGACTGTTCTTACTGTTCTGCTGGCAACGTTTTAAAGTAGTGTTCTGTCTCTACTCTGATAAAGGGTATTCCCATTTCACCTGAGAGCATTGATAAGGATCACCACTGTCTCACCTGAGTATATAATAGTTACTGAAATGCATAGGAGCTACTAGATGATTTTAGTACTTGCTTTTGCTTAGGACTAGAAAAATGATAATTCTATTCATAATAGTGGTCATTACTTTCTTCTGCTATCTGAATGGTAATGATGACCCGATGATTTGTTCTCTTTGTATTTCTGCTCATGCCCGCTTAATGAAATGTTTAGAATGGAAAAAGCCCGCCTAGTAATGAATTAGGAAATTGATAAAATTATAAAAATTAATATACAAATATTTTCTATGTTCCTACTGGATCATAGGAATGTCTTTAGCTCATGCTAAAAGGACCATCTGTTAAATATTGGACAGATTTGTTAGCATGAGCTGAAAGCCATTTTGTATTTCTGGCCTCCATTTTGTTTACCATGTGCTCTGTCCTACCTTTCTGTTAACTGCTCTTGTAGCCTGCCTATGTTTAGCATCTTCCACTTCGCACATGCCCAGAAGGGCCTAGCTAGTAGAATGCACCTGCCTCTCTAGTATAACTCTCAGGCTATTTTTGCTGCTGTATGGAGAAGTAACTCTCCTCCCACTTTGTTGAGCAAGTAGATCTTGTATGCCCAACTTAGTCATTTTGCATGCTTACATGAGCCAGGACTGCCCCTTAGTCTTATGCTGAGTATGTAACCCATAGCATACAAAAGCCTCTGTTTCCTGTATTCCTCAGACTGCCTCATTCAGTTGCTAAGGCTTCTGTGTGACGTAGTCTCAACTCATTTGAGTTTAATACAATTGCTCTTTTATATTTCAGCTTCTGTGCCAATTTCTTCTTTGTTGGTTTAAATGGACTAAGTATCAGTGGAACCCCTGAGAAGTGGATTTCTGATTACTACAACCTGTTGAACCTCTCTGGCTCATATGGGAATTCTCCACCTCTCCTTGAGTGGGACAGGCCTGAAAGGATGAGATACTATGTGCAAACCAAGTGCTGTATATATGGTCTTTCTAAATTTGGCTGGACTCATTGTTTGCTGACATAAGTCTGCATCTAACTACCCCCATTTTGCATCAGGATCCCATGTGATATGAGCTCTAAACTCCTCATCATATTGGGATCAGGCATTACCCACAAAGTAAATCTGTGCCTTAGGTATAACATCCGTATACTTAAATAAAGGTACACTCCTCTCTGGGTATGTCTCACAGTAAACGCTGGAATATATAAGGAACATCGCTATCCAATTCTCAATGGTCATGGGTATCCTTGGGCATTTTGACAGTTTGTATTCCTCCTCTTTTTACCCCTCTTTTGCCCTAGGTTCTCAATGCAGGCCCACTTCCCGTCACTGCCACACCTCGTGGCTCTTGATACCCTACCCCAGGGCTACCGAGTACCATCTCCTGAAGGGCCGTACCATACTCTCTCAGACGTTCCACGGATGCGGGCTGTCATGACAGGTGTTACTCCCCTGAGGTAGAGTGTCAACTCCACTCCCGCATTCGCCATGTCGAGGCCTCCCAGGAACTTCTTGTGCCACATACCACTGAATCCCACAATGCAGTCCGGCTGATCATTCTGGGCCACACCTTCCCTTCTCCCTGGGGCATGTAAGCCTCACAGTGCTCTCCCAGGTCTGGTCTGGTCCAGTAGGCCCAGTGTGCAACAGCCTGAAACACTTGCTGGCATATCGTTGACCCTGCTCTACCCATAACACTGACCTACCCTATCACTCCACCCCATTTCTGGCCCCCTTTTGTCTGTCTGACATAAACTTTGTGGGGTTTTCAAGAAATGAGCCCCAACTCAAATCCTGTTGGCTCCCAATCCCTCCACTCTAGCATGGCTGCCACAATACCTGAGGCCGGCCACATTGCACCGCCTGCTTGGCATCAGCATCCTCTTCTGTCCCCTGTTCCTGTTGTCTACTAGACCCAGTTTCCCCAATATCACTGGAAGCCAACGGCATCAACTTCCTACTTCTCATCTGGTGCCTGCGCCACCCCATTCCCCTCCACCTGTCTCCTGCGCCCATGAGGCAACTTCACCTATCCTCATTGAAGTCTCCATTACCTTGAAGATCATGGTGAGCTCCCCTCAAGTCTCCAACAAGCATGGCTGTGGCCCAGTGGAAATCCTCTCCCTGGCCGTCCTGCAACTGCCTCTTTAAGAGCAGCACTGGTTCCTCCTCACTCTCAAAAAACAGTGCCTGCAGCCAAACAGTGCCCCCAGACTGCCCTGTCTCTCTCCCACTTTGTGCCAGATCCTCAGATTAATGCTCACTGCTTAATTTGTGCCCCCACCTCTCCCAACCGATGGTTGGTAGCAGTGTGAGGCTTAATACCTGCCCCTCAGAGGCCTTCACTTTGCCTCTAACAGTGGCCTTCAATGAGACTCCCCCCCACCTCAAAGGCTCTTCTATGCTGCTTATCACCTACTGCCCATCCCTAGCCTCACCCCTAGCTCCCAGTACTACTGAGACCACTCTGTGCGTGCGAGTGCTGCCACCTCAAACTCTCCTGAGCTGCCACCAGACCCCTAGGTAGAGAGCATGCCAATATGGCGTCCGCCACCCCACTAGAGGCCCTCCTTACCGGCCGCGTTGGCCGCGCGGACACATTTCCAGCTGCCATGAGATCCGTGCGCACAGCCTCCTTTAAAAGTGGGAGCGCTTCCTGAACACTTTCGCCCTGCTCTGCTCATAAGGGACGGAAAAGAAATGGAGGCAAACGTTTGCCTAAAATCATTGGCTAACCTAGCCCTAAGCTAACCACGCCCCAATACATTGGAAAAAATTCCTGACTACCAAGGGTACCTACCACACAAAATGGTGGGTGGCAGCCCCAAAATGGCACAATATAAATACCTTGGGTTACATCCCTTATCGGATGCAGCCCAAACCAGCCAGTCGTCTAACTGCTCCTGGTTCCCCCTATAACCCCGGGGGACAGACCTCCCCTCAGTCGGCTGTCCCCCAAAACCCTATTGTACATATTGGAGACACAGCAGTCCTGCAGCAGCTCTTTTTCAGGGCATATTATCAAATGAAGTTAACAGGTATAGGAGCCATTTAAGATTGTTGTTTACTTTTGTCATGTGCCGGTCTAAAATCGGTGCAAATGATAGAAAGTGATGTTACTTATGGCTTTTCGATTGAAACATGGTAAACTGTGTGACCATGCTGACAACTTATGCGTTGTCAAACAGCAACACGTTAAATGCACGAGAAATTTAGCATGAAAATGAGCTGTCAGGGTCTCCTCCTCCCCACACTTCCTGCTAAGGCAATTGATGGCATGCACTCGCATTCCAGCCTCTCCCATTTAAAACGCATTGTGTGCAACAATCCTCTCAGTCCAGTCATGCAAACACGTTGTCACATTTTTAGGAACTTTTGATGCGTTTGAGGTGACGGATTTTGCTGCAAATATGACACATCCATAATTATGTTAAAAAAAAGCATCAGTCGCATAATCAGATAATTCCAGTGGCTCTGCGCACAATGTGGCATATTGTGCGATAACATTACTTCATTATTTTGAGATTTTTATACACTTGTTAACACTGTCTCAACATACAGTAGATCTCATTAGTACTAGTTTTTTTTTAAAAACATATTTTTATTGATAGATCACACAGAGAGTTGCAGACCCCTGTACCCCAGAGGTATCTGCCGGACACCAGCATACATATACAACAGCGCAATCCATCCTAACTTTTATCATCAATGCATTGGGATCAATGTATGTAACTCATCCACCCCCTTCCCTCCCATGTCCCCCCCCCAACTATCTCAAACCCCATCCCACCCGGATCCCTTCTCCCCTGCACGGTTTCCGACACGTCCAGTCGTTCACACACACACAACCCACGATAGAGCGCACTCAAACCTCCAGATCAAGGTCTGGTTCTGCTGGCGGCTCCAGCCAGATACCCCTGTAATCGGCCCATCTCTTCCAAATCTTGAAGTGTTTGCTGGGGCAGCCCCGGGCCAGAAATATGGGTTTCTCCATCCCCATACAGAAGTCAAGGTCCCTTTTCCATTCTATGAGCGATGGGGCCTGTGGACTATTCTGTGGATTAGTACTAGTTTAAACCTCAAATATAGCAATAAGCAACAGAAAGGAGACTAACCCTTTTTTGTTGTTAAAATATGCAGATTATTCAACAGAAGATGGATTAGTCAAGTGCGGCAAATACATAATTATGCAGAAAACGCAGTGGCAAAAAACAATTCTGTTTTGTTAATTCATACAACATTTTATACTGCACTTCAAATGGGTCCCAGCTAGATATTGACCAGGCTACACTTTTTGCATTCTCCTCATAATTAATCCTGCAAATTTGATATAGCACAGTTCATGCACCACAGTGCACAAAGGGCCAGATGTAGGTAATGAAGATTTACTGATTCTAAAATACCAAATTTTACAGATTCAATGTTAGAATCGGTAAATGGGATGTAGGTATTTTTTCGGTAAGTATTATCGAATCGGTAAGATTCGGTAAATACCGAATCGGTATTTACCGATTCGGTAATTCCCAGTCATTCCTATGGGCCTGGAGGCCTGGAGGCCCATAGGAATGAATGTGAATTACCAAATCAGTAAATACCGATTCGGTAAAAGGGGAAACACATCGAAGGGTTGCAGGGTGTCACTTTGACACCCCGTTGCACCCCTGAATCGTGCTTGTGTGCACATGTGGCAGACATACATGCCCTAAGGGCATGTATGTCTTCCACATGGCACAGTTGAAAATGTACAGATTTGCATTTTCAAAGGCATTCGGTATTTACCACCAACTTATAGTTGGTGGTAAATAACGAATCCTTAAAGCACATGAGCACTCCTAAATGTGCTTCCTACATGCCATTTACCGATTCGGTAAATACCAAATCGGTAAATAATGATTGCGTAAATACAGAATCGGTAAATACTGATTCAGTATTTACCGAATCATCACCTACATAGCAAATTGCTCAATACCGGTCGGTAAGCCTGAAATTGACAGAATTTCGGGTTTACTGACCGGTAATTAGCCACCTACATCGGGCCCATAGTGCTTTGCAGTTTGCACTGTGTAACTGATGCTATCCTGTAAATTGCATACAGCAGTGTTCATGCACCTCTGCAAGTTCTGCTTAACTAATGCTAACATGTAAACTCCCTACTGCACTTTAAACCTGCACTTTACTGTGCTACCCAGACAAGATGTTGTGCATGTACTGCATAACTAATTATTTCCTAATAATTCAAAACAACACTTTTTTAAGTACTCCAGACCAGCCCCAGTCCCATAGTCCAGACAGCACTTTGTGCAAAGATCTACAATGTCTTTATGCCAATTATAGTGCAGATGGTACAATGTGCATCCCCCACAAAACGAATACTGCCCCTTAAAGTCCACATGGACCTCAAAACTAGTGCATGCACTGTCTCTTGAAACTTTGTTTTCTATCAGTAGGCTTGGAGATCATCCATTGCTTACTATTTCTTACTATTGGTTGTCTTGTAAATGTATTGCAATTTATATAGCGCACGTATCACCCGAAGGCATCAAGGCGCTTGCTTAGGGAACCCGTCCTGGTATTCCCCTGTGAGATACCCGGCAGGGTATCCACAAGGTGAAAGCCAGGCATCCCGCCGCGAGGGGCCGTAGTGGAGATTAAGCAAGCTATTGCCCAGAGTCGCAGAGTGTGACCCCGTGAGTCGAGTAGGCACCGGAGCAAGAATTGTCAAGTCCGTGGAATTTTTGAGCCCGAGACCCGCCGAGGCGGGGAATTGAACCCTGGTCCACGGCCGAACTCAGCTTCCGGGTCTGCCGCCTCTAACCACTGAGCCACTGAGCCACTCTCTTCACAGTCACTCTCATTTGCTGTTTCTTAATAGTCAGCGGCTGTATGCTTCTTCCTCCTTGTGTGTTTTGTCCCTTCCCTGGAGCATGGATGCATTACTTTTGTCCTTCCACGGCCCATGTTTTTACTTTGTGTTGAAGCGCTCTACCAGAGTGGATATTTTTCTTTTGGCTCCCTCGTTTACTTCGCTCCCCTCTGAGTTCCTCTCTTTTCTGCGTGCTTGCCCCAATTCATGCACACTCCCTGCATACCCGTTTGGGTGATTAGCCTTGCTTTATAAATCCTGATTAATTGGTCGATTGACTTTCTCCTTCTGTAGTCCATGTTGGCTTGTCCCTATCTTCCTTCCCTCCTTCTGTTGTCCCTGTTGCCTTGGCCCCACCCTCACTTGACTAACTAACCCTCCATTCCATTGACTTTGTTGCCTTGCCCCACCTTTTCTCCCATTGGCTGTATTTCCTTATATTGATTGTGTTGCTTTGCCCCTCCTTCTCTCCATTGTCCATGTTGCTTTGTCCCACCTCCCTCACACGCTCCATGTTGCCTTTCCCCCACCCCCCCTAACACGCTCCATGTTGCCTTTCCCTACCCTCTCTCCCACTCTCCATATTGCCTTTCCCGCCTCCCTTCCCCTCTCTGTGTTGCCTTTCCCCACTCTCCTTCTTGCTCTCCATGTTGCCTTCCATCCCACCCTCTCTACAGTTGTCCATGTTGCCTTTCCCTCACTCTCCCTCCACTTGTCCGTTTTGCCTTGCCCCCACACGTATTCAGGTTGTCCCTGTTGCCTTGCCGCCACCCTCTTTCCAGCATTGCATGTTACCTTGGCTCCTACCCTCCCTCCTTCTATTGTTTGTGGTGCCTTGCCCCCACCCTCCGTCTTTTTGCCCATTTTCCGTGCTACTTTCCTCCTTCCCTCCGTCCATGTTGTTTGCACCCACCCTCATTTCTGTCGTCCATATTGGCGTGCTCCCACTAGTCCTCCCTCCTTGCCTTGTCTATGATGTCCCTTGTCTTTTCCCCACCGCCTCTCCTGCTCTCCTTGCTGCCTTGAAACCCAGCCACCCTACAATTGTCCAAGTCGCCTTGCCCCCTCCTGCCTGCAGTTGTTCGTGGTGCTTTGCCCCACCCTCCCTCCTTCCATTGTTCATGGTTCCTTGCTCCACCCTCTTTTCAGTTGTCCGTGTTGTCTTTTCCCTACCTCGTTCCATTTGTGCAGTTTGCCTTTCCCCCACCCTCCCTTCTTCCGTTGTTCGTGTTGCCTTGCCCCCACCCCCTCTCGTTGTCCTTGTTACTTTGCTAGTTTATTTCCTCCCTGCATCTGTGTTGTTTTGCTCCCACCCTCCCTCCTGTTGTCCATATTGGCTTGCTCCCACTAGCCCTTCCTCCTTCTCTTGTCTATGATGCCCCTCTCACCCACTGCCCTCCCTCCGCAGTCTGTATTGCCCCCTGCCATAGCATAAAAAAGTATTATGACATGGCAACTGCTGGCCACGTTCTAGCACTTTTTACCCCTCCCTGCCTCCTACCATTGTCTGTGTTGCGCCCCCCACGCATCTGCTCCCCTCCGTTGCCCATGTTGCTTCCCTATCCGCCATAACAAAAACAAAAGCGGTAAGATGTGGACACTTCTGGCTATGTCAAAATGCTTTTTCTGCCCCTCATAACCTCACCTCCCTTCCTCCGAGTTGCCTCACATCCTACCCTCCATCACTGGCTACGTCATTGTGTTTTTTTGTGTTTTCTTTTACTTTTAGGCATAATACACAGGCATTGAAAAAGTCAATTCCTAGGCCCCCATTAGGATGACGGGCGGAGTTTGTCCGCCCGTCACCCTACCGGGGATTGGTACCGCTCGCCATAAGGGCGGGGGTCCCATGGGGGGTATTAGGATGTGCCCGCCAAAGTGGCAGGCACATCCTTCATTTTTAGCATTTAGCATAGCATTAATGCTAAAAATGCATTAATGCAGTTGCATAGACCCCAGGGGCCACCCAGAGTGAAGACCGCATGCCTTTCCGTGGCGGGATCGCCGCTGCGGAAAGGCATCTAAAGCAGCCCATCATAATATGGCTGGCGGTGTCTATTAGACACCATGGGGCACCATATTAAACCTTTTCCGCCCCGGTAGCAAAGCGACCGGGGCGGAAAAGCAGCGGACGGTCTTTCCGTCCTCAGCGGTCCCCCCGCCATCCTAATATGGCGGGGGGGGGGGGAATTTAGGTGCGGATGGCGGGCGGATTGCCCCCGCGAGGCTGGCGGTGGCTAGCGCCAGCCTGGCGGGGGCAATCCGCCCGCCATCCTAATGGGCCCCCTAGTGTGGACTAGACCTATTCGCTTTACCAGTGCTTGTTAAGTGCGCAACCCGGATCCACTGAACTCAATTTATGCAATTTGGAAGAAACTTAGGATGCACCAGCGTACTACCCTGTCTATTAGCAGCTTCCTCCTCCGTTTCCCACAATTTGGGAGCCGTACATTTTTTATTACAAGATATAAAACGTTTGAAGATAGCAAGTGAAAGATATTTCACAAACATCACGTAATTAAACTTTGCAAAATGCAACATTGGTGGCAGCAGATGCAATCGAAATTACATATACCGGCATTGGAAAAACTCTGAAGTTTCATCTAATGTACCTAATAAAGTACACATGGGGAGGAAGTAACACGATTAGCAGGACAGAAGTCTTGAAATGTTCTTTCTTGATTTTGACCGAATGAACGATGTTGTTTATAAAACCTGACAGCTACTCAGAAAGAGTCTCCCGGCGCTGTGATCAGAGTAACAAGGGGTGGGGGTGCATTTCAAATGAAAGAGATATGTCTTCAGAGATTTACGGAAGGCAGCTTCATTTTCCATGCTTCTAATCTGCAACGGGAGCTGATTCCATAGTTTTGCTTTTGAAACGGGGGTGGGGAGAGTTGAGGTGGTTGGAAATCAAGCGAGCCTTACTCTTTCCACAAGGATGGTACTTTTTGATTCTTTTGTTCAAGTAAACGGGACCTGAGTTGTACAGGGCACGATGTGTTACAGTGAGTGCTACAGTGAGTGCTCCCTAAGTAATTATTTTACAAATTGGAAGCCAGTGCAGTTTACCAAGGAATGATGAAGTTAAAGCACCTTTTTTTAAATTATAGAGCAGACGGGCTGCTGTATTTTGGATCACCTGGAGACAGAAAATTAGATAGGCAGGCAGACCCACGTATAAGACATTTGCGTAGTCTAGCCTAGAAAGAATTGTGGCTCGTTTTGCATGCCTCCCAGGGAAGAAGGGTAGGACTTTCCTGAGAGCCTTAAGGATCCATATACTGTTTCTGGCGACTGAATGGATCTGAGAATTGAAGCATAAGTTGCTATCAAAAATAACTCCCAGGTTTCGTGCTGACTGGGTCGGTGGAAAAGGGGAGGGTCCTTCGCTTGGCCAAGCTCCAGGCCTGCTCTGGTTGAATTGGACCCTAACAGAAGAATTTCGGTCTTATCCGGATCATATTGGTGTTGGCTTACGTTGACCAAACCCAGGACTGCTCTCATGCAATTAGAGAAGTATTCTTTGCTGGTATCTGAGTTATCTTCATTAGAAAACACCAGCTGCGTACCGTCGGTGTAAGAGACAATAGTGATACCGAAAGACTTCCCCAGGGTGGCAAGAGGAGACATGTAAACATTTAATAGTGTCGGATTTATGAGGTGCCTCGGGGAAGTCCATAGTTGAGTGTTTTGGCCATGGAGAGGTGAGATTTTCTCCAGACCCATTGTTCTCTCTCTGTTAGGAAGGAGGTCAGCCATTGCAACGCTTGTTCCCTGATATCACACTTAAATAGACGTTGAAAAAGAATGTCATGGGCGACAGTGTTGAAAGCCACTGACAGATCTGAAAAAATGAGGGCAGTGTTGTGTCCTTTAACCAATGATGCCTTTAATGACTCGAAAACTTCGAGCAGCACTGTTTCAGTATTGTGTCGTGTCAGAAAGCCGGATTGGGAAGGGTGTATCAGATTATTAGATTCTAAGAATTGTGAGAGTAATTTGTTCACAACTGATTCTAAGATCTTAGGGGCAACCAGAAGAAGGGGAGAAGGTCTAAAGTTGGATAATGTCTAGCTGTCTGTGGTTTTTTCAGTAGTGGAACAACACTGGCTTTTCTCCATATCACTGGAACCAAGCCTATCTGAAAGGAAGTGTTAAATTCGATTGTCCCGGGATATGAGGGGGTGCAAGGGTCTAGTGAAGAGCTCGACTTACACAATAGGAAAATATTTTCCGTTCTTCCTCATATGATGCAGAGATTTACACCAGTTGGTTAGGGTGAAGGCTGTTTCTACGCATGGCGTTACTTCGCAAGCGTTTCTACGCATGCGATGTAACAACGCATTGCTTTTAGTACGCTGCTGTTACATCGCCTGCGCAGTAACGCCGCATGCTTAGGGGCCGGGCGCCGCACTTGGAGCTCGTCAATGTGGCCGTTTGCTCCTGTGAGGGGTCTGCTGCTGCTTTTCCGGGTGCCACTCTCTGCGCTTGCTCTCCTGCATGCCCACAACGGAGGAAGCCGGAAGGGGGAGAAGATTTGAACAACGCATGGTAAGAGGTAAGTGGGGCTGTGTAGGGTCATGCAGGGTTGTGTATTGTGTTAGTGTAGTGTAGAGTTGTAGATTGTGTACTTGTATTAGTGTAGTGTAGAGTAGTGTCAGGGGTTGTGCAGGTAGTGTTTGGGAGTAGGGACAGGACTGGGGCTAGGGGCAGGGTCATGATGGGGTAGTGTTTTAGGGTTTAGGGTGGTGTTGTGGGGTTAGTGTAGTGTAGTCTGTTGGGGTTTAGGGTAGTGTTGGGGGTTGTGTAGGGTAGTGTTTGGGAGTAGGGACAAGACAGGGGCTAGAGGCAGGGTTGTGCTGGGGGTAGTGTTTCAGGGTTTAGAGTAGTGTTGTGGGGTTAGTGTAGTGTTTTAGGGTTTAGGGTAGTGTTGTGGGGTTAGTGTAGTGTAGGGTTTAGGGTAGTGTTGGGGTTTGTGCAGGGTAGTGTTTGGGGTTAGGGACAGGACTGGGGCTAGGGGCAGGGTGGTGCTGGGGGGTAGTGTTGTAGTTTACTGTTTTAGTCTTTAGTGTAGTGTCGGGGGGTTGTGATGGGTAGTGAATGAGTGTAGGGAGCGGAGTAGGGGAATGTGTATGTTAGTGTAGGGGGTAGTGATTTAGGGTTTAGGGTAGTGTGGTGGTGTTTCAGTAGTGTAGTGTATGGTAGTGTAGTGTTTTAGATGTGTAGGGTAGTTTATTTTCTATGACATGTTATTCCGCATACTATTTTCATTAGTATGCAAGTTTTTACTTAGCATACATTAACGCTTTGAATGTAATGGTATGCTAAGTAAAAACTTGCGTAGTAACGGTTATTGCTAAGTAATAACCGTGTAGTAATGGCATGCAGTGTAAATTGGATCTGTCCTATTGCTCGACTCTTATATTTTATACTGTATAATCTTTTTACAAAACTACAGTTTTAAAATGTATGTCTTATATGTCTTTTATGGTAAATTGTTACCGAAATAAAGATTTTTTGAATTGATTGAATGGCATGCGAAGTAATGGCATGAGAAATAACATGTCATATTCATTGGTTAGTGGCGGTGGAGTCACAAGGCATAAAGGATGGGTCAAAGGTAGAGGAAATCAAGGCCACACCAAGGTGAGATTATATTTTAATATATTTGGATAAAAAAAAATCGCTTAACTTCTGGCCTGTTTTAAGGGTGGGAGTAACTGGGAGAAGCACATGTTTTGGCATCCATAAAGCAAGAAACAATCTTAAAGATTTCTTTTGGCCTGTTATCGGCCATAGCAATTTTCGAAGCATTAAAATGAAAGCAGGCTTTCTTTTTAATAATGTTATGGTGGCTTCAGAGGGCCTGTTTGTAGGCCGTTTTGTCTGCATTTAGGAATTGTCTTCTCCAGGATTTCTCAAGTTTTTAAAAAGTTTTTACTTTCATTGCTTAGTTCAGAGAAGAACCAGGTTGCAGACAGGAGTGATTCTTGCTTTTTTAAAGAGGATACTTGTTTAGGAGCTACGCCATTGACAGCTTACAGGAGCCATTGGTTAACTAAGATACGTCCTTGTTGGCATCAATGGAAAGCTGGGGTGTCGAGCACTTAAGAGTTCCCTGTAGGACAGCCATGTTCACTTAGTTCCAAGGCCTAATGAGGGAGTTTTTAGGTTTAGGGTATTTGTCACCCCAGATTATGAATGATTCCCAAGTAAACCTTAGTAAGAAGTGGTCAGACCAGGTTATTTGTCTTATCTTCTTATCTTTCTTGCTGTATTTGTTCATTATCTTGGGCCTCCATGTCTTCTATTAATTGCCCATACACTTGGTTTCCCAGGGATCTACTTTGTATCATCTTCATTTTGCTATCAATACCTCTCTCCTTGAAGCAGTTATTACCTCAATTGATCTTTCCCATCACTATTGCGCTCATGACACCCAGCTATTCATCTCCTTCTCATCTGTGGCTCCAGTTCTCCCTAACTCTCTCTTTACTTACCATTTGTCTTTTGACTCCAGAATATATTTATAGACACTGTACCTCAGCTCTGAGGTACTGGGTTTTTCAGAACCGGTACCGAACCGGTAACCCAGTGGTGTCAGGGTACACACCCAAAGACCACGAGTACTTTCCTGATTTAGACCACAGAAACTCAGAGTCTTCTAGGTGAAGTCAAGGATCGATTTTATTGGCTGCAATCAAGTAACAGGTCCTAGAAGTACAACAACACGGGATGTATATTCTCAGGAGATTGCTCAAGCTTACAAAGCCAGGCTTCTCTTTTTATACAAAATATTATGCTTCAGGCAAACATTCTTAAATTTACAGTATGCCATTCACATATTTTCACTACAAAGAAAAAGCAGAGTCATGATGACAAGCCCACATTACAGTTCGTCCAGCCCATAATAAATCACCCGGCAAGGCCCAACAGTTTCATCAGATATCGGTGGACCCCCAATAAAAACGGGCACCTCCTCCTCGTAAAGCAAGTCAGAGAGAAAGGAACAGAGACAGGTGGGAGCAAGATTAGGCAGGGTGTGTGTGCGATGAAAAGGGTTT
Source organism: Lissotriton helveticus (assembly GCF_964261635.1). NCBI lineage: Eukaryota > Metazoa > Chordata > Amphibia > Caudata > Salamandridae > Lissotriton > Lissotriton helveticus. The sequence continues at coordinate 329,498,035 of NC_136065.1, read as the reverse complement.
ATGACATGTTGTGCCTTGATGCTATCTCGTTCGGCCACTGGGAGAGGAACTGACTAAACAGGTTCGGCCTGAGGCAAAGGTTTCAGCTTGCCCAGGTCAGAGAAAAGTCAATCAAGGTGTACGTGTCCTTTGATATCGAATTTAGCTGTATTATAAGCCTATGTCAGGGCAACTCACAAAATGGCTGCCGTACACAAAATGGAAGCCAAGGGTTCAAGACGAAAATGACGATTTCGAGGTGAAATCGTCACTCGAATATGACGAAAATGCTTGTACATAGTGTACTAGCCATTTTCGGTCTTTTGATATAAAAATTGTCATGCTATGACGAAGTTTTATTCACGAGTCCAGAATTTTCAGAACTACAAACCCTCCTTTTGCCCTTACATAGGCAATTTAACCTAATCTCATGCTAATCTGAGTCCAGGTCTATATTCCTAAAGTCATTGAGATGTTGCTGTAACATCATTCTAGTACTTAGCTCGTCTCTTGATACAGGTTTCCTTACACATGATGTAGCACAGAGGCCACATATTGCAGGAGCACACTGCACGCACAGACAGAACAGTAAAAGAATGGCTAAGACCATCCCAATGACCATCAGAATTTTCCATCCCCAGGCGGATATCAGTTCCCAGAACCATCCCATTAACGACCAATCTCCTTTATCCACATGAATAGATTCGGAAATCTTATGCAGTTTAGAGATGGCCTGGTACACTGTTGGAGCTTTATCTGGAATGAAAACACAGCAACTCGATTGGATCAATCTACATACCCCACCTCGGTCTGCAAGTATGACATCTAATGCGACCCTGTTCTGAAGGGTCATAAGACGATCCGACTGGAGCTCAGCAGTCAAGTTACTAAGGGCACCAGCAGTTTCAATCACGGTGGACTCAACCACCCTTGTCAATTGCCTTATGTTCCTGCTGTTAACCATGGGTCCCCAGAACGGCAGAAAACCCTTTACGAAGTCCCCAAATTCTTGTCCTGCAGTGTCTTCTTCGCTGAAGACACCTCTAATTATCCTTGTTTTGTGGTAATCTGCCACCGCTGTGTAGGTGGGAGGCAGCAGGAACGAAACAAAACATGTGCCCGAAAAGTCAGGGGGCAACCATGTATAGGATCTATCATGGCAGATGAAATAGGTACCCTTAGCTGCTAAAAACGAAGGGGGAAGTCTGGGCTGCAAAAACATACGTTTTAGTGCAGATACTCTTCCCTAACTGAGCTCTGGGATTCTTGCCATTACCTTGCAGACACAGGTGACCCTGATGGGGTACAATCCAAATTGGGGAAGATCTCTTAGCTTGCTGTTTCTCACTCAGAGTAGCTCCATATCCGGTCACGTTCCATCCTACGTATACTAGTGTCTCATCTCTCGGGATAGTCTCATAAGAAATGTCTTCCTTTATCATATCTACTATACCCTTAACTAGAGCACTATTCTTAGGATTGTCTGTTACAGAACGTAGGGGGTAGACTTCATGTGCATATATGAACATGGTTCTGTATGCCCACACAGAACCATTGTGGCTGAAAGGCAGGACCAGATAAGGGATGCCTTTATCCGTTGTGAGAGGCATAAGACCACACACCCAACAGTTAGTCGTGTTCATTACAAGTTGGTGTTGGTGCAAAAGCTGAACAAAGGAGTTATTAATAAACTCTAATCTCCTAGCGGATTCATGTTCAGGAAGTGGTTGAAAAGAATGTGAGGAAACAGAGGAAGGAGGAGGTATAGGTGATGTAGTGGGTGCAAATGTTACTCGAAAAGAGAATAAAACATAACTTATTAAAAATATCATCACACCGAATAACATGAAAATGCACAATATCAAAAAGCTTTTCTTTGTCATTATTTTACGTATCTTGGCTTTAAAGTTCGTTTTGGCAGGTCTCTCCATCTCGAAAAACTCCATCCTCTCTAAAGTGCTGCCCGCGATGGGAGGTTGTTTCTGCTAAGGAATGCTTCTGTCAGTCTAGGGCAACTCCCTTGAACCAACCAAAACTGTCGACCTAACGTCGTCAGCTGCACCCCAAAGACTTTGGGCAATCGTGGCCCTAGCAGCGGAACTCGGATGGCGGTTCGAAAAACAAAAATAAGCAAGTTTCTCAGATGGGAGAGCTGCGCTTTCAAAAATAGTACTTGGAGGAAAAAAAACTTTTATTAGTTCGTATTTCTCGGCCTCAGATTATACCGTTGTTTTCCTGGTATTGTATTATCTTGGAAAAGGAGTTCAGGTTCTGTAGTGTCCAATCGAACTGATGGTGATACAGCTGGTTGCAAAATTTTATCACTCTCTTGTTCAGTAAGTGTTCCTTTTACTCGTGCATCACTGAAAGGCAGAAAACGTGGCACAGTTTCTGTTTCTGAGTCGGCGACACCCTTCAGGACCCACTGGTCATTCGGCAGAGGTAAAGGTACCCTCTTGCAGTGGACTCCGTGGATCCAGTGCTTCTTCCCTTCCACTCGAACAGCTGATCTCGTGGAAAGAAGGACGAGGTGCGGTCCGGTCCACCTGGGCTGGTCGTTCTTGGTTCGCTGGAATTCTTCACGAGAACCCAGGTTCCAGGGTCGATGGGGTGACCTGGAGTCTCAGAGACCGGAGGCAGGGTGTCATGGACCTGTTGATGTAAAACACGCAATTTAGCTGTCAATTCGTACAAATAATCAAGCAAAACAGGGTGTTCAATTTCACTGAACTTTGTGGGCCTTGGCACTCCCCATATGTTGGCCGGGCGGCCAAAAACAATTTCGTAGGGACTAAGTCCCACTCGCGAATGCACAGTCATTCTGGTGGATAGGAGTGCTAAGGGTAGAGCGTCAGGCCATTTAAGACCAGAGCTCGCTTGGATTTTGGCCAGTTTAAGTTTTAAAGTGCCGTTGTAGCATTCTACTAATCCAGCTGATTGAGGGTGATTTGCAGCGTGGAACTTTTGCTGAATGCCTAGCCCTTCACATACTCTCTTCATCACACGACCCACAAATTCACTCCCATTGTCACTCCAGACTATTCTAGGCATTCCGAATCGGGGGAAGAACTCTTTCACAAGGGCTTTACAGAGGCTAAAGTAGATGAACCAATCAGTGCGCTAGCTGTGACGTATGTTAGCCAATCACAGCGCTGACCCTGTGACGTACACTGCCGCTGCAGTTTTTCGTCTCTCACTCCTAGAGCTCACCCCTCCTTTACAAAATCTTTTCACAGCGCCATTTTTAAGAAAACTTTTTCAATAGATTTCAATTAATAACAACAGAAAAAACAAATCATTTGTCTGTTTCGCTAAAATAAAGTGATAGCTTTTACAGTCATTCAAGTATTCCTTGCGTGGAATAGACGACGCTACTCTCACAGAATATTCAATCGTTGATAAAGTAAACTTTACCCTACCCTTCTAACAAGTAATACCAAACTTGTTTCCCTCTGAATGCACATAAAGTAACAATTCAAAGTTTGACTCGAACGGAATTACAAAATCATTTACGCACTTTCAAACGGAAAGTTTCCCTAACCATACATAGATGAAATCCTGGCAGGACTTTAACCAACCATAGAAACCCACATTCGTCAGTAAAATAAACAACGTTACTTTACCCTTCACTCAAGTTTGGATAAATTCTACTACTCTTTTCGCAGTGAGTTTTAAAACAGGCTCCTAGTCCCTATACTCGAAAGCTACGATTTCATAGACAATCCTTACTATACATTCTACCTAGCATACATAAAATAATCCCTAAACTTGTACTGTACATCCACAACACTAGTGATATATGACAATACCACTATTTTTGAAACAGAACAAATGCACTGTGCAACTTCACTTGTCACACTACTCATATGCCGGCACAACTAGGAATTTTCACACTGCTGGAAAAAACCTTTCGACAACATATAACAACTTTAACAAACTTAGCATGTTTTTAGTCACGGATCCTATGTAATTACCATGTAACATGTCAGTTACCATAGCAACTGAACTCCGCTACCAGAGATTTGATCCAGCGCCCCTATAGAAAATATGTCTTAGCAACGCTAACCAACTCCACAATACTCACCATTAATCATAAAACACTCACAAGGCCCATAGACTAACGGGACATATTTTTGAGCAACTGAATCATGTGACCTAAATAAAACCTATTCACAAAATATATATACATTTATATACAACTGCAGTATAATGAATTTACCATGGTTTATGTAAAACTTAGCATATAATTAAGTCACCTAGGCAAATGGATCTGCTAATGGTAACAAGACTATGAAATAACAAGACCAGCTTGTCTTTTCAAAAATCTTGTCTAAAACTCACTTCACCTAAAGAAATAAAATGTAAAAAGTCATTTAACCCTATTGATCCTTACGTGCTCCAAAGTGTCCGTTAGCACGTCACGCCTAACAGGATTCGGAAAGCGAGAAGCGCCCTCCCTCAAAAGGGGTCAGTTTTTATACCTTTTTCTCTAACTAATCTCACTTAAAAGTATACTTTTTCCTGCCATCCAAAGTTTCTATTGGCTGACAGATGTCAACCCATATGGTGTCATTGTCTTTTCGAAGCCTGGTTCAGACTTTTCTCTTAGAGTATATTGTCTCTTATTCACAAGTCACGCAGCTTCCTCCAAAATGAAACATTTGTAAATGACAGTCCGTGACTTCCTTAGCTTGGCAATCTCTGCCGATTTCCGTCCTTGGCTAAATCCTTCCAAGAGCATGTCTAATACATTTTTCAATGGAGCTTGCATTTTTTAAACGTGATAAAACTTTCCACGCAGGGCTCTTGCTCTTTTCTGCACAGGACTCGACAACACCATTCTTTTTTAAAGGCTAGGCCTCAAGCCTCTTCCTCGATGACTATTATTCAAACAAACACAAAAGAATAATTAATGAAAGAATTAGAATTCGTTCTGTTACCCGCCCACCTTTGCTAATTATTAACCCATTAATAAAAGTTACCTAGCCAAAGCATATTTAGCAACAAACAGAATTGTGCCACAAAAAGACTAAAGACAAAACATAAGCACACAGAAATAAGCATATGCTATTAATAAATCAGCCGCATTTAATTCTGACAAAACAATAAACAAAATTAATTTATTATTTTTCACAAACATGCATTTGCAACATAGAGCACATATATGAGCACATATATTAGTCCCTCGTGTAATGTTTTGCATTTTAATCTAAGTTGATTAGTGCATATTAATACTATTCTTTTTATTATGAGAGTTTAACTTTGCGAGTCAAAATAAATTTATTTTAAAATCTCGCTCCATCACCACCAATATTCAAATTGATTTATGCGTGACTTATTGGTGATGAATTGCCTTGTCCTATGTGAAGTTCATAAAAATTCAAACAATGGAGCGCTTACTTTTTCACACTTCAGCCGTGAATAAATCTGCCTGGTGTTTTGGTTTAATTTTATGTCCTGGCATTTCTGTAATTAAAGTTAACGAAGCAATTCTCCAATACCTATCATGAAGTTGAATAATTTCAGGGCTCATTCAACTTTGTTCTTTCAAGTTTAAGCACTTTAATTTTTTTGTGCTCTGCACCAACACCCTTTTTCTTATGAGCCATGATGCGAAATCAATACTGGACTGCAAGAGCAAGTTGTTTTAGTATGATGCTTAATTTTTAATTGGGAAGAATTTTCATTTTTTGTTTTCAACTAATGTAGGAAGCTGGCTCTGTATATACTATACCAAAGTGAAGTTTAGTGTGCACAGAATCCAGTGGATCCCCAGAGGCTTTACAGAGGCTAAAGTAGATAATACTAATGCTCTCTTTTATGGTAGTGTAGGTGAGCAGGGATGTGTGACCATTGAATGAAGAAGAATCGCACTCCGTTTTTTACATGAATGGTATAAACCGTGTATTTAATGTGAGTAGGTGCTATTTGGTGATTCCTCCAAGAGTATGAGGAAAGTCAATCAATCAGGATAGCGTTATCCCAACTGTGGAAAACGTCCCCCAAATGACTCAGAAGTATGATTTCAATAAAGTTCATTGACAATTTCTTAGGAATCTTTCTCGCAATGTTTTATTTCAATTTTCTTTCTTTTAAGATTGTTCATAATCTTGTTCAAACACAAATCATGTTCATCACAAATGTCAGGCTCTTGCCCAATGCCCAATGCATTCTGGTCGCAGAATTAAAACACCTGAGGAGGTCCGCGTTGTCGTACTCGGGTCTAAAAGGTGCCCAAATTGAGACCTCAACATTCTCACACACACACGGAGTTGGAACTGGTTATACGCCCGTTTTACTGTTTGGAGCACTCCGTGTTTAAATTCTGGTTATGACTAAATAACTGCCCCTGGTGAAGGGCAAGGCCCGAAATGCATTGGGCAAGGGCTTGACATTTGTGATGACTATGATTTGTGTTTGAACAAGATTATGAACAATCTGAAAAGAAAGAAAATTTAAATAAAACATTGCGTGAAAGATTCCTAAGAAATAGTCAATTAATTTTTTTGAAATCATACTTCTGAGTGCATTTGGGGGACGTTTTTCACAGTTGGGATAACGCTATCTTGACACAGGTATGTGTGCCAGGTCAACTCTTCACTTTTATTTGCACCCAAACACGCAGGCTGCTGTGGCAGTGTGCATGTGTTTGGTGAGGGTTCACCTAGAATGGCACAATACTTGCTGCAGCCCTTAGAGACACTCTCTGGTCACAAGGCTCTTGGTACCACTGGAACCTTTTTTATATGTGTTTGAAAGGTGGGCCAATAGTGGAAACAAAGGCACAATTTTGGGAAAGAACACAGGCAATGGGAACCTGTTTAGAAGGAACTCATATTCGGTCAAAGATGCATCATAGTCAGGCAAAAAGTGTGGGGTAACCATGCCAAAAGGAGTACTTTCCTACAACTTATATCCGTATTGTTAATTAATGAGCCGCTTAATTAATGGCTCACGTTGACTGTCTCTGTTTTCTTCTATTATGTGTTTCAAACCCGTATTCAAAAGGTTGGCCACTAGTTGTGCACGTATAGCTCACACCTGACCATTTCATGTGAGGTTTGTTTGGTGGCGAGCTTCAAGGGCTTCAGTATATTTATTTTGGACTACAGTAGCAAAGCATACTTATGTCTTTTCGTGTCACATAACTAACTCTAGAAGCATACATTTAATTAAAGCTAGCAGAACTTGAGCTGCTTTGCTTAGCTGCATGTCTATGTCATAAGCTAATTTTAGTTCTATGCACAATCTACATAAATGTGTGTGTGCTTAGTAAGAGAAATTAATTTTTGTTTTATTTCCAACTATGAGCAACATAACTCCTTAATTTATATAGTGCCTCTCAGTAGGTTTTGAAATGTTGACAAGCAGAACTTGCCTAATGTGAGATGTAGTATCACTGTTTTGCTGGTCGGACATGTGGTGCTAAACTGATATACGGACGTAACTTGTATGGTGAGGGGAACATAGTGTATTGCAACACTAAAACACTGCACAAGATCTCTGCTTACATAGAATAGAGAATTAATCAGTAGGTGTTTTATTCTTGTACACTGAAAGTGACAGTCAAGATCGATAGACCCGTGCACTTTCCATCAGCATCCTCAGACCCAGAATGGAAGAGTAGCATGCACTTCCAAGAAAAGGATGGGATTTGTCCCAGTCCAGCCATGCACACTCACCTCATAGCTGGATACCTCGGCCCATTTCTCTGCTGTTTACGGGTGACAATTCTTGTCCTGGAGCTTTCACCACATTCCACGCTTCATCCAGTTTGGAATGTGTTAAATGTTTCAAGAGAACACTTTCATAATTGCTTTAAAACCCTTCTTGCTTTCTCCAACTTGCTTCAAAACGTACCATTTGCTACTTATTTTTTACAAAACTTTCTCGAGTGGAGAAACACGCCCCCCCCCCACAATCACTGGATTTGGCTTACTCACAATGTACTAATTATCCCCAACTTTTATGCCCCAGCACTTTGAAATGTCAGCAGCCACGACTGTTAGTTTTTATTGTCAGAAACGTAAACTTTACTGTATCCAGTGCTTTATTACAGCAAGTTTTCTTTGTTGCATGTTTGTTTGTCATTGTGCATCAACCCTGACTTATACATACTCAGTGGGTGCACATCTCTGCCATGATGCAAGAACCATTATCTGCACAACCCCCTGTAAATAGCTGTGCCACTGCACCTCAACCTTGACTTGCCCATGCACTATGTCAATACAATTCTGCCAGTGTAATCAACAAGACCATTTTCAAACACTGGTACGTGGCACACCTGCTTCTTTGCTGCCTCTCATGTAGAGTTTCTACTCGAGCAGTAGCTTTCTGACTGTGAATGGTCACGACCACCTGTGTTGAGAAAATCTTATCGGGTGGCCATCTAGTACCTGAAAATCACACAAGGGGACACAGTTTCGCTCGCCAATTTATTGTTGGCCTGCCGCACGAGAGAAGAAACTCCGCCATGTGGCAGTCGGCAGAATTTGCCTGTAACTTCGCGATACATGCGTAATGGGGAGTGGCCAAAACTCCGCAAACTCCACCGGCGGAGCGGAATTTATCGCCCACCCCTAGTTAAAACTGATTATGCAGCATTACGATGGATTATGTGACAAATGTGTGCAAATTCATAATTATGTGAAAAAAGCCACACTGCAGAATTGCATAATTCCAGTGGTCCTGAGTATACATTATTTAAAAGAAGAGGCCCACAGATGCCCTTGAGTGGGCAGAGGAATGGTGACAACAATGATCTCACCTGCCACCCCCATAAACTCTGCAACTCTGCCCCCTGCGTCATTACTGAAAAATGAAACAGCCATCCTGTCTCAGCGCCTGTTTATTTAAGATGAGGAATTGAGACGCCGTATCCCCCTGAGTGGTGTTTGCCGAGCCCATTAGCGCCTGGAAATAGCATCTCTGCTCATTTGTCTTGGAGCCTGTGGCTGCAGTAATGAAAGCAGAACTTTGCACTTTAATAGCCCGAAGAGGCGTCGGTGCTTTCTCTCTCCCCAAACCTCCCGCCCCTAGCTTCAATATTTCTTCCTCTCTCCTCCCCCATGCCAGATGCAATATTCCACATGATCTGCATACAATAATTGCTTTCCATGCCTTTTCCTGGAGCACAGAAGCGCTCGAAAGGCAATTTAAACGTGCAAAGTTTAGTAAACCATTTATCAAGCCATGCAGGGCCCGTCAACAAAAATTGTTCGTTGAAAGAAAAGAAGATGTATATGCAATCGTGTGCATGGATAAGCAGAAAATGAACACTTTATTCCTCGGCCTTCTCTTCCTGCATTGTGCCTCGCGCCTCTTTGTGCTAGCAGGCACATTTGTGTATGCTTCCCCTTTCAGCATTACAACGGTGATGCAAACTGACACGTCTTCATTTAAACAATATCCCTATGTTGTTATGATTCCTATATATATCAAGGCACTCAGACAATTGCACTTCGACAATAGTGACAACAAGTGTGACACCTATCCACAATAGTAACCTTTGATCTGGTGGGTGCATGTATGTACAGATCTGTTTGTGCTGACCACCCCTTCAGAGTCATGGATATTATTTGCTGTGAAAAGTGGCACATTTGATTGGTCTTACGAAATAAAGACGATTTGAAGTATGTCATTTTTCCTAGGTGCCTTCAACATCTTTGGCAATGACCCAACCAAAAGGCAACCTAAACGAAGTGGATAACCTAGGCCCGTAACCTCTAGTTCGTCAAACAACCACTCTGGGTCAATATCCTAGACTTAATGCTCTTCATGCAACCCAGGCTCATATCTGCCAGCCTGGTGATGCCATGCTGGGCGCTCTCATTGAAGGAAAGATGTGGTCCAAACCCAAGCTATTTCCTGAATTAGAGCCGTCTCGCCCAAGACAGAATTGAAATGCACCCCAGCGGATCCATTGTCCAACTCTCCGGGCACCATCAAGGAAATCCCAGCTTACCTAGAGCGTTACGTTAGGGCTCAACATGTCTCGTTCACTGGCTCTCTCAATGTTATCAACGATCAAATGCCACAATGTTTGGTTCATCAATAGGTGTCGTATTAAATCATGGTTTCTGATCATCCACACACATGCTGGCTCCACCCGCAAGAACACTTGTACCAGCACAAGTCAGGGGTACATGCAGGTACACGGCCTCCGCCCAGTCTTTTCACAGGGAGGACGCTGTCTCCCTTGCCAAGAAGTTGGGTCCCACAGCAATATGCTGAGTATACCCTTGTGTAATTTTCGGGGGGGTCCGGGCGGTGTTCAGACCGACAAGGGCGGGGTGTCTCCTGGAGAGTCTCTAGTTAAACCAAGCGACACTCCGGCGACGGCTTCTGCCGTGATTATATCACCAGATACACCCCTAATCACCCAGATAGATAAATTGATGAAATCTCTACTGACCCCTATTGTAGAACGAGTTAAAAGGTTAGCGGATCGTTTGGATAGCTTTGAACAAGCAACTTTAGATAACTTTTTTTCAACCAAATCCTTAATCAAATCACACTCTAGGATTGGGTATAGTGACAAAGGGGGGGGTTCAAGCGGCTAGGTCGACCTCTACCCTTCCACAAGACTCCTCCAACATAAGTGGATTGGTGAGTGGGGTTTGTGTGCCAGAGTCTCTTCCTTCTCCTGTTGTCACTGCTAAAGGGGGGCTTCGTAATCCAGGTCAAATTCACAAGAACAATCTCCATCTACCAGACCAACCAAGGGCCAATAAATCCCAACCCAAGAAGCGCTTAGCCACCGAGGCCACTGGCACTACTGTTTCCTCTAAACAGAGGAACCCTGGAATCACCAATTGTCACGATCCAGTCCAAATTAGAACGACTAGGCCTGTTCCTCCCCTCACTAGCCAACCCGATACATTTGCTCCTAAAGTGGCCCGTAGAATACCTCCTATGAATCTGCCCCCCGACTGCTATCCCTTTGTTGCCATCCTTACCAACGTACCACCCTTGTTGGTTGGGCAGCAAGAATCCTTCCAGACGCTAAAAAACAAAACCATGCACTGGTTAAGGACTAACAGACCACTGCCCAGGGAAGTAGATGGGCTGATTCTTGGTGTCAGAAGGGTAGATTGGGTAGGTAGCGGCTATAAGTGTTTTGAGGGGGACTGTGTGGTTGTTAATTTTAAGGATCCCAGGGTAGCCCAGCTAATTTCTATCCAGAATCCAGGTACTGGTAGTACTGGCATTGGAGTAGTTGACTTGACATTTTTTTATCCGAGACCAGTTGGCAACCATTTTGGTACCGCTCCGGTTGACAGATGTTATTATAATTTTACCCTCCCCGGAATTGACCCCTTCCCTGTGCCCTATCAGCAAACACTATGGTTGGGGTCTTATGGAAGGACCTCAGGCTATTGAAACGATTCCTTCTCTGGGGTAGTTCCTTCAGCCCCGGGCTTGAGTCCTCGGTTGGATCCCTGTCCCTTGGAGACCACTGACATTAGTGGAACATCTATCTCTATAGAGAGTGGCCTGCAGCCACAGGGTGAAAATCTTGGCAGTGGGTCTAAGTGGGGAACCAGCGCCCCTTGCTCACTCCCTGAGGGGGAGCAGGCTATCAATCTCATTCCCCACGTTGAGCCAACTGCGGGTGATCCTGTTATAAAGATCCTTAGCTGGAATGTTGCTGGGATTACAAGGAAGTTGGCTGTCCCAGACTGGAACACTCTAGTGGAGGGTGTTTCCATCTGTATCTTCCAAGAAACCTGGAGTAGGGAGCCTTGCCATAAGGTAGGATATTCATCCTTCTTCCTCCCAGCAGTCCCAACCCCTTCTGGGAAAGGTCGGCCCTCTGGAGGTCTTCTTATATGGGTCACTATTTCACTCGGCTGTCAGGTCATCCAGCGTGCTACTGATTCACTTGATCTTTTGAGTATGTCTCTCAAGGGACCCAAGAGAGGGCCAGCCCTAGACATTTTTAATATTTACGTTAGGGGCACAAAGGGAGGTCTATTCTCACCTACTGTTTCAGAGCTTGAAGCCCGGTTAAGAAGGGGCTCTGATCGTCTTCATGTTTTAGTCGCAGGTGATTTTAACTGCACGTTTGAGCCTCTTGGATTGGAGGAATCTCTGGGGACTGTTGATGATGATAACAGGAGAGGTATACCAGCTCTGTCTTTACCTCCTATTAGAAGGTGGTCCCAAGTGGCAGTTCAAATCTATTCCTTAACCTTGGAATTCGATCTTAGAGCAGTGAATGGTAGGACGTCTCTGGACTCTTCCGGAGCGCATACCTTCAATAGGGTGGATCATACGTCTAGAATAGATTACATCCTTCTTGATGTAAACTCCTAGGGCCATTTGCTGGACATGGAGGTCCTCCCTTCAGTAGAGAGCGACCGCAACTTGCTCTCCCTTGCTCTTCGTCCATTTTGGACGGAGTACCCGGGTGCACATGCGTCCCTCTTAACGCTTGCCCATCAGGAGCGTCATCCTTCTTATTGTGGTAGGCGTTTAAAATGGAGTAATATTAGCATGGATAAAGAGAAAGTCCTATCCATTTCAACACTTCTGGCAACTGCCCAGTCCAAGTTAGTTGAATCCTCGTTACATCCAGACGATGTATCATCGCTTTTTTGTGTTACCACCAAGGCCTTGAGTGAACTTTTTTATCTCCCCAACAAGGCCTTTCGTGCTGGCAAGTGTAAACCTAGGCCGAATATTTATGGATGGTATACGCAAAAATGTAGGGAGATGAAAAGCTCCTTGATTTGCGCTGTGAAGAGCAAGTCCCCTGCCGATATACGATTGGCAAGGAAAAATTATTCATTGACTGTGATCGTAGCAAAGAGGGAATGGGAGGATCGCTTCTGGGAGGATTTGAGGAAGGCAAGTTTGGAAAGGGATGCTAGAGGTTTCTGGAACCTGATAAGATCCAGGGACAGGCCAGACAGCACATTGATGACATGCAACATCCCTCCCGATAGCTGGTTTAATCACTTCTCATCCCTCTATGTTGTAAGTGACTCACTTACTAATAATGCCCCTTTATTAGGAATTTCCACAATGGGACTGGAGCATGTTCCCTTTACTGTTAGAGAGGTGATGGATGTAATCAATACCCTGGTACCATTGAAAGCAGCAGGGCCCGACGGGTTACCTGGAGATATATTACGGGCAAGCCCCAGGGAGTGGGGGACTCTTGTATCATCATTGCTAAATGCCATCAGTGAGGGTGCGCCCATTCCTGAATCCTGGAAAGGGGGCTGAGGTTGTCCCGATATTCAAGAAGGGGTGTCGGGACAACCCTGCCAATTATAGGCCAATAAGTCTAATCAACTCTACTCAAAAATTGGCAGGGAAGGTGATCCTCCGAAGGATGCTAGAGTGGATGGACGACAATAACATCTTGTCGGACCTCCAAGCTGGGTTCCGCTCTGGTACTGGGACCATTGAGCAGGCCTTTAGATTAACTCTTCTCCACTGGAAGGTGGTGGTGCTGGGAGGGGGCAGTCTTTATTTGGCCTTTATAGACTTGAAGACTGCCTTCGACCTGGTCCCCAGGGAGAAGTTATGGAAGGTCCTGTTAGACCTAGGGTTGCCCTCGTACATTCTCTCCCTATTGGTAAAACTTCACGATGGCAACTTTGCACAGGTGTGCTGGGGCACGAAGGGTGACAAAACAGATAGGATCCCTGTGGGAAAAGGCGTCCGACAGGGATGTGTCCTAGCGCCTACCCTGTTTTCGCTTTATGTAAACGGTGTGGATGACCATCTGCTTGGAATTCCCTCGGACGCTCCCTCCTTGGCGGGTAAACGGATCCCTACTCTGCTTTTTGCAGATGACACCCTCCTTATGTCAAAGTCCCCAATGGGTCTGCAGAACCTTTTAAATAGTTTTCAGGAGTTTTGTCTGTTGAGAGGGTTAGTAATCAAATCGGACAAAACCAAGTTTCTGGTTATGAACCCCCCCAGGAAACTTGGCAGACCTCCGACCTTGAACTCCGAGCCTTTAGAGAGAGTTTCCGAATTTGACTACTTGGGTATCCGCCTCAATGATTCCCTTTCCTGGAATCCACACATCTATGAAATGCTACTGGGCCACAAAAGGGTAGGAGGATCACTACTTATGAAACAACGCTCCTCATCTAGTAAACCCATTGCCCCAGTAGTGGAAATATATAAAGCAAGAGGGGTCAGTGCCGCTCTATATGGGGCGGAGCTGTGGGGCACCTGCAACCTTGACCCAATAGCCAAATCAGAGAACAAGTTCTTGAAAGACCTCATGGGCCTGCCTCGAAGTACTCCAACTGTGCCAGTGCTACTGGATTTAGGTTGTAGACCTATCAGGGACCAAGCACAGCTTCGCCCATTACTTCTTTGGGCAAGGTTATGGCGGGTGCCCGAATTGGTCTCCTATGCGGAAGCATTATCTGAGGTTATGGCTATGGCAGGGTGGTCTAGGATCAAATGGATGAGGGACGTTAAAAGATTACTATTGGAGATAGGGTTACCTGATGCTTGGTTTACGAAAACTGCCCCTCCAAGGGCTACTATTAAAAAGTTGTATTGGAACTGGGTCTCTGCAAAATTACATCTAGACTCACGCCTTTGCAACGCAACTGTAGCTTTTGTGAGATTTAAGGATGTGGTACGAACCCTATCTAGACATTATCTCCATTCCGTATGACCGCACCCTGTATTTCAAGCTCCTTGTGGGGACTTTACCAGTAGGGGAGGTAGTCGCCCGCTGCAAGCGGCCTCATCAACTGTCTCCTTTTTGTGCATCCTGTTCTACTCGTGTAGAGTCTGTAGCCCGCATCTTTTTTGAATGCCCGGACTATTGTGCCCCGAGGATTCGTTGGCTAAAACCACTTTGCAGACTCTTGGGCATTCGTCAGTGTATAGTGGTATTGCGTATTTTAACGACTGACACATCTCCTGTTATTGAATGTGCTGTGTCAAAATTTTTGAAATGGGCTTGGTTGATCCGTAATAGAAGGCTTTTATTGTCAATTTAATCCTTGTCTTAACCCTCTTAATCAATTTTTTTTTCTTTCTCTGTTCTAATAATTGTGTGTAAATTGATTGTATTTGACACTTATTGTAAATTTTATTTTTGTACTGCTTTTATGGTATTTTTATGCCGAAATAAAGCCTATCAATCAATCAAAATCAATCAATTTTCAGACACCCGGACACGTTCAGCAGCGCCTGTACGTTGTCTGCTTTCCATTCCCAACAGCAACGTGCAGGCAGCGAGGGAACTTTTTTTCACCACCAGCTGGGACGAAGTTAAGGGGCCATCAGGCCTCCTTTTGCTTGAATATCCTAGCTGGGGAAAGCCTGGAATCTCACACTTACATGTAAATGCCATGCAGGTGAAACAAAGGCACACAGCGTGTTATCTCTTCATTGGTACATAAGAGAGGTAAGCTTTGTCCTTTGTTTACACCCTGTGTATAAGAGATGCATGCATGGCAAAAATGTTAGGTGTGTTTGTCTGTCACAGTAGGTACACAAATAGTCATTTCAATAGCACTATTTTTTTTAATAGCGCTATGCAGCCCAATGCATGGTGTCAGAGCTCTTTAGGTAACATACACATTATACATTGACAATAAATCCTGTACATGAGTAAATCAATGTAAAAGATGAGTTACATGAGACAGTGAGGGTTACAAGGTGTAGGAGTCACATGCCCTTCATACCTCAATGTGGTCTTTCACAAGAATTTCAATTGATGAACTTAAGGTAATAAAAGGATCTCTGTGTTAAAAGCAGTAACCCACTTTACAATCTACATAAAATAAAAATCTGTCATCTGCGTGTTAGATGATGTGCTTTGCAGGAGACCCATTTAGCTTATATACTACTTTCATTCAAATCTGGGACTTTACAAAACACAGATTCTCCCCAGCAAGTGCATTAACCACCAGAGGTATCTCACCGTTATTGCTATTCCCTGAGATATACTGGGCACCTTCACAGTAGATGCCTTAACCCAATTAAAATATTTTAAAAAGTAGACTCTGCGACCAATTAAGCATAACAGATCTACTGCTATGCTTCTCCCTTTGCCAATTTCTTTGTGTCCCGCTTAAAAAAAATAAAGTATTAGTTGAGGCCCAGATTTTGCATTGGGATTGCGCCACTTTTTTGGTACAACCCAAATGCCAAATCTCATTTATTAAATCTCATAATGCGCTTATATGTACTCATGATATGCCTGATAAACATATGTGTGAGGTCTTAATATCTGATGTCACCTCTTGTGATGTCACTTCCGGTGATGTCACTTCCTGTGATGTTACGAGCAATGTCACACGTCGTGACATCATGCGTTGTGATTGCATGTGTCATGTTTTCACTTGCTTACTGCCTAATCTGGTTAATCTCCCCACTTCTTTTTTAGGACTTGTGCCCTGTGTACCAGGACAATAATTCCAATGCTCAACCCTTAATAAAGAAGCTTGTCTAGGAACTGCAGGTCTCTGTTCATTTTAAAGAGATATTTCTCACTCAGCTGATCCCTGCCACAATCTCATTGTTTATTGCCAAAATACTGACTCAATTAGGAAAACTAACTTATCAACTGTACCCTTCTTTGTGACCCATTCTGATGACCTACTGTGACAAGCAACGTTGTTTAAGTTCACCCTGGTTTCATCAGAGGGCACTCGTAAGATCCTTTCCTTTCCCAGTAGGTTTTCCAACTTAAATCAGATGTAGTGGGGCTCGCCCTTGTGGTCAGTATTCAGAGTATGCGGAGGATACATTTAAGGTTGGTCATTCAAAAATATTTGTGTTTCGAGGAGCTCCTACTCTTAATGCAGCCTCCTGTTTTCGTACATTTAGGCATAATGCCAGGAGGCTGAAATGGGCATAATAAGAGGAAGATGAATACCCATAAACCTCATTTGAGGGTTCCTCTCTGTACAGGTAGAATTAATCCCTGCTTCCTTTTACACCTACCATTGCTGATACAATAAAGGTTTTTCTTTCCACCAATAGTTTTAATCTTTACCTTTCTCCTGTGCACTACAAATCCCTCATACAATACCCACCAATGCTCGTCAGGATGCATCCGACCTGTTTCTACTTCTGACTGGACCTCATGAGCCCCCCTGTATGAGGATAGTAACTCGCACCAGAAAACACCCCGAACTGGTGCCCTGAGGGGCCCAATGATGAAGCATTCCCCCTAAGGGGGTGAGGGCTTGTTGTCCTGCAAACAGTAGTGCCATCACCATCTCTTGACATCTGTTATAGTATTTTTACCAAATAGGAGCATCTGTTGTAGTGGTCATAGAAGGATTGTGCAACACTTTATACATATTGAGGACTGGTACTGAGGCTACCATGTGCTGGATCTCAGTGTTCCTGACACAGGATAAAGGAGGAGCCATATTATAACTCAAAACACTCTCAAATCAGAGGTGGGATATCACAGACCAATCTTGATGTCAGAGCAGACAGAAATGTGTGCTGTGGACAGGGTATGGCTACAGACAGAGTCAATGTATTTTCACGTATTTTTATACCTGGATGGAAACCCTCGTACTAGAAGTATGTAGCCATAGAAAGAGAAAGTAGTTAAGGGTGGCGATTGAAGCTTACAAGTTGAGAGACAGACAGTGGCGGCTGCTATTTAACAGGGGTGGCTGGGGATGAGAAATAAAAAAAATAAAGTCACTTACCTGCAGGCCGGCCACCGCCTCTCGGCGGTCAACTCCTAAAAGCAGGAAGCACACAGGCTCCCAGGCTCCCCTAGACAATCACGATGCTCCTGTCGCCAGCATGACAGCAGCGCTGTGGCTGGCCTGAGCTTCGGCGCTCAGACAGGGAATGCGAGCCTGTGCATGTTCTCCACCCAGGCTGTGCAAATCAGCTGGGTGGAGAACTGTCTAAGTTCGCCAGACTGTTTGGCCGGCCCAAGAAGGCCGGCCAAACCAGAGAGTGCCCACAACTCCTCCCGCTACTCTGGCCAGCCCAGTCCGTCTCACACCTAAGCCAGTACAGAAAAAAAATGATAATAACTTTTCCTTTTTGAACTCGATATTTTTGCATTCGATATTTGTTTTCGATATTTTTTACATCGATGTTTTTAGCATCGATATTCTATCAGTGAATGGCTATTTTTAGCATGATACAAGGTCTTATGGCAAAAATGGACACAAGGAAGCATTTTTTTCTACGAGAAATAGTTTAAAATGCCAAAGCTGGCATTTCAAATAATGTATATTTTCTTGAATTTTTTGGGCATCTCACATAATTTTCTCAAAGGAACACCTCCAGCACATGAATCAGATTTTACAGAAACTTTATAGATTCTATAAACTCTGTTAGCTTAAACATGCTGGAAGGCCATAATCTCTGTGTTCTTGAAAACACACCAGACTCAACATATTCCTATCAGTTTCACAAACTGCTCATGTACAACCTCAACTTATAGCAGCATGTTTCTTGACCTACGCATTTGTGATCTTTATGGTTTATGTTTCTCTGATTAATGTCAACTTTCAGATTCACCATTCAATGCTGACTGCTGTTCTGTTCCCACCCAATGACTAGCCTCATTGCAGCAACACATCCTAAGAGAAAATCTTTCCCAACTCTGGATACAATGCTGATTTACACCACCACCCCCTTACTCCACTGCCGGTCCTGCAACCACAATTACATGATTAGAGCGTTGGTGTATTTATATTTTCAATTTGCTAAGACCACTCAATGAGAACTTCACCAAAAGTGGTTCTGATAAACTGAATTGTGTCACAAAACAATGGGCCGCACTCAGACAGCTGTTGTCCGTGCAGGTAAGAGCGGTGAGGCCGGGATTTTGAAAGATGACAAGGGAAAATTAATAATTTATTTAATTTTCCATTGTGGTCATCTGTCGAATCCCCCCAAACCCACCCCACCACCCACCGCTCTTACCTGCCATGAGCCGCGACTGCACTCAGAAACACTAACCCATCCTTGGAGTGGCAATCAAGGAGTGAAATCAACCCAGCCGAGGATCAGCGTTTCCTCCATCAGCTGAGGAAGACCTGGGCTTCCACCAGAAAAACAAGAGAGTCCTTATTCCACATGCTTTCCTGAGGCCAACTGGTCTGCCAAGGAACTGTTTAAATCATCTCAGAAAGCAGGAATCCAATGGCTACCTTAGCAGACATGACCCCCTCACAGCAGCTTTGTGGATGTACTTGGAATATGCTTATTGAATAATGAGCTGCACTCGATCCGAGAATCAAACACAGTTCTCTACATTGCTCCAAACTTCTTAGATTACCATCAGATAAATATTGGTGCTCGATTCTGTTATTTGTCACCTCTTTCAGCGGCTGAATTCCCTGACTATGTGACATGCTTCAGCAAGTCATGTTCCCCATTGGACTCCTCCGGAATCATTAATCGCATATTTTTACCCATTTTCAGGTTAATTATCAATTCTTTGTTTGAGAAGGGGAATTTTAAATCAAGATCTTAAAACATCATACAGTAAATCTTACCTTGGACAGTGAAGACCATTCCTTCTAACATAGGAAATTGCTGACGTTTGGTAAAAGTCTAAATCTTTGCAAATATGATTGAAATGGTGGCCTACCTGCTACCATCCTAGTTTACTGAAGAAAATAATCTTTGGTCAGACATCAAAGTTGGCATCTGCCCTGGGAGTGGAATGGGCTAAGTTTGAATACTATCAGGGATGCCCCTAAAACAACTTCAGGTGGAACGGGTACAGCATCCTTCGCACTATGAGATCTTTGTGCAGCATCCAATAGTCTCACCTTTTTGAATAGGTCCATCTGAACAGATATTCAAGAGGAGGCTTTGAAAAGGATGACCTCCTTTCCTGTAGGGCGAGTTCAGTTTGTCTTCCTCCCGCCATACTCTTCTCAGCCAGTGAACATTGAGTCAGGTGTTGCACAAAGCTGTACCATGGCACCCGATCTGTTCAATGCTTAGCTCAGTCCTTTACCAGACATAACTATTTCTGTTGGGTTTAATTACACCAAATAAGGAGTTGATGCCCAAATCATTCTAATAGTGGAGAAAACCTCTGACACCAATGCAGTTCCACTGGACCACAGCTACTTAAAACTGAAATTGGATGAGCAAAACCACACAGATGCAATGCCACCAAAACCATCATCCACACCTGTTAGGGTATGGTCTGTGCACCTCCCATCATTACAAAGGGCACTGCATAAATCTACACTATCTTTACCTGCCAGATTGGGGTTGAAGAACCTTTGAGGTGTTCTGGAAGCCAGTTTTTTTGGCTCTTCCAATTCAATCAATAATAAAAACACTCCTTCTAAGTAATGACATCACTTTGAAGGATTTGCCTTTCTAGGATTCCCTTCTCTAAGTGCAGTCAATGACTGCATATTGCTAATTGACTAAACCAAGTAGCCCCTCATTACCATTGCAGACATCTTCCACAAGACTGCTGCTTCATCTGTGACTGTAGCAACATATGAAGTCAAATGGCTCTTACAAGCTGGCGCTACTCTAAAGGAGACCTCGATCAGATCGTGCTGCATTTTAGCAGCTTTTTAAAACTTCCCGTTTTGTCTGCCTGATTTCATTTTTCATTTAAAACTTTTACCCTGATTTTAAAATTGGCCTACAGCTTACTGCACTCTGCCCCGCTCACTGCATATAGTTTTGGAAACAAGCACCGCGCTTTTGCGGGTCCCTGTCCACGTCTCGGTATAGTGGCCATCTTAGGTGGGGCTGACGATGCTAGGCGCTCTGCGCGGTCTAGTCTTGGAGGCTGGACGCGCTTTTAAGCGAGGCTAACCTTCGGCGGGCGCTCTTACAAGCTGGCGCTACTCTAAAGGAGACCTCGATCAGATCGTGCTGCATTTTAGCAGCTTTTTAAAACTTCCCGTTTTGTCTGCCTGATTTCATTTTTCATTTAAAACTTTTACCCTGATTTTAAAATTGGCCTACAGCTTACTGCACTTTGCCCCGCTCACTGCATATAATTTTGGAAACAAGCACCGCGCTTTTGCGGGTCCCTGTCCACGTCTCGTTATAGTGGCCATCTTAGGTGGGTCTGACGATGCTAGGCGCTCTGCGCGGTCTAGTCTTGGAGGCTGGACGCGCATTTAAGCGAGCCACGCTGACGTGCAGCGTCATCGCGCAGCGGGATCGCCGGAGTTTCCGCCGGAGTTCTGCCTGAGTTCAGCCCGTCTGCGCCCGTCCGCGCTGAGGACTGGCTGCAGGACGGGCTGCTCTCTGCTAACATGTCCTTAGGTACGTTAACTCGGAATGCCTTGTGTGACCGTGTACATTACACCACCATGACACTACATGTATTGCGACCTTCCATCCCCACTACCTGCACTTTATGCACTCTGCCCACTCACTATTTCACATGTGCTGGTTGTGGCTTTTCCACCGGCAAAATGCAGCTTTCTAAGACGCAAGTAAATAGAAAACACTACCGGGGGAAAAGGAAGCCGACCAAGGGCCGTACCCCATCTTTTTCTCCTCTCCATTTTTGGAGCTTAAACTGTAGATCGCTTCCTAAGAATAAACTAAATATTTTCGATTTCATAAGTGATGAATCTCCTGATGCAGTGTTTTTGACCGAGACCTGGCTACATGCTAGCTCGGGTCCGGACATTGCTGCAGCTATTCCTCCCAACTATGTTGTGTTGCATCAGGACAGACCCTCCGGTAGAGGTGGTGGAATCGCAATCATCTTCAAATCCATCTATCAATGTAAACTGGAACAACTACATCTTCCAGGTAGTGAGGCAGCATTATTTAAATTAATGATTAACCCCCGATTGACGCTTTCCGGTCTGCTAATTTATCAGCCGCCCGGGAATGCAGCCTCTTGGATTCCCTCACTTGTTGATTGCCTTTCTGCAACTTTACTGAAATCGAATAATTTTACTATTCTTGGTGATTTAAATATTCACTTAGAAGATGTTAATAACGCCCTGAACAAATCTTTTTTATCTGATCTTGAGGTTTTTAATCTCAAACTTTGTAATTCTGGGGCTACTCATCTCGCAGGCCACCTCCTGGACCCAATTATTTCTACTCTTTCGTTCGATTGTACTCAATCGGCGCGTCCATTAAATTGGTCTGATCATTACGCGATACATTTTATGTTACCACCTGGTTTATTTTCTACCAGATCTCATGTGGAGGAAATTAAATCTTCTTACCGATGGGATAGGCTCGATATCGCTGCCTTTAATCAGCGTCTGACGGAGACAATTCCGATTTCTATTAATACTGAGCAGGACTTGAACACTCCTATTTCTTGCTGGCTAACAGACGCAGTGATTGCCCTTACCCCGCGTTCTAGCAGCAAATATAGATCCCTGCGCCCCCCTGCACCTTGGTTCTCCGACGAATTAAAAACCCAGCGTGCCAAATGTAAGGCCCTGGAGAGGAAGTGGAGGATCTCATACTCCACTCCTTGCAAGGTGGCTTACAAAGACGAATTGAAAGTCTACCATGCAAACTGTAAACGTGCCAAGGCCACTTATATTGCTTCTACTATTACCCTTGCACAAAACTGTCCTCGGACTCTTTTCGCCACCGTAAAGAAACTTACAGGAGCAGACACCACTCCCTCTCTGCCGGCCCTGGATGGCACACAATGTAATGCCATTGCGGATTTTTTTATATCTAAGGTTGAGGGCATCTATCAATCTTTGGCCTCCCTCTCATTGCCAACTGATTCCCTCCAACCTGGCCCTTCTTGTAGTGTTTCTTTCTCTCCCACTGCATTTATTTATAATTGGTTACCATTTGATGACTCCTCCTTCCTGTCGTGTCTAAATAGTATCCGTTCGGGATCTCCTCGGGACCCAGTTCCTATGAAGATACTAAAACAACTAGACCTTGAACCACGGAGATTCTTAATGAGGTTATTAAACATCTCTCTTACCGAATCTCTGGTGGCACAGGAATGGAAACATGCCATGGTCGTCCCCGTGCTCAAAAAATCTGGTGCTGACACCACAAATTTAGCCAACTTTAGGCCTATATCCCTGCTGCCAGCCTGCTCCAAAATATTGGAACGCCATGTCAACACTCAGCTCAATGAGTTTGTTGAAAACGTGGGATATCTCCATCCATCCCAATCAGGCTTTCGCGCTAATTACTCCATCGAATCCGCACTCCTCGGGGTGACCGAGAGACTCCGACACGGTATCGATAGCGGTGAGACCTTTGCGCTTATTCTTCTTGACTTAAGCGCTGCATTCGATACCGTGTCTCATTCCACTCTTTTGGAGTCCCTCCGCTCCCTTGGTGTTGATGGATCAGCGCTTGCCTGGGTGGCCTCATTTCTCAATGAGCGCACCTTTCAGGTTTTCTCAAACAAGGCTGAATCTGCGATTCATTCTTCAGCTTACGGCGTCCCTCAAGGGTCTATATTAAGCCCATTGTTGTTTAATATTTACATCAGACCTCTTGCTTCCATCATAGAGAACGCCGGTCTGTCCATATATTCATATGCAGACGATACACAGATTGTGTTTTCTCTTTCTAGCAGCAGGGCCCAGGAAGTCTCTGCCCTCAAAATTGGCCTATCTCACGTTGCTGCTTGGATGCAAGACCATCTGCTGAAGCTCAACGGAGATAAGACCGAGGTTATCATATTAGGCAAGCATAAAGATCTGTGGGGCTCTAGACACTGGCCCTGTGATATGGGTCCTCTGCCTACCCCTGTGCCTGTTGCTCGTAACCTCAGATTCCTGATTGACGACAAACTCTCGATGAGGCAGCAGGTGACTAAGGTCGCTGCAGTCTGTTTTTCCATCTTACGCTGGCTGCAGAAGATCTTATGGATGCTGCCTGAGTCCACCCGCAGAATTGTCGTTCAGGCCCTTGTGATGTCCCGCATTGACTATGGCAATGTGCTTTATCTTGGAGCGGATAAAGCAACAATTAACAAACTCCAAGTGGTACAAAATTCAGCCGCTCGCCTCTTGCGTAATGTTCCACGGAGAACGTCCGCAATGCAAGCCTTGCATGACCTACACTGGTTGAGAATCTCAGATCGCGTGACCTTCAAAACACTGTGTTTTTTGTTCAAGATCCGTCAGGGTTCTGCTCCTACTTACCTCTTGAACCTTGTCCAGCCTTATCTACCTGGCCGTTCGCTAAGGTCATCTAATAATGGCAATCTTTTGATTCCAAGAATCCGACTGGCTAAAATGGGAGGTCGTTCGTTCGCATATCTTGGACCTAAGATGTGGAACCTCTTCCGTTGGCGTTAAAAACAGAAACTAATCTTCTGGCGTTTCGCAAAAAACTGAAGACTTTTCTGTTTTGATCTCCTCATTTCGTGATCTCTTTTTTTGCACTTGCTTGTTCTCTTTCTTCAGTCTGTCCCTGGCGCCGGGAAACCCATTGAGGGTAGCTGAGCGCAATACAAATCCAATAAAATAAATAAATAAATAAATAAATGTACGACCATTTTTAGCGGTTGCAATCGGAATATAGGGCTGTTTACGACTGCTAAAAATGGTTGTAGTATGTACAACAAAAACAAGAGTCCCTTTTCCTTGTTTTATAAGGAAAAAACCTCAAACGGTCATTTGTTCTAAAGCTAGACGAGTCCTGTTAATTTTCTTCTTGATCTGTTGGTGTAGGTTATCGCCAACTGTCAGAGTGGAATTTTCACGAAAAAAAGCCTTCAGCGGAAATCCAAGAAATGCTATCCCCAGGTTAGTGCTTACATTACTAAAATATAGCGATTCATAGGTTCCATACCACGCTACTGCATTTTAGAAGAAGAAGAAATCCAAATACTTGGATGCCTCCTTTAACTTTACATCTTACATCATCACACCTGAGTTTAATTAGACTCACATCTAAATTAATCCAGCAGCTGAAAACTTGCCCATCCCCCTATGATGATTAAAGTGAACCTGCCACCAGTAGTTGGCGGGTTCACTGCCATCGTAAGGCCAATTATCACCTGCCAGATTGTGATGGCGGGCGGTGTGCTGGCAGGCGGATAGCACATCATGGAAAGGCTGGTGGGGATTGACTTTGGGGCCCCATTGCGGGCCCCCTGTGCAGGGTCAGTTTGTTAATGCCCTTGGGGGGGGGCACCTACGGTGCCTGCCATGTAGTGCAGGGAAATGCACAAGTTGCATTTTTACCATTGCGGCAGGTGCTGCAGCTAGCAGCACCTGCGGCAATGTAAACTTTTGTAGATGTGACCATCGTGGTGGCGGTCAAATCTGAATTCAATGTGTGGGACCACCGCCTCATAGGCGGGTGGTCCCCATCCCCGACACGATGGCAGACTGACTTTTGTTGCTGTTCAGTTGGGCCTCAAAAGTCCAAAAGTAATGAATATAGATCCTGAGGTGGATGAAACAAATCTATCTGGGACAGAAGTTAGATACCAAATGGATATCCGCGAGATGCTGAATCTAATTCTGGACGAAATACGCGAGATAAAGCATAACCAACAAGTAGTGATAGCTACTCTTCATTCCAGAATGGATACATTTGAGGAATCGATGTTGGCATTTCCCAATAGACTGAAGGAGGCGGAGACTAGGATCTCAGTCATTGAAGATAAGGTGATCTTGGTTATGGATGAAACCAGGGAGTCAGCCAAGAAAAAGGCCGCGCTGGAGCACAAACCTGAAGAACTTGAAAACCACTCGAGAAGGTCGAATCTAAGAATAGTAGGGGTTCCGGAGGGAGTGAGGGCTCCGACACTATCCAGTGGGTCTCCTCCTTTATTCATCAAGATGTCATCCCCGAGTTTGAGGGAGATTTGACAATTACAAGGGCTCATCGGGTTCCAGCGCAACGTTTCGCAAATTCCCCATTTCCTAGAACAATACTCCTAAATTTTGCTGATTTTAGGATTAAAGAAAAGATTTTATCCAAGGCCTATCAACAACAGCAGTTCCCAGTATCAGAGACAGTAAAATGTAGGATTTTCCCAGATATGACTGCCGTGGCTGCAAAAAGACGCAAGGAGTTTGTTAAGATCCTACATTTGTTTAAGGCCAATGGCGCCCAAGCATCAATTGCTCAGCAATCAAAATTGAAGGTTTTGGTCAAAGGGAAGTTCTATATGTTCTCTGACATTGAAGATGCACAATCTCTCCTTAAAGAGATCTCTTCTGGGTCTAATGTTTGAAAATGGGGTAAAAATGTTTTTTCTTACAGGTATGCCTGATCGAACCAAACAATTTGAAATGAAGGGGGCGGTCCGGGGTTAACGGGTCGCACTAGGGTGTAGCAAGAAGACACCCAAAGAAGAAAGAAGAGGGAGGAATGTGGGCTGCGTGGAAGGGGGGGTGGGCTCCACATTCAGGGGGAGGGCAAATGCAGTAAAAAGGAACAATTGTAGTAGGTTTTGTAGTTTGATTTTTATCATTGGTTGGTACGGAACATGTAGAAGAATTTACAAGCTTCTAGATTAAATATAGTACATGCAGTATCCTGTCCATAAATGTGAATGGTTTGCTTAATAAGCAGAAATATGGAGCCTTACTGAAATGGGTAATAACTTTTAATCCACAGGTGGTCTTTTTCCAGGAGACGCATCTGAAGACGAATACCCCGAAGTTGTTTTTGTCGAGATATTTTTCTCATGGGTTCTTCTCCTCAGCAGGGACTGCCCAAAGGGGAGTTGCGGTTTATTTAGCAAGAAACCTTCCCTGGGAAATCCTTCAGGTTCAAAGAGATTCTAGAGGTAGATGGCTTTGGGTTGTAGCAAAGCTGTTGGGGAAAATATTTAATTTTGTGAACTACTATGGCCCCATCCTCGATGATATTTCAGGCTTGTTGGAAATTATTGAGGTTCTAAGGGGCACCCCAGGGCAAATTATATTAGGAGGAGACTTCAATTATATCCAGGATTTGAGGACGGACACTTCTAACAAGAACAAAAAGCAATTAAAACCTAAGACAAAATGTATATTTGAAGTACTTCTATCAGAATACCAATTGCGGGATTCTTGGCGCTCTTGGAATGTTGATAGGGAGGCATATACATGCTTTTCTGGCAGGTTTCAATCAGCATCCAGAATAGATTTTTTTCTGACTTCTAGATCACTTCAAATCGTTAGAACTTTGATAGGATGTAACCCTTTTTCAGATCATGGGAGGGTCGAAGTTGAGTTTATGATAGGAGGAATGGAAGGGGAGCGACCCAGGTGGCAGCTGGATCGCACCCTTCTCCAGAACAAGGATTGGGTTTCAGGGTTCAAAGAGTGGGTGATCGAATTTTTTTTGGTGAACAAAAATTCAGCCAAACCTTTTTCTGTATGGGGTGCTTTTATAGCAGCTGCTCGGGGGCAGATCATTGTGTTTTCCAGCAACAAGGCAAATGATCGTAAGCGCAAAATATCCGCTCTTCAGAGTACTGCCGAGAGGGAATATGCTTTAAAACTTAACCAACAGCCGAATCAATGGGATCAGGCTAAAGCTCTTTTAAGGGATTTTTTCACCTTGGAAGAGATAAATGGTTCAAAGGCCTTTCAGCAAAGCGTCTACAAAGAGAGTCAATTGGCAGGGAAGCTTTTGGCTAATTCTATTAGAAAGAAACAAGAGTCATCCGTCATTTTAAAAATCCGAGATCCTCAAGGTGGAGTAGAAACTCAGAGTGAAGGAATTGCTAAAATATTCCTGGATCATTATGAGAGAATTTACTCCACAGAATATCAGATGGAGGATACAATGATTCAGGAATATTTTGCTAACCTAGAAATTCCCAAAATCTCCGATTTCCGAAGTAATCAAATCGGGGGTGAAATAAGCTCTACTGAAATTCACGATAGCATAAAGGCAACATCGGGAGCAAAAGCTTCCGGACAGGATTGGTTCCCTATCGAATTTTATAAGGTGTTCACCAAGGAACTTGAAGAACCTCCTAAAAATGTATTTAACCACATTAGATTAGGTGGAAAGGTCCCGCCAGAATTCAAAGAATCTACAATTATTAGCTTCGGTAAAAATTATAAAAATCCAGAAGATGTGAATTCTTATAGACCGATCAGCCTTCTGAACTCTGATTACAAGTTACTGATTAAAATCTGGGCGCAAAGATTTGTATTAGCAGCTCAGGAGGTAATACATTACGATCAGATGGGTTTTATTGCGGGTCGGTATATGGCAGCTAATACAGAATTTCTGATACAGGCTCTAGATTATTTTAACATAAATTTGACAGCTGCGTGTATTTTAATGATTGATGCAGAAAAGGCGTTCGATCTAGTTAATTGGTCTGCACTTTTTTTCTCTCTAGGTCATTTTGGATTCCCTGTTTTAATTATACAAATGATAAATAATAGCTATGAAGGGGCATCAGCCCAGATAATTATCAATGCTAAACAAGCTGGGAAGATTAAAATAAATCGGGGAGCAAGGCAACGTTGTCCATTATCCCCCTTGCTTTTTACTTTTTTTATTGAACCTTTAGTAACAAAAATAAGGAATAATATTGCTATTTTACCCCCCATCGTCGGGATGTCTAAGTTAAAATTGTTCACCGACGATATTATCCTTTATTTGGCTCCTGAAAAAGAAAACATCATACGTCTTATGAAGGAGCTCAAGGATTATGAAAAGATAGGGGGGTATAAGGTTAATGAAAAAAAAACTGAAGTTTTGGCATTAAACACAAGCATAGATTTTCTTCCGATTTATCTTCAGCCCCAAGCAGTAAAAAGGGACCCGATTAGATACTTAGGTATTTATGTGACCGGAGAATATGAAAAACTCTTTGCCTTGAACTATATTAAAATGAAGAATAAAATAAGGAATCTGCTAGATCAATGGTGTTTGCTCCCATTGTCATTAATTGGTAGAGTGTCATTAGTCAAAATGATTGTATTGCCATTGCTTATATTTTTGTTTAGCAATATTCCAATTAAAGTTAATATTGCTTTTTTTAATGAACTCAAATCCATGTTGAGAGGTTTTATCTGGAACAAAAAGGCCTCAAGAGTCAAGCTTTCGGTGGTCCAACTTGCGGTTGATCAAGGTGGTTTGGCTCTCCCCCATTTTAAGACATATTATGAAGCAGCCTTTTTTGATATTGTGGCTGGATTATTAAGGATTAGACAGACAAGAGATAACTTCTTTCTTGAAAAAATGAAACAGGAAGCAGGTTCTCAAATTCCTATCTTTTTAAAAACTGCTGGGAGGGAGGAGCCAAGCTCGCGAGCGTAATGGTCGCCTTTTAGCTCGGCTCCCGCAGCCCTCCGGCCTGATCATATATCCTGTATCATATCCTGTCCGGAGACGACACATTATCGGAGAATTGGAGACGGAACACATCGCTTGTACTCACCGTTTGGCCCGGAGGTTTCGGCGTGCAGCGGTTCCGAAGTTGTGCCCTCCGCAAGACCGGGGCCTCCGGGAACCTAGACCGGGACCTAGCCTGTGGGATCCGACGACTGTCGGCCCCGGTCGAGAGAGTGAACCAATGATGAGAGCCGTTGTGCGAACATCCCGGCGATCCTGATCCGGGCCTGCCCTGGTGGCCGCGAGGCTGATGTGGGTGAGATGCACCGGGGACTGATTCTGTGAAGGGGATCCCCCCCCGCCGCTGCTTTGTCCGGCGGCCCTGGACCTCTGCGCCCGGACTCTGCTTGTTGGGGGCGCTGGTGCTGCTGTAGGCGGAGACCCGCACCGGGCGGACATCCTTTCTGCACCAAGGCTGCCATTGCTGGGAACCCCCCGGAGCTTTGTAAAGTCCTACATTTTGGAACTGTTTTTTGAGAGTCGCGGAGGGTGGCGACTGGGCTGACTTCGCGAAATGGCGGCCGACCCTCTGAAACATATATCGCCTCGTGGCGGCGGGCTTGGGTTGCCTGATTGCGCGGGGGTCCGGTCTGGTGAGCGTGAGTTTACAGTCAGAGATATCCTGGAAGCTCTGAGATCCCTGCGCGCATCCCTGGCCCTCGATGTCCCTGTGAGCCCGCCACGATCTGCCGCCATTTTGAGCAGCCGTTTCTTCTTGCCCCCCTCTTGTTTCAGTGCCTCCATTGCCTCACCCCCCTCGACTGCTGCAAGTGTTGCTGCCGCTGATCGACGATCATTTTGTGTGCCGGTGACTTTGGAGCTCCCTGCTTTTCGAGGTTCTGACCCCGGGGACTTGGACATTGTGCCGCGGCCCTGTTCGGCTCGGATGCCTAGAAATATTGGTGGACTGCCGCCTGCACCTGCTCCGATGGCTTCGCATTTGTCTATTGCAGAGAACCCCACGCTTTCCCAAACAGCGAAACTGAACTTCTGTTCTTCATCACCCGTGCTGCGATTGCTGATGCACTTAAACTCTCTGCTCGGACTTTTGCTCACTTGCGGACCGATTTACCCCCCATGTCTACATGGCAGTCATAATTTTTTTCGATTGTGTGCTGGTCTTGTATTGAGTAGCTCATTTTACATTGTCATGTGGTGGGTGGGATTTGTGGTTCGGAAGGGATGGGGGTGATATGCACGACTCCTGGTGGATTATTGGTATACGACTTTGTGGCGCAGTTGTTTGTACCCGTGGCGCGGTGGGAAGTCCCCGCCTCTGTAAGTTTTATGGCGCTTGAAGGGGTGTCGTCCTGGTCTGTTTTTTGTTGCGATTGTCGGGTTGGGCGGAGGGCTGCGGCCGACCATATTGATTTTTGTTCTTATGCTCCTCCCTCCTGTTTTCTTTATTTATGTTTATGTTTCTTTTTGTCTCGTTCTCTTCTTTCTTTCTTGCTATATTTCGGGTTCTGGTTTAGGGCGACAGGCACGCTGTCTGAAGGGTAGGCCATAGCCTTCTACAGGGGTGCAGGGTGGGATGGGTGGGTTGGGTTCTATTTGTTGTTTGTTTTATGGTTCTATGGCCCTTTTGTATCCCTTTATAGTAATGCCGCGTCTGTCCTTGCCTCCCGTGGTATGTTCGGGGTGGGGTGTGTGGCGTCGTTGATCCTCCTCTTATGGGTCGGTTGCTTTTCATCTCGATTGCTGTACCCTCCCTGTTGCTGATACTCCTGTTCTCTCCTGTACTCCCGCCACGGGACGCCTGTTTCGGCGTGGTTTTCTTTCTTTCGTTTTTGTATTTCCTTTACTTTTATCATTTTTCCCCTTGTCTTCCTCCCCTCCCCCTCTTTCCCCCCTCTCCCCCCCTTTTTCTTCGCCCCCCCTCCTTTTTCCTAGAGGTCACTATGACGGGTTAGTTTTGATATAATGTTTATCCGATCCCTCTGTTCTGGCTTGGCTGTGGTTTGGGTGGTGGGCATGTAAAGATGATAATGATCACGTGTCGATTATGTCTAACTTATCCCTATTTCCCTGTGTGTATTGTGTTGCCTCTCCTGTATTACGGCCCCATACCCCCTTATTGTCGCTGAGGATGGTTCTGGGACTTCGGATGTCTCTATATTGAAAGTGAGCCTATCGTACTCCCTATCCCCATATTATAAAATTAACCTTTTTTGCTCCTGTTTCTTGGCCATCTGGTTCCTATGTGTTTTCTCCCTTTTTTACGATTGTATTGCCTCTGCTTCGTGCTGATTGACTCTGTAATGTTCGCCTTGGAACCTCTGATCGCTTTGCATTTTGTGGCCAGCCGATCTGGTTGTAGGCCTAGACTTGTATATCCTTTTGATGCTAATAAAGGTTTTTTTAAAAAAAAAATATATAAAAAAAAACAAAAAAAACTGCTAAGCTCCCTAAAAAATCAAGATATAAGACGTTAACAGTGTATACAGCGAGACTACTGCTCCTTTTTAAAAACCAAGGCTCTGATGGCTCTATGTATGTGAGCTTGTCTGAATGTGTCAAAATGGGTCTGAAGATATCCTTGAATCATCTGAAAGATTGGGAACTTCCCGGGTTTAGGGAATCAAGACATCTGTTTGTACAAACTAAGGTCATTAGCTGGCAGGAGATTTTAAATAGAATGAATAATTCCAGGTGACTTATGTTTTTAGAGTATTTACAAATGGTCTATTTTATTAGGAAAGAGATAGGTAGCTTGTTCATCTCTCCCACTGCCTTGATATCAGCTTTGTATGGGGATAAAAATAAAGGTATAGGATTTTGGTACAAAAAGCTCTACTTTGCGAATTCGTCTCCTGTAATTGATAGACATCTAGAGAAAATAAGCCTCTCGACACAGTGTGTTCTTACAGTAAAGGATTGGGAGCTATTGTGCCATTTGGGCAATAAAGCACTTCGGGCAGCTAATTACAAAAGAATGTATTTTTTATCGTGTTGGCTCGCGTATTATACCCCGGAGGCCCTGGAGAGAATTTTCTTCTTCTCCTGCCCGAAGTTGGAATCTTTTTGGAAGGGGATATTCGCAGATATGGAGTTGGTAACTGGGAAAGTATTCTTGCCAGAAGCAGAGGCAGCCCTGTTTGGCATATGTGAAGAGAGGAGCAGGTTTGACAAAACAAAAGAAGTATTTATTTTTATTTCTTGTGTAGTTGCATGGTCCTTAATCCTTCAAAACTGGAAATCAGTGGTGATTCCATCACAGATACAATGGTTCAATAAAATGAGAAGAACATGTAATTTCGAAAGAGCTTATGCAGGTAGGGTGGGAGCCATTGCAAGATTTGTAAGGAATTGGGAATATTTTGAGAATCTGGAATTGTTGAAAGGAAGATTATAAGGATGGAGAGGGTAATGTGAACTTCTTGCACTTTTTTGTAATATTGCTGCTTTATTATAGCTGTTTTTGCACTTTATTGCACTAAGCACTTTAAAATTGCACTTTATTGGATTTTATCTCTTTTGGCAGTTGCACTTTATTGCAGTTTTTGCACTTATATGCAGTGATATTGTTCACTAAAAATTGTGTTTTTTTGCCCAAAGACTTTGTAAGTTTTTATAATGGTCTCTTTTCCCTCTCAATCCTCTGTTTTTATTCCAGTTTTATCTCTTGTAAATTGTCTGACTGTTAAAAAACCAGATATGTATAATGTCTTTGTTTTTTTTTATTCTGTACCAATGTTTTCATGATTTCCTACTGCCTTGTTCAATAAAAAAAAAAAAAACAAAAAAAAAAAACAATGGCAGACTGACAACCATCCGTCCGTCAACCATCATAATGAGCCTCCAGGTTATTATTTCATACATTTGAAGCTGTGTCATCTTTACCCCTTCCTGCTGGTGTTTTAGCATTAGGTGCTGAAAAAGCTTTTGACAAAGTAAATTGGCAATATCTGTGTAATACTTTATCTGCTTTTAATTTTGCCAATTCATTTATTCATATGATTTCAGCCCTTTATTCTGGCCCATCCACTTATTAATGTTCAACTTTCTAATAAATTTCTCCTTTTTAGAGGCACCCGCCAAGGTTGTCCTTTATCTCCTTCACTTTTTCTCCTTGCCATTGAACCCTTACTCATTTCTATCAGACAATCCACAGAAATAGGATATTTCAATTCATGAGTTTACCATAAAGACTTCAGCTTACGCTGATGATGTTTTATTATATATTAGTAATCCTGATACTTCTATTCCACCTATATTATAGATGGTTCAGCAATATTCTCAAATTTCAGGTTACACTTTAAACACAAAGAAGACAGATTTTATTCCCATAAATATGCACTGTACCCCAGATGTGCTTCCTAATGATGAAATAATATGGTTAAAAAACTTACGTATCTGGGGATCCTTTTCTCTCACAGCATCAACAATTGATTACTCTGAATTCAGACTCTATTCTTAATACTATTAAAGACAAAATTCATAAGTCGTCTGCTTTACATTTATCCTGGTCGGGGAAAGTTGACTGGTAAAATGGTTCTTGCTCCCAAAATATTCTATCTATTATCCAAGTCACCTACCCAACTTCCACTTAAGTTTTATAAATCTTTAGACACGCTAATCTCCAAATTCATTTGGAATAATAAAGCACGTCGTAAAAGCTGCAAAAAATTCTAAATTGCAAAATGTAATGGTGGTTTTGGTATGCCAGACTTTTTTAATTATCATAAAGCGTTTATTTTACAACAAAGCGCCTTTTGGTACACTAACACAGATTTTAATAATGCTCATTCATGGCTTCACATTGACAGAAGTTTGGTATCACCTTTTCCGTTACTTACTTTACTTTCTATGTCTGCTTCTAGGGCCAGATGTACGATGCGCAAAATTGCATGCCATGTACAACAGTGTGGAACACACTGTTTGTGATTCCCAATGGAGTCGCAAATGGCGATGCTCATTAATATTAATGAGCCTCTCGCAATTTGCGAGCCCATTGGGAATGACAGGTCCCCCCAGGTATGATGGCCTGCTGGGTTCAGCAGACCACTATGTCTGGGTCTGCTTTTAAGTAAAGCAGTTAAAAAAAATCCAGCTTGTTTTCCTTAAAGGAAAACTGGATGCATTTAAAAAAAACAAATGAAACTTTTTTGTTTCATTTTTTAAGGGCAGGTAGTGGTCTCTGGGACAACTGCCTGCCCTTAAAAAATATTTTCAGAGACAGGCACAAAGTGGAAGAGGTCCCATGGGGACCCCTTTCAAATTGCGGCTGCATTACCACCCTCTTGATGAGGGTGGTAATTTGCAAGTGTTTTTGCAATCACAATTGCGGTCACAAAACATTCATACGTTGGATTGCGGATGCTATTAGGAAGGGAACGCCCCTTCCTAATAGTGACTCGCAATTCCTGAATAGCAAGTCGCAAATAAATTGCGACTTGCTATTTAGGAATTGTATATGGCACCGGGCAATTTAGCAAACGGGTCACAAACCCATTTGCACGTGTAATTTAGGGTCATACATCTGGTCCCTAATTCTTTATTGCGAAGGTCTGCAATACTACAAAATTGATTTTACAGGACGTGGATTCTCTACTTCAAACACCTATTTCTCACTCCTTAAATATATCCTTATGGTATAGACCTATTATAAAGCTTAATCGGAACATACAATTTTTAAATCCTTGGATAAATGCGGGTATCTTTAACGTAAAAGATATATATCCTAATAACTCTTTTTTATCTTTTGAAAAACTGCAACAGCAGTTTCTTTTACCTAACTCAGATATTTCTAAATATGAGTTCCTATGTAATTCTATCCTGGATTTATTTCCAAGCAATTTTCCAATGGGAAATGTATCGGATTTAGGAATATATGTTCAAACAATTGCCTTTTCGTCTCATGCTGTTCCAATGTTTTTATAAAAAATTGAATAATTTTGATCAAGATAATCGTCATTTTATTTCTTCTTTTTGGAATAATGAACTCAATCTTTGTCTTTCTTAAAACTTATGGAAGAAAATTTGGTTGAGCAATGTTTCGTGATGGTTACCAGTATCCGTATGTCAAACTAATATATATTATGTATCAAGTTCAGTTTGTTAGATTTTATTATATGGCTCAGTTACGTAATACTGATTACCTATACAAATTGCTACCCCTCCCCTTATGTTTTTAAAAATGTTTCTATCATACTGCAGTTCCTATTGTACAGATGTAATGTTCATCAAATGTATTATTGCAAGCTTAATGTTATTTCATCAGTGCTCTTTTTTGTTTTGTCTTTGCTTATCATAAACTCAATAAAATATTTTTAACAGGAAAAAGTCAAAGAGTTACCACATTACAACGAATGGTTCAACTGTATCCTCTCATTTCTTTATGTTTATGTGGGTTTATGTAGCTCAAACTTGCCGAAGGCATTGTAGCACTTTTAGAATCTGGATATGAAATTACGGAACAAACCAAGATTTCAGGTTAACTGAATGAGAAATTATAGGAATTCAAGGAGTTTGTACAAATTCTTAACAGAAGAGGTTTTTTAGTTTTTTAGTTTTTTAACAGAGGTGATACAGAAGGCTGTGTGAAGAGCAGGCTGAAGAGAGTTCCATATCCTTTCTGCACTTCCTGAAAAAAGTCTGTTTCATAGAATGTTCTCTCTAGAGAGTGGGGGGGGGGTTTCAGAAGAAAGGATTCTGCATTCCTTAACTCTCAATGCATGCCAGAATTATTAAGATTATCCGCCAGGTAGAAGGGGTTGAGCTGTGAAGAAGTTTGTCAGTGATGCAGGCAATATTGAATTGAGCGCAACCATTGATTGTGATCAATTGCAGTGTTTCCAGCAGACGAGTGATGTGATCACACTTCTTGTGACCTATGACAAAGCATTTATTAGCACTGAATACAGCTCTAGTGCCAGGCACTTTTACAGCCAGATGTCTGAAATCAACCACCTGAAATAAACAGACCATTCATGCAGCCAGAGATGTAATATCTGAAATAAGAAAGTACTCTTAGATAAATGTAAGGAAATTGTGTTATTAATTGTGAAGGATGTGGAGCCTGCACAAGTAATTGGTCCACAATTATTCCCTTACTGGGAACCAAGCACCCCCTTGTAGTGCTTGACTTTTTCAGGGTAGTAAAGCAGAGCATTTCAAGGCCTACTTAGGAGAGATGGCGTGGCTAGTAACCCCAATCACTGGCATGCAATACCAAACATTGAATAAATGATTGTCTAATTTTGTGCTGTTTCTTTGAAAAAAGAAAAGTACATTTATTCCACACTCTACTAAATTATACGCAGTAATTTACAAACATATTCATTAGATTGGGAGAAATATCTTTGGTAGCATTTTAAAATCACATTTGACCCAAATGGGTCATGACCCCAAAAATCACAGTGCTGCCCACCTATACCAGATAACATATCACAATATAAGGAGGGTATTATTTTAAAAAGAAGCAGATCTATTGATTTATAAGGGAGTCATGACACCAACATATTAGGCAAGCCTATTGGCTTTGTCAGGGTCACGACATTAAAAGATCAGTAACCACATGTTGAAGATAACTATTCTATTACTGAAATCAATATTCATGTTTTACATGCAATGGTTATTATTAATACAGCATTGCAATGTTTAT
Source organism: Lissotriton helveticus (assembly GCF_964261635.1). Lineage (NCBI taxonomy): Eukaryota > Metazoa > Chordata > Amphibia > Caudata > Salamandridae > Lissotriton > Lissotriton helveticus. Next base: position 329,461,218 of record NC_136065.1, on the reverse strand, counting down.
GAAAAATCACTATCAGCAATGAATTTTTAAATAAAACATTTTCAATTATTAAAAAATGTGTCTGAGTCTTTCTTATACCACTTTAGGCTATGTAACATGCAGCCATATGACCAACCACTAGGGTCCCTGCACCCCCAGGCAGTAGAACCAAACCTCCAACCTCTGGATCTCTTAAAACACTGTTAAAATTCCTAAGCGCCATAGATTCTCACTCCAGAAACGAAGGGTCACTTTTCAAATTCTTTTGGAGTGGACTGATGCAGCTCCTGCAGCCCCCACTGCTGTACTTTATGCAGTTGTGGTGCCCCTGCCCTCTTGGGACCTCCACAAGGAAGCAAATTGTAGGCACATGAAGCCCTGCAAGGCATTAAGGAGAGCTCCCTCCATGTAGTGGTGAATTTTTTATTAGCGGCTTCAGCTGCAGTGTTTAGCAGCACGAGGCCTCTCGCTGCGTATCTTCGTACTGTTTTTTTTCTTTTTTCGGGGGTTCCATGTTGGGGAGTTGTGAGGGAGCCCAAAGGCCTCTGCGACCCCTGCCAGCTCCCCTAACACCCTCCTCTATGGGTGTGGGCGCTTGCTGCACTATCCCATTGCTTACAAGGGGAGAGAGAGCAGCTTGGGTCCTTGCTCCTGCTAGTGGCAGGAACATCACTGTCCCCCTGCCAGCGAGACATGCAGTCAGGGTGGCTGATGGCTGGTGCGACTCACTCCCCCAGAAACAGGTGCGGGCAATGCACTAAGCCGTGCAGCACTTTGCTGTTTGGGAAATGGGGTCCCTGAATCGCTGAGGAACCTAGATTGGCTAGAATTGTTATCTTAAGTGCCCGGGGAAGGGCGTCCCCGGCCTAGTGGAACTCTGGGGAAGGTGCCCCATGCATGTCTCATCCTGGGTCATCAATTATTGATGGAGATTTTGGCAACACCTGAGCAGTGGCCTACTCATTGTGGGTATTCCTTCTGAACTTACGGTGGATGCCAACATGCTCCATCGCTCGAGCCTGGAGGTCAAATGTCAAATCTTTTCCTCTTGGTTATCTCGAGCCCTGTTAGGTCTCTTACCCCAATCCTTAGCTCATTTTGCTCCCGATTGTGATACCTAGCCACTTGAAGCCTTTTCAGCAGGCCTCCTCGCCTCTAAAATGACTCACTTTACAGGGAGCTGGTTTCACAGGCTCCCTGCATTAGCGTTTCTCCTTTGATTGGCTTCTGATGCTTCTCTTTTCCAATTGGGGCACAGAAGTCTCAGTTTTCCCTCAACTAGTCCTCAGAGGGCGCAAGGGGACCAGCCTTACTGACCCAAGAGAGACCCACTGGTCAAGGGGTCAGCTGCAGACAGAGTTTTTAGTCCATTATGGCCTCAGTGGGCTTGTCGTTCCAGCTGTCCATGGTGTTGCTGCCATCCAATTTCAGGGTCCAGTTCAGTGTCTCTTCCCTGTGCAAGAGTTTATAAGTGTGGTTGGAAAGTTCTAGATGGCAGGTTTCCCTGGCCCATCCTAAGATGCCACATCACCCCTCCATCCAGTCCCAAAGCTCATACACAGCACGCTAGGACAATCCAATATAGCGCCATCAAGTGGTATCTGTGTACCCCTCCCTGGGGACCCCAGCTCCAACTCTAGGTAACATCACTGCCTGGGATTTTCCCACCAAAACATCAAAGGGGAGAGCCTCCTGTGTTGGCTCCAGATGTCTGGGTTTCCTCCTTTTTTCAGTCGGCCTGGGCTGACCCAACCCTGGTGCAGTGTTACAGCAAATAGCCTGGTTCAGAGTTTCCTCCCCACTTCCTTAGTATGTGAGTGAAGCACTGGTAACGTCTCCTTTTGTGTGGGTCCCTCTACTGGGGAACAGAGTAATTAACTTGACCCAGCAGGGTGACAAAACGTAAGGAATATGATCCTGATCTGAGCCTGGGGTAAAAAAACAACTCCTCAGATGTACATGTAGGTGCTTGGGCCCTAAATATTTAGATGTATACATGTTGCACCACAGTTTGATACCTCACTGGACCTGTGTAGGCCTAATGGAAGCCAAACTGCATTTTAAAAAAGGTTTCCCCCTATGTGTATAATACGGTGACACTGCAGATAATCCAGTGAACTCTGCTGACCTTACCTATGGAAGTCCACTAATATTATAAAGTTTACCCCAGGTCAACACTTATCCCTGAAGAGTCCCTTCTGTTACCTGTGTGCACTTACTGGCCTGCGCAAACAATAGTCTAAAACGCACTGCCTGCACACGTATGCACATGCATACACGCCAGTGTTCACATCTGGCCCCTTACCCTAACTCTGAGGCGTTATCTTAAAAGGTAGACACTGGCAGTAACCATGTGCAGTCCAATTACTACGTGATTACCATGTGAATACCATAGGTGAGACACGAGTAGTGAGACTCCTTCACAGTAAAGTTCAGAAACCCGGTGATAAAAGGACCATAAACTCCAGATGGACTAAAGAGGCGGAACCCATTGTGCTACATTTAATATCCCCAACAATTTTTCGGGGAATAAAATATCGTTTTAGAGTATAGAAATATCTTTATTTTAAACACACTTTACTATGACCGATCTTTTATGAGTTGTCATAAATTGAATCCCACTTCAAAAAATATAATTTCACATGAAGGTGAGACCTCCACAGAGGAATGCTCCTCTCTAATAGGACACAGCAAGACGTAACAGAATTCGTCTTATAAACAAAATACATAGCACAAAAATAGGTACAAACATATTAAACAGATATCAAATAAACTGTAGTTACTATTGATGTTAACAAATCACATTTAAAATTAACAATCCTGCAATACTTAGGGATCTACATGCTGTAGTGATCTACGTACACTATCAGTCAATCAGACAATCCCATGTCACAAGCTGTCACACCATTAACCTCATTACTAATACTACTGCCTTCCTACTACATTACACTTCAGCAATATCAACGTATTTTTGATCGCGATCACTCCACAACTGAACCGAAGATCTGCTAGACCCCTTCAACTACCTTTACTGACCACAAAAAAACTGGTGGCCCTTGAGATTTAATTTATTTATAAAGTTTTATATAGCATGAACAAGATCCCGAAAGATATCAGAGCGCTTTACAAAAATGATGGAAGGAAGGACAGAAGAGCAATGACGACATCGAGAACGCATAAAAAAACCAAAAAAACAAGGAATAATCACATAATTACAAGGCAAAGAAGACAGGATGAAGCTTTAGCGTAGCAAGTTTGAATGCATTTAACAATCCATCTTAAAATACTAGATTTAGAGATTGTTACATTTGCTACACCTCAAAGGCAATCCAAACAGTTGTTTTATTTTATGAAAATATTTCCTTCTTTCAATACAGTACAATAACGCTCTTGTGACATCAAGTGTGTGAAGAGCTCTTTTTTGCTCCCAAATCAGGCTGAGGGAAGAACACAGGTAACTCAACTGATTTGTTCATATGAATAGCAGAAACAACCTTGGGAAGGAATTTTGGGTTGCTGCGAAGAACTACTCTACCTTTTGAAGCTGATCCTCAATAATGTAACTTTCCCCCTTCCCACTTCCACACATGTATTTTTCAGAACTTTCACATTACAAGGATGCTTCCTTCACATCTCCTCGTCTCCCTTCAAATTAAAGGCAATATTCTCACAATTGGACTTTGTCATTCCATTCTTGCTCTACTCTTCTAAATAATGCAAACTGAAACAGGGACTTCACCACACCTCCCCCGCGCCGATATAAACAGAGTCCACTGGGTAGAAGTGGTGTGACCCTACAGCCACACAACATTTGTCTAATTTTTTCTTTCAAACCCTAATTACTCCTCACAGAGACTTGCACAGTCTTCTTAAGAGTTTAGTACCAGACTAATGTTTCAAATGTTCTTTTATTACCTCTATCATTTGCATCAGCCCGACACTGTTCAACATCTACATGGCCCCCCTCGCACAAGTGGCCCGCCACCACAACCTCAACATCATCTCCTACACCGATGACACCCAGGTCATCCTCTCCTTCACCAAGGACCCCCACATCGCCAAAACCAACATTCACGAGGGCATGAAGGCCATCGCCGACTGGATTTTTAATTTTTTTTTATATTGAAATTTTTATATAGCACGAACAAGATCTTTGCAGATATCAGAGCGTTTCACAGCCGAAAGGAACAACGTGTGATTAAATGACAATTGGGGTGGGGGAGGTACATGTGGGAGCATAGTCAGCCAGATACATCAATAATGATACAAGTACAAATAATTGATAGCGTAAACCCACAGGCAGGTCAATAACACGATTAATACAGAATGCAAAAAAAGATCATTGGAACTGAATGGTACAGCGTCTGTAAATAACATCCCCAATAATAATTAAGTGTATTTAGCCATGAGGATAGCTTTTACTTCTCTCTTAAAAAGTATGGTAGAGGTGATGAGCCTTATTTCAGGGGGGAGTGAGTTCCAGATCCTTGGTGCCATTCCTGAGAAGGAGCGTTTGTACGTTTTTTCCTTGCGGAATCTTTGGGGCTTTAGCAAGAGATTGTTTGTGCCTCTAGTGTTTCTGGAGCCTCCAGAAATCGTCAGCTTCTGGGCGAGGTATCCGGGTGAGCTCAGGTGGACAGCCTTGTACGTCATGCAGGCGATTTTCAGATGTATTCTGGCTTCAAAAGGCAGCCAGTTCAGGGCTTTCAGGTCAGGGGAAATGTGTGAGTGTTTTTTTGATCCGGTGATGAGTCTCGCTGCGGCGTTTAGAGAAGCTCTTATGGGCGCCGTAGTAGTTAGGGGGAGACCGCATAGGGCGATACTGCCGTAATCTATTCGAGGGATGACTAGAGCTTGTACAGCAGTTTGGAAATCTTTGGCTGGAAGGAAGGGTTTGAGTTTCCTTAATGTATTGATCTGGAAGTTCGCCCCCTTAGTTGCTTTGTTGATGTGTTCCTGCATGTTGAGGTTGGTGTCAAGTGTTATGCCTAGCGATTTTGCTGAGTCAACGATGGTGGGATGAACATTGAGTGCGGTTAGGTGTTTAAGCCAGATTTGAGTGGTAGTGATCTTCGCAGGAGGGGAGATCAAGAGGAACTCTGTTTTAAGAGCATTGAGTTTAAGATGATTAGCGGCCAGCCATGATTGGGTGCTTCTAATCGTTGAATTCAAGAGCATAATGTCTTTGGGTGATTGTAGTTTGAGATAAAGTTGGGTGTCATCGGCGTACATGTGGAACTGAACATTGGATGCTTGTAGCAAGGTGGTGAGAGGTTCCATAACTAGGTTAAACAAAGTTGGGGATAGGGAGGATCCTTGTGGGACGCCTAGCGATACCGGTATTGGAGCAGACATCAAGTTGTTACTCTTGAATTTCTGCGATCTGTTGTGTAGAAAGGACGTGAACCACTTGAGTACAGTTCCAGATATACCCATTATTGTCTTTAATAGATCGAGTAAGTTCTCGTGTTTGACGGTGTCAAATGCAGAAGAGAGATCAAGAAGGATAAGGAGGCAGGTATCGTTTTGATCTAGGATTTGGAGGGCGTCGTCAATTATGTGAGTCATAGCAGTTTCTGTACTGTGGTCCGCTCTGAATCCTGATTGATGAGGGTTGAGTAGATCAAACTGATTAATGTGTTTAGTCAATTGAGTTTGTGCACATTTTTCCAACAATTTGGCAAGAGTCGGAATATTGGTAATGGGACGGTAATTATTTAGATCAGAGGGGTCGGCTGTAGGTTTCTTTAGTAGAGGTGTGACTTGTCCAACTTTGAGGGAGTCAGGGATGGTCCCTTGTTGAAGTGAACTGTTGATAATTTTAGTCCAGAGTGGGAGGAGCGAGGGGGTAAGGTCTTTGACAGCGTTGGCAGGAAGGGGGTCCGTGAGGTGATTGGCTGGTTTCACGGTGCTGAGCAGTCTACCAATTTCTTCTTCCGAGTAGGTGACAAAGGATGACCATGTAGCATTGTTTTTTGGTTCAGTGGGTGCTGTGCAAAGGGGTTTGGGGTAGAGACTTACGTCAGTGAGGAGATCGTTCCTTATGTTGTCAGTTTTTTGGATGAGGAGCAGCCGTCTGAAACTGAACTCGGACAAGACGGAGGTCCTCATCCTCGGACCCACCCCCTCAGCCTGGGACGACTCCTGGTGGCCGACCGTTCTAGGGACAGCATCGACACCAACCGACTACGCACGCAACCTAGGATTCATCCTCGACTCCTCCCTCTCCATGCCCAAGCAAGTCAACGCCGTCTCCTCCTCCTGCTACAACACCCTACGCTTGATTAGCCGGATCTACAAATGGATCCCGACCGAAACAAGAAGAACAGTGACACAGGCCCTCGTCAGCAACAGACTGGACTACGGCAACGCACTCTACACAGGAATCCCAGCCAAACACCAACGGCGGCTACAACGCATCCAAAACGCCTCCGCCCAACTGATCGTCAACACCCCCCACCGCAACCACATCACCCCCCTCCTGAGAGACCTGCACTGGCTCCCCATCAACAAGAGGATCACCTTCAAGCTCCTCACCCACGCACACAAAGCATTCCACAACGCCGGACCAGCCTACCCAAACAGCAGACTCAGCTTCTACGCCCCCACCCGCCAGCTCCGCTCTGCCAGCCTCGCCCTCGCAGATGTCCTCCGCATCCAACGTACAACCGCCGGCGGCAGATCCTTCTCTTACCTCGCCGCCAAAACCTGGAACACCCTCCCAACCCACCTACGCAAGACCTACTCGCCTTCAGAAGACTCCTCAAGACCTGGCTCTTCGAGCAGTCGCGCACCCTCCTCCCCTCAGCGCCTTGAGACCCTCACGGGTATGTAGCGCACTTTACAAGTACCCTGATTGATTGATTGATTCCTTTGTTGTAAACTAATTGATCTTGCTAGCTCTTTCACAAGAAAAACGTATCAATTAAATGAGGATTTTGGTGGATACATTATCCACAATATGTACCTCTAATTGCCTTTCCTGTGATAAAGAAAGCACCCTTTTATACAATGTAATTTGACTATCTCCGTCCAGAAACTATGCATGGCTAACAGTAACATAACAGACACTGAAACTCATGTAAATGATATTAAAATGTGTGTGCTCCGTCTGGGTTTATGATCATTATCTTTCAACATGTGTCCTTGTGGTGCACAATCTCGTGGTTAAATCAGTTCTCTCAAGAGTGGCAGGTACCTCTTTTCCACCTAATATGAGCACTGTCTCATGTATGTTTGGTATTGACCAAAATCTATAAAATCTTTAAAATCAAACAACGATCATGGGATGAAAACATTCTGAAGATTCCATTAGGGCTATAACACTCATGCTGCACAGCTAACTCTTCCTGTAAGGCATCTCTCAAAAGGGCAAGCACCATGTCCTGTATGAAGTATGAAGTTCTGCAAAGTAATGTACCTTGCTCCTATATATCCTCATTACACTTAGCCCTCACCAAGCGCTCTGATGTGGCTTAGAAACAGCTTGCAGAGCTTTACAAAATCCTTAAATTAAAATTAAATAATGCTTTTTAGTAAATTATCTTTCAAGATCACGCTCGTCCCTCCTGCAGATGTGAAGTCTTGGAACTGAGGAGGAAACAATGGATATTCCTGTGTTTACGTCATTACATCAAAACAGAACCCAGCAGTGGATTTGTCATCTTTGTGTACCAGAACGTTGTGTGTGTGTTTCAGAACGGTTTGAAAAGGTAATCTGGCCAACCAACAGTGCTACTCTGTGGTATGTAAATTCCAATAAGACAAATCACAAGACATCATCATTTCATGCTTATAGTGAAGAAGTAGAGAAACGTTTAGTGTGTAGCTGCTGCAAATGCAAAACATATTAGGACATATTCACATGGGAATGGTGAAGCGTGGCATTAAGCAAACATTGCTAACGCCGCGATCCAGAATTCTGAAAATCCAGGGATGCACCATATTCAGAAGAATGCCGTGCACCCTTGCATTCCCCTAGCGCTGGGGCAAAATCAAGCTACCTAGCCCCAACGCAGGCACCCTTGCACTATAGTACAAGGCCGCCTGCATTGTGTGGAATGATTGTTGATGTGCAGGAAGGTGTCCCTTCCTGCACATAAACAATCCAGAATGGGGACTTGTAACTTCTATGTGTGCTGCATTGTGCAGCCCACATAGAAGTTGCAGAGTGTCATTTTTTAAATGATTGTTCATGTGCAGGAAGGGACACCTGCACATAAACAATCATTCATGGTGATTTGCTGTTTCTATGTGTGTTGCACAATGTAGCACACATAGAAGCTGCAAAAATGAGGAGAAATTAAGCATTTTTCCTCTTTTCACCATAGGTATTCCCTAGTCTTAATTTTGGTGCTGCCTCCTATTTATGCCACCCTTGTAAACAGGGGGCAGGGTTAAAATCAATGGGTGTTGCAGTGGAACAACCCGCAACACCCATTGCACACCCCTTTCACGCTAAGTGTAATGTGAAAGGGGGCCTTATTTATAAGACAGAGTTAAGCCACTTACACTAAGTGTCTTAGCGCTGCCTTGTGAATAACACAGAGAGTTTATTGCCACAGAAAAGTCATAAAAAGGGACAGGGGGCTTGTAAATATGACCCATTGTCTTTCCTGGTGCAATGGTTCCATCAAGGTTTTAACCTTAAACCTGCCAACTGCCTAGTGATTAAACGCGTATTCACTAGTGTCCAGTTCAAAGGTTCCATCAATAAAACTGGTTGTTAGATTCGAGTAATCTAAAGGTGGCATTCCAAACTGTTGACTGAATGTTGATTGGCTGGTGAAGATGTGGTGTCAGTCCTGCACAGTGTAAATGTGTGGATATAATATAGTGGCAGCCTGGATTTCGCAGTACAGAGTCACTATTGGAAGCAAACGAAGGCAGAAGGTGTGGTGGTTTCAGGCGGTGGGAGAAACCACAACTCAGACATGGTACTTGCTGGGTGCATACATCTACTGCCATGCCTCCGCGGTGAAGTACCATTTATTAGCTAAATTAAATCCCCTGGACTGAACCATCGCTGCACAAATAGGGCAAAACCCCAACCCCCGGGCTACACCAAGTAATTTTGCCGGATGCAAAAAATACTTCCCTCCTTAACATACATTGAAGCCATAGCAAAATCTCACAGAAAATCAGAAACTAAACTCACGTGGACCTGTGCAATTAGGCTTAACCCAGTAACTGCACATACTGCACATAGTCAGTACAGTGCACTTTCTCTGGTCAGGAGTGGAATCAAATGAGGACTCCATCCACTCCACCCTGGCTCACCAGTAGGTGACCTACCAGGACCTACATGGACTCAGTGAACATGGATGATGGTAAACCTGACCCTTCCTTCGGTAAGGACCCTCGCCTGCCCTCCGTACTCTCTGGAACAACTGAAAGCCCATGCCTTCCAGATACTTCCAGGGCTGGTGATTGGACCCCTACCACCCCCTGAACATCTTGAAATGTAAAATGTTATGCGTGAGTTCCTGTTCCCTTCACCGGCATGTGACCACTGTATCTTTTATTTTCACCACCCTCCAAAAGGATTCAACTCAAAAGGAATTTGCTTCCCAGATGTCTGTCCTTCACGAGGCCAAGTTCCCTCTACTCATCTCCCACATGTAGGCTTGGCGACGATGACTGGCCCTGGCAATCTGTTGCCTGCAATGTCACAAAGAATTCTCTATGTCAATGTCACACAGAACCCAGTTCGCACGACAAGGCATCACATTCTAGGTGGCTTGTCTCATACACACAGCAGCTGGTGCACAGCCAGTGGTCACATGAGGAGTCTGGTGATTCTCCCAGAAAAAAGACTGAGTAGCCACTCCATGTTGAGGTTTATAGCTTGAGCTATGTTAATTACCTTGGAGATGGTGTGCCTGAACCTCTTGGCCTCCCTGTTTACCTGGTGTATCAAGACGTGATCTGTCAATGTTTTGCTATCCATAATGCAAAATTGTTAGTGAGCTTTGGACCTTGGAAGAGGGGACCATTATGTGTTTAGATTTCCTGGATCAGTCCAACTTAGAAATCACCTTGCTAGCTGAGGTAGTAGCTGAGGTAGTAGACTCAATCTGCACCTGCAGAAATGTTAAAAAGTAATTGATTACCACTAGCATGTAGCGGTTATCAGGTAGACTAACAAAACCCGCACTCGTTCAGTCCAGAAAGGACATCTTCTGTAGTTATGGGGCCTGCGTATCAGGACTTCATGTAGCCTGGCTTAATACACGCTTCGAAACTGCCTGTTCTATCATTTTGTCAAGTCTGGGAAGTCATAACTTGATGTGGATTCAATTTTTTTGTCTTGACCATTCCTTGGTCACTATCATTGTTCCCTGTAGCATGCGCACGTAAGCGGGCATGCAGACTGCCTTTCGCCAGTGCGCACATACTCTACCACAGCACACACTTCACTGCTCCATGCAAGACCAAGAGATGGATTGTGAGAGGTGTGACAAAATACTCACTTTCTTGGAGCTGAATTGCAGTGACAGAGAGTTTTCAAGCAGAATGCGTGTGGAAGGGCTTGAAAGTCTATCTCTTGCATGCATGGGTTTTGCTACGATGGGTGACAGCACTCGGAGCAGGCAGTTGGTAATATGCTGCTTTCATTATGGGTGGGGGACTGGAAGGATTCAGCAGCAACAGCGGCCTCTAGGAACCTGATGCAGCAGAGGTGCTGATAAATCTTAATACATGTTATCTGCTGTAAGCGCTGGGTAAAACTGTGCAAAATAAAAGTTGGATTCTGCCTGGACCAATCAAATCCCTTAAGAATTAAGCCCAAAGAATTAACCTTTGGTGGAAGTAAGAGATGCCAATCTAGTGGCTGACGTGCACAGCCAGGGCCGGACTGGAAACCAAAACCGGCCCTGGCAAAGTGCTCGGACGCCCGGTGCGGGGGGTGGGGGTGAGACGTCGCTCTTTGCCAGGGCCGGTTTTCAGCCGGTCCGTTTTTGCAGCTAAGCTGCAAAAACGGCCCCGTAACAAAAATGGGCCCAAAACCGGCCCCCACCCATGACGCGCACCGGGGGATTGCCCAGTGCCCGCAATGGCCAGTCCAGGCCTGTGCACAGCCTGAAACTCGAAAACCTGGGATCAGTGTCTGCTTGACCAAATTGTGTGATCCTAGGCAAATACATTACTTCACTGAGCAACTTTTTTGTTTGTTAACACATATAAGACCATCTTCAAAAAATTGAGTTCAGGATGTGTGCTGTACAAAAAAAAGCTTATAAAGTTGCTTTATCTAAAATAAGAATCTAGGCCACATTTCCTGCATATAACTGACTTGCCTCTTTGTTCACTTATAGCATGGTCATCAGGGCCCAGGTAGGAAGGTTTTTCAGTTCATGTTTAAAAATTCCCACTTTTTAGATATAGTTTGCTGATAAACTGATGTGCTAAGGTGAAATGCTTTTGAGTGTTAACTCAATATTCTTTCTTGTATCATTTAAGACAATTTATCATAATCTAACATAATGTTTGTTGCGCAATTTAGATGGTAACTATTTTCAGGGTTTGGCTCATACAGTGGCTCTTAGAGCCAGAGACGATCCTTGGCTCAACTCTCCCTTTTAATTTGTTGGCTTGCCAACCTCTATTCACTACCGCTCTGGATTGGACTTCAAAAAGTTGTTAATGTGTTCTTAATCCCCTTCTATGGCACAGAGCATCTGCTCCTCAGTCTTTTTCATGTGTCAAGTGTGCTGCCAGCGAAAGGAGAAATCATACTTGTCACCATGGCTTTAAGTGAAATGAAAAACTGGGGAGTCTCTAATAGGGGCGCAGCAAAAATAAGTGTAACTGTTTCTGGGGTTTGTTGAAGGCGTAGGGGTCTTTAGAGTTTCACAATCACCTGCTCACTTGTAAGGACTTCATTTTCATTTACTTTCCCTCGTTTAAAATGACACTTCTCATGACTAACTACACATTACATAGCGACTTTTGCCCCTACTCATCATCTTTTAGGATTTATCCCTACAATCTTTTCACAAGTAGAGGCTGTGTCTTATGCAGACTGTGAATTAGAGTCCTCCAATTTTTAGTTTCAAGGATTCCAAGCAAAGGTTCTCAATGTCACAGTCTGTGGCCAGTACCTGTTTGAACTCCACTTTGCTAGCCGGAGTCAAACAGTTTCTCAAAATTGTTCAAAATCACAGACACACCTTGCCCAATTTGGTTTTCATCAGTATGATGAGAAAAAATACTTTCACCTGCGGTCCCAGCTTCATGGTGGATCAGCAGATAGCAATGCCACTCTGAACAGTGGTATAGTGGGGCTGTGCAGGAGTGAGTAAATGCTGATAATGTGGCTGGAAAGATTTAATAAGTAGATAATGTGAAGTTCAAAGCCCACAGACCTAACACCCAAGGAGGTTCTGGATTCCATGAAGGAGAGCCTGGGAAAGGGGGCTCAGGGGCCAAAGGGGAAGAGATTTGAGGGAAGCATGGCAAGAAGGAGAAAGTATAGCAGAAGAAAAACAACAGACGTCATGCCAAGAAACCAAACTCCAACCGGGCCATGATCACCTGATGATTCAGAACTCCAAGGAGAAATGTCTCACACTCTTGCAGGTAAGATGACCACCACTCTCTTTGTTAGTCACTTATGACTTGTTCGCCATTAGGAATGCTTTAGAGGATATTTTCTAATCGTATGCTGTAGCAAGTACCACCAACCGCAAACCCCTCTTCTGGTAAATAAATGCTGCATTAACTAGCTCTAACCCTTCCAGGTCACTGTCGCCAGGACACCACTTTATCTTCAGCAACATCTTATAATTGTACATCCTTTTGAGTCCTATCCTTTTCGTAACCTGGGGTGCAAGTGCACCCACCCCCACCCCCTTTTCTGAATCACTAGAGTAAACAATACATGTCATGATGAAGTGTATCAAGATTCCAAAACTGTCTCAAGACCTTATTAAATGTAGCTGTATCTGTGAACTGCACCTGTTTTCGCTATTGTTATAAACAAAGGTTTGGAGGATTTCTACAGATTTATATGGCTGAGCGTAGCACTCACATGCATCATCAGTTCCTTGGTGCACATAGTCTTGTCTTCAGAGCACATAGATCTTACATTGCCGCACACAGTGGAAAAAAACTTAGAGGGAACATTGGTCACGATCATTTGTTATATTGACCACCCACTTTGTCTGACTGACCGGGACAACCAGTTGGCAACCCTACTTCAGATAGACCTCTTCTGCTGGGCTAGGGCTCAGAATAATAATGGTCTTTGTTCCTGCCCCCGAATGTAAAATGCTCTTTGTCACATATATTTATGGACTCTGCTTTTTATTTTCTGAGCCAGATTAAGTTATTAAAACCTTTGTTTTTTAATACAGAACAGTACAAAGGATGCACTTTGAAGATTTGCTGCAAGAGAAATAGGTTATTTAGATGTGGCAGTAGGAATTGCTTGTTTTTTACGTTCTGTTTGAGTCAGTTTATACTGCAACAGTTTTTATGTATTGTTTAGAATGTTTTATTGACAATTGTCCTATTCAACTTGTTTTCTACCTACCTACATCTGTGCAGTGTGAGACCACTCTCTTTAACCCTTTGAACGTCTCCCTATGGGTGTGCATGATGCTCTTTGAGCGTGGGAGCAAACTCCAAGATGTCGTCTAGGCAGTCCAAAAAACACTGAACCGGATGGTGTTTTGAAACGGTTTTGTTGCACTTAAGGTTCGAAATTAAAGTCTCTTGTAGCAATGGAGGCCCAAATATGTTGAAAAGACGGTAGGGTATCTTGACTCTGGGTCTATCATGATCTAGTGGTACATTGACTGCAAAACCATTTTTGAGAACCATTTTGATCCTGAGTATATATCTCTCTCTTTATCACCATATTCGGGAATCACATGTCTATACACGGCTGCCCTTCTCTCAGCTACTTGGTCTTTCTTGTCACTTGGGAGACATCCACATAGTCAGGCGCGGCTGGCACAGGTAACAGTGGTGGGCAGGGCGGTGGACAGACGGGAGTCGGTGATGCGGCGAGAGCAAGGTAAGTGGTTTTAGGTATTTTTTTATTTTACTTTACCTATCCGTTGTCTGTTCACTTCCGAACCACCCGCCCCACAGATGTTACCTGAGCCGGACGCACCTGCAGAGTCGGCTCTTTCGCCTTCTCAATTATGTCTGCTTCCTCCAGCTTTCTGAGTTCCTCTTTCACCTTTTGAGGAGATAAGCCATCGCCTTGAGTGGCACAGAGCCATGGGAGTAACAGACATTGTCCATATGTCATTTTACTGGCATCAATCACAATAAAAGGTCTTGTAACTTATCTAACATTCCATCGAGTCTTAGGGTGTGAACACTCAATGCACAATGTATAAGTTGTCATCTTCCACTGCCAACAGCATATCCACCACTCCCTGGGTGACATATATTTTTGCTCTCACTGTCTTGTTCTCATGGGCAATGTCAGCTGTAAACATGCCTGCTACCAGGAGTAGAGTCAGATGTCCATCTGCATAGGATTTTACATTGGTGTGCTTGAGCCATGGACGATGGGTCAATGATCAGTAGGTTTCCTGAGCCATGACATTATTTGGGACTCCCAGGTCAATGATAGCAGTCACTGGTTTGGCCCCAAGGTGCACCTGACTGGGAGGGTGCCCGGTTCCTTTACTGATCTACAGTATGTAGAACATGTATGGATCTATCTCCTTCATCATCATCCATGTTGTCATTGATTTGGTCTGTGGGGCCTTGGGTGACTATGTTCACTGCTCTCAGTGTGACTTTTTGTCCTCCAGACAATTGGCATACTTTTGCAATGTGGTTTAGTTTCCTACATGATGAGCATTTCTTCCCACTTGCTGTGCACATTAAAGTATGTGGAAATGTTCCCCTTAGCAGCCAAAAGGTTCCAGTTACTTTTTACTCCTTTCATTACTTCACGTCAAGGCAGACCTGGTTATTTGCTTAACTGACTCAGTTTAATGTGCTTATGGAGAGCGATTTCCACATGAAACACCCTTTTCGTCAGCTCTTTGGATCATCCTGCGTTATGTCTTGCATTGATTTATCAAGTTCCTGCAGGGTTTGTTCTCTTAGCTTCACTGAGGCACAACCTTGAATGAATTGTGTGCGAATTTATTCAAGCTTGCCATGAATGTCATGTTTCAATATTGCATAGAAGGTGTCTACGGACTCATCAGGTGCCTGTTTGTACTTGTCTTAAGAGGAACCTTTCATAATCCAGATTGGCAATAAGTTAACATGGTTGTACACAGTCGTCTTTTGTGTCATATGTGAATGGTAGTTTCACTCCTAGTAAGCTTCACGAGGGTTTGTATCTCCTCAATTTCTGCAAAGTGTAATAGTAGAGGGCATTTCCAACTGCAGTGGCAGCAAAGTACATTTTTTTTATGTTTCCACCAATAACTTCCATTTGGAGACTTGGACAGAAGGAATTGAAGCCATGGTGTGTGTTGCTGGAAGTGGTCACTCTTATTTGGGATCTGTTTGTGTGTGTTAACTTCTTGCTTTTTGGCTACCTAGCATCTCAACAACCTCTTTTTTGTTGTTAGCTCTATTTGACTGCAATCAGTTTAATTTTCCCCATGGTCTCATTTTATTTTACTTTTATAGATAGTTCTTGCACCTACAATGTTCTGGCTCGGCATTACTCAGGATTGTCGTTCATTCCTCATGCACTCCCTCATAGCCGCTTACTCTATTACACCCACAGCACTTGCTGAAGGCACATCCTGCTCCTCTTCTGCTCAGCGGAAGATAAACTACTTCTTATAAGATGGCCGTTACAGCTTCTACTTACTTTTAGCCCTCCGGCGAGAGGTCAATGGAGGGAGGAACGGTGTTCACAGGATCAGCCTTTTAGGCTTGCTGCACATAGCCAGTGCTCTGGTATTCCTCCTTGCTAGTGTGAATTTTGGCCAGTCTCTGCATCATGCGCATTTGGAGATCCCGGCCCTTGTTGTCATTTTGTAGTGTTTTGGGGTTGGTGATGGACATCACAAAGTAGACTTAGTTGGCACATGCATCTACGGCCATGCCTCTTCATTGCAATACCATTTATTGACAGAATGATACCAGCTGTCCCGAACTACTAGCTGTACACAAGCAAAACTCCCGTCTCTGAGCCAAGACAGGGGAGAAGCTTAGTCATGAGAGTCGGGGACTGTGAATCTCAAATTTCTTAACTAAACCAGCATTGGCATAGCCAATAGATCTCACCTTAGGGAACTTATAAGTGTTTAGCCATGCAGCACATTATCCTTGGGTGGTTCAATGATAGCTTAATTCCTGAAGATGTGTAAGGTTATCTCAAGCTCGATTTGGAACATGTGGAAGCTCATGGCACTGGGAGCAGTTTGGGGTAGCTTGCAGTGGTGTAGAGGCAACAGAGGTAAGTTTGCATAAGTGAAGAACGTGTGGAAGCTTGCGGCATTAGTAGCTTGCAGGGGTATAGGTGCAGCCAAGTGAAGTTTGCAAGTGTTAGGAACCTTTGGACGCCCACAGTATTGTTAGCAGTGTCAGGTAGCTTGAAGTGGTGTTGGGACAGCCGAAGGAAGCTTGTAGACGTGGATGTGGGAACCTTTATCATTAACTTTAGCATGGGTTATATCACAACACCAATTACTCTATGAAATAAAATCAGACCATTGACAGTAAGCAATGAATTGAAACACTTGGGGAATATTCTCAAGAACGTGTAATAACATAGCCAAAATCGCCAACGCAATCTCCCATATCGTGGGAAAATAACTCTGTGTCAATGTCCTATTCACAACACGGCGGCAACATGTGATAGTCACCCGATAATGCGTCAAATGTCTGCAATAAAATCCCCGGACAGGGATAAAAGTTCTAACCCAAACATGAAAAAATCTGCGATGGGCCCAACTGGGAGAAGAAATCCAGCGATAAGCACCACCACACCTGCAAGTCCCACAAGTCAGGCTGGAAAAAATCACCTTAAAAGCGGCAACAAAAAACACAAACAAAACACATAAAACTGCAAAGCACCATGGAGGTAACCGGAGCAAGTACAGAGGACAACCAGAAGCCCACAACCCCCATGAGGACCATCCTGGGACCATCACTGGGGAGACAGTGGCAGGAGTTGGAGAACCGGACACTGCACAACACGACCTAAGCCAACAGCAACAGGGTGAGTAACAACCAGGGACTGGGTGGACGGAGGGATATGGGCACAATGGCACACATGCACAAGTCAGTATGGCAATTCTGCGGGCAAACCATGCCCAAGAGTCACAACTCAGACCAAAAGCCCAATTTACGCAAGTTTGAAAAATCTCAGCACTGTATGAGCACAGAAGTGAAAGGCACACTGCCTGAAAGGGATATTTATTTATTTATTTATGAAATTTGATAAAGCGCGAACAAATGCCCGTAGGCGTCACGGCGCTGTAGCAGCTGCATCAGATTCTCCACTGGCTGTATATAATTTAGAAAAATTACTGGTTAAACAGCCAGATTTTTTGCTGTTTACAAAAGGACCAGAGAGATGTGCAGGTCCGGATTAACTGAGGTAGAGTATTCCACAATTTTGGGGCTGTGGCCAAGAACCGACGGTCTCCCCGGGAGACAGTCTTGGTACGGGGCACTATTAGTTCGTTATGTGTAGAAGATCGTGGTACCCTAGTGGGAAGATGGAAAATCAGTTGGTCTCTGAGGAACTGAGGTCCTTGTCCATGCAAAGCCTTATATACAATACAGAACGTTTTAAACTTAATCCTGCTTCTGACTGGAAGCCAGTGAAGTTTTTTGATAGTGTCTGTGGCCGACTTATATTTGGGGATTCTGGCTAGTAGTCTTGCTGCCGCATTTTGAATTGTTTGCATTTTATCAAATACCCTAATCTGGGCATTGCCAAAAAGGCCATTACAATAATCCAAGGTAGACAGTACTAAGGAGCTTACCAGAGTTTTCACTGCATTTTCCGGGAGGAAGGGGATGATTTTCCTTATTAAGCGTAGTTTGTGAAACGCCGCAGAAGCTACTTGGTTGGCGTGTGGGACGAAGTTGAGTTGGTCGTCAAAAACCACTCCTAAATTCCTTACCTTAGAGGCGGGTTTAGGCAAAGTTCCGAAAGACGCGGGCCACCAATCAGGGGACCAGCTTGGTGTGAGTTGTCCAAAAATGACTACCTCCGTCTTGTCGGAATTGATTTTTAGACAATTGGAGGCCATCCAGTCTCCAATTGCCAACATGCATTCTTGGAAACTCTCGGCCATCTTATGTCCATTATTTTTAATGGACAGGACTAACTGTGTATCATCTGCATATGAGGTAAGGCTCATCCCATGTGCACGAATGATATTGGCTAGGTCCGACACATAGATATTAAAAAGTGTCGGACTCAGGGATGAGCCTTGAGGGACCCCACAGGGCAGAGACAGATTAGTCGATTGAATAGATCCCAAAGTGACAGCCTGAGTTCTGCCGGACAGAAAGGATGGCAATAGATCTTTAGCAGTTTGTTGGATGCCCATTTTTCCGACATGGTCGACCAGGATCGAGTGGTCGACCGTGTCGAAAGCTACAGATAGATCAAGTAGCACCAAAACCGTAGTTCCTCCCTGATCTCGGATGGCTCTGATGTCATCCGCCGCTTTGATCAAGGTGGTTTCGGTGCCATGAAACTTACGGAACCCAAATTGGGTGTTATCCAATAAGTGGTGTTCCTCGATGAACTCAGATAGCTGTGAGTTCATCGCTTTTTCTGCCACTTTAGCCAAGAATGGAAGACTGGCTATCGGTCGGTAGTTTTTCAGGTCATCCTTATCGAGATGTGGCTTTTTTAGGAGGGGTTTAAGAAGGTTTTTTTTCAGGGTTTCCGGATATGTCCCTGATCTGAACATGTCGTTGCAGATTTGAGTGATAGCAGGTAATAGAACATCCATTACTGGAGGAAGGATTTTAAAAGGGCACCGATCTAAGGCTGATCCGGTTTTGATCGAGGAAATGAAATCCGCTGTTTGGGCCTCTGTGATGTATTTAAACTGAGTGAATAGGAAAACAGGAGATGTGGGGTGGGTTGTTGTTGAAAAGTCATTAAGGTTATTTTTGGCGGAGAATGCAGTATAGATATCGTTACCCTTGGTGAAGAAAAAGGCACCCAGTGCACCACAGAGGGATTGGGAGGGGGTGGATTTAAGTCAGGGGAATATCCCGCCAAATGTTTGGTAGTCTCGTAGAGCTGTTTTGAAGAGTTCTTTGCTTGCTCTATCCGTTCACTGAAATACTTCTTTTTGGCCTCAGTGATCATTACTTTATATTTGGCGAGCATCTCTTTATAACGGATTTTGCTTTCGTCGTTATATGACTTCCGCCAATGCCTCTCCCTATTCCTAAAAAGTTGTTTCTGGACCCTAAGCTCATCTGTGAACCAAGGGGCAGAGGGAGCCGATCTATTTCTTGTTACCTGTTTAAGGGGTACAAGTGAGTTTTGTGGCATGACCCAACCAATCATGAAATTGTTTGGTGGCTGTGTTAGGGTCAGTTGATAATATGGGCTGGGAACTGGAGAGACGAGCTTTTAAGATAGTGCTGTCCAACCTTTAAAACGTTCACGACTTGGCGTGGGTGCAATAGCTATAATGGCTTCATTGATGGTTATAGTGCCCAGGATGGCATAGTGGTCCGACCATGTTAGTGGCAGGCTATCTATTATATGGAAACCCTCCAAGTTAGAAAAGATGCCGTCCAGAGTGTGACCGCCATCATGCGTAGGGGAATTGACCAGTTGAGGAAGCCCTAAGACAATCGTTCCAGATAATAGGGAGAGGGTATCCCTATCCTCAGATTTCTCCAAATGGAAATTGAAGTCGCCCAGTACCGTTAAGGATTTTTCGATGGCTAAGGGTTCTAAGATGGTACTGAGCTCTGGGAGGAATTCTGACCGTGCTCCAGGTGGTCTATATATAAGTATTCCTCTAAAATTGTCAGAAGGAGAAAGTTTGATGGCGAATTGTATGGCTTCACAAGTGGATGCAGGGATCTGGAAGATCCTGACAGTGAAAGAATCACGGGCAATAATAGCTAGCCTCCACCTTTTTTTCGCTGCAGATCTTGTCTATAGACCGAGAAGCCACTAGGAACAGCGACTACTAGATCTGGGTCTGATGTGTTATCCATCCACGTTTCGGTCATGAACAGAATATCTAAATTCCTATCCCTTTCCAAGTCGGCTATATCTTGTCTGTGTTTTCCTAATGAGCGGACATTGGTGAGTGCCATCCGGATGGAAATAGAGCTATTGTTGTTCCTATGAATGGGTGTTGTGTTCAGCAAAGGTATAATAGCCTTGCAGTGGGCGCAGGAATACGACCTGATATAGCAAGGGCCGGGTCAATCCTACAGCAATTGCTGGCATATGGTGAACCCAGTTTGTGCAACATAGTATTCGTGTATTGAATAATAGGGGGAGAACTGATTGAGCCAGGGGTTATGGCCCTGGGCCCGGTCCTGGCGCGGTCGGGCGCAGACGGGCTTGCCTTTGGCGCGCCTTCGGTGCGCCGCCGCCCGCTGCGCGGACGGGAGGACATACCCCCTTTATACAGAGTGGAGGAGGGCGTGAGTCGTCCAGCAGCTGGACCGCAACCCTTTCCTCCCAGTAATATGGCGGCGGTGATCATAAGATCGTCACGGCGTCAGCGCCTTACTCGGCTGCGCCGTGAGGGAAGATCGAGTGTGGAGAGCCTCTGTGCGACGTGAATCTCGCACGCGAGGGTCAATGTGCTTGGTAAATAAAAGTTGAGTTTAAAATAATTACAGTTTTTAAAAGCAGTTTTACCAGCAAGTTTTTACATACATGCAATAATGCAGGGATAGAATGGAGAACCCCCGGCTTCCGCCTCAGGGGAGAATATGCAAAGGTTTGCGCGTTAGTGAATTGACCCATTAAGTATTCTGGGAGGGCGGGAGTCGTCCAGCAGCTGGACCGCCACCCTTTCCTCCCAGTAATATGGCGGCGGTGATCGTAAGATCGTCACGGCATCAGCGCCTTACTCGGCTGCGCCGTGAGGGAAGATCGAGTGTGGAGAGCCTCTGTGCGACGTGAATCTCGCACGCGAGGGTCAATGTGCTTGGTAAATAAAAGTTGAGTTTAAAATAATTACGGTTTTTAAAAGCAGTTTTACCAGCAAGTTTTTACATACATGCAATAATGCAGGGATAGAATGGAGAACCCCCGGCTTCCGCCTCAGGGGAGAATATGCATAATATAAGGGCCAGAAATATCAGTGCCAAAGGGGCAACACACCCACAATACAGCACACACACCTAAGATACAGAGCACCCCAACATTGACAACAATGTGTTACAAACTGCAACACTGTCACAACAGAGCAGAGGACACAACTGCTGCCGCTTGTGTTCAGAACATGCCCATTTGCATGTGGCATAGCAGGAAACAGTGATATGACAATATATAACTACAACCTCACATCCCTGATGGCGTAGAAATGCCAAGTGTCCCAGTTCAAATAGGCGTCTCCTCATAAACAGTCACAATGTACATTGCCATGCAGTAAAATAATGACAGTAAACTTGTACAATGAGGGAACATACATGTGAACACAATGCCAATCTGCATTTCCCCTTCACATTGCAGAGGGAGAATCAACACCTCCTGCAGAGCAGACCTAACAAGTCAGTACTGATGATGAAGATGACCCTCGCAATATCTATACCGACACACTGCAACAGCTCAGGGACAGCTCTGACACCCCACCTCCTGGAGCAGGGCTGCCCAGCTGCATCCATGAGACCCCACCCCCTGCACAGAGCAGGAAGCACCCACCACCACGGCTCTCTCCCAGGACACCCACGACCAACACATGGCCTTCCAATGCCGTGTATTACGGTGCCAGGAGCACATTTCTGATCAGCTGCGGCTGGAGTATGACCTCATGACAGCCAAACTAGATGCCATATGTGGGTGTCTAAGTCCCATCAGGGATCACTCATAGTCCATAACGGACATCAACTATCCGCTCCTTGCTCTACAACAAGCCATGGCTGACATCCCTGGAGTCATGACTCTCTGCCAAGAACAACCGCCTAGTCAGAGTGGCCCCAGCTATGTCAGTAATGAGTTTCATCACATTTAAATGATCATGTAGAACATGGAGCGGATGCAAGCCTCACAAATGGCTGCCACGGCCGCACACCAGCGAGATGTAGGCGTGATCTTCCATGCTCTGCAGATCCTCTTCGTGGCATTGCCACCAGAAGGCCTGGCGCAGATGGATGTTGGTGCTACCACTCCATCCACATCTCCTCCCCCTGATGTGTCACTGATACACAGTGATGCAGACAAAACATGACCACCCGCATGTGAGGCACCTAAAACACCAGAGGACGAAGATGACGATTAATCTGGCTGTGTGGTAAGAATGAAGTGGTAGCATCATCTCCGCCATATGGCCGTGTTCAACTTAGTTCTGCCCTCTGCATCATGCTCTGGAATAACACATCCCACTGTTCCCCTATACACTGAGTGAAACTCACCTTGGACCTCAACATGGACTGCCATATTTGGTTTGATTACTAATAACACAGCAATCACACTGCAGACTGTAGTCTTCCACTCCCTATGAACTTGTCAATCCCGAAAGGACTCTGGCTGGCCCTCCACGGGCCGACTATGTAAAGTGAGGTTTGCATGGCCCTGTACTTGTCCAGCTTCAACACTCCACTGAATATGAATAAACATTACAATTCACACAGATGTGTCATGGCCATGATCATTCTAGAATGAAAGTATGGATGTATGTAGGGACAGTGATTCCACAAAAAGGTACTCCCTGGGTCATGCTATCAATGCGCAAGTATGGCTATGACCCAGATAGCCCTTGATACACATATTGTCATTCAAATCATCACTCATCACAGTTGAATACAAGTGAAGGTGCGTAGACTTTATTAGCATTTGCGTGTCAGTACGGGTAAGATAAATGCCACAACATGCAGACCAATGGAGCAATATGTCAGAATGAGGAACGTTGGCAAGTGCCGCTGTCCACTCTGGGGGTGTGCCTCACCTTTCACAGGTGTGTGTTGAGCCGCGTTGTAGTCTGTTCATGTATTCGGAGTCCAGGCGAATGCAACCATGTCCACTGTTGTCGTGGGATACGTGACCAGATCTCCAGATGCTAAATTTAGGGATTAAGGCAAAACAAGGCCTGCACCACCAATAAACGTCACAAAGTTTTTAACTAAGAAAATTGAATAAAGATTTGAACAGAATTAAGGATGCCTCAGTTTACTGTCTCTTGGGAAAACTGATAATACTGAAATCATGTATATTGAATAAGATCTTTATTTATAAGATGCAATATATGTACTAGATTATTGAAGGGTGCAGACCATCTCTTGTGAATGATCTCCAGATGCAACAAGGTGTTGGGACATATGCAATGTGTTCCAATCAGTTGTGGCTCCAGGTACGTAGTTACTCGTCCATAAAAGCGATTGCAGCTTCGTAGTCTAACATTTCCAAAATGAGGTCGTTGTCGACTTTATCAAACAGGAGGGGGAGTCCATCCTTTAGCAGGTCCGAACAGATGTGCTGCGTCCACCCCTTTCACCAACTTGCACTGCAGCCCAATAGGTGAGCGGTTTAATGTTGTCACTGCACACAAGGATTAGTGCAATCTCCCATGACCATCTGCCAGCATGTATGCCAAGTATCAGGGCATCTCATAAACGGGTGTCACGCTGATACTCCTGGTTGTGTGCCAACAGGGGGCGCACACACACATGTCAAAATCCAGTTCATCTACCATCCTGTTGGAAGGCAGACATCCATGCACCACTCGCATATGCGCGATCGACAATGAAACACAGGCTGAATGCAGGTGACGTTGGCAAGGCGGAAACTTAGGTGGTAACTGATCTGCATCACTGACAATGGCAGTGCCCCCAGTAAATTCAGCATTCGTGCATGGTACAGTTCCACGTGACAGGAGTTGTGCTAGTGTCCGGGATGTTCTGCCATTGCGTCAGTGGTTCTGGTTTAAGTGGAATTGTTCTGACCTGCACCAGTTCTGTGGATGAAATGCCACATCTCGATCAATGAGTTGTTTTAGTGTGCAACGGTTGTACACCTGGGATGGTGTGGGAGTATGTGTGAAGGCCATTCCATGCAAGATAACTTCGAGCGAGGACTTCTGTCTGTGGGGTGTGTATATGTTGTTCCTTCATCGGGCTGTGCGTAGTGTGGGAGTCGGCATCAGCTGCTATGGTATCTGTCAGGGGGTACCGGGCACATGCAATTCCAAGGTCGGAGGTGAAGATGTGCTCCCGCCTGATAGTTCAAACAAAGGAGCTTTCATCCCTATGTTAGTTTGTCATCTGCTTGCATTCTGGAAATGTGGCTTGTTGGGGTGGGGTTTGGGATGTGTGTGATTTTGGGATTCATGTTTGACATGTCTTGCATGTGGCATATGAGCGGCATCAATGTGTGTTACATTGACTCACAGCTGCTCCTCACTCCCCTGGAGTCTATTTACTTGTGTGCACTCTGATGTTGCATCACTTTCACTCCTACGACATACCATTCTCATGCCTGTCTGCACATGTACACAAGCCTGACAACAACATTGTGATGTTGGCTGTTGTAGGTGGTAGGCCATGTGAGTGTAGGCCTATGGTAAGGATAGGGCAGACACAGATGTAGAGTACATGCCTGGCTGAACTGGCACAGCTAATGTGTCTAGGCATTTGGCTCATGCTGCGGCAATACAGATACACATAACAGAATGGGGGTTGGGAGCACACTCTAATACTGCTGCTCTCTACTGAAGACAGGCTCAATCCAGAAACATGTGTCTAGAGATATACAGCAATGTCTGCACCACCTTTGGTGAAAAACTCCAGCTAATATTGAAGTAAGTTTGAACTGTGTACTGCATTTACCAGGATGCAAAAGGGCGACCTGTGCTGGGACTGTGAGGCAGTGTGCTCCCAATCCCCATTCTGTTTATAAGGGTCCCTTGAGCCAGCAAGCTGACAAGCTTTGGAGATGCACCTGTGTGCCTGTGAGTGGTACTGTGACCTGAGAGAAACTTGGCAGCATTTCCAGCCACCCCAAATGATTTTTCTTTGCTCTCTAATACTGCTGCTCTCTAATAAAGACTGGCTCAACCCAGAAAAACGTGTCAAGAGATATACAGCAATGTCTGCACCAACATTGGTGACAAACTCTAGTTAATTTTGAAGTAAGTTTGAACTGTGTACTGCATTTATCAGGATGCAAAGGGGCGAACTGTGCTGGGACTGTGAGGCAGTGTGCTCCCAACCCCCATTCTGTTTAAAAGGCCCCCTTGAGCCAGCAAGCTGACGAGCTTTGGAGATGCACCTGTGTGCCTGCGAGTGCTACTGTGACCTGAGAGAAACTTGGCAGCATTTCTAGCAACCCCGAATGATTTTTCTTTGCTCTCTAATACTGCTGCTCTCTACTGAAGACGGGCTCAACCCAGAAACACGTGTTAAGAGATATACAGCAATGTCTGCACCAACTTTGGTGAAAAACTCCAGCTAATTTTGAAGTAAGTTTGAACTGTGTACTGCATTTACCAGGATGCAAAGGGGCGAACTGTGATGGAACTGTGAGGTAGTGTGATCCCAAGGTTCCCTTGAACCAGCAAGCTGACGAGCTTTGGAGATGCACCTGTGTGCCTGTGAGTGGTACTGTGACCTGAGAGAAACTTGACAGCATTTCCAGCAACCCCAGATGATTTTTCTTTGCTCTCTAATACTGCTGCTCTCTACTGAAGATGGGCTCAACCCAGAAACACATGTCTAGAGATATACAGCAATGTCTGCACCAACTTTGGTGAAAAACTCCAGCAAATTTTGAAGTAAGTTTGAACTGTGTAATGCATTTACTAGGATGCATAGGGGCGAACTGAGCTGGGACTGTGAGGCAGTGTGCTCCCAACCCCCATTCTGTTTATAAGGCTCCCTTGAGCCAGCAAGCTGACAATCTTTGGAGATGCACCTGTGTGCCTGTAAGTGGTACTGTGACCTGAGAGAAACTTGGCAGCATTTCCAGCAACCCATATGACTTTTCTTTGCTCTCTAATACTGCTGCTCTCTACTGAAGACAGGCTCAACCCAGAAACACGTGTCTAGAGTTATACAGCAATGTCTGCACCAACATTGGTGAAAAACTAAAGCTAATTTTGAAGTAAGTTTGAACTGTGTACTGCATTTACCAGGATGCAAAGGTATGAACTGTGCTGGGACTGTGAGGCAGTGTGCTCCCAAGGTTCCCTTGAGCCAGCACGTTCACGAGCTTTGGAGATGCACCTGTGTGCCTGTGAGTGGTACTGTGGCCTGGGAGAAACTTGGCAGCATTTCCAGCAACTCCAGATGATTTTTCTTTGCTCTCTAATACTGCTGCTCTCTCCTGAAGACGGGCTCAACCCAGAAATACGTGTCTAGAGATATCAAGCAATGTCTGCACCAACTTTGGTGAAAAACTCCAGCTAATTTTGAAGTAAGTTTGAACTGTGTACTGCATTTACCAGGATGCATAGGGGCGAACTGAGCTGGGACTGTGAGGCAGTGTGCCCCCAACCCCCATTCTGTTTAAAAGGCTCCCTTACACCAGCAAGCTGATGATCTTTGGAGATGCACCTGTGTGCCTGTGAGTGGTACTGTGACCTGAGAGAAACTTGGCAGCTTTTCCAGCAACCCCATATGACTTTTCTTTGCTCTCTAATGCTGCTGCTCTCTACTGAAGATGGGCTCAACCCAAAAACACATGTCTAGAGATATAAGCATTGTCTGCACCAACTGTGGTGAAAAACTCCAGCTAATTTTGAAGTAAGTTTGAACTGTGTACTGTATTTACCAGGATGCAAAGGGGCGAACTGTGATGGAACTGTGAGGTAATGTGCTCCCAACCCCCCTTCCACAGATACACACAACACTTGGCATGTATGATCCTGGACCCCCAGTGATCTTGCGCTCCTTCAGTGCCCCGTTTGTGCGAGCCCACCTTCCGGGTGCATGCTACATTGGAGCATTTTTGCCATGGAGGTGGTGGCGGTGAGTGTTGTGGCCCTCTTGGCTCTTCGAGCTGCATGATCAGTGTCTCCATTCCACGTGTTGTTCTTCTGATGTGGCTCTGGGCTGGGCAACCTTTCATACTGCAGGTAGTCATCCTGCTTAAAACCAGTAAAAGGCAGGTGTTAAATCCCTGCTGCTAATGCACCTTATCTTCTGTTTTTGGATCGCATCGCAGAGCTGGCTGGCTGTTGAGAATATCGCGAAGTGGTGTTTTCATGTTTTTTTGCACGGGAACGCCTACTCTGCATATCATTAGCGTTAGTTGTTGCTCTCATCCTAGGTGTTGTTTTTTTGCGGGAGCTAAACTGGCAATATGGGCAGTTTGCACCAGATTGTGTGTGGCGCGATAATTGTTTCGCCACTTTGCTGCGCTAAAGTGCCGATAACTCGGTGATGAGTCCTTGAGAATATGCCACTAAGTTCTTCTATGACTTCAAAGCACAACAGTGAAACTAGTATCAATGTTGTGAGCATGTGGTGTGCTCATATTGTGTAAGGCTCACTGTACACCCACCCGCACCACTTGGCCTTGGCTGTAGAGTTCAAAATTAGCCTCTTTTTTTATCCTTGAGCTCAAAACCGACTGGGAGCAAGTTGCTGTGAACTGTGTGCAATTCGGCTGCCACATGGGTTGAGGGATAATGAAACTCCCACCACTGGGTTACTGTGTCGGACCTCCAGTAACATCCACTGCACACAAGATCAACAGGTTGCCAAACTCAAGGAAGAAGCGCACGGCCTACAGGAAAAGTTGGTGCCCCGAAGCCAGCCGTGGTCCGTGCAGGTAAAGGATGTTGGGCCAAGTAAGGGGGATTTCGAAGAACGATACAGAGGGAAAATTAAATAAATAATTAATTTTCGCTCCGCATCGTCCCTCAGAATCCCCCCTTACCCGGCCCCACCGTTGTAACCTGCACAGACCGCGGCTGCCTGAAGCCACAGGGTCAACTAGTTGGCGGGAGCAGGATCACGGGGGTCCAAGTCTCCTGCAGCCCCGTCTGTCACTACACGAGGACAGGCTCAGCCATGCCACCTCCAAGAGAAGGAAGTAGAGGGCACTGGAGGATAAGCCAACAAGCTGCGAGGAGGGGACTACAGAAGGAACACAAGGCAGAGGGTAGCTCACCAGACTATAGGGAACAGAACCAGGCTGATGCTAAGTAAAAAAAGTGTATTCCTTGGAAATGCAGAAGCGTTGCACCGTAGTATATCAGAACTTATCATTGCATACACAAACATTTATTATAATTTTCTAAAAATGAACTTGCACCTTAGTACATCAGAATGCATCACTGCATAGACAAACATTTATTACAAGCTTCCAAACATGATTTGCGATACAAAGACGACTACCCCCAAGGACAAAGCCTATAGTTAACACATGGCTTATATATTCTAATCATAGATGAAGGAACATTATAGTCTAAATAAAGAAACACAACAGACGTACAGAGAACATCTTGAACTCAAGTTTCTAAAAGTGCTCTCATATGTATATTAACGAAAATGGCGGCTCTCTCAGGTATAAAATGTTTGATTAGGATCAGACAATTTGGACAATCAGGGAAGCCGGTATTGATTCCAGCTTATCTGGATTCACATTTTGAAATTTAGCCACCAGATATATATCTCTGTCTCTTTTGACCATTTTAAATCAAAACACGCTGCTTTGGCTCCTGTTCTCCAGCAGAAAAACTGACAAGCACATAGCAGACTCGACTCTGGGCCCCCAGATCCCACTGAAATGCCAACGCCCAAGTTTATCACACCCCATGTAACACTCTTATATTGGTTATACTTCAGGGCATGCTATTTCCAGCTTGGGTGATGTTAGACCTGGCATCATTGGTGTGGGGTTCCCCTGTATTTTTGCCTTTGCCTCCTTTTTTTTTTTGCTGTGTGATGGACTTTGATTTTGCTGGTCTAGATGCTTTGGGCACTTTGCCTCTGCTGTTCAGTGCCAAAATGCAAGTGGTCCCTGTAAATTATTGTTATGGATTGGTGATTCCATGATTGGTATATTTGAGTTACTAGTTTGTCCCTAATACAGTGCACTGCGTGTGCCCAGGGTCTGTAAATCAAATGCTGCTAGTGGCCTTACAACACCGATTGTGCCACCCACATAAGCAACCTGTTAAGGTATCTTAGGTCTGCCATTGCAGAGCCTGTGGGCAGTCTGGTACTCAAAGCAGCATTATCCCAAACCGTGGACAATGTCACCTAGATGCACTCAATAAAGAAATTTCAATAATGGTAATCCACAGTTTTTAATTTTCTTGATAATGTCGTTTTATTTTCTTCAAACTTAATTTGTCAGAATAATAATGAAATTCATCATATTTTTTAATGGTATGCCCAATGCATTTCGGGCCTTCTGTCCTTCTTCAGGGGACTTAATTTGTTAGGTCGATATTTTGTGCGTTCGTTGTGGCACGAGTATGTAATATTACTGAAAAGACAACATATCCGTTGGTGTCTGGTCTCCTATGTCATCCATATGTATGGAATTTGAACAATGGTTATTCAACCACGCACCTCCTCGGGTCCCGAGCTCCACTACTGTACAGTCTGGTACTGCCATGTCAACTTGGCAAGTGCAGCCACTTGCCAGGCTCTAACCTTCCCTTTTCTTACATGTGAGTCACCCCTAAGGTTGGCCCAAGTTACCCCTGTGGGCAGGGTGCAGTTTATGTGAAAGGTAGGACATGCCCTGGTATCTGTGGCATGTCCTGATAGTGAAATACTGCGAATTTGTTTTTCACTATTGCAAGGCAACCTTTTCCTATAGGGTTGAATGGGGAGTTTGCTTATAAAGGGCCAGATGAAGGAAGCGTAATTCCGGTCGGTAACGGCCGAAATTACCAAATTTCGGACGTTACTGACCGGAATTAGGCTTTTCATATGTAGGTGGCTTCATTTCAGATTCGGTAAGTTACCGAATCAGTATTTAAGAATTCGGTAAATTACCGATTCTTAAAAATACAGAATCAGTAAATTACCGAATCTGAAATGTAGGGAGCACTCAAATGATTGCTTTTCCCATCTTAGGATTCGTTATTTACCACCAACTAGAAGTTGGTGGTAAATAATGAAAACCTTCGAAAAAGCATTTTTTTTTGCTTTTCCAACAGTGCCATGTTGCAGACATACATGCCCTTAGGGCATGTATGTCTGCAACATGTGCACCCATACACATTTGATGGGTGCAACAGGGTGTCAAAGTGACACCCTTCCACCCTTCAATGTTTCCCCCATTTACCGAATCGGTATTTACCGATTCGGTAATCGACATTCATTCCTATGGGCCTCCTGGCCCATAGGAATGAATGGGGTACAAAAGGTGGTGGTGATGGACGGAGCATCTGAATCAATCAAACACTCACACCCAGTCAAAAGATCTGGGTTTAATCCATCACCGTTCTTTAGCCCACTCTGCCACCCCAGTTCAGACATGGCTATATGCAAATAGGAATGAATGGCAATTACCGAATCAGTAAATACCGATTCGGTAATTACCGAAACTTACCGATTCGGTAATTTTTTAAGAAACATTACCTTCATCCCATTTGCCTGTTCTTAAATACCGAATCGGTATGATTTGGTATTTAAGAATCGGTAATCTGGGATTACCTACATCGGGCCCAAAATCTTATAAACATAAATACCCCTGGGAACAAGGTAGGAAAATAAAGTTTAGTATGCTTGAACTCAGAATGTTAAAATGCATCTTTTAGTGAGGGTGATTTTTAAATTCTATGTTTTAAAAAAACACTTTTAGAAAGTAGTTGTTTTCTTGCTTAGCCATCCAGTGTGCCTCTGCTAGGATGTGTATTAACTGTCTGGCATTAGAGTGACAGGGGCTGGGGATGTGCAGTGGCTCCAGAGAGTCTGGATGAGTCACGGCTGGGCTGGATAGACCTGAGCTGCATTTAGAGTAGGGGGAGGAGATTCCCTTTCACCTGAATGGGCATGGTCTGCCTTCCACAATGCTGTCCCCACCTCCTGCCAGGAAGCTGCACCAGAGAGCACTGAGCACAGGGCTGTATAAATATTGGGGCCCAACCCTAAGAACTTTGGATCACTTCTGGGAATCAAGAGGAACCTTTGCCAAGGAGAAGAGCTGGAGAAACCGAGGAGGAATACTGTCCCTGTGTTGTTTGATGTCTGAGGTTGGCCTGCAGTGGCTACTTTCTGCCAAGGAAAGGGAAACAGACTTTGCTGTTTGCTGTGTTCCCTGCTTGAGGAAAATCTACAAGGGCTTGAAGAAGAGCTTGCTTCTGTTCTGAAGTCTCAAGGACACAAAGGCTTCACCACCAGCTCCCCTTAACTTCCTTGCTGAGATTTCTGACCTGCTAAGAGGTGTCTGCTGTTGTTTTTGACCTCTGGAAGCTGTCTGCCGCTGGGACCTCGAAACATAATGCAACTTTGAGAAGCGCGATGCATCTGCACCTGTTTCTGATGCATCGCCGAAGGAATCGTCGAAGCGCCTGCCCGCGGCTCGAGAAATCGATGCACGCCGCATCAAGCGCACAATCTCTGAAGTCAAAGATCACTGCACCGATTCCGATGAAAGCCCTGCCATGCAGCTGCAAGAACCTGTGCATCGTCCCGGATCATCTAAACGAATCAAGGTACCAGGTCTGTCGCATCATTGGGGGACACAGTAAAAAACCGATGCACCACCTCCCCTGCATAGCAGTAAGGAACCGTCGCATCACCCTTCTCGGAGCAAGCAACCGACACATCACCTTCCCCGACCCTTTTTGTTAGTGTGCGCGACGCATCCAAGGTACTTTGTGTGAAAAGTGTTGCATCTGCAATTTGCTTTGAACTGAACTATTTCTACCATATGAAAGTCATATTTGTATTACTGTATTTTGGATTTTTGTAATTTTGGTCTTGTTTGGTTTAGATAGAGATTACTTACTTTTCTAAACTGGTGTGGTGTACATTTGTAGTGTTTTCACCGTATATCTGTGAGTATTCACAAATGCCTTACACATTGCCACCGAGATAAGCCTGTCTGCTTGTGCCAAGCTACCAAGGGGGTGAGCAGGGGTTATTTTAGAGGTGTCCCCCTTACCCTGACTAGAAGCAAGGGTCCCTATTTTGACAAAGGTACCTACCTCTGCCAATTGGAGACCTCCATTTGTAACAGGGGACGAAAGGAGAGATGCACAAAAGAGGTCTAGATTCCATATTAAACTGCGAAAATGAATGAGATATTTCGAAGTCTCTGAAACTGAAATGTTTTCATCATAGTTCCGTGCTATACAGCATTTTCTGTGAAGTGTCTAGCCATAAAAGCAAAATGTAAGAAGCCTCGCTCCCAGACGTCCCCCTCCACTTGTCTGCATTAAATTAATGTGCCCAGGATTCACAATTAAATATTTCGCAGCACTCTTACAAGATGGGCCATGCCCACAACGCCTAAGAGAATGATAAAACTTTAATATCTCTCTTCAAGCACCGCGCGCTGCAGAGCCAGTTCCCTGCAGCTGAGCTGGAAGCAGAGAGCTCAGAGGAGGCGCATCTAGGGACAGTGGTGGCAGCGCCTACAAGGCAGGGTCGCACCTACTGAGGATTTAATACCACTGCAATGAATGCAGATGAATTCCATTTTGTGAAGCACAGACATCCTCGAGATGAAGGCTGCTCTTGCCTTGCGGCTGCCAACTGTGCCACCACCAAGGGGGAAGAGGCTCACCGGAAGAAGGCCCAAAAGGGGCCAAGGTACGAGCATGACTTTTTGCTTCAAAGAGCACCTGGGCTCTCAAGAGCCCTCACAACTTTGTTCAAAATGTCATGGCTCCATATTGAAATGTAAGGGAGGTTGCCATGTGGAACGAAGAACTAAGTTTGGCATTTTCGTGACCCAAGAAGTTTGTATGTCTTCATTCCCAGCTTTTAAATCCAAAGGGTGAATTATTTGCTTGGTGATAGAAATCAAGTTAGTTTTAATGACATGACTGATTGACCGACAGAGGTCGAGAAATATCTGTTAAAATATCAATGTGATATGTAGGTAAGTGAAATTAATAATTTTGCAAAGTCTTGAAATTATGACATTTCGTTTTTTCAGTTTTTTGCTGCTTTTGCATAAAAATTATTCTGCAAAAAGTCAATCTACATGTTCTTTCACACATGCATTAGCTGCTGCTATTGAATTGCTTTTTGCACAGGTCTGGATATGCCTATTCTCCCTCTTCTGTTACTAACTCCAAATCGAATATCTCAGTTGAATTAGAATTTTGGGTTTTATCGCATATGATGTGGCGATTTCATTCTGCCTTTTACCCTGTTTAGGTGATGTCCTGTTACTCCCATTCTCTTGTTGCTAATTCTGAATTGATTTTCTAGTTGAAATTGAATTTTTAGATTTCGTTTTTTTGATAGTGTATGGATTGTGCTTGTCTTGTTTTATTACTTGTAATAAAATGCTTGCATTTTATGTGGACCTCCTTGGAGTTCCAAATCTTTAATAAATATTGAATTGAATCACAAACGTATTTAGCTGAAAAAATCGCAAAATGTCAATTTACAATTTCTTTTCGATACAACCTAATTTTATAGTCTCTTCTCTTGTAATAATCATGAAATCTGCACGTTTTTCTGCAAAATTTCATGATATTTGCAGAAGCAAAGACCTCAATTTCTCCTCCAGTAATGCAAGTCATGCAATCACACTCAAATGAGTACAGAACAAAGTACATTACTGTGGAGACGTAATCACTTACAAGTAGGTGTGTCCAAGGTCTCCACTGTATACATATCCAGCCACTGATTGGAATTAAACTGGTAATTTCTAAAGTGCTCCACAAATGTAATCATGTCCTTTGCATGTGAATATTAGCCTTTATAATTAGCAACCTCAATGATCCTACTTGTGTCGATGGAAAAGATGGAAGGAAGAGTCAATATATAATTATTCAAACTTTTGGCTTGCTAAGTACACACAGAACTCTGCTGCGGATTCTAGTCCAATGAACAACAAACATTATCGTCATAAAATCGAAATGAACAATTTGGCCTGAGGGACACCATAAGTTGTTTTCGACATTTTTCAAAGTTGACTTTAAAGGTAGTCTACCGTATTGGATTAACCTACAATTTTTTTAAATCAGTGACTTTACAAAGAATCATAAGGCTGTGGCCGATTCAGGCACTTATCAAGATAGTGCCGGACTCAGAGGAACTTAAACATTCGGCACTGGAAGCAGGGACGTGAGGGGGCAGAAGCAGGGGTGAAGGGAGCCAATCAGTACAGAGTATGTGCCAGGCTGCTGCACTCTGATTGCCTGCTGCTTCTGACTGATAATAAGGTCTTAGTCAACAGAAGGATGCAAAGCAGCAGATTAATGCCAAGTGTATTGTAAAGGCACACTAGTTGTGATATGATTAGTTTAAGTTGACAAGTTCTTGTGATCCTGAAAACCTCCCTGACTTGCCACATCTCCTCCACCTTCTCTAGATACCGTCCCATGAGACTTTCATATGAAAAGCGCAGGCACAGCCTTCTCTATGCTAGTCCTAATATACAGGTGAGCTGATGAGCAGACATGGAAGGGAAGCACACATTAGTAAGGGGCGTAACGCGGGCCCCTGAAGTATCTGTGGCGCAGGGGTCCCTACCCTCCAGGAGCCCCCTACAATTCAAGGTGGGGCCTTTCAGCTCAAAGCTAATGAATATCTGTGAGGTATGGTTGACTAAGACCCCCATCATATTCTGCATGGGGCCCCATTATTTTAAATTAGCCACTCAAATTGCTCACTATTATAAACCTTATAGTCCTATACCCTACATTCATCTTCCACTAAAAATGGACTGTGGTCCAATTATTTCCACAGCCACAAACACTTTAAATTGAAGCCTTGTGCAAGTACGGCTGTCTAAATACCAAGTTTTGAAACACGTATGTACTCAATGACTTCCCATACCGTAAACCAATGCATGTCCAGTGCATGGTGGCTGTGTGTGTCTGTGACTTCAGGAAGATGGTTAAATGAAGACAACAAGTGCAAGAGTCACTACCCTGAGTAACGTCGTCTTACTCCTCTATCTACTAAAGCAGAGATATTTTTTTAAATAGCTTGGGCACTATGAGAATGTGAGTTGGAGCTGAAATCCACGTAACTGCGTTAAAAGAAGG
The DNA here is from genome assembly GCF_964261635.1 of Lissotriton helveticus. Lineage (NCBI taxonomy): Eukaryota > Metazoa > Chordata > Amphibia > Caudata > Salamandridae > Lissotriton > Lissotriton helveticus. The sequence continues at coordinate 329,425,996 of NC_136065.1, read as the reverse complement.
CATGAGATAGGTCCCTTGCTTCTGCTACACAGATGCAGGAACAATATTGACATTGCCTTGACTCTCACTACTTAAACAGGTATATCATCATAGAAGGATTGCCAAGTCTTCCAGAATTTTGGGAACTACCCAGGGGGTAATGGGAGTATTAGAAACATGTTCATCTACAAGAGAGACCACAATTGGTCAATCTTTGGAGGCAAATTCTGTGCTCTAAGTAGAGCTAAATATCAAACTTTAAGTGCATTTTGGTCTCCCAAGAAGGCATTCAGAACAACATGAATGGAGTAAAATGAAGCTCTAGCAGAAGATTGAGCAACAGGGACTGATTGTTTATGAAACACCATGTAGAGTTCATTAGAGAAAAATACAGCCTACTTATACTACTAGCTGAAGTAACTACAACAAAAGAGGTGGTCTGTCACATAACTAATTTATTGTCACTGTGTGCCATAGGTTAAAAGGCGTATATAACAAAAAACAGATGAGAATAATCATATTGAACGCTTCATTGGGTATTCTAATAAGGCAAGACAAATATAGAAGCTTCTTAAATGATGTCTCACAACTGGAGAGAGGGTGTCTTAGCTTGACTTGCTGTCTTCAATAACAGGATGTTTATATGCTGGGTGGAGTCTTAAGGGTGCCTAAGGTGGCTACCCAGCTATATTCTAACGGGCAAAGTGATGAACATTTTCTCAAGAATGGCAGCCTCTTGACAAACCAACACATACATTGCCTAAATTATGTAGATCCATACTGCATAATAATGCCTTCGAATCTTCTCTTTGCTTTCCTTGTATCAGCTAACACTAGTCCAGTTGTGGTGCCATGCTCTTCATCACAATCTTCCCGTGGTTCCTCATAGGGTATGCAAGGGCAGTTAAGAATATTCAGCCAACATGTTTCAGCCCTTCACCCTGTTATTCCACAAGACTTAATGGTAATCACACTAAGTCCCTGATAGGGAACCCTAGTTAGGGAGCTTCTAATGAACACTATGTATATTAGTACCAATTAACTTCTCAGTTCTGAGACATAACAATCTACTCAAAGGTACAGGTCTTAAATGAGTTTTATGCCAGAAGATTGATCACAAAAACATTGTGCTACTACAATAGCTTAGGCAGAATAACAACTATCAAAATATTGTGACAATAAGTATATATAGGTAAGTAAAGATTTACTATTATTAACCCCACTGCCTTGTACGTGAAAATATTTATATGTCAGTCTAGAAAAACAAAAAAAGCGTGATCATTATTATGGTATTTTTATACTCCACTGGTAGCAAGCAAACCAGCCTGGCCAGAACTTCCCAGATAAACCTGTTATTGTCAGGTCCTTCACATGACAGGTAGGTGACATATATGTATATGCCCTTCTTGGGCAGAGAAGGGAGATAACCCAGACTTCATTTACAAGCTCTCCGGGCCACAACACACAGGCCACAGGTTAGAATTTCGCTCTTCATAGAGTTCAAGGCGAGCTCAGTTCACTGTGCATTGGTGCCTTCCCAAGCATAGATGAAAGTGGGAGGTGTCATAAGGGCTTTACTGAGCTTCAGCACAGTGAGACCAAAGAAGATGCACAGCCCTCAAGGAAGAGGGTTTGGATGGATGAATAACTCATGCAGCCTCTAACTTTAAGACTAGAAGGGGCGTGGTGAAGCCGCCGACTGAAATGGCCGTGCTGGCTTGAAGCTCTGCCATAATTCCATGTCGCAGTGACCTCCTGGGGGGTGTATCAGGCATCCAGCACCCTTGAGATGAGGCATGTGGGGACAGCAACGGCTACGGAGGTCTGGCGCACCCCGAGGTGTAGAACTGCGCCAGAAGACGGGGCCTAGATGCAGAAGAGAAGCTGGGGACTAGAGTAGCGGCTTCATCCAGGCAACGGGTGATGCCAGATTTGTAGGAGGAGAGCCCAGCTGCACTGTTACTGCGGGGTAAGGTGTAGTGGTGGGTGGCTGCCATAGTGCATTGTTCCTGTTACAATCATCTCGTAGGCACCCCGCAGCGGACTTGCAGTGACAGAGACCGCGGGCAAGCCTGTGGCCCGGCCAGTGGGCCGGGTGCTGCGAGACGTGCCTGGAGGCTCCCCTCTTCTGACCCCCCACCTGCAGGACTACTATTTTGGATGCAACGTGCAAAGCGATAGTGCACGACTGGGCTTCGGCGGACATTGCCCATTGATATATACTGTGTGCTGCGACGCTAGAAGGCATGGGGCTGGGGCAAGACTAAGCTGCAGGCCTGACAGGGCCCAACATTTGTCGTATGGGTCATAAGGACCCCAAACAAAGCACCCTCTCCTTGAAGCCACCAGGGAGCAACACAGCGACCAAGCAAGCCAGCATGGCGAAGGGGGGTGGATTGTCCACTGCTGAGGTGACAGGGTCTGATGCCATCTTAACAGAATTAAGGGCTGGGTTTAGGGGCCTGGATACCCGCTTTGAAAGCTTGGACAAGAAAATGGAGGCGATGGGGGCCCGAATTGACAATCAGGAGGGTCGCCTAAATACGGCAGAGGGCAGAATTTCAGATTTAGAGGATGGTACCGCACAGACCACCAGGAGACTGGAGCACATGGAGAAAGTCCTTAAGTCGGTCGCGATCAGGATTGAGGATTTGGAGGCTCGGGGGACCGCAACAACGTTCAAATCATGGAAGTGCCTGAATCCACAAACAAGGGGCGGCGGGACCGGTTCGTTGAAGCTTTGCTTACTGACATACTTGGGGCAGAGTCCTTCACAGCAACATTTGTAGTTGAGTGTGCTCATCACATACTTGGGCAGCGGCCCAACCCAGGGTGCCCTCTGAGGCCGATTATAGCACGCCTGCTCAATTTCAGAGATAAAGATGCAGCCCTGCGAATGGCACATGAGAAGGGCAAGCTGGAGTGGCAGGGGTCAACCATATCCCTGTTCCCTGTACCCAGATTTCACAGCTTTGGTGCAGGAAGCAAGGCGGAAATATGTTGGGGTGAAGGCGACCCTTTGAAAGCTGGGGATGAGGTACGGGATGCTCTACCCCACACAGCTCAAGGTGGATGTGGCCAGATGGTCCCAAATCTTCAAATCCCCCCACGAGGCCCAGGAATCCTGCCAGATCTACTGCAAATCGGGCGGCAGCGTAACACACGTTCTCCGCCACAAACGCAAAGTGTCCCAAATTCCGGCAACAGTGCAGATCTTTTTATGGCCAGCTGAACTAATTCGAGGTCCCATGTACACTGACATGTAGATCAGCATCTTGTGCAGGGTGTAATGCCAGGATCAGATTGTTGTATACTAAGATTGGTTATTAACTACTATCCCCTGGGATTGGACTCCATGCTTATTTTCAGATGCCGAAGCGCCAAATATAATGGGGTAACGACGTGGCGTTGCCACCCCCTGAGTGCGGACGCACCACTTCAATTGGTGTAGTATTTTGTATTGATGCTTTACTCGTTGTGCTTTTACAGTGGTCGAAGTGGGGAAAAAGAAGTAGGGGAACTGTGGGCGGAGAATCAGAGGGCGGGAATAACCGGAGGATTGGATCAGAGGGCGGAGTTAGAGGTGTAGCCAGGATGTGCAAAACATCCAAATCTTTAGTATTTACTTGGCATTTCACTGACCAGTTGCAGCTTATTATGTTATTTATTTCAACCAATTGATACACATGATTATTTAACTATTAATATGAGTTATTGACATTAAAATAAATTCACAGAGTGGGATATGTTTCTAATCATAGAATGTCCCAAATATGCTTAAAAGTGGAAACACAAGCCATTTGTTTCCAAACTATGGAGTTTCTGTCGTCAGCAATATACACAGAGACAATCAATTTTAAAGGTGTAAATCACTATATAGGAAATATTACATAAGACAAAGGACTGCAATGTGTAGGAGTCACATGACAACCATACTTGTAGGCAATTTTTTAATTGCGATTAATCTGGAGAAACACAAACTTAGAATTTAAAACTTAATACCATGATTGGGGGTTCTCTTTAATAATCATAATTGATTTATATCCAAATGAACACTTGTTGCAACATTAGGATAATCAAAGGCTTAGGGAAAAAACCATAACCCTCTTGTTTATTCCTTCCAGTTTGTAAGTAGCTCTTAGATGAAAGTTAAAAGCTCACTGTTCTTTGTTAGAATTTTAACTTATAAACTGCAAGTAACAAAAGGATACATTTTCTTTGCAGCAGGCACATTAAGCCTCTTGGCTGTCTTTCTATGAGTCAAAACTTCCACGAGACAAAACTCCGATCTCGCTCTAGGAAGGAGTTTATTCACGGGAGTTATCATGGCATTTTTATTATTGCCGAACATTGCCGGAGGCCACAAAGGAGGCAGCAAGTGCTCTTAAAACCATAATATACAACGTCCCCACTCAAAGTCAGCGCCCGTTGCGTGCACACCGGTCGTGCCGCAGTAGAGTCAGCTCTTCTCAGGGGTCCTGTGACCTCAGTTACCTTTGCGTAGGCCTGTCCGCAAGACTGGAGTTGAACTTCAGTATGGATTGTGGTGGGCAAGCCTTCAAGGTGACCAAACACTGGCCACTGCTAGGGTCCACCTGCTGGTGCTAAGACACCAGGACTTCTCTTGTTTTGCGGGGCCTTCTAAGGTCTAGCATGGGAATGTGCTCCCTCAGGAGAGCGGTCTGGGGGACTGGCCATGAAGGCTGAACCTGGTTCCCCAGTCCTAAATTCGGCATCTCTGACCACAGTGCTACATCCGCTTCCTCACTGAATACCATACTGCCCCACTGAGAGAAATTCACACTGCCTTCAACTACAATCCAATTTGACCTGCTATAAACAACTGAATTCAAATGACACACTAGGCAAGAGCAATATGCTGCTTAAAAGAAAAAGTAACAACATCCTGGAAAAATCAAACACTCATAGGGAATGAAAGATTAAATAAAGCATGTGAAAGCAGGAACAATATGGTGAACTTAAAGCTTTTGCATTCACTATTCAGAAATCAACGAGTATTTTTGCCAGAAAAGTTAAGGACATAACTACAGGGCCCTGAAAGGACCCATTTCAATGTCCCCTGCTTATATGTTTACAAAACGTGAGCAGTATGGTTTAGAAAGACCACATTCATGAACACAAAGCTGCCGTACACATTTTCCGGTCCACCCATCAATTGCAGTACCTCCAGGTTTGGTGCATTTCCCCACTGGGGGAAACAATGCTGTTCAAAAGAAAACAAAAGTAGCGCTTCACTGGCAAAGTCTGTAAAGTGACGCTAATGAGTTTGGGTTGGAATAAAACCAATCTGGCCACTTTAAGAACACTTTGTTTTGCTTTATTTTGTTATTTATTTTCATATTTTGAACCTTTTATTTCAGAGGCTGCATTTTAGAATTCAAAAATGCCAAAAACGGCATTTCCAGCAAAAGTGTTTTTCTTTTTTGCATCCATTTCACAGGGGAACAAATGAACGAAAGGAAGAAAGAGAGGGTGAGAACCATTTCTTGAGTCACGGTTTTCTGTACGTGAGGACGAGCTAGACAGAAAGAGAGGGAAGGATTAAGAGTAGGAAAGAGAGGGGGGGGGCAGCAGCCAGATGCAGAGCAGAAGCAGACACTGTCCTTGTCTTGTCTGCATAGGAAGCAAGAGACAGAGACCTTTTCCTTCTCTGCTCCCTGCCCGTCCCCGAACTGCCACTAATGCCGAGCCTTCTCTGCAGGCCTTGGATATTTCTGAAGTCCTCCAGGGACGCATGTTCAAAATGAAAAAGTAGGGGAACGGAATCTATAGAATTAAAGAAGTAGGGGCACGCTGTGCCCTGCCGATCCCACCCACTTCGACCACAGGTTTTACCTCCTTAAGTTTGGTATGGGGGATCGGTGGTGGGAGGGGCGGTGTGAGTTTTACAAAAGATTGCTGGTTACTAAGTACAGTGGTAATGTTCAATTACAGTGCAGGAGTAGTAGTACAGATGCAGACACATGCAGTGATTAGACAGTTAGGGAATGGCTAACAAGGTACAGTAGGAAGCAAACATTGTGTTAATGGCTCGGAATGTACGGGGCCTCAACAACACCCATAAGTGTGAGTTGGTGGCCAACTACCTGTAGCGCCACCAGGTGGACATTGCTTTCATACAAGAAACATACCTGAATCCATCCACGAAAGCAGCCTTTGCAGGCAACTGTTAGCACACAGTTACTTTGCTGGATATAGCACATACGCACGTGGGGTTGCGATACTGATGCATGGAAGAGTACCATTCAGGGAGGTAGAGGTGTTTCGAGATCCTGGGGGGCGCTATCTATTGGTAAAAGGGTACATGTTGGAACATTCAATACTGTTTGTAAATGTTTATGCGCCAAATGTTGATGACCCTGAGTTCTTTCTTTCCACCCACACAAACATCGAGCCTATGGGGGCTGACCAGCTCTGCTTGGGGGGGATTTTAATTTACTGTTGGACTTAGTGCATGACAGCACAGCCACCACAGCAGACTCCAAGCCTAGTGCTAGGAGGGTACTGCTAGATATTATTGACAGTTATAGTTTAGTGGATGCATGAAGATTTAGTAACAAAAACCAAGATGGGTACACGCATTGCTCAGCACCACACAATACTTGGACCCGGTTGGATTATTGGTTCCTGTCACCAGGCCTGGCGTTCTGGGTCAATAAAATGACAAATCTCCCATGCACATTATCAGATCACTCTCCAGTAGTTGCAGAGCTACGCATTCCACATGCAGGAGGGGTGAAACACCCATAGAGATTCCCAGACATGGCCCTGAGAGACACAGTATTTGTAGCAGAACTGAGCGCAGCTATAGATGAATATTTTACATTGAATGAACGTTCAGTGACATCTAAAGCCACATTATGGGAGGCGTTTAATACATATACTAGAGGAGTGTGTATATGAATGAGCGCAGGGATCCTTAGAGACCTATGGTGCACAATTGCTATAATCGAAGCGCAATTGACAGAAATAGATCTGCGGGATACTCGCCCCGCCGAATCCAACAGGCTACAGCAGCATGCAGCCCTTCTTGCAGACTTTCGGGAGGCAGCAGAGCGCAAGGCACACTTCCTTGGCAAGTATGCAACAGCCAGGCGTTACGGGGAAGGAGAACGGCCGGGCCGGATAATTACCAACTTACTGAAACAATCCAGTAAACTGACATACATAGGGGATCTGACCGGCAGCGATAACTTGCATATAACTGGCACCATGGGCATGCTTAGGGAGGTTCTTGCGTACTACACTACATTGTATTCCTCCAGAACTACTCAGCAGCCAGGGGCTTATACTGATTACCTTGACGAGGTCTGGATGGTCTGGATGGAAAAAGCACACCTGGAGTTCCTCTCTGAGCTATTTTTGAAAGACAAAGGGATTAACGCCATAGATGCGCTGGATGGTTCTAAGGCTCCGGGGCTTGATGGGTTTACCTGATATTTTTATAAAAAGTACAAGACCGTCCTGGCTGCATACTTAATAGATTGTACCAGGAGGCCGTCGACACCGGAGTGCTCCCACCCACCTTAAGAGAGGTGGTTATAATCTTGCTCACAAAGCCGGGCAAGGACCCGCTGAGATGCAGCTCCTACAGACCTATATCACTTTTAAACTTCGATAATATGATCTTATCAAAATTATTAGCAACAAGACTACCACTCATAGTAGAAAGTCTGATCTCGCCTGCGCAATCAGGATTTATTCCTCATGAATCGACAGCGCTTAACCATCGCACGTTATTTGCAAGACTACACAGAATAGATCAGTCGGTTCCAGCAGCCGCTGTGCTGCTCGACGCGGAGAGGGCCTTCGAGTCATTGAATGGCCCTTTCTCTACGCTACAATGCATAGACTCGGGGTACCAGACCGGTTTTTGGCAGTCATGCAGCTGTTATACACACAGCCTAAGCGGTGCATAAGACTCAACGGAACACTGTCATCCGAGTTCCTCCTTACACGGGGAACCCAGAAGGGTTGCCCAATCTCCCCCTTACTGTTTGGAGCGACACAGTCATAGGGGCCTACAGTTTAATACTGGCCCGCTCTTGCTCACGTTATATGCGGATGACATTATATTATACGTGCGACACCCAGATGATAACTTAATGCCGTGGTTGTGCCAGGTTACCAGATATTGCAACTTATCTAGTCTGTGCATTAACTGGGAAAAGTCGGAGGTGTTCCAATTGACAGAGGTTCCATGTGGTAAATTGTTGGATTACCCATTGATATGGTGTAAGGAGAGAAAGATCGTATCCTACAGTTGAACTATGGCCCAGTACTTGAAAAGCTGGGGAAAAACATTGAGAGATGTCTAATACTGCTGTTGTCAGTGGCGGGTAGAATAGCTATTGTTAAAATTGTGGTTCTCCCCCAATTTCTGTATTTATTCCATAATATCCCAATCCCACAGTACAATGGCTTATTTTCTAACCTCTGCACTATGTTGACCCGTTTGGTGTCGGGTGGCAAACAGCCCTGCATTAGCTGGGATGCACTCATGCTGCCATATGAGAGGGTAGGGTTTGGGGTACTAAGCTTTCACATCTACTACCTAGTGACGCAGGTGAGCTTTGCGCAACACTGGCACCATGCAGACATTAGGATCCCCTATTACAGGCCAGAAGCGAATTTGGCTCTTCCTGCATCCCTCGGTACCCTACTGCCAGTCGACTACCCGCAGGATCCGTGGGACATTCAAACACTATCCTCGACCAGCTAGGCATGGCACAAACTGCTAAAGGTCACAGGCTCACGAATATTGTACTCACCTGTAATGGCTGGATCCCCATCCTGCAGGAAACGCTTGTGAAGCGCACACTTGCCAAATTTCACCTAGCAATTTTCGGGGACTTATTCCCTAAAGGACATATATTCTCATGCATGGAAGATCCTCGCTTCCGTGAAGCCACTGTCATGGATCAATTTGTGCTCCAGAGGCTACAGGGCACCCTGAAAGACAATATCTACATCTATCCGCTTGAACCCCCAGAGTTCCCACTCTTGACGGGCATTATCAAGGTTAGGGACAGTACGCACCTTATGGATAGATCGAACAAAGCAACGTCGGCCCTGTTGCCATCCGGCGACGCAGGGGTGTGGGCTGCCTAGGAGTGGGATCTTGGTAGTCCCATCACAGACAGACAATGGAGCAGATGCTCTACACAAATCCGTGGGTTTCTCCCAATCACCGGCATAAACTGCTATATTTCAAATTCCTTTGGAGGGCGTATAAATCAACAAATGCGCTACACCGCATAGACCCATCTCGGTCACACTTATGCCCTAAATGTCACTCCCCACATGCAGACTTTGCCCACATTACATGGACATGAGCAAAGATAGGCAAATATTGGTCAGCAATATTTGTGGAATTTTCCAAAATGATAGACATGGAGATCACACCCATTCCACTAATGGCGTTGCTTGGGTACGTACATGACCTCCCTAGATCCAAACGACAGTTTGTAGCCATTGCGTAGCTTATTGCCAAGTAGGAAGTGGCCATAAATTGGGGTAGTAAGCACACCCCAACAGTACAGTCATGGCTATGTAGTATGACATATTGCAATACCAACAGTGACACCTATGCACAATTACAACCACCCACAGCGAGGCTTCTGAACATATGGTAACCATTTGACTCATATCTGAGGGATGGACCTGCCACTGCGGATCCATCCACACCACCACAACCTCACGATGTAACTCCTAGGACCGGGATGGATATGCTGGGGGCAGTTGGGGCATTAATCCTGTTGTAATTTTGATGCATGTGGCTTCTCTTCATTGCAAACAGTACAATGTGTTGGCCTTGTATGTTTATACCGGTACAATGTATAGTATCATTACAAATGTGGATCACCATATACTGCAATGTAACTATGGTTATACTTTGAAAAATCAATAAAAAGAGTTAGAAAAAAATACTTTAAGACTAGAATGAGCTGGGATTGACCCAATGACCTTATATTAAAATTCACGTGAAAAGGGAAAAGTGGCTGTGAGCTAAGCCCTCATTATTGTCCGTAGTTAAATGGATATCTGACACCAAACTGACAGTCCAGGAGGGGAGAAGGAGCTCCTCGAGTTAAGCATGATGCTCATTGTGTGAGCTTCCCTCCCACTTCAGCGATTAGCTGAACAGAGCCGACAATTATCTTTAGTAATTCCCTTAAGTAGGGAGGTGTGCAATGGAAGCCCTGACTAATGTTCAATGCTCATTCTAGTTGACTCTGCGAGGAGAGAGAAGCTAACACTGCGTTCCTTATACCAGACGCTCCATACTATCAGTCCACTGCCACTACTATGAAGAGACCACCTCCCCAGTGATCCTTAAATGTGGTACTTGCCGATTCAAGGAACTCCAGTCTGCCCTCTGATGACTTTAAGGTTATATTGTCCACGCAGCCAGATCCAGGGCGTGCAGCGGGTTAAGGAGAAACCAAGGGACAGGGTCCTCTGCTGGGGTAATTGCCCAGCCAAGAAAAATTATGCAATATCTGTGAATATGCTTGTTCTTGACACAGAACCTCTGCTGATTTAACAGATCATCAATCCAAAAGCTGTGCTCAGCTGTGCCCCATCTTTCCTCTTAATCCTACATATTTCTATCACAGCTTATGGTTCTTTTTATTCCATCAAATGAATGTTCAAGATTTTACATCATCAGTGCAATTAGGAGTAGCCAGGAAGTAGCAACCCTTGTTTTGTCCTTTGTTACCCCAGGCAATGTCCTTGATAACCCTGGTGTCAGGGATCCTAAAGGCAGCAGCAGGAATGCAAATAAACAGGAATCTCAGAGGAAATTTTACTTTTTGTAGGTTTGCTTCCCTGCACCTCCTTCAACTCATCAGTAGCAATTGGGGGCTTCGGAGTGGCGAAGTGTGGGACACGGGGTCTAACCAGAGATGCCAACAGAGATAGCCAATGGTACAGGACCCTACTCTGCTACCCTGTCATTTTAGTTCATTGACATCCATTACCATTACCATAACCACTCAGGATTTGTCCTGCTCAAATATGTTTTTGGCTACTGCTGTTTGATCCTCCAACACAAGGCGCCAGCGGATATTGCCACTCATTTGTGGAATCAGACCTGTTTCAGGGCACAATCCTGTTTCTATGTAGAGATGCCATGAGTCATAGTCAGAGTCCTACATCTTTATCGGTCAACCATGAGTACCACTCCCCACACAGAAGGAATTCCTAGTAACACTATCCCCAAGCATGCCACCAAGCCTCAACTTCTTGACCTTCCCAGAGTGCCCTGCATTAGCGTTACCTGAGAAGAACTTTTAAAGATGCTCAAAGACCATAAAAACTTGCAGACATGCAATGGCACATGTAATGTGTCTCTTTCTTCTCTAGAAGGCACATAAATAAACGGTTATTATTTGTATCTTATAAATACATTTTATCAAAGACCTACATTATTATCTACGTTTTTCTTTGCTTGGGGTGTCCATGTAAGTCCAGGATGGCAAGAAAAATGACAGAACCTCTAGATAAAAAATATTCCATTTAGATTTCTTCTGTGGGAATTAATTAAATGTGGATATCAGGAAAATTGGCCTGTTTTGGACATCCCTAATATATCCAGTGATTGATTCAATGGTTAGATGTTGTCAATTGTCTTACAGATTTTGTGCCAAGAATCCTGTCCATTCACTCCATCCGCCTTCCCTCTGTCAGAGCAATCTGTCAGAATTGAATGACGTCTAGTCACATCGTATGGTATGGATCCCTATGTAAAAACTCCACTGAGGTACCATCATCATGTCTGTTAATTCTCTCAGAGCACAGGGAATTAGTTCGCCTAACTCCTGCTAGCCTTTTGACACCAGAGCAGATGGTAAGGACGATAGGGCTGAAAGTATGGTTCCAGTACAGCATTCACCACCTGTCACATAAGTGTTCTTTTTGGCTGCTGCTTTTAAAACAAGAGTTTGAATCTCTCACTGCGGTGTCGCAAAGGAATTGATATTAAAGGCCCGGCTTTCAGTAAGACTTTTCAAACATCAGAAGAGCATAGTGTTCCAGCGAGGGCATTTAACCAGGTCAATTGAGAACAAATCACAGCAATTCTGAGACCTACTCTTGAAGTATATACTTGATTGGGTTTCTTATCAGATTCTAAAAAACTGAGATGGCGCAGCAATGTCCAGCTTTATCTGTAACTCCTTATCACAAAATGGTATTGCAGATCTAGAAAGCTGCAATGTGTGATTCTATCCATTCTGAGTATTGCACTGCAGTGTGACGTGAGGACGTTCTGACTTACAATGTTAAATTATCCAAGCTCATTTCATACTTTATCCTACATGATGAGTGCAAAGCAGAGTTTCAATCATAATAATTTGAATATCTGAGTTAAATGTGCCTAGTCTGACTAATCAATTTCTTCATCAATCATTTTATTGAAATCTTCAATTTGAATATTCATGAGTTTCTTATATTTTCAACAAGATTCAATTCCTATGCCATTTTGGAAAGAGCTTGCTATTCTTAAAGGGATAATATGATTATCTACTCATTAGCAGTGATCCATTTGCGTAATCGGCTTGGGTGCCCATGCCAACGAGGGGCAGATAAACATGTTGGTCAGCGTTAAGAGATTCAGGAACCCATAACTCTCTGGACAAACCCACTGCTGCACCTTAAAAGTAATATTAGATAGAACCAAGGTGAATCAATGTCAGTCCTTGAGGTGCTGCAAGCACTGAAATTATTGTATGTTAGGACATAAAGGCATATCAACAACAACACGCAATAATTATCACTAAATGCGTTTAGCGCGTTTTTTATTATCGCGTCTATCGCCGGATTACATCGCTGTGTTAGCGGCGTTTTTGCAACGCTTTGCTAATGTGAAATCCGGTGATAGATGGTGATAATGATCATCAGCGTGCGAAATCCTGCGATCAGAGAACTGCTCTCCCAAAGCTTTTCATGCTTAACCTTCATGAATATTTTCGTAACATGTATGATTTGAATCACGTAAACGCAAAAACATTGTTTTATGTCGAAATAATTAAAGAATCATGAAAGCAATCGCAGTTTGCTTCTTTATATTAAATTATTTTCTATTTACAGTTATTTAATTCATTTGACGTATACCATGCATTTATCAGATGCACACAGCAAACCAAATGGTGTCAAATGCAGATGGTTAGTGAAATCACTATGAATTTGCCTCACAATCACTATGACATTGTCACTACCTCCACCGCACATTTACACCACATAATGTGACCATGTGATACTGGTGATGCCCTTCATGACTAAAAGTAGACCATATTATCATCAAATCATCTCGGTTACTAGAAAGATACCTATTCATTTGATGTAATTTGCTCCTACAGTCAATGTAAAATTGTGTCTAAATTTACCATGAACATGAATACAATCTTACAATCTGCATGTGTGATTGGTAGAAGCAAATAATAAGGGGCAGATTTACAAACCCATTGCGCCTCTTTTATGCCACCGTTGCGTCACTTTTGTGATGCAGCGGCGGCGCAAAGCCAGCGCCATGCTGCGGGGTATTTACAACATGACGCATCTGGGAGATGCGTCACGTTGTAAAGCCCTGCGCCACATTTAGGTGTTCTGGCGCGGGGGGGGGGGTCATTCCGGTGCAGGAACGCCTCCTAAAAGTGGCTGAGTGAAATCTACAAGATTTCACTCAGTCACTTTTAAGGCCATGCTGCGTCAAAACCCTGCGCCTGCTTGAAGCAGGCGTAAGGATTGACGCAGCATGCTAGGGATAGGGCACCCCCAAACCTTGCTGGAGCTGCGTCGCGCTTGCGATGCAACTCCAGCAAAGCACGCCTCTCCGACAGGGGGCGCGACATGGATCTGCCCCTCCGTGCGCCACGGTGAACCGCATTGTAAATGTGGAGCATCAGAGGTGGCGCACGGGTGGGCAGATGCATCACAACTTTTCTGGTGCATCCCTGCTGATTAGCAGATATGCGCCAGAAGTAGTAAATCTGCCCGTAGTGTTCTTGAAAGTTGTCTTACTAATCACCACACTTTTCTCACAAACACATCCCTGTATTTTCTAAGGACATGGCCCCATAAAACTTCTAAATTGGATCTCATGATCACCTGTAGGTTTTATAATACGATCCACGGAGGTCCTTAAAATCAACATGGGTCTGTCACCAAAGGCACCAGAAATATCGCCACATAAATATGATTTATCTAAAAACAAATGTTACTTTGTGTCTTAAGTCACCAACACCCGCCAAACATATAAATGATCCCCATGATCATTGCAAATTCTCCAGATAAAACACATAAGCTGAACATAATAAATATGAAGATGTCAGTAGTGTCAGTATTAATAATTTATTTGATCAATGTGCCAAGTATTGATCACACAGAAGATGAGAGTAAACCCATAAGGCGGGAAAAGTTACACTGGGTGGCAGAGACTATTCTCAAATGTACTCATGCTCACTGGATCTCATTTTCACTTCGAATCACATTCACCCTTTCACACTCACTGATTCTGGGCCCTTGTGCAACTGCACCTCCTGCACCATTGATAACTGCACCCAACTCACTTCCACTCCCAATCTCTCCCTCTAATGGACTTGCACTCCTTCACTCACGCAAGTTCAAGTTTTATTTTATGTTGTTTTTTAACTTACCTAAGGGTGTATAAATATCAACCTATAAAACCTTGTAAAGTCCACACCACAGTATAAGAATAATCATAATACATTAAGTGACACATATTTACTCATGATATCATCGTAATATTTCTTTCATTAAAAAAATGGGTAATATTTTTTTTAAATATATACACTTTAAAACACATAAATTAAGTAGGGGGGGTTTGCAACAAGTCCATCAACCCTTGGTGTGAGTCTGGCTTAAATCTCTTTATTAGAGAAAGTAGATATTTGTTTCCAGCCTCTTTCAGTGCTGGACATAAATGCAAAACGTGGAACAAATATTGGGCTCCTTTGTGGCAAAGACACAAATAATAGCTTTTTGGTGATACGTATTCCTGCTCACCAAGACACTGTTTCATGGTATATTTCCTATATGGAGGCACATAATAAAACGTCTGATACAATGAGAGATTCAAAAACAGAAGTAGGGCTGAGTCCTTCACAGTGAAGTATCAGTACACAGTGTTTTATATATTTTCAGGGACGCACAATGACCCTTATCTAATGTCTAACTTAGCAGAAGGGATTGGGTTCTAAGAAAAAGTCGGAGATGCCCATGAGGCCATTCTCTTATTAAACCAATATTGCATGCAACGTACTTCATGGTTCTATTAAAATCCCCCCAAAAACTGAACAAGCAGTATAATTTTGCATTATTTAGAAGTGATCTCAGAGAAGAAGAGGGAGCATGCAGCGGTTTGTAATCCCATCTACTTATATTAGCTAAAGACTGCACACATGTAACCACAAACACATTAAAATGCACACACATTCCATCAATCACTTTCATTTTCAATCACTCACAAACCTTGTGACCGAGCTGAGCCTGGAGTGCCTATTTAAAGCTCTTCTCTACCGCGCAGCGGGACGCGCAGATGGGTCGCCCTCGCTTAGCCGGAGTCGTGCCTGAGTCCTGCCCGTCTGCGCCCGTCCGCGCTGAGGACGGGCTGCAGGACGGGCTGTCCACTGCCATCGTGACCTCAGGTACGTTAACTCAGGGCAGTCGCGTGTATTATTCATCTGCGGCACTCTATTTACTGCGACCTTCTGCTTCCTCTCATTGCGCTACCTGCACTCTGCCGTGCCATAACTTCTTATGCCCCGGCTGCGGCTTTACTACTGGCAAAATGCAGCTCTCTAAAACCCAACAGTATATTAAGCACTGTAGGGGGAAACGGAAGCCTACGAAGGGTGGTACTTCCCCTCCCGCCCTGCTCCATTTATGGAGCCTAAACTGTAGATCGCTCCCTAAGAATAATCTAAACATCCATGATTTCATAATCGAGGAATCTCCTGATGTTTTATTTTTGACCGAGACCTGGATTCATGCCAGCTCAGGTCCGGATATCGCTACTGCGATTCCTTCTAATTATGTTATGCTTCATCAGGATAGACCCTCAGGTAAAGGGGGTGGAATTGCTATCATCTTTAAATCCACCTACCAATGCAAACTGGAGGCACTACATCTCCCAGGTAGTGAAGCTGCATTGTTTAAACTTACGATTAATCCCCGTTTGACACTTTCGGGTCTGTTAATCTATCGGCCCCCGGGGAATGCTGCTTCTTGGATTCCCTTACTTGTTGATTGTCTATCAGCAATACTCCTGAAATCAAATAACTTCACTATACTTGGTGATTTAAATATTCATTTAGATGATGTTAACAATCCTCTTACAAAATCTCTTCTTTCTGATTTAGAGGTTTTTAATCTTACACTTTGTAATACTGGAGCTACTCATATTGCCGGTCACCTTTTGGACCCAGTTATTTCCACTCTTCCATTTGAGTGCTCTCATCTGGCACGTCCGCTGGTGTGGTCCGATCATTATGCCGTACACTTTGTGTTACCGCCCGGTCTTTACATAACCAATGTTTATGTAGAGGAAACACAACCCTCTTATCGATGGGACAAAATCGATATAGCAACTTTTAATCTGCATCTAACGAAGACTATCCTGTCTCTCAATAATACTGAGCAGAATTTGAATGCCCCTATTATTAGGTGGCTAACAGATGCAGTATCTGTGCATGCCACCTGTTCGGGCAGTAAATTTCGATCTTTGCGTCCCCCAGCACCTTGGTACTCGGATGAGTTAAAAATCCAACGTGCTAAATGTAAAGCCTTGGAGAGGAAGTGGAGGAGATTCTATTCCATTTCCTCTAAACTGATTTACAAGGATGAGCTAAAAGCCTATCATGCCAACTGTAAACGGGCCAAGGCAGTTTACATTACCTCTACTATTACTTCAGTGCAAAATTGTCCTCGGACTCTTTTTGCTACTGTTAATAAACTCACAGGTGCTGACACTGTTCCTGTGTTGCCGGCTCTGGATGGTAAACATTGTAATGCTATTGCGGACTTTTTTATTTCGAAGGTTCAGGACATTCACCAATCCTTAGCTTCCCTTCCGCCCCCTACTGATCCCTTCCTATTTGACTCTTGCTGTAATGTCTCTGTCCCTCCTACTGAGTTTCTGCACAACTGGAAATTATTTGATGATGTTTCCTTCCTGTCGTGCCTAAAAAGCATTAAGTCAGGATCTCCTCGGGACCCTGTCCCTATGAGGATATTGAAACAACTTGACCTTGAACCACGTAGATTCCTAATGAGGTTACTCAACATCTCTCTTAGTGAATCTCGGGTGGAACAGGAATGGAAACACGCCATGGTCGTTCCCCTACAGAAGAAATCTGGTATGGACATTACTAACCTGGCCAATTTTAGGCCTATATCCCTGCTGCCAGCTTGTTCTAAGATACTAGAACGCCATGTCAACTTTCAGCTAAACGAATTTGTTGAAAATACGGGATATCTCCATCCATCCCAATCAGGCTTTCGCGCCAATTACTCCACCGAATCCGCACTCCTGGGGGTGACTGAGCGACTCCGACACGGTATTGATAATGGTGAGACCTTTGCGCTTATACTATTGGATTTAAGCGCGGCTTTTGATACCGTGTCGCATTCCATTCTCCTTGAGTCCCTCCGCTCCCTTGGTGTTGCAGGATCTGCGCTTGCCTGGGTGGCTTCATTTCTTAATGAGCGCACCTTTCAGGTATTTTCAACCAAAGCTGATTCGGCGATCTGCTCATCTGCTTATGGCGTTCCGCAGGGGTCTATATTGAGCCCTTTATTGTTCAATATTTACATCAGACCCCTTGCCACGATAGTAGAGGACGCCGGTCTGTCTATTTACTCCTATGCAGATGATACGCAGATCGTGTTCTCCCTGTCTGACAGTAGGTCTCAGGACACCTCTGCCCTTAAAATCGGCCTTTCTCGGGTTGCAGCCTGGATGCAGGTCAACCTGCTAAAACTTAATGGTGAAAAGACCGAGGTTATCGTACTTGGCAAACATAAAGATCTGTGGGGTTCGAGACACTGGCCTAGTGACATGGGTCCACTGCCTACCCCCGTGCCAGTTGTTCGTAACCTCGGCTTTCTAATCGACGAGAAACTCTCGATGCGTCAACAGGCAACTAAGGTCGCTGCAATCTGCTTTAACACTCTACGCTGGTTGCAGAAGATCCTATGGATGCTGCCTGAGTCTACTCGTCGAACTGTTGTCCAGGCTCTTGTAATGTCCCGTATCGACTACGGCAATGTGCTCTATCTGGGAGCTGATAGAGCTACAATGAATATACTCCAGGTTGTGCAGAACTCAGCTGCCCGCCTTCTGTGCAATGTCCCACGCAGAATGTCTGCAACACAAGCCCTATGTGACCTTCATTGGTTAAAAATTGCTGACCGTGTAGCTTTTAAAACTTTGTGCCTTATGTTCAAAATCCGTCAGGGTTCTGCTCCCACATACTTGCACAATCTTGTCCGGCCATACCAGCCAAATCGTTCCCTTAGGTCATCAAATCAAGCCAATTTTGTAATTCCTAGAATTCGCTTGACAAAAATGGGAGGCCGCTCTTTTGCCCATTTGGGGCCGAAGATGTGGAATGCTCTTCCGCTGACGCTTAAAACGGAGACCAATCTTCTGGCCTTTCGCAAAAAACTAAAAACTTTTCTGTTTTAGTTGGTCAAATGTTCTCTGCTTCTCCTGTTTCAGCAATTACCTATCTTTCTTCTTTAGGCTGTCCCTGGCGCCGGGAAACCCTCTACGGGTAGCTGAGCGCAATACAAATTCAATAAAATAAATAAATAAAATAAATACATGAACTGGGAAACAACATTTTGTTTTATTTCTTTTGCTTCCTTTGTAGCAGAGCAGGGTTCTGGTGCTCGACATGATTCTAAATGAGGAGCCAGCCAGAGCAGCCAGGCCAGGTTTGAAAAGAGAAAGACCCACCTCAATCCTTCTCCCAGCTTCTTGGTAGGACTGTAAACACAACTCTATAAAAGGCTGAAACACAGCTAGGAATCCTGCTCCTGCCATTTGTGTGGCTTTTCATTGGCCTCAGCAATGGAGTGACATGCTCCTTGACAGCCACATATTAGGAGATACCCTGTGCTGCTTGAGGCACGCACAGCATGTCTGCTAAATAAAGGGATTGTGCCTGTATGAAGGGACTGTACTTGAACCGTGTCTCTCAGACTTGCCCATGAGACCCCATGGTGATATGTGTGCTTAATAAGTTCCTCTGACTTGACTTGACAATCAACACCCCTCCAACTAAGGCCTCATTACAATGTCAGGATACCGTTGCGGGGCAGGTGCCGCCAGACCATTGTTCAGAGGTTCCAACACCCTAATTGGATGCGACCAGAAACATCCATTTTCCATTGGGAGCTTGTGCGGCTGGCACAACCTCCCATTGAAAAATGGAAGATAGTTAGCATCCCTGAACGTGTGGCAGTCACTTAGAGGTGCCTGCCGTGCGGTCCAGGGATGTTGAGGGGGACACCATAGGGGCCCTCCAGGCCCAACTGGGGAGGGCCATGGGGGAAGTTAGTGCCCGATTGGCTGTCTGAAACTCACATAATCCAAACGGCTGAAAATGTCGGCCTTAAGGGACCGACTGATGGAAAGAAGCCCAATGGAAAGCGTTGGTTGGTCCCACCGACCGCTGCCTCTGACGACACGCATCCTAATGCATTGGTCGGACCGCAGCAGATGGCAGTCAGATCCCTGACCGCTATTGCAATTAGGCCCAAAGTGTTGTATTTCAACAGGACTCTGTAGCTGGATCATGCCCCAGCCCTCTCGGACCCCCCCCCCCCTCCTCCTATTGGCATCAGGATGCTGAAAATGAGACAGAGAGGGCTGATGAACACTACTAAATTAAATAATGGGGACTGTTGGGACGCAGAGAGGCAAAGGGCAAGATGTGGGCCCTAACAGGAGGCAGGGGGAGTGCACTTTGCTAGGTAGACTGAATTTGATGGGGCTGTTTTACCTGCTGTCCTTACCTTTCTGTGCCAGTGGTAAACAAGATATAGTGCAAAAACCCTTTCTTGGCATTTTCCCACCGTCTGAGGTTCTATTTCCTACAGTGTGAGACTTCTTGCAGCAGAGAATTCCTGTGTGTCACAGCAGGGATATGTTTTCGGAAAACTACTGGAACAATCGTAGGTGACTAGGAAATTTGTGAGCACATTCATTCATTTTATTTTTAAATAGAATGATGTTCAAAGGGAATTGTATGGGCTTAAATCCTGGACGTGAAATAATGATTTAACTGGTGTAGAACAGAGCTAAGTCTCCCCAAAAAGTTTCCATAATCCTTGCTGTAATGTAAGTTTTGACCAGCTTATTTTTAAGTTTCTTCTTTTAAAAAGTAGGATTCTGCTGATTGAGCGCTCACATGTAAGTGCACTACTGGTTAGGAATTCTCTCATTGGATTAAAGTGTATGAAAAACGAGTTACTATCAAGTCATTGTATTTGGTGATTCAAGGCAGTGTATAATTAGATCTATACTAATATAATAAAGAGAGAGCCCAAACCTTTGAGGCGGGTAATCTCAGGAACCACAGCACCAATCACAACACCCAATACAGAGTTGGAAAGGGCAGTTGCAGCAGAAGGACATAGGCTATGCAGACGCCCACCATATACATTTAAAAGGTACAAGAACCGTGCCAGCAAAGTAGTCCCTTGTGGGCGTGTCTGCGTTGTGCTGTGGGCGTGTGCTGGGGGCGTGACAAACACTGGGGGCGTGTGGTACGTTCCGCCCTTCATGCCATGTCTCATATCGTGTGCTGTGGGCGTGTGCTGGGGGCGTGGGCGTGTGCGGGGCGCGGGATTACGGGAAAAAAAAGAGAGCGTTGTGCCCAATATTTCATTGGTTTTTCTTCCCAGGTTCTGTACATTCCAGCTCCGGGTGTCCACCCTGCTCCCTTTAAATACCCCCGCACCCTATAATCGTAACCCACCCGTACTCCTTAAAATACCCCAACACCCTTAAACACGAACCCATCTTAACCCTATAAATATACTCTGTACCCCAAAACCCAAACCTATCCCTAAACCCTAAAAATACCCCTGTACCCCAAAACCCAAACCTACCCCTGAACCCTAAAAATACCCCTGTACCCCAAACCCCAAACCTACCCCTGAACCCTAAAATACCCCTGTACCCCAAAACCCAAACCTAGCCCTGAACCCTTAAAATACCCCTGGACCCCAAAACCCAAACCTAGCCATGAACCCTAAAAATACCCCTGTACGCCAAAACCCAAACCTAGCCCTGAACCATAAAAATAACCCTGTACCCCAAAACCCAAACCTACCCATGAACCCTAAAATACCCCTGTACCCCAAAACCCAAACCTAGCCCTGAACCCTCAAAATACCCCTGTACCCCAAAACCCAAACCTAGCCCTGAACCCTTAAAATACCCCTGTACCCCAAAAGCCAAACCTACCCCTGAACCCTAAAAATACCCCTATACCCCAAAACCCATACCTATCCCTAAACCCTAAAACTACCCCTGTACCCCATAACCCAAAACTATATCTGAACCCTTAAAATACCCAAACACCCCAAAACATATACCTCAGTACCCTAAAACATATACCCCTATACCCATACTTACCTTATCCAAACATTAAAAAAAACATGCTTTTCCCATTCATACATTTACAACTAATTTCGTTGTAAATGTATGAGTGGTAAAAGCATATAAAATGCTATGCCATGCGTTATAATGGCATTGCGGAGTCATGGTACTTTCGTAATGAAAGGATGCGGAGTGATGGTATGCGGAAAGAAAGTTGCGGAATAATGGGTGTTTACCCTCCCCCGGTAAGTACATTGGTGGCACGGCGGCCCACATCTCCAGCAACATACTCATATTTTTTCACCACCGATTTGAAAAATGCACAGGTCTCTCTCATTGATGGCCAGCACCGACATACACTTTTAGGCACACCTCCCGCCACAAGTTCTAGAATTGCGAACTTTAGAGCTGGGGAGCTACGTTCGAATCTCGGCATCAGCTCAGCATCCTGTGATTCCAGGCAAATCACTTTGTCTCCCCGTGCCTACCACAAATGAATGTGTTCTTCTATAATGTAAATTGTCCTCATGCCATGTTGTTGAGTTTGCGCTATATAATATTGTAAGGAAAAATAAAGTAGGGAAACTCGAGTTCACACACTACTGAACGCGCACTCTTAAGTGCATCAGCAGTGCACTGTGAATTGGAGTGTTTCACAGGCCTGTCACAGATAAGAAATGCTATCAAAACGAAATCCTACAAAACAATATACTACTGGCCAGCAGCAATTCATACCCGGACAACGTCGGGACGGGCTGCTAGTAATATATAATTATTTAAACTCACTAAATTTGGAACCAGAGTGCAATATGTTAAGCACACATTTCTATAGTAGTATGTGAACTAAAACTTGTTACCTCAACATAAACTCATTTCCTTTGTTCATGTACCTCTTCTCTTTTTCTGCATTTTCTTTTAACATCTATTCAGCCTTTTTTCTGCTCTTCTGCCTTGCTTGTTCTTGAAGTTCTCTTCTTTGTTCTTTTCTTTCTCTGTCCTTTTTAACATATTTGTTTCTTAATAGTTCCACTTTTCTTTTGGCTTCTTGGGCGCACTGTGCAGATGTACTGGTGAAGTGTCAAGCAGAATGGTCTGAGTAGTTGATTCTGAGCTTGTAAATATCGCTGGTCGGTGGATACTGACAAGACCCATGCGAAAGCCGACGGGGGCAAAGAGCTCATGTCGTGGGACTGAGAGTGATGTCTGGACATCAAGTCTGGCTTTTGATCTCTTTGTCTAGTGGTAAATCTCGACACAGATCATGCAAACAACAACATCATGATGTCCCATAGTTCAGTAGGAGGTCCCTCCCAGCCCTAATCTCCCTGCTTACTACACTGTCTACACTAATGATAGCTATGCTTTCTGCAAATCTATCCTTCGATGTAGTCTTTTTCAACTGCTGAACTCTGTGGGTCTAACCACATTAATAAAAGAGCACTTTTATGTGGTGCTGAAGTTCAGTACTTTTGGGGTCTCCCTACAACTTCATGCACAAACACTTGGGGCATATTCTCAAGGTGGTATCGCAGAGTTAAAAGCACTTTGTCGCAGCAAAAGTCGCGATAAAGTTATCACCCCTTTCACAAGCTGGTGCTAACAGCCCATAGCACCTGGTTACCCGCAATAGCAGCCGCAAAAAGCATCGCCATAGACGACCCCGGCACTATCACTAATGAGATGCAGAGTAGGCGTTCTCGTGCGAAAAGCCGCAACAACACCACTCCACAACATTCTCAACGACCAGTCAGTCAGTCAACGACCAGTCAGATTGGCGAAAAGTCCACGTAACATGCAATAAGGCACATTAGCAGCAGGAAACTAACACCTGATCTGACCTGGTGCAAAGTCGGACGACAGCCTGCACTCCAGACCCACACCTGAAGAACAACAGATGCCATGGAGCCACTAAAAATACGGGCCGGAGACCTAAGAGGGCCACAACACAAACCGCCACCACCCCCAGGACTCCCCCCCGGACCCCCACCGTCCCCCCGGACCAACACTGAGGCAGCGCAGACATAGACATGAACCCTCAGAAAATGCACCAACCTCACAGACCCAACACCAGAGAATGTCATTGCCCACTACATGCTCAAAGGGACAACCCTCCTCCGCATCCTGACCACCATTGTCCACAGGCTGATGGTACCAACACAGCCAACAACCAACATCCCACCTCAGACCAAGCTGCTGGCCTTAATGCACCTGTTGGCCACCGGTACCCTCCAACCAACATCCGCACGAGTCGGAGGAGTCACACAGCCAGGCCTATCCAAGTCCCTAACAACGGTCATGGGTGACACCTACAGCTTGGTACCCCACTATCTATACTTCCCCACACTGCACAGGGACAGCTGGAGACCAAGTAAGCCATCTACACCATAGCTGATGTCCCGCACGTGTTGGGGGCAATTGACTGCACACATGTCCTACTTGTGCCCCCTTCTGACACTGCTCACAATAAGCGCAACAGAAAGAGCACGTATCCCACCAATGTGCAGGCACTAGTGGACCACCGGGGAATCTCGGCCAATGTCGCAGCCAACCACCCAGGCAGTATGCATGATTCATACACCTCCGATAGTCCATCATCAACCAGCACTTCCAGGATGGCACACACGGAAATGCACTGCCCGTTGGCCAATGCCAAATGCACACACCACACACCTCAACTCCACAATCAAGCAACTCACAACACAGGAAATACACATGCCACAAGCTCACGTACAACATGCACACCCACCAGACACTACAGCACAACTCACTGGGGAAATGTGGCCCAGCCATGGACATTAGCCATCAACGGCATGGCACCTCAGCAGCACATTAGCAGAATGTCGGAAGAGGTGGGGACCAGGCATGTGCGAAGGAGGCAAGTGACCGATGAATGAGAATGTACACAATGCCAAGTGTGGCGTGGATGTGATTGCCAGACTGCGGTATGCAGACCACACACACATATCCATTTTGAAACACACCGCAGTATTTGGAGTGTAGTGGACAGTGGACACAACCATGTCACTCCAGCCAGTGGGGAAGATCACTGGACTGTAGATTGTTACGTTCCCCCCGTAAGAGTGAGCGGAGTGGGCTGGCCCTCCGTATGGCAGGCTAGTGTAGAGGTGTGAATAAAAGGCACGTAACTCTGGGCGTGGTCCTCTTCCGGAATGCCCAACATCTCGCCCCGCCACGAGGCCGATGCCATCGCGGCCCGGGCCTCTGGTACCCGAACCTGTCTTACCTTCCGCTGCGCACCCAGGCCTCAATGCCCACCTACCGACACCGGCATATGTCGAAGCAGGCCCACCACATGCTCCAAGTCCGAGGCCCGCAACCCTGGCAAACTGCTATGACCGTCACAGCCTTTGCGAGCAAGGCACGCAGTACTCCTTTCTCATTTACGTACTCTACCGGCTGAAACAGCGGACTAGTAGGTTACACATTCGGAACTGAGTCTTGATTACACCATGGCCGAGCACATTAATTATGGCTGAATGTATGTCACTATACACCCTTCGACATGGTGCCACCAGGTCTTAGTCGTACATCACAACTGAAAGATTCTGTGGGCCCACGCGGACTACTGCTCTCGGCCCACGCTGCGCTCGAGTAGGTCACACAATTGGAAATGAGCATCGATTTTTCTAATGCGGAGTACATATCATTTCACGCAAGGAGAGGCGTAAAAGGATGATGCATTGCATTTGGGAGGAAAAAAGGATCACCGTTACGGAGGAGATCGAAAACTACCAACAACTGCCCTGGTGTGACTAATTCTGTGCATCACGAGCCTATGACACATGGCTGTGGGCTACTGCTGCCTCTGGCCTACACTGCGGTCCAGTAGGTCCCACATTTGGGACTGAGTCTTGATTTAGCAATGGCGGAGTACATATCAGTGTACCGGCATCATCTCAGACTGCATCCCGTCTCAGCCCCGGTGCCACTAAGTCTGTTTCCCGACATTCATGGACACTCTCAGGTCGTACATTGGTGGCGTCTGATTCTATGGACTTGGGGGTAGTTTTCATCTTCATGGACCTGATACCGAATTGGTGGTGGCAACGAGGCTGTCACTTTCCACTCCCCCAATTT
Organism: Lissotriton helveticus; assembly: GCF_964261635.1. Classification (NCBI taxonomy): domain Eukaryota; kingdom Metazoa; phylum Chordata; class Amphibia; order Caudata; family Salamandridae; genus Lissotriton; species Lissotriton helveticus. The sequence continues at coordinate 329,400,261 of NC_136065.1, read as the reverse complement.
CTGCTTCCGGATAACATCAGACCTCTGCATTATGCCCTGGAGGACACCTTCCACTGTCCCCCACAACCCTCTGCCACATTCACCTTTGACATAGACGAGGACCCGCTCAGTCTGCTTGGCCCTACCTCAGTGGAGCTCAAGTCACCGTCCCGTGGTGGGGTGCCTGTGCCGGCCGCTCTGCATCCGGGGCCAATAATTCTGTGCTGGGCAAGTCAGAGACCCTTTCTTCTGTTATATTGGATGACCTCTGAGACGGTGGTCTTGGGGTCTTTTATGCCATGTGTATGTGGCCCTGCACTGTCCGCTGCCTGTGGCCTCAACTGCGGTCCACCCGGGCTCACACATCCAATCAAGTCCGGACCAGCCTGGACGTGGCATCACCGCAGGAGGCACATGCCACCATCGCTAGGACCACCTCCAACAGCCATCTGCCAGAGTCGAAACAGTGTTACTGGCAGACTGACGGAGTTGCTCACGCCTGTCGTGGATGCCATCATCTGCCTGTTACCCTCCTCAGCACTCAAGGTGCCACTGACTCAGTGCACCGCAACCCATGGACCGTTGCTGATTGAGTTTTCTGTGGAGAGGTTGCGCAGCAATGTCACCTCAGGCAGTGTGGGAGACCTGAGACATTGATGAGGAAGATGATGCAGGTCTAACGGTATACACCTGTTACAACGCAATTTTTACTCCGCACTACCACTACAACGCGACCATTACTCCGCATACCATTACAACGCATTGCGCTGGGGGGCGCTCTAGGATAGGGAATAAGTTTAATTTTCTATCCAACACCTTCCCTAGTGTCCACGGGGACTGGAGTTGGAATAGAAAATTATACTTACCACTATCCAGCACCTCTAAGCGCTATGCGTTGTAACGGTATTCGTTGTAAATACCGCGTTGTAATGGTATGCGGAGTAAAAGTATGCGTTGTAACGTCATACATCCAGGTCTAACACACCCCACTGCATCTGCATCATGATTATACCGAATGGACACAAGCCTAGTCATTTTCAGCACATGAGCGCGCTCATCTCTAGTGCGCTGGGCCCTACGACATCACATTGTGCTATGTACAGCGAGCACAAACATGTCACCGCAGGCAGCGGGTTGGAACTTGGACATGTAGCTTTGTCGTCGCCTACTCAATTAATAAGGGGAGTGGCCTAGGCTTTCGTACGCAGCGCCAACGTGGGTCTGTGACTGCTATTTGCATGCCCCTGGGTGTGGTCTGTACTGTGAATGTGCATCTACATGTGTCTCTTTGGCAGTGTTGGTCTCCTTTGTGGTGTGTAGGTGGTCCCTGAAGGATAATAGATACTCATGTATGTTATCTAGTTCGCCTTCCATGGGTTCGGCCAACTCCGCTTGGCATTCTGACACCTGGCATTAGAGTGCCATGTGTGGGTTGGTGGAGTGTCGTGAGCCAGCCGGGCTTGCGGGTGCTTCCTGCTCTGTGGTCTGATGCAGGGTCTGTGTTCTCATCTAAGTAGCTTGGCTGCCCGGGTCCTGGTGGTGGGTTGCGTGGGATGTCCATGGGCTGTTGTAGGGCATCGGTGTCGAAGGTGTGGTGGTCCTCCCTGCCATCACAGATGTGTGGTCTTCTGTGCTCTGCTGGAGGTGTTATGTGTCCCTCTCCAATGTGAAAGGGAGATGCATGTTGACATTGTGTTGACATGTATGTTGGCGCATTGTTCTTGTTTACATGCAGACTGTATGGCAATGTACATTGTGACTGTTTTGGAAGATGCAGGATTTGAATGCGGGACCATTTACATTTGGACTACATGACAGATGTGAGGTTTTACGCGCACATTTCCATTTCACAGTTTCCAGCTCTGTCAGATGTAGTAGGCCTGCTTCTGCATGTGTGCGGAGCCAGTTGTGTCCCTGTTCTGCAGTGTCGGGTTCGCGCATTGCACCAAATAGTCTTCAATGTGGGTGTGCTGTTATTGCTATGTGTGTGTGCTGCAGTGTGCCACAGGGATCAGGGACATGATCCAGGGTAATTGTGGGTGTGCATTGCGCTACACCTCATTGTGCATGTGTGCCATTGTGCCCATCCCCCCTGTCCCCTCAGTCCCTGGTCGTTACTCACCCTGTTGATGTTGTGTCAGGTCCTCTTGAGCTTTTTCCGTACTCCATACTCCTTGCACCGTCTCCACACTAATGACTGTGGCCTCGGTTTCCTCCAGCTCCTCCTATGGCGCAGGATTCCAACCTCCTGTCGCAGTTGCTGCCTTCCTGTTGGCAGCGGGTTTGTGCCTGGTGTAGGTTATCACATCATGCCAGTGCCTCTTGGCCTCTTCAATTGGCCTCCTCGACACTTCGACTGCATTCCTGGTGGTCTACCTGTGGGTCAGTTGTGTTCTGTCACATCCGTGATGCAGATCTGGTTTTGCTGCGGACTGCACTCCATCTTCCTCTTCTCCTTGGCCGTCCCCGTTGTTCCTTGCTGGTGGTCTGTGGGGGTTGTGGGGTCCGTGTTGGCCTCTGCGCTTGGTCAGGGTGCATCCATGTTGCTACGTGCTTTGGATTGTTTCTGGTGTGTTGTTTCTGTAGTTTTTATAGTGCATTTTCCCACCAGACACATGGGATTTGCAGACCTGTCGCATTGTTTTTGCTGCTTTTTGTACTGCGATTGGCCTCATCGCAAGATTGTTTGCATTCGCTTTTCGCATTTTTGCAGTGTGACGTTTTTAACGCAGACATTTGACGCGTTATCTGGAGTTATCTGTGTGGTACCGCCGTGTTGAGAATGCTTCGTTAACATGGCGTAATTTTCCTGCAATAGGCTGCGATGCTGGAAGTTGCGTTAAGTTACTTTTGCGATGGTTAGCACACTTTCTTGAGAATATGCCCCATGCTTTTTTACACAGTCTCATTACTACAAACTGAGATATGCTACTGTCAAAGAAGTGGGGATGCAAATGTATCATGACATAGAAATGTGTACACTGGAGAAAACGTGGTTCCACAACATCTTATCTTGGCATTCTAACCCCAAAGAGACTACAAAAAATAAGGGGTCGTTGATAAAATAGAGAGCACATACATCTCCTGTGTTAGGGTTTACATTTGTTTATTGATCCCATAACCACAGGATTAAGTCCATGGAGTATGTTCATAGTGTTATATCAGGGTATGGAAATCTCACTCTGGTTACAATCCCTGATGACCTTCCCACATCCCTTTCCATATTACTAGAGGTGGGCGTTAAACTCCACTCCGGAGGTGGAGTTTGTAGAGAGTTGCCTCTCTGAGCTCTGCTTTGATCACGGAGTTCAGCAAAACCTCTGCCAACCTACTGGCGGAGCAGAGTTTACCAGCATGTTATCCCTAGTCTCAGCAGTCCTGCTGATAGGGACTTACTTGTGGCAACAATAGGGGCACTTGTCCCCCAATGACCATCAGCAGCCAAGGAGACTTCATCCCCTAACCAGTAGTGCATCAGGAGGCCCATTTACGGAGTGGTTGAGAAAGGGGGTGGGGCCACCAATGACGTCTCAGCAATCCCACTATGGGGGAGGTACTTGCGGCAACAAAAAGGGGTTCTTGGTCTCCAGCGACACTCAGCATCCAAGGGGACTCCATCCCCCAACCAGTAGTGTGCGAGAAGTCTCCTTTGCAGAGTGGAAGGTGAGGCCTCTGATGACATCTCAGCAATCCCCCTGTGAGGGACTTTTTTGCAGCAACAATACCGTTTCTTTCTGCCCCCAGTGTCCCTCAGCAGCCAAGGGGACTTCAGCCCCCAATCAGTAGTGCACCAGTGGGAACATGTGCAGAGTGGCTGAGAAAGGGGGTGGGGCATACGAGGACATCGCACTAATCCCTATGTGGGGAACTTACTTGTGCCAACAATAGGGTTTCTTGGCCCCCAACGACCCTCAGCAGCCAACGGGTCTTCATGTAGAGTGGTCGGGCAATACTCACTCGCCCACAGAACTCTGCAGAATTTAATGGAAACTCTGCAAGCTATGCCCAGGCCTACATTTTAAAAGTGAATGGCTCATTTACTACTGTGCTGCTAGAGATTTCCAATGTGCATTATTTAGTCTTTACAGATCACGACCACAGAACAATCACAGTCAACAGAAAACTCTCAAACTTACTCTCTAATCCTAAACATTTCTTGATTAAAACCATTGAAACTCTACTTTGCCAAAGACTCAGGATTATAGCACCCTCAGGTTTTCCACTCTCTTGGGCAGTTGACCTTCCATCCAGGACTCAGGGCCAGATGTACGACCATTATAAATTGCGACTCGCAATTTGCGCTCAATTGCGAGTTGCAATTAAGTATCTACAACAGTGTCAGAGAGACTGATTGCGATTCCCAATGTGGTTGCAAAATGCCAGGATCTTGAAAATTAATGAGCCACTCGCAATTTGCGACCCCATTGGGAATGACTGGCCCTCCCCAGGGTGGTGGCCTGCTGGGCTCAGCAGACCTCCATGCCTGGGACTGCTTTTCAATAAAGCAGGTTTTTTTTTTAAATGCAGCCCGTTTTCCTTAAAGGAAAATGGAAAGCATTTAAAAAAGAATAATTAAATATTTCTGTTTCGTTTTTTAAGGGCGGGCAGTGGTCATGATGAAACAACCGCAGTAGTTCACCATCCCCAGAAAACGTCGAACTTCGGACACATTGGCGGGAGCAGTGGCTGCTTTGATGTCACACTTTTGTTCAGATCTGGAGCAACTCCATCGGCTGGAAAGACATGTCCAAAGAACAGCAGTTTTTGTCGAAGAAACTCACATTTGTCTCTATGAAGTGTTAGTCCGGAGTCTTGTATCCGCTGGAACATCTGTCTCAGCCGACTGTTTTGTTCTGGTATAGATTTGGCCTGGACAAGAATGGCATCACTGACATTGACTACTCCTGGTAATCCAGCAAGAATCTCTTTGATGGTGTTCTAGAACACCTCGACTGCACTCGATATCCCTAAACTCAATCTCTTGTACCCTCTTCAAACTGACATGCGTGGAAAATGCTGTTATATATTGGGATTGTTCATCGAGGACATATCCCTGTCTCTCCCTTTTTACAAGTGTTTAGAAGTGTGGATGGAATGTTCTAGATGCAGGTTCCCCTTGTCTGTGAGATGCCACATCACCGCTGCACAGCTGTCTAAACCCTTATGCACAGCATGCCGAGACAATCCAATATTGTGCTGTCAAGAGGTATCTGTGTACCTTTCCCTGGGGTCCTCAACTCCACATCTGGCTAACATTAGTGCCAGGGCATTTCCCATCAAAACAGCCAAGGGGAGACCCTGCTGTTTTGGCTCCAGATGTATGGGCTTCGGGGGCGGCTCCTCCGCAAAGGTGGAGGAGCGTTGCCCCACTGCTTTAAGAGCAATGCAGACGAAAAATAAAATGATAATAAAAAACAATTATTATCGTTTTATTTGCGGGGAGGAACAGGGCTGGCCATAACAGGGGCCAGAGGAGGAGTGGTGAACACTCTCATTGTATGCATGAATGTTTGACCGGCCCTCTTGGGCCAGCCAAACATTCAAGCACACTTTGCATGTTCCCTACTAGACACCATTACACAGTCTGGTGGGGAACATGCACAGGCGTTTTCATTGGTTTAGGGGAACCAATCACATGCTGCATTGCAGTGGTGTAATTGACTCAGGGAGCCCGGGTGCTTCCTGCGAGGAGAAGCAGCAGAGAGGTGGCAGGTATGATTCTTTATTTTTAAATTTTCTACCCCCACCTCCCCTGCTCACGACAGTAGTCTAAAACGCCCAGCCCGCACACATGTTCACACGCATATGCACCGTGTTCACTTGTAAACAGCCCAGTGCCCTCTACATTAGCTCTGTTGCAGTGGCCTTTTCTTAAAAAGAAGACACTGATATTGACCATGTGCAGTCCAATTACCATGTGACTACCATGTGATTACCATGGGTGAGACACGAGTAGTGAGACTCACTCACAGAAACAGGGTGATAAAAAAGCATAAAATCCAGGTGGGCTAAATAGGTGGAACACATTTTGCTACAGTTAATATACAAGAAAATGTTTCAGAGAATTAAGTATTGTTTTAGAGAAAGGAAATATTTTTATTTAAAACACACTATAAGGTGGCCAATCTTTTATGAGTTGTCATAAATTGCTTCCCACTTCAAAAAACACAATTCCACATGAAGTTAGGCCTCCACAGAGGAAAGCACTAAAGAATAGGTGCAAACATATTAAACGGATATCAAATAAACTATAGTTGCTATTGATGTTAACAAATCACATTTAAAACTGATATTGCCTGCTTACTCTGCCAAAGGTCACGCTGACTCTGCCTGCGGGCTTTTAAACCTGCCAACGCTCGCCTGGAGGTTCTGCCCTGCTGATGTTTTGCCCTACCATCACCCTAAAGACTACATTGCCCAGGGTGCAACGCAAATTTGCCCAGCTGTTGCGGGACTCGCTGATGAGGGGGAGGCACCGGGCCACCTCTGCGCATAAAGCGCCGCCTCTCCCCCCACAGCGCAGGTCCCTGTAATTGCCTGCTTACTTTGCCAAAGGTCACACTGACTCTGCCTGCGGGCTTTTAAACCCTCTAACGCTCGCCTGGAGGTTCTGCCCTGCCGCTGTTTTGCCCTACCATCACCCTAAAGACTACATTGCCCAGGGTGCAACGCGGATCTGCCCAGCTGTTGCGGGACTCGCTGACGAGGGGGAGGCACCGGGCCATCTCTGCACATAAAGCACTGCCTCTCCCCCCCCAGTGCGGGACTTGCCAAGGGCAGGCCCGTCTGAGCCCATCCGAGACAGGAGGAGACTGGGCTGGGCCACCCCTCTAACCTTATCGCTACTGTAAGACAATTTACTCATTGTACCTGGATTGTTTCTTTTATTGTGCCCTAGCCGTACTACCTGCATATTATACATTTTTTAATCTATGTGTATATTAAAGTTTGGGAAAGGCGTAATATTATAACATCTAGGAATAATGGCGTTACGATCTGGGAAGGGGAGGAAGGCAGCATCAGGTGCTATTGGGGGGAATGTTACCAGGACTTTAGATCAATTTATAACCAGGGCTGCAATAGTTTTGGAGCATGAAATCGCCCTTACTGAAAGGCGTCTATCATTAGAACCTTTATATACTAAACGATCATCATTGGGCCCCATTATGTCAGCTATTACACCGGAACAGCCATGTATCCAGACATGTAACAATGACATTCCGGCGGGAGTGAATATTGGGTCTGCTGACTGTCCTTCGTTGAATACATCCAAAGAAATCACCCCACCGGCCGAAAATAGATCCGTAGAAATGAACATCTCTAATTCTTTGGCCAACCTAAAAGCTAAAAAACAACTACCAGGCTCAGGCCTAATTGGTAAAAGGAAACGTGGGGGGGGGGCTCACAGAAGGGAAGGTGCCCGAAAGTAACCAAAACATCAAAAAAAAGTGGGGAACCCAGTAACATCGACTCAGCCATTAATAACTAGCGTGCCATCACGGTTACTAACCCCTGCCCCAAATATTCTCGCTGTAGAGCCGCCCCAGCCTCCGGTGTTACTATCCCAAATTCCCGAAGGTTTTATGGAGCAAGTAGAGCAGATAATGAAATCCCTAATGTTACCCTTATTGGAGAGAATTACAGTTTTAACGGAGAAACTAGGGAAGTTAGAACAGGTAGCTACAGCTAATTCAGATATATTGGAAAAAACTTGCTGTTAGCATACAGAACCAAGCCCCTGTAGCACAAACCGTAATAGGTCAATCTATACCCGTAATAGCTTCTTCAACACCTAATGCATTGACTAGGCTATAAAATGAGAATAGCCAAGATGGTATAATTACTGGGAAAAGGACAAAAGCCACTGTAGGGGAAGGAAGGAAAGAGGGCGGGGGGGGGAGGCTGCAAAGGATTTTGTGGCAGTGGAGCGGGATGGAAAAACTATACATATAGAAAAGGGAATTTTAAGCGCTGTTAAATAAAATATTATTCCCCCATGCATTGATTTACCGCCTGACTCCACCCCATATACCGTGGTGCTGACTGAGGTGCCTGAGATGTACAGTAATAAATTAGAATCCCATTGTGAATTAAAAAATAAGATCACCTTTTGGTTGAATAACAATAAACCACTCCCGGACAACATCAATGCCAACATTTTATTTGTGCGAAGGTTGAGCTGGGTCGACCATAAAACAAAAGATTTAACAGGTGACTGTATCATTGTGAACTTCAGAGAAAGACAGGTGGTAAGGCATATCTGTGAATGGCAACATCAAAGAGGTGATGGCGCTATACAAAGTTTTGATTTGAGTTATTTCTACCCGTCCTCACTTTTTGCCCCAAGTTTAGTATGCCTACTTTTAATCGTATTGACTTGCTTCAAGGGTTGGAGGGGGTTGATTGACTGTGATCCAGTCATTTTATTGCTACATTGGCCCCTTTCGCCGTAAATGTAAGATTTTAGGCGGAATAATGCACATGAAGGAGCAAATTGTAAATGGGTGGACCAAGGGTTAAGATCCGGGGGTATTAACAGCGAAAGTGCGGGTGAATTGAAGGAGAATGGTATTGATGTAAATATATTGTCTGTAGATAATCAGGAAAGTCTGGGTCCTATTGGCATAGCGGATGTTCTGGGAATGCATTCTGATGGTCCATTAGTTAGGGATGACAGTCTCACTTTGGTACAGAAGAAAACACAAGTGCTGGAGGCCAATGGTAATATCAATATTCTCTCCTGGAATTTGGCCGGCATTAAAAACAAATGATCATGCCCAGACTGGGGTTCGTTTGTAGAGAACTGGGATGTCTGCCTAATGCAGGAGACGTGGGCTCGGAAACACTACCAGAGGAGAGGCTTTGCCACTTTCAATATATTGGCCACAATGAGGGGCAGGGGAAGACCATCGGGGGGCTTAAGCATCTGGGTGGGCACGCACCTGGGTGCTAAAGCAGAGCAGATCCTAACAAATTCTGAGGATGTACAATGTGTCCTCTTAACAATGCCAGCAAATACACAAATCGCCCTATTTAACATCTACTCAAGGCCAGCGCAGAATGTGCAGGAGTCTGAAGTCATTGAACATCTGAGACAGTTTATTTCGACTCTCGACCCAACAGTTTTCCTGATAATAGGGGGCGATTTTAATTGTCAGTTTGAGCCCTTAACCAATTCAAGCTTAGATGGCCCAGATGATGAGGACCAGAACTGGCATATACCTGAACCTCAGATTCCACCAGTTAGAGCGTGGACGCCGCTGGTTCTTCAAATAAAGTCATTTATCCTGTCATCCTCACTGAGGGCATGTAACGGGAGGACAAAAACGGATAGACCAGGCCTACCCACCTTAAATAGAGAAGGGCAAAATTTGATTCTAGATTATATTTTGGTTGAATCCAGAACATGGGATAGGGTACTGGACTTCCAGATTTATCCGAGAAAAGATAGTGATCATAACGCCTTAGTTATGACACTCAAACCAGGGAGTTTGGGTTTATCAAACCCCGCAGCAGTGCCCAATTCAACACAACATCTATTGTCCCTAACCAATAACAGGCGGAAAGTAAAGTGGTCCTATATTCAGGGTTCTCCAACTAAACTAGCAAACATTTACCAGCAAGTTGTGCCATATTTAAGAGAAATTGGAGAGGCTGGGGTAATGGACATGCAAACAGGGATGGGGGACAGGCCTCTAAAAATACATAAACAGCTGAAGTCCAAATTGCTTGAAGTATTTTACCCAGTACATAGTCAAAGGGCGAAACCTGTCTCAGTCCATCCCTGGTATAACGCTAACTGCCGTAAAGCTAAAACAGAACTGTTAAGCGCTGTAAAGGCTAAGGACAGACCAAGGATTAACCTATGCAGGACTAAGTACAAGCGGGTCATCCAATCAGAAAAGAAAAACTGGGAAGCCGATAAATGGGATGATCTTAGGAATGCTCTTATGGGAGAGGACTTGAAAACATTTTGGGCAATAGTCAGCTCTTCAGACTAGAGGTAGAACCCAATATAGCCCCTGTAGTCTGGGAGGCTCACTTTGGAGCCCTGTATGCAAATTCGGGCAATGACGGTATCTCTACATTACTAACAAGCCTCCTCCATGAGTATCGATTTGAGGGGGTTCGTGAGATTACTCTATGCGAAGTAGAATCCGCCATCGACAAATTACTACCAAACAAGGCACCTGGCTTAGACAAGCTCCCCGGGGATTTATTCCGGTCAGAACCAAAAATCTGGGCACCATATTTGTGCACTTTGTTTAATGCTATTTTAAAGGGCATGGACCCGCCGGATACTTGGCGTGGTGCCGAGATAGTTCCGATTCATAAAAAAGGCTGCCCTCTTTTACGTCCAATTACAGGCCCATCAGCCTGATAGATACCACCCAAAAACTGATGGGACGGGTCATTCTAGATAGAGTCCAGGGTTAGATTGAGGAAAAAGAGATCTTGAGTCCCTTCTAGACTGGCTTCAGAATGAGCACATCTACTATTGACCAGATATTCAGACTTCAGGTGTTATATTGGAAAACGGTGAGTGTGGAGGGTGGCAGCCTCTATCTCATCTTCGTTGACCTGAGGTCTGCTTTTGATCTGGTCCCTAGGGAAAAACTGTGGAGGGTATTGCTTGATCTTGGCATTCCACCATATCTTTTGGAAGTGCTGATGGGGCTGCATAAGGAGACCTATGCATAAGATAGATGCGGGAAGCATGGAGAATTATCACAACGCTTCCCGGTGAAACAGGGGGTGCGCTAGGGGTGTGTCCTGGCCCCCACCTTATTCTGTCTATTCATTAATGGGCTTATAGACCACCTACTGGGAGTCAAGGATAGTGATGCTCCGAGGCTAGTATCAGGGAGGGTGCCCGTGTTGATGTTCGTGGACAACACTTTGTTGTTGTCCAATACTCAACGGGTATTTAACGCATCCTGAACGGCTTCGCTGATTTCTGTACAATGAGAGGTTCCGAGATCAACCTAACTAAAACCAAATTTATGATCTTCAACCCTCCTAGGTTGACTCGCCCGAATCCACTTTTGGACGGCACTCCCCTTGAGAGAGTGAAGACTTTTGAGTATCTGGGCATTACCCTATCAGAACATTTGGAATGGGATACCCAATTAGCAAAGTCATCTCTAAAGTTAACCCAAGTGGCGGGGGGGATACTGAAAATGTACAGAGTGTCTGAGTTCGAGCCAGCTGCCTCTTTTATTGAAATCTATAAAGTACAGGTCAGGGCGGCCACCCTGTATGGGGTTGAACTTTGGGGGCACCGTAGGCCTACCAACCTCATGAAGGTAGAGGCGCTATAATTTATCATCTCTACATGTGAGTTCTACAGTCGGCCGTCTGACAATTGAGTTTCTTAGAGTAAAAGAGGATTCCAAAAAAGAAGAATTTCTAGACCTGATTTACCCATCATCAGATTATATATGCAATTTAGGATGGGGAGTCTTCCTCTTATGTCATTTACTAGCAAATGGGACCGCCAAAAAAATACTGAGTGTTCAGCATGTAAACACAACCTAGAAAATGAAATTCATGTCTTTTTTATCTGCCCTGCATATTATGCATCACGCAAACGTTGGGTGATCCCGATCTGTAGAAACTTAGGTTTTAGACATTGCTTTCAAGCTTTTAGAGTCTTAAAGTATGATACCCATCCCCCTATTGTCTTTGTCGTCTCCCGCTTTTTAAACGGGATGTGGCACAAACGGTGGAGTTTTATAAAATAATCACCTCTGGTGCTGAAAGAATTTTTATTTTTTATAACTGGATAGCTGGAATATTTGGATATAAATAATGATTATTGTCGATAACTATCTTGAATTTTGAAGTTGGTTTTATGACAGGATGGCCAAATGTATAGTTTAACCTTGTCAATAATGTAAATATATGATTGTCCTTGTATTGTTCTATGTTATTTATTAACTTTTTGTTATTGTATGTATGTATTTAACCATGTGCTTTTATGGTCCGTTGTGAACGAAATAAAGTTATCGACTGACTGACTGAAAACTGATAATCCTCCAATACTTAGGGATATAGCACTGGTGTAGTGAGCTGCGTACACTATCCGTAAATCAGACAAGCCCATCTCACAATATTTCACACCATTAACCTCATTCCTGTTACCACTGCCTTCCTTGCTAACTCTCTCTTCATCTTCCCAAAGTCCTTTCTATACTACATTACACTTCAGCAACATCAACGTATTCCACTCGTTGATGAAGATCACCCCACACCTCAACAAACAATCTGCTAGCTCCAAATTCCTTTACAGACCACAAAACAACTGTTGGCCCTTGAGACAATGCAACTCCACCTTCACCTTCTTACCTGCAAGTATTTTCCCCCACATTCACATTACAATGATGCTTCTTCCATATCTGTTGGTCTCCCTGTAATTAAATGCAATCTTCTAACAATTGGACATCGTCATTCACTTCCTGCTCTACTCATCTAACCAATACAACTTGGAACAGGTACTACCCCTGCCCCTCAACAATATAAACAAATGGTCCACCCGGGTGGATTAAGGTGTGACCTAACAGATACTCATTTTTTCTTTCTAACACAAATTACGCATCACGTAGACTTGCACAGTTGTGTCAAGATTTTACTAAGACGTTTGTTTCAAATGTTCCTTTACTACCTCTATCATGTGCATTCCTTTATTGTAAACTGATTGATCCTGCTAGCTCTCTCACAAAAAAAACGTATTAATTAGATCATTATTTACATTCTCCACAATATGTACATCTAGCAATTGGGAGCAGTAGAAATAACAGCAGTCATATCGTTGAGTATACCCTCAAGCATGTTAGATATTCAAGATACATAATACATAAATACATAGCTAAGTTTCGAATTGGCCTATGAGGAAATAATTCCCACAGGACATAAGGGTGTGTCAAACTTCCATTGAAATGTGTTACTAACCTAGCATTGAGCACAGACCCCGACATACCTTACCAGCCCCCTATGTATCTTTTGCCACAAAAAATCACATTGCACCCAACTTTTCCTACCACTAATTTAATTGCCTTTGCTGTGATAACGAAAGCACCCTTTTATGCAATGTAATTTTTCTACGTCCTTCCAGAAACTAAGGGCTCCATTAGGATATCGGGCGGATTGCCTCCGCCAGGGTGGCGGTGGCCACCGCCACCCAGGCGGAGGCAATCCGCCCGACAACCACTCTCGTTTTCCCCTCCGCCTGATTAGGATGGCGGAGGGGGCAATGGCGGACGGAAAGACCGTCCGCCGCTTTACCGCCGCGGTCGCCCTGCGACGGCTTACATTAGGGGCCTTTCCGCGGCGGCAATGCCGCCACGGAAAGGCAGGCGGTGATTGCTGCGGGGGCCCTCTGTGGGCCCCCAGAGTGACGGCCAGAAGGGGGTGGCACACGGGGGGGTACCTGTGGTACCCCCCTGCATTTGCATAATCGCAGCGGCAGGCACCGCGCGGTGCCTGCCGCTTCGATTATGCAAATGCGTGCATTTGTTTTTCACATTTTGGCGGGCGGTGCAGTGAGCACCGCCCGCCACAATGTAAACTTGAGGAATGCGCCCGCCACTGTGGCGGGCGCATCCTAATGCCAATGTCGGGACCCCCGCCCTTTAGGCGGGCGGTCCCGATCTCCGTTAGGGTGGCGGGCGGACTAAGTCCGCCCGCCATCCTAATGGACCCCTATGTTTGGCTCTTAGAAACACAGCAAACATAGCGACTAATGTAAAATATATTAAAATGTGTATTCTCCTTCTGGGTTTATGCTCATTGTCTTTCAACATGTGTCCTTGTGGTGCACATTCTCGTGGTTCAATCTGATATCTCAGGAGTGGCAGGTAACTGTTTTCCACCCAACATGAGCACTGTCTCATGTATGTTTGGTATTAACCAACATCTATAAAATCTTTAAAATCAAACAACGATCATGGAATGAAGACATTCTGAAAATTCCATTAGGGCTATAACACTCATACTGTACAGTTTAGTCTTACTATAAGGCATCTCTCAAAAGGGCAAGCACCATTGTCCTGTATGAAGTATGTAGTCCTGCAAAGTAATGTGTTTCACAAAGACTCTTAAGGCGCCACACTCTTCCCTAAGCCCATCATTACATCAAAACAGAACCAATCAATGAAGTTGCCATCTTTGTGTACTAGCAAAGCTGTGTGTGTGTTTCAGAACGGTTTGAAAAGTTACTCCGGTCAACCAACAGTGCTACTCTATGGTATGTAAATTCCAATAAGACAAATCACAACACATCAGCTTTTTTTCTTGATAGTGAAGAAGCAGAGAAACATTTAGGGCCAGATGTACGACCGTGAAAATTACCAATTCTAACAGTGTATTTCACACTATTAGCGATTCCCAGTGGGGTCGCAAATAGAGAGGTTCATTGAATATTAATGAGCCTCTCGCAATTTTGCGGCCCCATTGGGAATGGCAGGCCCTCCCAGGTATGGTGTCCTGCTGGGCTCAGCAGACCACCCTGCCGGGGACTGCTTTTAAATAAAGCAGTTTTTTTAATGCAGCTCGTTTTCCTTAAAGGAAAACAGAATGCATTTAAAAAACAAAAAACGTTTTCGTTTAAATTTTTTAAAGGCAGGCAGTGGTCCCTGGGACCACTGCCTACCCTTAAAAAATATTTTCCCTTGCGTTTGCAAAGGGGAAGGGGTCTTCTGGGACCCCTTCCCTTTTGCAACCCCATTACCACCCTCTAGAAGAGGGTGGTAATTTGCGACTGTTTTGCGCCCGCAATTGCGGACACAAAACATTCTTACATAGTGTTGCGCTTGCTATTAGGAAGGGAACGCCCATTCCTCATAGTGATTAGCAAAATAGAGTTTGTACATTCCCTGCGCTAAACCCGTTTGCGCATGCAAAAAGGGTCGTACATCGGGCCCTAAGTGTGTAACTGCTAAAAATGCAAGCACAAAACACATTGGGGAATATGTACAAGGAAGTAGCGTAGAGTGGCTTTAGAGTTCCTGGCTTGACGCCTCTCTCCGCCACTTCTGAAAGGCAAGGCTGCACCATATTTATAAGGATAATGGGTAGCCTTGTAAATGTAAATGTAAATGTATTTGAGCTTGTAAAGCGCACTGCTACCCGTCGTAGGTTTCCTGGCACTGTATAACTCTGGGGAACCCATCTTGGCTTTCCCTGTGGGATGGTCCCTGCTGGGAGTACCCAAGGTGGAGCCAGTCATTCCCGGAGTTGATGGGGCCGTTGTGGAGATTAGGCAAGCTAATGTCCAGAGTTGCCGAGTGGAACCCCTGATTAGAGTAAGCACCGAAGCGAGAATTATCGAGTCCGCTGACCCAAGTCCACAACCCTGCCGCATCGGGAATTGAACCCTGGTCCCAGGCCGACTTCTGCTCCCGGGTCTGCCGCCTCTAACCAGTTAGCCACACTACTACACAGCCTTG
Source organism: Lissotriton helveticus (assembly GCF_964261635.1). Taxonomy (NCBI): domain Eukaryota; kingdom Metazoa; phylum Chordata; class Amphibia; order Caudata; family Salamandridae; genus Lissotriton; species Lissotriton helveticus. The sequence continues at coordinate 329,384,836 of NC_136065.1, read as the reverse complement.
CGTTTCCCCTCGTGATGGCGCTACACTTAGCAGTGTAGCGCCAACGCAGGCACCCTTGCACCATAGTGCAAGTGTATCTGCGTGCAAGGGAGGATTGTTTATGTGTAGGATGGTCTCCCTTCCTGCACATAAACAATCCTGAAATGCCATTTTGTCACTTTCATGTGTGCTGCTTCATGCAGCACACATATGAAAGCCACAAAATGGCATTTTTTAGACAGGAAGGGGGACCTTCCTGTTCATAAACAATCCATGTCATTTTGCTTTTTTCATGTGTGCTGCACAAGGTAGCACACATGGAAAAAGCAAAAACGAGGAGAAATAATGCATTTCTCCTTGTTTCGCCAACTTAAGAACAGGTTTTCCCTGGTCTTCATGTTGGCATTGCCGCCTATGTACGCCACCCTTGTACATAGGGGGCAGCATTAAAATCAATGGGTGTTGCACTGGAACACCCGCCGCAACACCCACTGCCCACTCCTTTTATGCTAAACATAGTGTGAAAGGGGGCCTTATTTACAAGTCAGCGTTAAGCCATGTTAAGTGCCTTAAGGCTGCCTTGTAAATAAGGCTAAGCCCCTATCGTCACTACCACATCGGTAAAAGTGACGTTGTGGTGGTGATACGGGCTTGTACATATGCCCCATTGTGCTTCCTGGCTAACAGTGTGTATGTTTATGTAAACCAGCAAGTTGGATGTGTCCATCAAAGTTTTACTCCTAAGACCCACAACTGCCTTGTGACTAAGATCGCTTATTCACCAGAGTCCAGTTCAGGGGCTCCCTCTATAATACCTGTTGTTTTTCTCAGCCCACACTTGAGTATTATGTTAAGTGACTGGCATTTGTACAGAGCGCAACTCACCACTGATGTGGTATCTCAGAGGTTTGAGTAGTCTATGCGTGACTTTCCATACTGTTGACTGGAAGTTGATTGGCTTGTGAAGATCTATTGTCAGTATTGAACAGTTTAAATGTGTGGATATAGTTTAGTTGCAGCATAGATTTTACAGCATGTAGTCTCAATTGGAGACAAATGAAGGCAGGATGTGTATAGTGTTTTGGGGCCGATGGGAGAAACCATAACTTGGACATAGTACTTGCTGGGGGCATACATCTACTACCATGCCTACGCACAGTAGTATCAATTAGTGGCTAAATGACATTAGCTGGCCTGAACCACCAGCTGCACACAACAGGGCCAAACCCCAACCTCAGGCTATACCAAGTAATTGTGCAGGGACAATTACCACTTTTCTCCTCAACGTACAGTAAAGCCATAACAAAATCAAAAAGAAGAAATGGAAATCACATGAACCTGTTCAATTAGGCTTAACCCAGTTATTGCTCATAGTCACAGTATATCTATGAAGGAGGGGGAGTAGCTTTCAAATAATGACTCCTTCCACTCAACCCTGGCTCAGCAGTTGGTGCCCTATGAGTACCTACATTGACTCAGTGGGTACAGCTTATTATAACTGTAGTGTCTTCCCCAGCACTGGGGCATGCAAATAGATTATGCCACATGGTAGCTGTGGCTAAGCACTTCTCTATTCTCCAGCATTCACTCGCACCCTGCGCATTACATCAAACTTCCATAACCACACCCGAACACCTCCCCGCATATCAAGTAGTTCTTGTTCATGGTCCGCCCCTCAACTATGAGGGTCCTTTTGCATATTACATCAATATGCTAGATCTCCCCCATGTTAAATAAAAAGAGGCAGATGTCATTAAAAATCACATCTACTTAATTAGTCGACGAGGCGCTCACACTTGTCTGCCAGCTCGGGTGATCCGAGGTGATCGACCCTGAATGGGTAAAGGCGACACAGGCTCAGGTGCTTGAGCCGGATCTGGGGGCAGGGTGACCTCAATCATGGTTTCAGGAGTCAGCAAGTGTCGAGGTAGGTGTTCTAAGTGTGATGTGACAAGAGTCATTAATTTTCTGGGATGATATGCTGTTACCATGTGTCCTTTGCATGCCACGACCTGCAGAGGGTCAGTGGCAAAAGGAGTATATGTTTTCTGCCTTTGTCTCTGCTTGACCAATACTCCTCTGTCAAAGACTGTTTCTTGGACACTGCGGCGCTGATCTGCATGCATTTTCATTTTTCTTTTCCGAGTCTCTTTGGGTTCTCAAACTTTGTCAGTATTCAGTAATCGATCCGAGGTTCATTGAGGTCGTTTTGTTATGATGGCTCTCCCAAATAGCAAGGTGGCTGGACTCTTACCAGTTGCGGAGTGAGGAGTTGATTGATAGGCCTAGCACATGGCTTGGTTCAGACAGAGTCCCTCCATGGACGCTCGTTGAATGACCGTTTTGCGGGTGCCCATGAATCGTTCAACTACACCACTGGCTTGGGGCTAAAGTAGTGCATTCTTTTGGTGTTTGATGTTGAGTCAGACAAGAAATTATTTGACTCTTTGCTATTAAAGGGTGGGCCATTATCAGATTTGAGGATCTGAAGATGCAAAGATGTCTTCAAGCCTTTCTATGACTTTGTCATGGGTGATCAAAGACAGGGTTTCCACCAAAGAAAAACGTGAATATTCATCGATGACTAACATGAGATGTTGTCTATTTCCTAAAGGCCCAAATAAGTCAACTGCAACTCTCTCCCAGGCATGGATAGGAAGGTCAGACATTGTCACTGGTGCATGCCTCACCTTGGGAGATAAACAATTGCAAATGTAGCTAGCTTTACGCTCTTTCTCAACTCGCTGATCTTGTCGAGGGAACCTCACTCGATCTCTAAAGGCTCTTTTTGGTGCCTACAATACTATGATGTCCTTCATTGACCATATCAATGACCCACTGCTCTAGGTTCTCAGGTATGATCATTCTTGAGCCTCCTAATATTATGCCTTCTTGGGTAACTGTTAATTCTTCCTGTATATTTTTTAACTTTTGGAATGCAACATCATCGGCGAGGGGCAGGGTACTTTTTCTCCATGATTCCGTTGGAATGAGTTCTTTGATAATGGTCGTGTCTTTGTCTGTGTTGGTGGCAGCAGTTATGTTTTTCACAGACAGAATAAAATAGAGATATTCCTCGGCCGTCCAGGATGTCGAACTGTGATGATGTTGCAGCACTTGTGAAAAGTAATCTGCCCAATTTTGATTCTTCCAAAGTTTGTATACTGCCTCATAGTCATACTCTTGCAGTCTTAACCCCCACCTCTCACTTTGAGGAGGCATCTTAGCTTTCAGATTTACAAAGATGGTGAGCACTCCTTGTGATCTTTGATAATGGAGAATCGTTTTCCATAGAGGAATACATCAAAAATGTTTGCAGGCCCACACCACAGCCAGACTCTCCTTCTCTGGCAGGCAGTAGGCACATTCTGTTTCAGACAGGCTTCGACTGGCATAGGCCAGAGTGTATCTCTGAGCATTCGGGTGGTGTTGTCTAGAGCAAGAAGCACCCACAGCCGGATGTATGACGTTACAACGCACACTTTTACAACGCATACCTTTACAACACATTTTTTACAACGCAACATCCATTACAACAAATTCCATAACAACGCATGCATTACAACGAAATTTTAAAAACTAGATTTACAACGCATTCCATTACAACGCATAATACCTTTACAACGCATACAATTACAATGCATAACACTACTTTGCATGTTTGGTAAGTATTGGATAGTGTAGGAGTAAAAATTACTATTCTAACTCCAGGGGCTGCAACAGTAGGGTAAGTGTTGGATAGTGTAGGGGTAAAAATTACTATTCTAACTCCAGGGGGTGCAACAGTAGGGTACGTGTTGGATGGTAATGTTATGCGTTATAATGGTATGCATTGTAATGACTGAGTTGTTATGACATGCGTTGTAGTGGTGTGCGTTGTAGTGTCATGCGTTGTAATGGTTGTGTTGTAATTGCATGCGTTGTAATGGATGTTGCGTTGTAAAAGTTTCATTGTAATGGTAGTGCGTTGTAAAAGTTGTGTTGTAAAGGTTGTTTCCCCCCACAGCCACACGGGGCTCGCATCACCTGTTATTTCGGTATGTACCTTTGCTCCAAGTAGGCCATTTCAGTAGCATTTTTAATTGCAAATGTTAGTTCTCTGAAACTCTGGTAACATTCAGGAGACCATTGAAGTGGGACATTTTGCTTTGTCAAGTCTCTTAAAGGGGCACTTACACTAGCAAATTTGCGAATGTATCTTCAGCAATAGCTGGCCATGCCTAGAAAAGACTGTAGCATGGTAACATCCTGGGGGTGGGGAGGGCAAGTGGGTGACAGTGCTTGCACCTTGTCGGGGGCTGGGAGTCATTCCCCCATCAGAGACTATGTGTCCCAAAAACATAAGTTTAGTTTTGGGAAACTGACACTTTGCTTCATTCTGACAGAGACTTGCATCAGCAAGTAACTAGCAAACTTGGGTAAGAGCTTTGTTGTGTTCTTTCTGTTTTTTCCCAAAAACCCATAGTCGTCACTGTAATTGAAAGCATGTGTAACAGGTTGAATAACATCCTGAAATATCTCAGCAGGCAAAGATAATCCAAAACTCAATCCCTTATATCTGAACAAACCAACATAAGTAGAAAACGTAGCAATATAACTTCAGTTCTCTCCAGCTCAAGTCAATGGCATCCTTTATTCGGGTCAAGACAGGCAATTACTTTGGCACCATTCAATTGCATTCTCATGTCCGCTATGTGTGCGCCAGGGTGTCTCCCCCACTCAAATGCTATGTTTGCTCGGCGCATATCAACACAAATGCACATCACTCTTCCTTTTTCAGAACAAATACCTTGGCGAAACCTCTGGTTTAAAGCCTGTGGAGCTTTCAATGATGTCATGTTTTTAAAGCGTTTTCAACTCTTTCTCTACAGCTTCTTGTAGTTAAAAAATGAAAAGGAAGTCTGCAGTGCAGCTGAGCATCTGGGTGAATGTCTTCATTGATAGGAAGCTGAACTTTCATTTTCTTGAGTCCAAGTCAGCAGCGTTGGCAAAACTGAGCAAGCATGCACTCAACAAGGTGTCTTGTAGAACATGAATGGTGGCCTGCACTGATGTCCTTGTGTCGCTGTGAATGACATTTGGCTTTGCAATGATTTAGAGACAGCCCATTTATATACCTTTGTGCCTAATGGAGTGAGGCAGGGCACATGGGATAGGCTGTTAAACTTTTCCACTGGCATGATATTAATCAATGCACCACTGTCTATATGTCTATAGGTTATCGGGTGTTTACTTTCAATGTAATTATGGGACAGTGTCCAGATAAAGCTTGTCGCTTTGCTGGGGAGGTTTCTTTGAAATGTGATCTTATGTACAACCTGCTATCTCCCCATGTGAACACCGTTCTTTGGTAGATATCATCAGCGCAAACCCATCTTTCCTGATACTCGATAGTGACATTGAAGAACCTTTGTGCGAAGAACTTGAAGATAATTGATTTTGCTTGGTTTCTACTTGTCGTAGTTTATGTTGCTTATTGGTTTTGTGAGCCTGGCAAGAGTGCATCTGGAACAATCTCCTGTCCATCTTTACTTTCTGTCGTGCAGCACTTGATTTTTCCTTGACTTTGCACACAGTTATCAAATGGTGCTCTTTCCTACAACCTTTGCAGACTTGTCCTAGGCCTGGCCATTTACTTTCATGGGGAAAAGAAAACCCACATCGGAAGCATAGCTTTGATTCCTCCGACTGAAGTCAACTTACGTGCATCTTGTTTATGCTTGTGCCTGTTTTTTAACGGTCATTGCGTCCTGTTCCTGCTTCTATCACAGCAGCTTGTTGGTCTGCTCACTGTTATGCTGGCACAGCCATGAGCATTTGCTCGAAACTGTGTGTTTCTCTCAACACGCGCCTTCTATCTGAAAGGCAGACATTGATGATTAGGAGGCGCATGTCTTTTTTGTCAATGAGGTGGTACAAAAGGGGGTGGTGATGGACGGAGCATCTGAACCAATCAAACACTCACACCCAGTCAACAGACCTGGGTTTAATCCATCACCATTCAGACATGGCAATATGCAAATCAGTCTGACCCTGTGCCTCATGGGAACAGTCCAGCCCGAACTGCCAAGCCATGCCTTCTCTGGACCGGAAACAAGCTTCCTAGGACCGGTTTCTGGCATTCCAGCCGTCTTCAGCCAGGCTTGCTTGAATCCAGTGGCAAAGTGAGCAAGGGACTCACGTCTGAGCATACCATGCCAACGTATGGCGAACAAAGCAGTACAAAAGGGGGTGGTGATGGACGGAGCATCTGAACCAATCAAACACTCACATCCAGTCAACAGATCTGGGTTTAATCCATCACCGTTCTTTAGCCCACTCTGCCACCCCAGTTAAGACATGGCCATATGCAAATCAGTCTTACCCTGTGCCTCATGGGAACAGTCCAGCCCGAACTGCCAAGCCATGCCTTCCCTGGACCGGAAACAAGCTTCAAGGAAGCCACACAACTTGCAATGTGTAATGAGTGCATCAAGTCTTTCAACAAACTCATCCATTGTTTTACCAACCTGTTGTCATGCTTGGTTGAAGATGTGCCTTGCATAATCAACATTGAACTTGGCTTTAAGCGCTTCTTTTACTTTTTGGAACAATGTTGCATCAGTCTGTGATACTTTATTTATCACTTCCTTAACTCCATCACCTGCAAGGTTTTTCCAAATATTTGATGATCTCATGTCATTTTCTTCCTCGAACACATCTATGAAGTCATCGAATGTTTCAAACCACACAGCCCCTCTGGCACAAATGTTCTGCTTGTAGAAGTGTAGAAAGGCAGTGGTGGCTTCGGGAACACAGCTGCATCATATTTCGTGCTTAACTTGAAATTCAAAATGTTCTGTGTGATCTTTTCACCCTTTTTTGGCATGCGACTATTGTGCCTTTTATTTTCATCACCCTCCATAGATCCAACTCAAATTTGAAACCAGACTTTGCTTCCCATGTGTCTGTCTTTCACAAGGACCTAGTTCCCTCTACTGATCTCCCACATCTTGGCTTGGTGACGATGATTGGCCTTGTCGTTTTGTTGCCTGCGATGTAAAAATACATTCTCTATCTTAATGTTACACGGAACCCAGTTCGTATGCCAAGGCATCACATTCTTTGTGGCTTCTATTATACACACAGCAGCTGGCGCACAGCCAGTAGTCCCATGGGGAGTCTGGTGTTTCTCCCAGAGAAAAGACTCAGTAGCCCACTACAGGTTGAGGTTGCTAGCTTCCGTTACGCTAATTACCTTGGAGATGGTGTGCATGAACCTCTAGGTCTCCTTACTTATCTGGGGCTATCAAGGCGTTATCTGCCTATTTTTTGCTACCAATGATGCAAAATACTCAGTGATCTCCAGACCTTGAAAGAGGGGACAATTATCTTTTTGGATTACCTGGATCAGTCCATGCATTCCCATCATTTTCTCCAACATTAAGATATCACCATGTTAGCTGAGATAGCAGACTCAATCTGCATCTGTGGAAACTTTAAAAAGTCATTGATTACCACTAGCATATAGTGGCCATCAGGTAGTCTAAAAAAAAAAACGCACTCATTCGGATCCAGGGGTATGAAAGGACATCTTCTGTAATTATCGGACCAGCATAGCAGGACCCCCGTAGCTTGGCCTAATTCGCACTCTGTATTTGCCTGTTCCATCAATTGTGAAGTCTGGGACGCTATAACTTGATGTGGATTCAGTTTTTGATCTTGACTATTATTTGGTCATGACCATGTGCTAGACTGACCACCCCTTCTGTCAGAATGAATGGAACAAGCGGTCAGCAACCCCGCATCAGACAGCCGCCTTCGGACACAGTGAGTTCATGCCAATACTGGACAACGATTCCAGTGTAATTTTGGCATCAGGAGGAGTCCTTCTCAGCGACAGCATTACAGTTAGTTCCATTTTCCTGACCAGAAAGCTACCACTTCCACTTGCAAACAGTCATCATCTTCAGTGACTCTCACACTCCTGCTCAGTGAGATAGGCAGTGGTCATGAAAACTCAACCACTAACTGCCCATACTCCTTCCTTGGTAGCAGCCTGGGAATGTTTAGACAAGTAGTCAGCCTTGTTCTGGGGGGGCCTGGTTTATATACAACTGAGAACGAGTATTCCTGCAGCTGCTGGGTCCACTTTTCATTGTTGGGCACTAGGGCTGAGCCAGACCCCAGGAAACAAGGAATGCGTGGTTTGCGATTAGTATGCATGACAAATGGAAGACCATATAAAGGCAAATGTAAATATCTATAGTGAGTGTGCGACTAGAGTACACCATGGGTGCCCACTCTACATACTTCTGTCTCTGAGAGACCACCACCTATAGGAAAGTGTAGCTGGCATCTACAAATAACTCAGTGTCCTTTCTGGGATTAAAATATATCAGGGGGTCTTTGCCAATAAATCAATTTTGGTGTTTTGGAATGAGATGTCATGCTCCTTGTCCCATGTACAGTTTGATGAAGCTTGTTAGCTCTCAGAGCAGGGCAGTGAAATTAAGTACCACAATAGTTCACCATGCTCACAAAACATCTCACTGTGGTGATTGAGGGTGGGGCTTCAGCTACTTTGATGTCTTTCCCCTTCAGGGCATCGGAAGCTACACTATCAGAAAATTGCATCCAAATAATCTAATGTCCTTCCTCAGAAACTCACATTTATCTTTTTGCAGTGTGAGCCCACTGTCTTTAAGCCCCTGAAAGTCTCTCCATAGGTACAAATGATGTCTTTGATTGTGGGGACAAATACCAAGATGTAATAACTTATGTTCTGCTTCCTAGGCAATCCAAAAAACACTTCCCTTATGGTGATTTGTTGCACTTGTGCTGCACTTGAGATTCCAAAATTACATCCGTTCCGTTGTTGCAACGGAGAACCAAATAAGTTGGTGATATATCTGGACTCTGGGTCTAACAGGATCTGGTGGCATTCTGATGGTAAATCAATTTTTTAGAACCATTTTGATTCTACTACTTAGCTGACAATCTCATCTACAGTCATGGTGATATGTCTCTCCAGCTTTATCGCCATAATGAGGAATCGCATGTCTATACACGGCTATACCTCTCCCGGCTATTTGGTCTTTCTTGTCACTTGGGAGACATCCACAGATCTCAATTATGTCCGCTTTCTCCAGCTTTCTTAGTTCCTATTTCACCGTTGATTGCAAGGAAAAAGCCAGCCTTGAGTGGCACAGAGCCATAGGCAATGCAGACTTGTCCATATATAATTTTACTGGTTTTCCCCAAATGCATCTAATCCCATTAAGAAGCTCTTGTACTATATCTAACAACCCATTAAACCTTAGGATGCAAACACTCAGTGCACAATGTCTCAGCTTCACATCTTCCGCTGTCAACAGCATACCCACCCTCCCTCTGTGACATATATCTTTGCTCTCACTGTCTTATTATCATGGGCAATGTGAGCTGTGAACATGCCTGCTACCAGGAGTAGAGTCAGATGTTTGTATGCATAGACTTTTGCATTGGTGTGTTCATGGCTTCAACAACGGGTGAATGGCCAGTAGGTTTCTTGAGCCATGATATTAATTGAGACTCTCGGTTCCATGATGGCAGTCACTGGTTTGGCTCCAAGTAGCACCTGACTGGGACCGAACCCGGTGCGTGGACTGATCTACAGTACGAACCACATGTATGGATCTATCTCCTTCATTATCATCCATATTATCATTGATTTGGTCTGTGGGGCCTGGGGTCACTATTTCCACTGCTCTTGATGTGAACTTTTGTGCTCAGACAATTGACATACTTTTGCAAAGTGATTTAGTTTCCCACATGAGGGGCATTTCTTCCCACTTGCTGTGCACATTCGAGTATGTGGTGACGTTCCCATACAGCATCCTCATCATTCTAGCTGTTTTTGACTCCTTTTGTTCCTTGGTGTCAGGGCAGACTTGGTAACATGGGTAACTTGTTCCATTTAATGGGCTTATGGAGATAGGCTTCCACATGCGACATCCTTTTCACCAGCTCTTTGGATTTCCTTAGCGTTATGTCTTGCATTGATTTACCTGGTTCCTGCAGGTTTTCTTTTCTCTGAGCTACACTGAGGCACAAGCTTGAATGAATTGTGTGCAAATTTCTTCAAGCTCATTGTGCAGAGTGCAGGTACTGGCCAATTCTTTCAACATTGTATAGAAGGTGTCAAAGGACTCCTCAGATGCCTTTCATGCTTGCCTTAAGAGGAACCTTTCATAATTCAGTATGGTCATTTGCTAACATAGGGGCATATAATCAAGGACAGGCGATACATTATCGCGGCTTTTGCCGATAAAGCGGCGATAATGGCCTTGATAATATGCTCTATGAATTCCAATCGAAGCCCATGTTAGATGTGAACACATCTAACATGGGATTCGATTGAAATTCATAGAGCAAATTATCAAGGCCATTATCGCCGCTTTATCGGCAGTTTCCTGTCGATAAAAGCGGCGATAATGTATCGCCTGTCCTTGATAATATGCCCCATGGTTTTTCATGGACATCTTTTGTGTCATATGTGAATGGTAGTCTCGCTTCTGGTAAGTTTCATGAGGGTTTGTATATCCATATTCTGCCAAGTGTAATAGCAGAGGGCATTTCCGATTGTCCCTTACAGCTGTGACTGCAAAGTACATTCATAATGTTTCCACCAATAACTTCCATTTAGAGACTTCAGCTGAAGTAGGGCCTGCGACTGTGAACTACTCCAATGCTGAAATTGGAACCATGTTGTGTGTTGCTGGGAGTGGTCCCTCTTATGTGGACATGTTTGCAGTACGCTCCGAGTGTAGCCCTGCTCAGATTCTTTTTCACTTCTTATTGGCTACCTAGTATCCCAACAACTGTCTGTTTTGTTGCTTGCTATATTTGGCTGCGATCAGTTTTATTTTCCCCATTGGTCTCATTTTATTTTACTTTTATACGTAGTTCTCGCGCCTATACGTCTCTGGCTGGGCATTACTCAGGATTGTGATTCATTGCTCATGCATCCCCTCATGGCCGCCTGCTCCTATTACATCACTTGTTATGGACACAACCTGCCCCTTTTCTGCTCTGCAGAAGATCAACTGCTTCTTATAAGATGGCCCTTGCAGCTGCTCTTTGCATAGAGCCCTTCGGCGAGAGGTCCATGGGGGGGGAGATGGTGTTGACAGGACCTGCCCTTTAGGCCTGCTGCACATCACTGGTGCTCCGATGTTCATTCCCGCCTGTGTCAGCTTTGGGCGGTCTATGCCTCAGGCATATTTGGAGATCTTTGCCCTTCTTGCCATTTTGTAGTATTTTGGGGTTGGTGGGGGACATCACAATACAGACTTGGTCGGTGTATACATCTACGGCCATGCCGCAACATTGCAGTACCATGTATTGACTAAAAGACATCAGCTGGCCTGGCCTACTGGCTGCACACAAGAAAAATCCCCACCTCTGGGCCAAATCAAGTAATTGCACAGGTGCAAATTCTACAGGGGCCATTGACAAGGGTGTAGCTTAGTCAGCGAAATTTGGGGGGGGGGGTTGGAATCTCAAATTTCTTTACTAAAAAGTCAGTGGGCTGCAGGGTGGAGGTGTGAGATGATCAAGGTTTGGGATGAACTATTTCCATGAGAAGAAACTGATTTGCATTAGGTGCTCCTCGGTCTAGAGTGGCATAGTGAATGAAAAATGATGGCCTGGAATCCTACCTCTAGCAATTGGCACTGGTTAGACTATTTGCAAGCATTTATTCTATCACCGTTTAAGTGTTTGATTGCCAGTAGAACGGCTGGAAACCTGAGACTGGCATAGCTTTCGAAGCCCACTACTGGCAATGTTGTGAATTCCAAAAAGTAGTGCATTTGCACCCATTCAAGGAGTACTTCTACGGGTGAACAGTCACTATTTTTGGAAAACTACTCACTTTACATTTTTAGTTTCTGCTCCAAAAAATGTACTACTTAAAAGCTGAAATGAACATGATGAGAAAAACTGACACAGACATACCATACTCAAGTCATTGCCCTGAGACTTAACTATCAAGCCAAGAACTCCTTTGAGGGGTGTCACACCCCAAACACCACACTGAAGCTACGCTTCATCCCAACCCTCCTCGCCCAGGTAGTTCTCCCCTAGAACTCAGGAGTACGGTCACTCACAGGACAAAAGCCTGGAGTCCCTGTATTGGGATCACTTATTTTAAATGTATTTTAACCACACACATTCTTCTTTGCCTCTGCTAAGTGAGGCCTTGATGGCTGAGTTGTCAAATTGGTGCACATAGGCAGAGTTCTATGTTTCCATCCTCAACTTTCACAAATATTTTTATCAAGTGTCTGAGAATCCACAGTACAAATGAATAGGGCATGCCATGGCAGAGCTGAGCCAAGGATGTGGCTTGGCTTTAAGAGTGCATACAGGAGCCAAGCCATGGAAACATTTGACATGTATGTTTTGTGCAAAAAAAAATAAATAATATAATAGTACGGTCTCTACTAAATTAAAAACGTATATTTCTTCAACATGCGGAAGCGTTGCACCTAAGTACATCATATTATACCGCTGCATAGACAGATATTTGTTTCAAGTTTCTAAACATGAACTGAGATACAATTACCACTGCCCCCGCAACAAGAAAGCCTTTAGTGAACATGTGGCTTATATTCTTATTACAGATGGAGCAACGTTATTGTTTATTAAATCAAACATAACAGATGCTTGTACAGGGAACTTACTGGACTCAAGTATTTAAAAGTGCTTTCAAATGTGACAATATTGAAAAGGGCAGCTCTGGGAAATAAAATGATTGTATAGGATCAGACAATTTGGACAAGCAGGGAAGCTGGCATTGATTCAAGGTTATCCGATTTCATATTTTTAAATTCAGCACTAGATATATATATATATATCTTTCCCTCTCAAAAGTCACTGTTTTGTCTCATATTCTCTGCAGAAAAAACTGACAACGACATAGCAAACCCAACTCTGGGCCCTCTGACCCAAGTGAAAAGCTAAGAATGCATTTATTTGGGGATGAGCGTTAAATTACAGTAGACCCCCTATGGCTGATAAAGGAAAAGTCTATAAACAGCACAGCAGCCACTGAAGGCAAAGTCTGTGTCAACTTTTTCAGCAGGTGCCTGCAGGCATTTATCTCCCCAAACATTTGAGGCAAAGTGAAGAATCAGTTCATGGCATGCCCTACTGGTGCCATCCGTGGTGCTTGGGTTCAAGTTCTTCCTCGTTGCCAAACAATTGTTGTGAAGAATAACACGAGTCATACTCCAAATTCTTGGTTTGGTTTGTTCATTTGCAGAGGAACATGGACACCCCACAGTGATCCCCATTAACTGCTCCGGATCCCGCATCAACTGACAAGACCTGGAACACTCATCTGCAACCACAGTGGAGGCATTCTACTTTAGAACAACACTCACCCCAAACATCCCCTATAGCTACACCCCTGAGCATAGATATAGCTCAGATTGGCATGCCCCCATCTAACACCCTTGGGGGTCATGTTATTTCCAGGTTGGGAGACAAAAGAGGAGATGCATAAAAGAGATTCAATATTTACACCCTGTAAATGAATGAGCTATTTTGAAGTCTCTCAAAGTGAAAATTATTCATCATATTTTCGTGGTAGTTCGGTCAAGTGTCTAGCAATAAATGCAAAATATAGGAGCCCAGTTCCGGATTACCAAATAGGTAAATTAGGCACCAGCCTATGGGCCCCACTCCTTTTAGGGGCCCTGCGACAATGGACCAAAATAATATTGATTTGATCTTAAAAGAAAATTACAATCAAACTTTCTTAAAATTGTTTCCAAAAGATAGGAACGAATGAATCAACTCAAAGAAACGGAAACTTTACATTAAGATCATATAGAGAAAATACTGTATTATTGTAATGTACACATTAACAATTTAAAGTACATAAACCTGAGACATCAGATTTCACATAACAGTTTGCCTCTTAAAAGCTCATCTTCTGGCAGCTGCAAGTTTGTAAATAAATCCAGTGCATTGGGTATTAGGAAATTATTTGAGGGTGGGGGGCGAAATGTCGACTGCGTTAGGTTTAATCTAGCACTGTAGGAGCCTCACTCCCAGATGGCCTAGCATCACTGGCCTGCATTGAATGAATGCGCCCAGGATGCACAATGAAATATTTCGCAGCACTGGTACAAGATGGGCCATGCCCACAACGCCTCAGAGAATAATAAAACTTTAATATCTCTCTTCAAGCACCGCGCGCTGCAGAGCCAGTTCCCTGCAGCTGAGCTGGAAGCCGTGAGCTCAGAGGAGGTGCATCTAGGACAGTCGTGGCAGCGCCTACAAGGCAGGGTCGCCCCTACTGCTATTAATGCAAATGCATGCCATTTTGTGAAGCACAAACAGTCTGGAGGCCAAGAAGGCTCTTGTCTTGGGGCTGTCAACAGAGCCATCACTCAGGAGGAAGCCGCTCACTGGAAGAAGAGGCAAGAAGGGCCAAGGTACGAGCATGACTTTCTGCTTCAAAGAGCACCTGGGCTCTCAAGAGCCCTCAAAACTGTGTTTAATATTTCATGGTTCCATACTGAAATGAAAGTGTGATTGCCATTTGAAATGAGTAACAAAGACTGCCATTTTCGAGACTATAGAAGTTTGTATCCTTTCTTTCCCAGTTTATAAAACCAAAGGATGAGTTCTTTGCTTGTGGATAGAAATCAAGTTACATTTATTGACATGATTAATTGAACCACTGAGGTCAAGAAATATCAATTAAAATATCAATGTGATGTGCAATTGACTGAGGTTCATAACTTTGCAAAGTCCCGAAATTGTGGCATTTTGTTTTTCTAGTTAACAATCAAGAGAGATTCTGCTGCTTTTAAATGAAAATTACTCAGCAAAAAGCCAGTTTCCATGTTTTTCCAGAAGCCTATTAACTGAAAAAAACGCGAACTCAATTTACATTTTCTTTTCTGCAAATCTTGATTTATTGTCTTTTTTCCTGTAATAAAAATCTTGAACTCTGCATGTTGATCTGAGAAATTTCATGATATTTATAGAAAGTAAAGACCCCAATTTCTTCCAGTCTTAAACAGTGGTGCTGGAGCAATTTTCACAGTGGGGGTGCTGACATCAGGGCTACATCAATGTACTGTAGCAAATGAGACACGAACCTTCGGCAGGAAAGGGATAAGGGATGGGTATGTAGCTGCTGGTACATTTTGGAGCCCATTGTTAGAAGCATATTACTAAAACATGGTGTGGTAGCAAACTGTTTTTACAGACAGCATACATTCAATTTTAAATGGGCATTACATTCACGCTGATCTACAGTTTCACTAATAAAACTATCTAGCACTCAAATGAGAATGTATGTAAATCGGGTTTCGACAAATATTTATAATTTGCACATCACCAAGTAAAGAAGTGTCTTGATTGATTTTGTTTCTATTAAAACATATTTTTACAACACACTTATAAATTACACAAGAAAAATGTGATTCATTTGTGCTTTCCTAGCAGCTGATATACTTTGAAATATATGAACAATTCTTTTGCACAAATTAAGACGTTGCTATGTATTAGAAAAAACTGACCCTACAGCCTTTCCTTTCTTACTCTCTGGAATTGTTATATAGTTAACTTTTCAGTGAAAGAAAATTAAACACAAGTCTCAGTGTACAAAGAATAAGCAGCAATTAGTGGGAAGACACAGCCAGGCATTTGACCCTTGTCGTTAAGTGCACAACAAATGTTTGCTTTGGGGGTTGACAGCAACTACCCCCCCGAACTCCCCCCCACCCCCCACCGAACCGTACATCCAGTGTCCATGACTCCATGTAATGTAAATCAGGCCAACCCACTCGATGTGTACAAACCAGAGTCCAGTACTGTGGAGACGTAATAACTTACAAGTAGGTGTGGCCAAGGTCTCCACTGTATACAGATCCAGCCACTCATTGGAATTAAACTGGTCACTTCTAAAGCGCCCCACAAAAGTAATCATGTCTTGTGAATATTAAGCTTTATAATTAACAACCCCAATGTTGCTTCTTGCAGCAACCCCACAAAGATGGAAGGAAGGGTCAGTTCATTAGAGAAAATACAGCCTACTTATATCACCAGCTGGAGTAACTACCACAAAAGAGATGGTCTGTCCCATCACCAGTTTATCATCAGTGGGTGCCATGGGTTAAATGGCTTATTTAGCAAAAAACATAAAAAACAATCCTATCCATAGCTTCATTGGGTCTTCAAGAAAGGTGAGACAAATATATTGACTTCTCAGAATGATGTTTCACAACCACATTCCGTAGGGCCAAATAGACCAAGAATTCCTGCAAGTGCCAATCGACAGGGACACCATACGAAGCCATACAAGAAACAAAAATAAATCTTACACAGTTTACAGAACACTCAAAGCAATCGCTTTCATTCACTAATGCCCCGTGGCAAAAAAAGAAGGTCGTTTTCTTTTCAACTATTACTTGGTTGAAACTGATTGTTAGCAGCCCAGAATGTCTAAACACAAGGAACTGTGCCTCTAAGCTAACTCCACAGCAGCCATCAGCTGCCAAACTGGGTTACTGAGGAAAAGGGGAACTGATCAGGTCTTTATAATAAGACAAGAAGGTAAACGGAACAAGAGGAAGTCACAGGCGTACCTCAGAGAAACAAAGCAGTTTGGAAAACCAAACGTGACTGTGCCAGTAAGGGAAAACAACATACCTGCCATCTAAAGCAAAGATTTCACCAAGTGAGAAGGGGATGGGACCTTGAAAGGGTGGGACCTTGTGCCGAGAAATCCCTAAGAGGCACTTTTGCCCAGTGACAGCTCCTGGCAGCTCCTCCGCTAAGGCGGAGAAGAGTCGCCCCACTGATTTTTGCAGTGAAAGACAGAGAAAATACAATGTTAATAACTGCCGTTATTAGCATTTTGTTTTCACCTACTTCTGTCCCAGCTTTGCCTGAGAAGGTGGGGGAAGGGGAGGAGTGGTTGTACCCTCCTAAAGTGCGCAATGACTGCTTGGACGGCCCTCTAGGGCCACCCAAAACAGTCATGCACACTTTGCATCGCAGCCTACGTGGAAAACATGCCCAGGTCTCCAGTCGGCTAACGCAGCGTTGTGATTGGCTGACTGGGAGCCTGGGTGTGTTTCCTGTGGCCAACTCCGAGCGATTGAGGACTACGGAGGAGAGACGGGTGAGGAAGCAGAGAAAAGGTAAGTTTTTTATTCTTTTTTTTTAGCTGCTTTCTTCCCATCCCACATTCTCCCCTCTACCTTGTACATCCTCCCGCCTCGCCCCAACCTCCTACTTCCTATCGGCCCCAGCCGCACATGGGTGTGCCCCCACCGGGACCCCAAGCCCCCCTCTCCAAAAAGAATACAAAAAGCTTGCTGAGGCTGATGCCGATGCCCTGGGGTGTTTTCACATCCCTTAATGGATGTCGGTACTTCAAAGTCTCCAAGAACGAGCTGAAAATCCACTGTTTAGGGCGTGGCTAAGGCAGCCGGCATGGCGAACGCGGCTTGAGAGAGCTCCGTCCCGCCGATTTATCCATCGGACATATATCCTGCCTCCCCCTCACCTGTGCCTGTCCCGCGGCAGCGAGGGGTAGCGGAAGGTGTCCGGCAGGTGTGAGGCGATTTTGACCCGCGTCGGAGGCACAGATCGTGTGCAACCACCCCTGAGGCGGAGCGGCCTTTCTTCCAGAGTGACGCCGGGGCCTCGAGTTTGGAGGTGCCCGGGGGAGTGCGACGGCTGCGGATGGACAGCCGGACGGGGCCGCGGAGTGGTCCGCCACACACGGGGTGCAGACACTGGCAAGCAGACCTTGGCGGGGCGAATCATCGGCACCGGCGATGCACAAGGGGGTCTGGATGGCTACTGCGTGACCGCGGCCGGCAGGACACAGATCCGCTGACTGGAGGAGGCGGCAGAGATCCTGAGGGACGCCGGAGCCCGGAGACGCGACCCCTGCGGTGAGTGTGCACCGGGGTGCGCGGTGATAGCCTTGAGAGGCGGTGGAGCGGAGGGACTGAGGCTGAAGGTTCGGCGGTCAGATCGGGTCGCGGCTGCCTGGGTCTCCTGGGCGCGCTCCTGTGGTGGAACGCACTGGATGGCGTCCATCTTGGATTGAGGTACCCGGGACTCGGCGGCCGAGTCGGGCCGCGGCGAGCCCCCCTGGGGGCCCCTGGCTGTGGTACAGGGACCGCAGTGCACTATGTTGTGCAGGATGTGAGCCCCCCCCTCTCAGCCGCCCAATCGGCCATAGACAAATGGTTTGAGGATGTCCCGGGGCCTAGAGACTACACGGCCGTATCTGGACTGGGAGCAAGGGGAGCGGCAGAATAGCTTGAAGTCCATCGGGGAGGACTCAGGGGCCCACGGACTTGATACTGAGGCCGACTGCCCGGTCTGGCGGGCCACGAGGGGCGGCCCGTGCTGTGATCACCTGGCAGTCGGAGCCCGGTGCTCGGCCTGGAGAACAACTAGTGGGCCTGAAGGCGGACAGCTGGCGGAGGGGCCCCCCAGGTCGAAGCGGTGATACCCCGGGGTTGGCAGGCGAGGCTTCCCTACAAGACTGACCCCACCATCTACAGACCATGACCAGAGGCGGGGGCGGCAGTGGAGCCGCGAAACAGGGCACCCTCGATAAATTCACTGGCGCAGGTGGGACGGCCGGGGTCTCCGGGGGTCCCCCACCCCAGGGGCCGGACAACGCAGCGCTTCTGGTGGCGATCACCCAATCTAGAGACACTTTAGACGCCAAAATAGGTGCGGTTGGGGCAGACGTTACTCTATTACGCCAGGACTTACGAAACGCAGTAGCCCGCATCACCGAGGCTGAGACAAGGATCACCGGAGTGGAGGATGATGTGGCGATATTAAAGAAGAAGGTGGCTACCATGGAAGGGATTCAGAAGGGCCTGGCGCTCCGGGCGGAGGATGCCGAAGGGCGGGCTCGGCGCAACAACCTGCGGTTTGTAGGATTTCCGGAGGATTGCGAAAAAGGGAATATGGAGGCCTTTCTTACTCAATGGCTGGAGGGCTGGCTACCACCGGAGTCCCTCTCTCGCTGCTTTATCATAGAGCGGGCACACAGGGCGCTAGCTCCGAAGCCGCCAGTCGGGGAGCGCCCACGACCGGTGATTGCTAAATTACTTAATTATCACGATCGGGACACTATCCTGAGACAAGCCCGTTTGAAGGAACCCCTCATGTGTGATAATCAGCGGATTCTGATATTCCCGGACTATACAAAGCTGGTGCAGCGACAAAGACAATCCTTCACAGAAGCCAAAGCTCGGCTACGAGGCCTCAACATCCAATATGCTTTGCTTTATCCAGCCCGCCTGCGAGTGATTTTTCAGTCAAGAACCCTATTCTTCAATTCTCTGGAGGAAGTATTTGCATGGACCGATGAGACAGTTCGGGTTCGGCCGCACACCCCGCCGGCTCGGGATTCTGATTCGTCCTCCTCGACTGATCCGCGGCAGACTCACCGGCGCTCTCATAGCAGGAGCAACTGGAGATCCCGCTCCACCAGAAGGTCCCCCGCCAAGAAGGGAGCTACGGAGGAGACTGCTCCCCCAGACACTCAGACAGCGGATCCGTGAAAGGCGATGGGACACGAACTACCTTTTCAAACTGTATGGTGAGGTGGGAGCTGCAAGCGGATAACGCGGCCCGGCCGGAGATGATGAACGATTACTGAAACATCGACATCCTGTGTTACAGACATAGACTATCAGTGTTGAGATGCGGGATGGGGATAGGTGGGGGGGCAGACAGTAAGGCGGACATTTGCCTTAGGGTAGCAGCAGTCCAGTTTTCCACGGACGTTGCTTGTCCCCCTGCGGGGCTAGTTGAGGGTGATTAATGGGGATCCATTGGAGTGGGTGGCCGCCGACCTCCCGTTGGGGGTTGGTGCGCTCCTACACCGCGACAGATACTTCAATGTTGCTGAGGTATAGGGGAGGGGGGAGGCTAGTACTTCGGGAGTTGGGTTGGGGTTTGGTTTGGGACTTGGGGGTGGGGGGGTACGTGAGTTGGGGGGAAATAGGGGCAGCTCTTTATAGCACAATGGTCCACCCGGTTCATTTGAGGATATATATGCAGCTACACTTCCCTGCGCCCAGGCGATTCTTGATTTTCCCGGTTGATGTCGGTTAGAGGCCCTGCTTCAGAGCTCCCCAGGGCGGCGCTGCGCATAGTGAGTTGGAATGTAAGGGGCATGCTTGACAAAATTAAAAGGGGCGTGGTGCTGCGACAGGGGAAAAGAGAGAAAGCGGATGTCCTACTGTTGCAAGAGACTCATCTCCTAGGCACCAAGAGCCTTAGCTTGCAGCGCTATGGGTATCAGCAGGTGTTCCACGCTGGTTTTGTCAGGGGGTCCCGGGGAGTGGCGGTAATGATTCACCGTAGGGTGTCCTATGTCCACTCTACACAGTGGGTAGATGCCCAGGGCAGATACATGTTTGTCAGGGGAACGATTGGTGGTGAGCCAGTGGTCTTTGGTAGCGTGTATGCTCCCCCCGCTGCAATGGTCTCTTGTGGAAAAACTGTTCACGGTCTGGGCCGAGATTCCGGACGCACTGGCTGTGATCGGGGGTGATTGGAATGATGTTATGGATGGCAATGTGGATCGATGCAGGCCGGGTGTTGGGCAGCAGATAACTACCCCTACGAGATTGAATGACATGGTACGAGGCATGGGATGGACGGATGCATGGCGTTATCAGCATACACATAGTCGGGAATACACTTATATTTCGGCGGTCCATAAATCTTTCTCTAGGTTGGACTATCTGTTTGTTCCCAGCTCCAAGATAGGGAGAGTGGAGTCTACGGCCATCCTGCCGCGCGGGCTCTCTGACCACTCCCCCATTGCGATCAATGTCCTTCTAGATAGGAGGAGGCAGCCATTTCGATGGCGCCTCTCTACCTGGCACCTGCAACAGGATGATTACCAGTCCCACATGTGAGAGGCAATAGCCCACTACTGGGAAGATAATGTGAGGTCGGGGGTGGACGATGTGTCCCTTTGGGAGGCGTTGAAGCCCACACTCCGAGGAGTAGATATAGCCTGGTGCGCGAGGGCTCGTAGGATGCGGGGGGAAGACCTAGAGAAGGCGACAGAGCGTGTCCGTGCTCTGGAGAGACAATGCACGGAAACGGGGGTGGAGGAGGATGTACGCCGGCTACTGCAGGCGCAGCGAGACTCGGCATCCCTACATCTTGAAGAGTCACGTCAGGTGTGGCTTGCCACGCAGAGCAGAGTCTACCAGTGGGGGGAGAAGTCCGGTACGATGTTATATAGACTCTGCCAGGGCACGTTTCAAGCACAGTCACTGCCGGCGCTGCGGGATGAGGCTGGATATTCTCTATCAGACCCAGGGGTGATTGCTGAGAGCTTTGCGTGCTATTATGCGGCACAATATGCCCCTAAGGAGTCTCTCCCAGCATATGCAGTTGACAAATTTCTGGCGGATCTCCCGCCGCGGGGGATCTCTGGTGATGAGCGCAATCGTCTCGAGCTTCCACTGTCCGCAGAGGAATTAGGGAAGGCCCTTGGAGAACTGAACGCTGGGAAGGCCCCGGGGCCCAACGGGTTCCCGTGCGAGTTTTTTCGGAAATATCATCTCCAGTTAGGGGCACATTATAAGAAGGCATTAGAAGCAGCTAGGGAGACTGGCCACCTGCCGAGGGATTGGAGACATGCCGAGATAGTGGTCTTCTGCAAGCCAGGGAGACCTCCTGACCGACATGAATCTTATCGACCTATCTCACTCCTGAATATCGAGGCGAAGATACTTGCCAAGGCCCTCGCTAACCGCCTCCTCCCGTTAATCACCACACTGGTCCACCCGGACCAGGCCGGTTTTATGCCACACAGAGCTACCAGACATAATATTAGGCGGGCCCAAGTGGCCTTGGAAATGATGCGAGCTAAGGGTGCTCAGGCAGCGCTTTTGTTGGCTGATATTGATAGAGCCTTCGATTCACTTAGCTGGGTATACCTACAAGCGCTCCTACCTCGCCTGAATCTTGGACCCCACTTTCTCTCGTATATACGGCTGCTGTATACTGATTTGACGGCGTCGGTGCGAGTGGCCGGCGCAATCTCAGGCACCTTTCTTATTGGACGGGGCACCCGACAGGGGTGCCCTCTCTTGCCGTACCTGTTCGCCCTCGCCATGGAGCCTCTCGCGGCGTAGGTATGCATAGACGCACAGATTAGAGAGTTCGAATGGGAGACTGGGCCGTCCGACAGGATCGCGCTCTATGCTGACGACGTGCTATTCTTTCTTACGGACCTAAATAGGTCGGGCCCGAGAGTCCTTGAAATTATGAGGGTGTTCGGAGAGGCCTCGGGGCTCCATCTTATGGACTTTGGGAAATGGTGTGGCGCTAGGTAATTGGGCATCAGCCCTACAGGAGGCGACAGGGGGTATTAAGTACCTTGGGGTATATCTAACGGACATACCTGGAGTCGCGTGGGAGCGCAACATCATTCCAGTTTGGGATCGGGTTCGGTCAGATATGAAAACATGGTCCCGTATGCCCTTGAACTTATACGGCCGCTCTGCCATTTTCAAGATGGTGGCCCTCCCTCGTCTGCTCTATCAGCTGCAGAAACATCCCTATCCGGTCTCGTCGCAGTGGTTTCGCCAGGTTAACTCTGCACTGGGCTGGGGGTGCTGTACGTGTGGCACTCCGCACCTGCTTCCTTTCTGCGTATGGTGGTGGCCTGGTGGCGTCAGATATACTATCATATTATCAAGCTTCTCACTTGTTGGTGTTAAACGAGTGGTGGTATGGAGATCGGAGTGATCCGGCTTATGCCCTAGAGAGATATTTGATGGAGCCAGACACTTTACACACGTTGTTGTACTCGGCGGGGAAGAGGAAGAGGCTCCCTGTGGTCACTCGGGTGGTCTTTCAGATCTGGCGTCGAGCGCTTAGCCGTATGGGATGGTGGAACAGGCTCACCGAGGAGACCCCGCTGTGGCGAAATGGCCGTTTTCCGGCTTTGGCGACTTTGCAGGGGTTCAACGGCTGGGATGCAATAGGGATCTCGGCACTGGGCCATGTCCTGAAAGGCACGACCCTTAAATCGTTCCAGGAGCTGAGGGACGAATATGATATGCCTCATACTCAATTCTTCAAATACCTACAGTTCCGGCATGCCATTTCCCCTGCCCTGGAGGGACTGGACTCTCTACCGGAGTTCAGTCCACTAGAAGCTAAGTTATTTATGGGGGAACTGGTGGAAAAGAAAATATCCCGCATCTATCAGTCATTGGTTATTCATTGCTCCCCCTCCCTGGACAACCTGCGATCCACCTGGGAAAGAGATGTGGGAGAACTAGATGAAGAGGGTTGGAGGGAGGCTCTCGCGGCCCCGAGGGAGGTGGCCATTGCTGTGCGACTGCGCTTTATCCAATTTAAATATCTGCACAGAGCATACTGCACGAGAGAGAGACTGTGGCGGGCCGGTTTGATTGCCTCCCCCGACTGTTTGAGATGTGGCCGGGAGGTGGGCTCCTTCCTGCATACGGTATGGTCCTGTGGGGCATTGGAGAGGTATTGGAAGCGTGTATGGGATTGCTTGGATGAGGTACTGGGTTGGAAGCTCCCCCGCACGTCGCAACTGGGCCTTCTACATGTCCTGGAACAAGTGGGTGGTAACATCTACAAACGACACTTACTACTTCTGGGCCTCACGGGGGCCAAGAGGGACGTGGCCCGCGCCTGGAAGGATCCTAGGGCTCCCCCAATAGAGGTATGGAAACAGGGACTGGATTACTATATGGGACTGGAGCGTCCAGTATTTGAGGCCCGTGGCTGCCCCAGAAAGCACTACAAAATATGGAAGAGGTGGGCGGAATACAGGGGGTTGTGGCTGGAGCCGCCAATACAACATGATGTGGCGGGTGAACAACTGTCTTGAGAACCGGGGCGAGGGAAGGAGTGTACTACCAACTTCGTACAGGCTGTTTTGCTTAACTCGGGATGGACATCGTGAACGGGGCTGGGGTGGGACCCGGGTGGGAATAGTTTCTTAAGGGGTAGGGCGGGGGAGGGGTGTTCGATAACAATGTTTTATTCTGATCGCTGTATTGATTGCTATTCATTGCCTTTTGATCTTATACTCACAGTCCCTCCGGTGTTCGGAGTACTGTGAAAGTCATGCAATCTTACTCAAATAACAATAAAATTTTGTTTTGAAAATCCACTGTTTACAGTAGTTTTCAATTAGTTTTCCCTGCCACCGTGTGATATCGGCTCCTCACTGGGTGACCCTGTGAAAGGGACTGATATCATTGTCACACAGTGGCACTGTGTGAGTTGGCAGGTCTGCAACAAGAATTATTTTGCAACCTTGGCGCTTCCAGAATTTTGGAATCATTTTCAGAATGAGGCAAAGGTGAGAAAGTGTCTAAAAACTACCCATCACCACTAATAAAGACAGAGAGTGGCAGATCCAACCAGACAGAATGCTTCATGCCTTGGGTTGATGGGAGAGGCTTTCTTAGCCTCGCTAACTGTCTTCAATAACAGGGTGTTTATTTGCTGTTTGCAGTCTTAAGGGCGTCACCAATATTCTGACAAGTCAAAGTGATGACCAGTTGCGGCTCGTGGGGGGAGTGCCATGGGGCGGAAAGGCGGGGGAGGGACAGGGTGGGGGATAGTAAACACCAGAATATGGGTGATTGGAGGTAAGTAAACAATTAAATAAATAAAACAAATTTTGTAGCACGAACTGCATCGCATTTTGCGATGCAGGGCGCACAACGCACAACGAAATTTGTTTTATTCATTTGATTGTTTACTTACCTCCAATCATCCATATTCCAGTGTTTACTATCCCCCTCCCCTCCTTTCCGCCCCACAGAACTGCCTCCACGAGCCGCAACTGGTGATGACTATAATCCCAAGAAAGACAGCAGCTTTGCAACCCAACACATACATTGTCCACATTCTATGGGTCTAAACTACATGATAATGCCTTCAAATGTTCTCTTTATTTACCTTGGATTGGCCAGAACAAGTACAGTTGTGGGGTGATACCCTTTAGCACAATCTTCCCAAAGTTCCTCAAAGTGTATCAGAGGACAGTTAAGGATAATCAGCCAAAGCATGTTTCTGCCTTAGCCCGGGTATTCCACAAGGCTTAATGATAATCACAATAGGTGCCTCATAGGGAAGCCAAGTGGCGGAGCTTCTAAAAAAGACTATATATATTAGTACCAAAATGACTTCTCAGATCTCAGACATAAAAATCTGTTCAATGGTGCCAGATGTTACATGTGGTTGCATGCAGAAAATTGAGCACAAAAATAGTGCTACAAAGATACCTTAGGCGGAATATCAACTACCAAAATATTGTCACCCATAGGGGCCTATTAGGATGGCGGGCGGCTAGCGGTGCTGGGACCCACCGCCATTGGTGCGCCTGTCCCGCACCGGCAATTAGGATGCCACCGCTATCATACAGGCTCTGATTCTGAAACTAGCATGAGCTAGGTTAGGACCAATGAGGTAATACTAAATATTGTGGAAAGAATAGTTATACGGGTTTCCAACATCAATCAGACAGACCAGGAAGGGGGCAGGAGCTCCCTGAGTTTATCTTGAATCCCATGGTGTGAACTTCCCTCCCACTTCAGCGAATGGCTGTACATAGCTGACAAGTATCTTAAGTAGGAAACTGTGATTAGGAGGCCCTGACTAACGTTCAGTGCACATTCTAATTGGATCTGGGAGAAGCAAATGCTGCGTTCATTACTTCTGGCCCTGGTTACTATCATTTCATGTCCCTGAGATGAAGAATGTCTACGGAGACACCAGAGACTAGCAGTCTCCTCGGTGACCTAAACATGTAGTACTTGTTGATTCACAGAACGCCAGTCTGCACTCTGAAGAACTTTAAGCGTATTTTGTCCACTCAGCCAGATCCTGGGAGAAACAGCGATTTAGGGAGCTACTAGGAGTCAAGGTCCTCAGTTAGGGTGATTGTCCAAGAGACTAAGAACAATGGTTTTCTCCAGCTGGAATATTTGTTAATGTGCTTAGTCTTGATACAGAAATGCTGTTACACCTTGTTTGACAGATCACCAATCCAGGGGGTGTCTTCAGCTGTGCCCCCTCGTTCCTATTAGTCAGCATATGGTCCTTTCCCTGAAAAGAATGTTCAAAATTTTACAGCTATTTCATCAGTACAATTAGGAGTAACCAGCAAGATGTGACCCCTCCTATTGTTTGTTACCACAGCCAAAGCCCTTGATCCTCCTGGTGTCGGGGATCATTACGCCAGCAGCAGGAATGCAAACAAACATGAGTCCCAGTGTCTTCTTTGTTGGTTTCTGTTCCTGCCCCTCCCTTAACTCACCAGCAGCAAATTTGAGTTTCAGAGTGGCTAAGGGTAGGACATGGGGTCTACCCTGAGACGCCAATAGAGACATCAAATGGTGAAAGATCCTACTCCGCTACCCTTGGCATTTTAGTACATCAACGTCCATGCCGATAACCACCACCACTCAGGATTTGGCCTGCTCAAAGATATTTTGGACTACTGCAGTTTTATTCTCCTATACAAGGGCCTGCTGACATTGACACACCGGGGTAACCAACCATTGGCAAATTTCACTGGATAGTCTGTAATTTGGACCTCACGTCCCTTGTCCGTGAGCATCCTTTTTACAGACGCCTTTTGTCCGTAATTTCAGGCCTTGCAGGGGGCAGAGCTGTTACCCTGTGAGAGGCCTCAGCTTCCTGATGGAGCCGCCTCGCACTCATCCTCAGAGCACAAGAGCAGCCCCACCCCGCCCATTGGCATTCTCAATGCAGCTGATTGTCACATACAGAATGACAATAGGCCAGTTTGAGCTGTTACAGCATGTGGTGGCCTCCTCCTGCCTGGTCTAGGACCAAGTTAAAAAGAATAGGTTATAGTTCTTACAGTCTCAATATTTCAGAGCTGACACATTTTTATATTTATATAAAAGGGAACCATAGTTGCTGCTTTTTTATTTATTTTATGCAACTAACATCCATTGACAACAATAGTCATGGCTTGTTTTAGGTCTAATGTTACTGGATGCAGTGATATAAACAGCAATATACCAGTCGGCCTGCACATTAGGCTCAGCACATATTTTTCGCTGAGATGTTTTAAGTCACACCCTTAATTACATCAGACACGCCCCTTGGAGAGACCCCCAGTTTTTCATCCCACTTAAAGCACTGGAAACAACACCATTTCACATTCACCTCATGTCTTGGCACTGTGCATCATGCATGACTCATGTCAGCCAAGATTTTAGATTGCCTATGTGTAGGGGCATAGTGAACCCTCTCCCACCCCACCCCACCCCTTGCTTTGGGAACTACAGCGAGGGTTAAGTTATTGATAGGACTCCTCTGTCTGCAACTGGATAGGTGGGTGGATGGGTGAAGGGTGGATGGAAGGATGGGTGGCTAAGTGAAAGGGAAATGGAGAGACAAAGGGAGAATGAATGGATGGATAAGAGAAAGCATGAATTGATATTTGACAGAATAAATTGGTGAATGGTGCATGGATGATTGAAAAGAAGAATGTAAAGATTGATGAGTAAAACAATGCATACATGAGTGAAAGGGAGGGTGGAGAGCTGTAAGAAAGGATGGATGGATGGATGAGTGAGTGAAAGGGTGGATGGATGAGTAAGTGAAAGGATGGGTAAAAGGATAAATGATTGGATGAATGAGTGAATGGATGGATAGGTGGAAGAGTGGATGGATGAGAGAGGATGGCTTGGGTGAAAGGGTAAACGGTTGGATGGATAGGTGGAAGAGTGGATGGGTGAGTGAAAGGATGGATTGGGTGAAAGGGTTGATGGATGGATAAGTGAAAGGGTCGATTAAGGGATGATGAGTGAAATGATGGATGGAAAGATAGATGATAGATAGGTTTGCAATTGGTTAAAAAGGTTTGGATATGGATGGACACACAGATGGAATGACAGAATGAATAGTGAAAGACTGACTGATTGATGAAAAAAATAATAGATGACATTTTGAGTGACACCCAACTGCTACTTGAATGTTACACTAGTAATTGTAAATGTTTGCATGTTTTGTTTTAGGTGTAGGTATTAGGGAGAGCCTCATAGTGCCATGAGCTGTGCTTGAGATATATATTGTGTTTGTAGCAATAGGCAAGGCGTCAAATATTAACTATGAAATAGTGTGTAGACCGTGCCGTCTTTAAGAAAGCTGCAGAGAAAAGCGCCTTTGTGACTTCTGTCAGCTAGTGTAACTCACATAACATCTCACATTGGCACTCAGATAGGAGATGCTAGTAACAAAGTCTCTCCAAGCAGATCTTCCTGACCACTTCTCTCACCAAACATGCCTGCTCAGGACCATGAGTTGTAAACAAAATATCAGACTTTACAACCCAGTGCAGTAACCATATAAATGGATTATCATATGAAATACCAAAATAAGACCTGCACGGTTGCCCAAAGCTGCACGCATACTGAAAATACGTGAAGTGCAGGATTGTCTCAACCTAATATAAAACTTATTTTGACTTGTACTCAAATGGCTGTCTATTTACTTACTTTTATACTACCACGCAACTTTCTCTGATGTGTCTGTAAAACTTAACTTTTGTCCTAAACTATTGTCCAGAATTTTTACTTTCTGTCCTGAATTTGTGACCTGAATTTTGACCCTCTGTCCTGAATTTTTACACCTACCAAACTGAATTTGCACCCATGCCAGTTGGTCACCCTAATTGGCACTCGCCTTGGATTCAGACCTGTTTCATGGCACAATCTTGTTTTTGTGCAGTAATTACTTCAGGCCTAGTCACAGTCATACATTTTTAATGGCCAGCCCGGAGTTCTGCACCCAACACTGAAGAACGTCCTAGTGACACTCTCACCAAGCATGTTATTGCGCCCCAACGTCTTGACCTTCCCAGAGTGCACTGCGTAATCATTACACGAGAAGCACTTTTAGAGATGCAAAAAGGCCATAATAACATACTGAATGTATAATGTGTCCGTTTCTTCTCTAGTAGGCTGAATAATCAATTGTTATCATTTTTATCTCATGAATACTTTTTTTTCGAAGACCTGCATTATTATCTATGTTTTCCTTTGCTTGGGGTGTCCATGTAAGTCCAGAAAGAGGAGATAAATGACAGATTTTTGGGGATAACCACTCATTAGGTCCATTCAGCCCATCCACCTTCCTTACGTCAGAGCAATCTGTCCGAATCGCATGAAGCCTGCTATCACCTTAGTCACATCCTATGGTATTGATCTCTATTCGCAACTCTCCTGGAGGTACCATCATCATGTCTGTTGACTCCTAGCGCAGGGAATCAGTTCACCTAACCCTTGCTAGCCATTTCACATCAGAGTGGATGGTAAGGGCAATAGGGCGATAATGTCTGGTTCCAGTACAGCATTCGCCACCTGTTACATAAGTGCTCCTTTTAAATCCTTTTATCTGCTATTTTTAAAACAAGATATTGCATCTCTCACTGCTGTGTCACAAAGGAAATGATATTAGCAAAGGCACTGACATTTCCACTTCAAGCTTCTTGTGCCCGGCTTTCAGTAAGACTTTTTAAACTTCAGAAGAGCATAGTGTTCCAGGGAGGGCATTTAACCAGGTCAATTGAGAACAAATCACAGCAATTGAAGTGTATATACTTGATTGGGTTTCTTATCAGATTCTACAAAAATGAACTAGCTGAGTTGGCACAGCTATATCCAGCCTTATCTGTGACTCCTTTTCACAAAATGTTCTTGCAAATCCAGAAAGCTGCATTGTGTGATTCTATCCATTCAGTATTGCACTGCAGTGTGACGTGAGGGCATTCATACTTACAATGGTAGAATATACAATCTCATTTCATACTTTATCCAACATGATGAGTGCAAAGCAGAGTTTCAATCATAAGAACTTGAATATCTGAGTTAAATGTGCCTAGTCTGGCTAATCAATTCCTTCATCAAACATGTTATTTAAATCTTCAATTTGAATCTTCATAAGTTTAATATATTTATAACATGAACCCATTCCCATGATATTTTGGGAAGGGCGTGCTATTCTTAAGGGAGGGGGTGAGGGGGTTATATGATTACCTACTCATTAGCAGTGATTTGTTTGCCACGAGTGGCAGACAAACGTGTTGATCTGCGGCAACATGAGTTTCAGAAAGCTATCCGCTCTCTAGGTTCTCGCCCCCAGCTCGTTGTGGATAGACCCACAGCTAAACTCTGCACTTTAAAAGTAATATTAGATAGAGCCAAGGTGAAGCAATTCTAGACCTTGGGTTGTTGCAAGCACTGCAATAATTGTAGGATTGGCCATCAAGTGAGTTTTTAATAATAGATATTATGGGCCTTATTTCGATGTCGGGTGGATACGGGTCCAACTGACCTCCGGTTGGTGGTCCCGACCGCTGAATTTTGATGCAAACACTCATGGTGTGCTCGCAAGCTTCCTTTATTGTATGGGAGCTTGTGCTGCAGTCGGAAACTGGCCGAAGCACGAGCTCTTATAAAGAAAAGGGAGGGTCTGCAAAACGGTGCAGGGATGAACAGGGGCGCACCATAGGTGCCCCCCTTAGCCCCCAACCCAGAGGCTGCTGGCTAGAGGAGGCCCTGCTATTGGCCCCCAAAGAGGCTTCCTGGCAGGGCTTCCACAACCGAATTCCCAGCATGGGAACCCTGCCAGAAACCAACATCGTAATCCAGACAGCGTAAACCACCATCCATATGCATTGTCTGCTAGTTCCGACTGCCAGACGGGCTCCTTGAACTACTTTCGGAGGCTTTCCGAGACTTATCGTGATGTGGCCCTAAGTGACATAAAGATGGTGTTGGGGTACGCTACAAAACAAAAGAGTGAAGTGGTGCATTTTTAAAGCTCTTGTCCAGTGTTTGTTAAACATAAGTTAGAATTTAGATAACTAGCAGTAAAGGTGGGGGTAGGAGTTCTATCTGTAAAAATGTTCATGGAAATTTGATCATCAATAAAATAGTCCCATGGCTGCATTGTGCTTTCTAAAATACTCACAGGACGATGCCAGCATGCATGCCGCTGAGTTGCCCACACCGTTAATATATAGTTTTCTTGATACTTAACCAAGGCCGGACTGGGAACCGAAACCGGCTCTGGCAAACTGCTCGGCCGGCCCCCCTGGAGGGGCTGAGGGGGTGCGGCAGAGCTATTTGAAAGGGCCGGTTTCTGACGATTTTGTTACCGGGGTCCGAAATTGTAGGCCCCGGGTAACAAAAAATGGCCCCCAGGGGCCAAAAACTGGCCCGACCCTGGCGGTCCACCAGGGAAATGCCCGGTGCCCGCTAAGGCCAGTCCGGCCCTGTACTTAACTTCAAGTCCATAATATTGCTATACCGTTGTCCCTATAAACATTATGAAGTGTTTGAAGACATCTCGATGCATTGCTATCTAAAATTAATACAATC
Organism: Lissotriton helveticus; assembly: GCF_964261635.1. Taxonomy (NCBI): domain Eukaryota; kingdom Metazoa; phylum Chordata; class Amphibia; order Caudata; family Salamandridae; genus Lissotriton; species Lissotriton helveticus. Next base: position 329,353,388 of record NC_136065.1, on the reverse strand, counting down.
AGTGTTGCAAGCATGGTTGCCAGTAGAACACCCATAAATGTTCATTCAATCACCACTTAATGATTTCAAAAATGTCTGCAAAATTGCAACCCCGTTCAGTGATGATTAATTGTTAAACTCTCAGTGAATGTCTTCAGTATTACAGTGAAATTATGTTAATGACACAACTGATTTCTCACGACACTCGTCAAGAAGTTGTCCTATTAAATATTGCAATTATGATTCCATAAACATTACAAAGTTCTCTCCAAACCTTCCATGCTTAACCTTCATGCATATTTCAGTAGCATAAGTCTGATTTGAATCACATAAAAGCAAATACATTGGTTTCCTGCTGAATAATTAAAGAATCATAAAAGCAACCACAGTTTGTTTGGTTATATATTTCTTTATATTAAATAATTTTCTATTTACAGTTATTTAATTCATGTGACTTATACCACACATTTATAAAATGCATGCCACAAACCAAACAGTTTCTTGTGCACTATGGAATTGCCCCACAATCACCATGTATTTGGCGCTATCTCCACCACACATTTTCCCCACATAATGTGCTCATGTGATACCGGTGAGCCCCTTCATGACTAAAAGTAGACACTATTATTATCAAATCAGCTAGGTTACTAAAAAGAAACCCACACATTTGATTTCATTTGTTCCTACAGTCAATGGAAAGTTGTGTCTAAATTCACCAAGAGCATGAATAAAATCTTACATTCTGCATGTGTGATTGCTAAATGCAAGTGTTCTTGAAAGTAGCCTTACTAATAATCACGTTTATCACAAATAAAGCCCTATATGTTCCAAAGACAAGCCCCCATAAGACTTCTAAATTGGATCTCCTGATCACCTGTAGGTTGTCCTCATAAGATCTAGGGAGGTCCCGAAAATCAAAATGACTCTGTCACTAAAAGCACCAACAATATGTCCATATAAATATAATTGAAATGAATGAAAGAAAATGAGAATGAGAGAGAAACGTATAAAGCATGTGGCTACTCCAAAGAGTGTCTCGGTGCTAACATGCAGAGCCCAGCAGAAATCTTAGAGCCAGGTTTTCATATTTTTTTCGGAAAGTGATCTCAAAAGAGATCCGGTGTGGTTCGCAAAGGAGCTCATTCTGAGCCTTAGCAGCATGGAAGGAAAAGGCTTTCCCGCCCCTTCGGACACACTTGAAGCACGGGATTACCAGAAGGGAAGCAGACGTAGAACGCAGCACTCTGGAGGGAATATATTGGTTGAATCTCTCAGCCAAGTAACCAGGGCTGGAAAAATACACTGCCTTGTGAACCAAAGCTAAGGATTTAAACAAAAGCTGTTTCTTGAAAGAGCAGCTAAATGCAGAGCTTTTTAGTACAGTGGCGGTCGAAGAATATCTTGGCAGGTGTAGAAGTAGCCTGGCTGCCGCATTCTAGACAATCTGTGAGTGATTCACCTGAACTTCTGCTGCTCCTAAATACAGAGCATTTGATTAATCTAAACGTGAAGTGGTCAGGGCATGGATTACTACTATTCTTACCTCCAAAGGAAGGAGGGGGAGGAATTTCTTGATAGTTTGGAGCAACACGAAGCAATGGCCTGCCAACGAAGAAATCTGAAACCTCATAGAGAGGGTGGGGTCCAGCTTCACCCCTAAGTTATTAGCTACTAGAGATGGAGGAGGGGCTGGCAATATAGAGGGACACATGTGACCCAAATGGAATAATTTCTGTCTTCTCTGCGTTGCATTTAAGTTGGCTACTCTCTATCGAATCAAAGATGGTGCCCATACAGTTTGTGAAAGAAGCTGCAATAGAGGCGTGAGAAGTGGAACCCTCAAAGGCAAAGTGGAGCTGAGTATCATCTGCATATGAAATGATGTTACATCCAAACGGCTCAACTACAGAAGCCAAGGAAGCCATTAAACATTAAAGAGGGTTGGGCTGAGTGAGGAGCCCTGCGAGACCCCTTGGTTAATTGACTTGACCGACGAGGAAAATAGACAGGCCAGAATGATTGGCCTCTGCCGGCCATGAATGACTTGCACCAGTCCCACACAGTACCCCCCACACCCAAGACAGAAAGACGGTGCAGGAGGATAGAGTGTGGGATGCTGTCGAAGGCACTGGACAAATCAAAAAGGACCAAGGCTGCATTTGCCCCTAAATCCAATGAACATTTAATGTGGTCTGATATTTCCAGTGCTGCTGATTCTGTAGTTTGACAGAGGCAAAAGCTACATTGACTAGGATGTAACTGCTTGCCTTCTTCAAGATACTCTGCGAGCTGACCATTGACCAGCGTTTTCAGCATTTTTGTAAAGCCTGGAAGACGAGAGATGGGCTTAAAAGTACAAAAAATGCTAAGGTCCAGCACAGGCTTCCTAAGGGACCACCTATCAAGTTTCTAGGTGGCAGGCAACACCCCTGAGGAAAGGGAATAGTTGAAGATGGAGTTGATCACCGGACTGATGATATCCACTGCCTCAGCAAGCAGCACATGGGGGCATGCATCCAGAGTAGACCCCGATTTACATTTCAGAATAGCTTCCAAAAAGTGTTCCAAGGATATGAGCCTAAACTGATACCAGTCAGCATGAATTATCCTAAAACAAATGTTACTTTGTGCCCAAAGACACCAAAAATCCACCAAACAGATAAGGTATCCCCATTATCATTGCAAATTCTCTGGCTAAAAACCATAAACTGGCCTCCATAATCACATGCAGCTAATTCTTTCAACATATTAAATATGAAGATGTCACTATTGTCATTATTAAGAATGTATTTTATTAATATGCCAAATATTGATCACACAAAGATGAGAGCACACCCATAAAGTGAGAGGACATTCTTCCAGAGAGTAACACCAGGTGGCAGGGATTATTCTCAAATAATGTATTGCTCTTTCTTGATGACACTAGAAGCAAGATGTAAAATGTGTATCTTGAGCCTTCAAATATTAAATTCACAACACAAATCATGCCCTGTGAGGGGGAGAAATATACCTGTAGAGTATTAGGAAGACAATATAAACCCATAAGGCTTTGATGGAAAAAAAATTAGAGTTACGAGCATCACCAGTTATGTCAGGCAAAGTCAAGAAACGTCAACATTAACAACAAGGTGAAGATTAACTTCACCCAGTTTCAATTCCCGGTAGCTTACTTTCTTGCCTGGAAAGAACAAAGGGGTATATTAGCAACCAATAGAGATAATTTTTGTCTCTAACTTATTTAGAGACAAAAATTATCGCCGCAAATCGGCGATTTTTATCGCAGATAAACCTTGCTATTAGCAAGGTTTATCGCAAATGCGATAAAAAACGGCCGCAATGCATGAATATCGCTGAAAAGTCAGCGATATTCATGCATTATCGAGCAAATGCTCTTAGCCATGTTATCCACCTCCCATTGGATAACATGGCTAAGAACTGCTCCTGGGCAAGTGTTAGCTTTTGGAGATATTCGCGCTTAGCGCGAATATCTCCAAAAGTTGGTAATAGGAGATAGCGATGTTAGCGACTGTTTTCAGTCGCTAACATCTTGGCACGCCCACTTTGCATGTCATTAGTGATAAATATCACTGACATGCAAAGCGGGGCCCAAGATGGTCACTATCTCCTATTAGCTGTCGCTAACTGGTGTTAGCGACAGCTTGGTAATAGGGAGATAATTTTATCTCCGCTTTCTTGGCTTTTAAAGCCAAAAAAGCGGAGATAAAGCCCCTTGATAATATGCCCCAAACTTCCAAGAGCAGGTAGCGGCGGCTGATAAACTTTGAAAGTGCTGGGATTTAATACGTGCCAGGAGTTCACCAATTTATTTTCAAAATTTGACTTACTCACTCTCACATTTACTTTCTGTTCCATCACTCACTCCAATTCACATTCTCTTATATACTTATTCTCACTCATACTCACACATAAATGTAATCATGCACACTGGCTCTCATTCTCACTTTCTATCACACTTACGCACTCTCAGCCTTTCACACTCACTGACTCAGGGCCCTGGTGCAACTGCACCTCCTGCACCATTGATAACTACACCCAACTCCTACTCCCTCTCACACTCCTTCACTCACTCAAGTTCAAGTTTTTTTTATTGTTTGACATTTTGACATCACCTAAGGTCTACAATCACCAACCTATAAACCTTGTAAAATCCTCACCACAATATAAGAATAATCATGATACGTAAAATGGCACATATCTACTAATTATATCATCGTAATATCTCTTTCATTAGAAATTAGTCAAAAACATTTAAAATATGTATACACTTACAAAATAGTTTCCATAATCCGTACTGTTGCCCTTAAGTACGTCTCCAAGTCCCTGAAACTGACAGTGGTTCCCATTTCTGCCACACTGTTTAGGTACCATGCTGTTACAATAATGCAGATTTTGTCTCATCTCTATAATGTGAAGCAATCTATGTATTTGTCTAAAGTCAACAATGAGGCAATCATTTACATTTTTGAAAGTTTTCACAATCCACAGACATGCATATATGTTTCCTCTTTCCGCACTGTTGCTGTAATAAAATGTTTTACCTGCTTACTTTTAAGTTTTGTCTTTAAAAAATAGGATTCCGCTGATCAAGAGTTCAAGTGTAAGTGCACTACTGCATAATTAGATAATATATCATTATTTCAACTCAGTATAATCGTAACCAGAGTGCAATATGTTAAACACAAATTTCTGTAGCAGTACGTGAACTAAAACCTTTTACCTCAGTATAACCTCATTTTCTTTTTTTTGTGTACCTCTTTTATTTTCCCACATTTTCTTTTAACATCTCTTTAGGCCTTTTTCTTTTTCTCTCTCTTGTTTGCTTTTGTAGTTCTTTTTTCCTTTGCTCCACTTGTCTTGCTTTGTTCACTTTAACATAATTTTTTCTTTTCAGTTCCACTTTTCATTTGGCTCCTTGGGCGCACTGTGCACAGATACTGGCGAAGTGACAAGTGCAGCAGAATGGTCTTTTTGGAAACAGTAGTTGATTTTGAGCTTGTAAATATCGCTGCTCTGTGGATATTGACAAGTCCCATGAGAAACCCGGCGGGGGCAAAGAGCTCGTGTCATGGGACTCAGTACGAGGCCTAGACATCACGTTTGACTTTTGATCTCTGGCTAATGGTAAATCTGGACACAGATCAGGCACACAACAACATCGTGATGTACCATGGCTCAGTAGGAGGTTTCTCCCAGTCCTGGTCTTCCTGTCCACTACACTGGCTACACTAATGCTAGCTATGCTTTCTGCAGATAAATCCTTTGATGTAGTCATGTTTAATTGCTGAACTCGGTGAGTCTACCCATAGAGATAAAAGTGCACTTTTTTGTGGTGTTGAAGTTCTGTACTTTTTTGGGACCCTGACTACTTCATGCACAAACAGTTGTTTTTTTTTTACACAGTCTCATTACTCCAAACTGAGATATACTACCATCACAGAAGTGGGGAGGCAGCTGCTATCATGACATGGAAGTGTGCACGCTGGAGAAAACTCGATTCCACAACATCGTGGCATATTCTCAAGGACTTATCGCCAATGTATCGGCACTTTATCGCAGACAAAGTCACGATAAATTCATCAACCCATTCACAAGCTGTTGCTAACAGCCCATATCACCAGTTTACCTGTAATAGCAGCTGCAAAAAACATCCCCACAGATGACCCTGGCAACTAACGCTAATGATATGCAGAATAGGCGTTTCCGTGCAAAAAAACGCGACAACACCACGTCACAACATTCTCAACGATCAGCTAGATCAGCGATAAGATCACAAAACAGGACGTAAGGGGCGTTAGCAGCAGGGATTTAACACTTGCTCTTACCTGGTGTTAAGTCGGACGACAACCTACACCATAAAAGGGAGCCCAGCCCAGAGCCACACCTGAAGAACAACAGATGCCATGGAGCCAACTATCATGCAGCTCGGACATCCAAGAGGGCCACAACACCCACTGCCACCACCTCAGGACCCCCCTACCCCCTCCCTGTGTCCTACCCCAGGTACCCCCCATGCCCCCCAGACCAAGATATTTCACATCAACTTCACGAAATCATGAACAAAATCATTCGCCTAATGTCGCACAATTACAACAAATAACATTCATGTGTGGTCAGAAAAAGGAAAATCATTAGTTCACCATTAAAAGTCCAAACAAAATATCACAATCAAATATAACTCTAAACAACTATTTGGAAGAGTCATGGGGGGTCGTCCCTGGACAATCTGTAAGTCACAGCCTGCAAGACAAAATACAAGATAAGAAGATGTGTCATTATCCGTCTACCCAGACTTCACTCCTGCGGTACAGCGAGCCAGATCCACCTTCTTGGGGGTAAAACGTAAGCTGCGCGACCGAGAATTGAAGTATGCCCTCCTATTCCCAGCCCGCCTCAAGATCCTACATGGCAACAGATCATACTTTTTTGACTCACCGGAGGAAGCGGAGGAATGGATGGTGGTAACGCTCACGCCACCGACCTCACAGGACCCATTTGCCAAAGGTGGGAGCGACGGCCATCGGAAGCAGCCTGACCGACGACGCCCTACCTCGGACACTGGCCAAGGCCCCTCAAAACGGACCTCACCGACAGGACAAGACGCGACAAACCACTCGGAGGAGCGGACAAAGGTGGCGCAGTTGACGGAGGAAGCACTTGCCGCTCATGATGCAGACACGGCAAGAGACGTGGCCAGCATTTCAGACACGCACACGGAAGTATCGGCATCGACGGACAGCTTACAGCTCTTCCCCAAGATCACGGCGCAAACGGCTGCAGAATTTTGACAACAGCGCCTTGAACACTGCCTGGGTGGTAACGTATGAACAGCATAAATAGCCACGCACAGGTGGGTGGCATGGGGGATGTACATGCTACGGGCTTGCTATGTCACCGCAGGTCAGCACCAATCGGAACTGAATAGACCGCACCCCCCCATCGTATGAACATGGTTGTGTTTGACTATTGCCCATGTTGGGTATCATGGTTTGGACCCCGGGTCCGTTTATCTGGGGACCTCAATGTTCAGGGGTTAACAGTTACAATGGCACTCCATTTTCATCACAGGGTACACTTGGCATGCTCACCCACGAGCTTAACATTTTTACATTATGCGATCAGTTATGGGGCCACTTAATGTTTACAACTTGTGCACCTGGAACGTGCGGGGCATGGGTTCGATCCACAAAAGACATAGAATACTGGCTCAACTTAATCGTAGGGGGGTCCTGATAGCTTGCCTTCAGGAGACACATTTGAACAGTGCTGAGAACTCGAAACTGTTGAAGAAGTGGAGGGGTCAACTCTTTGCTACGTCCTACTCTGCATTCTCAAGGGGGGCAGCTATTTGGCTCCGTAATTCTGTACCTTTCAAACCAGTTGAGCAAAAAATTGACAAGGAGGGAAGATATGTATTTGTGAGGGGCATGCTGGATGGTACCGCTGTTGTGCTTGGATGTGTGTATGCACCAAACTTGGGTCAATCGGATTTTCTAACTAGACTTAATGGTGTATTAGCGGATTGGGCGGTATATCAATGGGTTATTGGGGGGGATTTTAATGCTGTGTTAGATGTCACTTTGGACAGGTCTCACCCACCATTACATGCCACCGAAAGCAGGAAACAGGCGATTGCACTAACACAGTGGGCAGAAGGGTGGGACCTAGCAGATACATGGCGCAGCAAACACCCTCTTGACAAGGAATATACCTTTTTCTCCCCACCACACCAACTGCACACCAGAATCGACCGAGTGTTCTGCTCCCGCTCTCTGCTGGGGGCGATTCTCACAGCACAACACATGGGAAAGACACTCTCAGACCACAACCCTGTCGAACTGGCGATGCAATGGGGTAGTCTCCTGACACCGATACCAACCTGGAGGTTGCCCACGGAACTGTTGGAAGACATTGTCTTCAAATCGTCCATGGCGGACACCATTGAGGCTTACTTTACTACGAATACTGGCACTGCTAGCTCCAGACAAATGGAGTGGGACACGTTCAAAGTCTTCATGAGAGGGGAGGCGATGGCCACCCGGGTGGGCATGAAGAGGGAGGTGCTTGATAGCCTTAAAGAAGTGGAGGGTAGGCTGGCAATGCTGGAGAACGAAGCAGTGGGCTCAAACCTACACTTCACGCCACTACAAGAAGCACACATAAGGCATGCTGAGTTACTTGAAGACTTAAGATTACTGGACTACCGCGAATACACTAACAGACAGCACACTCAAGCTGATAGGTCAGGCCCACTGTTAGCCCGCATTATACGGGACTCCCCGACACACCTCCCTATCTTGGACATTATAGACCAGGAAGGTTCAATTGCCTCGACTCAACTAGGAGTCAACACTGCATTCAAGGACTACTACGCCACACTATATGGCCCGCACCAGCCCCTATCACAAACGGCACTAGAGAACTTCATGGAGGGTCTGGACCTGCCCCAACTCACTGATAGACAACGAGATGACCTAAAATGTAATATCACCATAGCAGAGATTAAACAGGCAATACACGCCCTCCCGAGGAATAAAACCCCTGGGATGGACGGCTTACCTGTGGAATTTCACGAGACATTTATCGAACTACTCGCCCCACGTCTACAAACCATCTACCAAGAGGCACTACGCACCAATTCCCTGCCACAATCGTCCCTCCAGGCCATGATAACCTCCCTATTGAAACCGGGCAGGGACGGGATGCACCTAGCTAACTATAGACCCTTGTCTCTCCTTAATACTGATTATAAGATACTGAGCAAAGTACTGGCAACTAGACTGGCGCAGCACATCCCCCAACTGATCCACCCCAACCAGTGCGGGTTTGTACCTGGTAGGAGTACAGCTATGAACCTCCGTAGACTAGCCCAACTGATGCTACGGGACCAGGAGGATGGGAGCACTGAAGGATGTATCTTACTAGACCTGAAACAGGCCTTCGACTCCCTCAGATGGGATTTCCTGTTTGCAACACTTGAAAAATTCGGGCTGCCTCCGGAATATGTTGCATGGGTAAGGCTGCTATACACCCGCCCCACGGCGCGGGTGCGAACGTCCAGTTGCATCTCTGAGCCCTTGGCCATTGCAAAGGGCACCAGGCAAGGATGCCCACTCTCCCCGCTCTTATTCATCCTGGCGCTCGAACCGCTACTCTGTAGGCTCCGGAGGGAGGCTTCTCACCGTGGCATTCAGAGAGGCGGGACGACCCACGTGGTGTCCGCCTATGCTGATGATATCATCCTGTACCTCCGCGATCTGAGGAGTGACCTAAACCCTAGACCCACACTATTTGAGGAATACAGGTTGTTATCAGGCCTCACGATAAGCGAACCCAAGTCGTATGGTTACTGCTTTGGCGCCACTGGCACATCTGCACCGCTGCTTTTCCCGCCGTACACTTTCCAGACGGCGGATACAACTTTCCGCTAGCTTGGGATCCAAATCTACAGAGGGGCGAAGGAAATGATAGACGGCAACTTGGGCAGAGCAATGAGGGCGCTCAAATCACATATACAATTCTGGTTGTCGCTGCCTTTGTCGGTGGCGGGTAGAGTGGCAGTTTCCAAGATGGTGGTGCTCCCCCGACTCATTTACTATTTCACTAACTTGCCGTTCCTGATTCCAGCCTCCACTTTTAGGGCACTAGATACATTACTAACGGAGCTCATATGGGGATCAGGGCGGAGACGCATAGGACTTGCTAAACTACAGCTTGACACTGGGTCTGGGGGACTGGGAGCACCGGACTTCAGGGCCTATAATTTTGTCTGTCAGCTACAATGGCTGGCATACTGGCTAGCAGGCCGGAATCTACATGAGATCGACATGACAGAGGAGGACCGTTCAAATGGGAAGATTCATAACTTGCTTTTGCCCCGATCGGAGTTACCTGGGGACACTCCCCCTCTTCTCCGACTTGCAGTGCAATATTGTCGGAAAGCAGTGAAGTACACGTCTCACACGACTACATACACCCCTATGATTCAGCTATTAGGTATCCCGCTGGCATCGGGAACGCTAACGGCCCATAAGCTCGCACCATGGCATGACGCAGGGGTGATGCACATTGGCGACCTCTTCGTAAATGGACGCATGTTGTCCTTTGAAGACTTCAGGGCCACACATAACGTCCCGGGAGGTTCGTTTCTCCTACATGCTGGTTTACGTCACTACGTGACAGCAGTGTGGGCGCGAGACGGCGAAGAACCACCCACGAACCCATTACTAACGATGCAATACCTCATGGGAACGGGAAGCCACCTGACCAGATGGCTTACTACTGGAATCAGAACGGGCAGGGCGATCTCATTATTGCCTCTCAAGATCAAATGGGAGGGCGACATAGGTAGGCCACTTGAGGATAAAGAATGGGAGCGTATCCTTCAATTTCCCAAAAAAGTGGCTAGAAACCCGAAATTCAAGTTTATTCAATTAATGGTCTTGCACCGGGCGTATCTCACGCCACGCCGTATACACGCTATGTTCCCTGAAGCCGTGGACGCCTGCCCTCGATGCAGGGCAGATGATGCTTCACTGATACACATGCTATGGGACTGCCCGAAATTGGGCTACTACTGGGCCACTATACACGAATCGCTTACCAAAGCGGGTGCTCCCTTACTAGCACATACCTTAGAACACACAATACTAGGGCTAGGATCAGTGGCGCGTAAAAGAAGTGTGTCGACACGCTTCACTGATATGGCCGTGCTACTTGCGAAACGCACGATAACCATGCGGTGGAAATCGCCCAAACCCCCCGACCCTGACATGTGGAGGACGGAGGTTACACGATGGGGCAAAGCAGAGGGGGAAGCACTACAGCGCGAGGAATGTAGGGGCCTCAGGAAGACGCTGATATCACTGGACTGATTTGCCATACTGGGGGCCTTTGTGGCGGAGGGTGACGATGACTCTAATGTCTCGTTATCCGCAGCTTGAACAGTGAGACGCCCTCAATATATCTCAACTTGTCACGGATATGATTGGTGCACACCGAAACATAACACTGGGGAAACCCACACATTTTTTGTTTATGTCTCTGGCTGATTGTATAGAATAATGTATTTGGAAAGAGCTAATTTTTGGGAGTGCCAAATACCAATGGATATATGCAACTACGAAGTATGAGTGCCTAGGGTGGGGTTACAAGGGGTGGCGGGTAGAGGGTTTATTGGGGGTTATGTTTGGTTACCTGTAATGCAACAAAATAGAAAATTTATATTACGCCTAATACTATTGTACCGCACAGAGCGTATCACTATGCGATTGATTATGTACCAACTGTCTCACGATGTTGCTCTACTTATTATGCGAATAAACAAATTTAAAAAAAAAAAAGATGTGTCATGCACTCATCAAAGGACAGAGAGAGAGAGAAAGAAAGAGAGAGAGGCAGAGAGAGGGAGAGAGAGAAAGAGAGGGAGAGAGAGAGAGTGAGAGAAAAGGAGAGGGTGAAAGAGAGGGAGAGAGAGGGAGAGAGAGAGAAAGAGAGAGAAAGTGAGAGAAAGAGAGAGATTGTACAAGGAGCGCAAGGCCAATCGAGCTCTTGGCTCACACATGCCAACTGTTGCGTGTGTATCACTATTGGTGCACCATAAGTCTAAGGCCAGGTATCAATTGCAGCGCGAAGGCCACATCACAATTCAGAAATGCAAGCAGTAGTCAGACTAACATTAGGTATGAAAGCTCCTTTGTCTCGATACATAAGGCGGAAGAACATCTGAACCTCTGACCTTGGTCTCGAATGCGGCTGAGAGAGATACCAAAGCAGATTTTGACGACTCCCACACCATGAACTGTGCTAATGAAAGCCCAATGTGTCCACAACCCATGCACAGTTGTCCCTGCTTGAGGTACTCCTGCATGGGATGCCATAAGTAAAAATCAAACCAATCGTTCAACCGTTGCACACACATACGACTCATTGCTCCAAGCTGTGGCATATCATCCACATAACTGCCACAGGTCAGAAGAGTGCCGGTTCTACGAGACTAACAAACGCAATGGCAGGCCATCCCGGGCACATGCACAACCACTGTCACGTGGAACTGTACCGTGCACGAATGCTGCATCTGTTGGGATCACTGCCACTGGCAGTGTTGCGCATCAGTTACCGTCTGAGTTTCCGTCTTGCGTACGTCACCTGCGTCCAGCTCTGGCTCCACTGTCAATCATGCACATTCGAGTGGCCCATGGATGTCTGCTTATCCAACACAATGGTAGCTGAACTGGATTATGACTTGTCTCTGCGCCCCCAGTTAGTCCACGACCAAGAGTGCAACCGTGATACCCGTGCATGGGATGCCCTGATATTTAGCATATGTGTTGGCAGTTGGAATGGGAGATTGCACAATTCATCATGTGCAGTGACCACATCAAGGCGCTCCCCTTTTGGGCTGTGTTGCAGATTAATGAAACGGCATGGAGCGAGCACCGTCCAGACCAGTTAATGGATTGGCTCTCCCTCATGTTTGTTGAACTCGACAACAACGTACTCCTGGTACTGATTGCCGCATTCATGGACGAGTATCTACGTTCCTGCAGCCACAACTGATTGTCACCCAGAGCACAGGTCCCAGCACCTTATTGCATCTTGGAGGGATGGTCGCATATCCCACCATAACAGTGGGCATGTCTGCATTCGCCTGGACTCAGAATGCATGTGAGTGCACCCAAGCATGGTGACACACACCTGTGCAAGGGGATGAAGTCCCATGGGTGGAGCTGCACAGCGTCGTTTGGCAATGTTCCTACATCTGACATACTGCTGGAGGGAGAATACACACATGGCAATGTAGTACGACATGTGACCTTGTTGGACTCTTTCACCTGCTCACTGTCCGCAGAGCAGACAGTCGGCGCAGTCCGGTGGTACAGCACTATGCAGATCCCATGGGCTGTGAGTCGTGTCCCCTGACACGGGGCAATGAGAAGACGCCAAACATCACGACTCGTCCAGCAAGGCAAGGTGTGCTGAGCGTGTTGCCATCCGTAATGATTTGTGTTCATTATTGCCTCCCCATTTCTAGCACCTCGACATGTTCCTATGTTGCCTGTAAGTGTCTTAAGCATTGGCCTGCATGTTGTAGCCCTTGCCTTGCCCGTACAGACACATACATGCTAATGAAGTCTACGCAACTTCACTAGTGTTCAACTGTGATTAGTGTTGATTAGAATGGCAAATTGTGTGCCTCAATGAACATTGTCCGTAAAAAGGGAGGGACTGACTGACGCATTTCCAGTGGGGGTGAGTCCCTATTGGCAGATCCACCTCTGTGAGCCAGTCATTGTGGTTGGGACAGTTGCCGGTAGACCTGTGCTCTTACCTGTCTTCAGGAATGTGAGTATGGTGTGATCCATCAAAACAGGCTGTGTTCACACAGATATGTGTGAGTAGGTATGCGAAGAGATGTTCTGTTGTCACATGTGATGGGGACACCACTTCAGACATGCTGACAAATTTGACATTTCTACACACAGCCCTATTTAACACATGGACGTGGGGCTAGGTTGGGGGGTTGGGAGATTGTTGTTCATGTGCAATGAGGCCACAGCTAGTTCACACCTTCACAGCCATCTAATTGGCCATGTGGGTCAGGGTCAAACATGCGCATTAATGTCATTTACCAGGGTGTACCTTTTAGTGCAATCAATGTCCCTACATTCATCCATACTTTTATACTTGAGTGAACATAGACATAACACATCTGTGTGATTTGGAATGTTTTATTCACATTCTATGGAGTGTCAGAGCTGGAGCAGTACATGGCCATGCCAAGCCCACATTATATGGTTGCCCAGTGGAGGGCCAACCAGAGTCCTTGGGTGAATGAAAAGTTAATCAGAAGAGAAGAAGAGTTCAGTCCACAGCCTGATTGCTGTGTCATTGGTAACCAGAGCAGATATGGCAGTCCATGTCGGGGTCCAGGTAAGAGTGTTTCGTCGGACAGTGGCATGTGTTGTTTAGGACATGATGCATAGGGCCGAACCAGGCAGGGAGAGGCCATAAGGCGTGGATGGATACTACTACCTCTTTCCTCACACAGTCATTACCATCCATATCTTAGTCCTCTGATATATCTTCTGTGTCCGGTGTGTCAGGTGTGTGTGGTGATGTTATGGGTGCATCACTGTGTGCCACTGACACATCAGCGGGGCGAAGGTGATAGGACTACATCACTGTGTGCCAATGACACATCAGGGGGCGGAGACGTGTGTGTTGAAGTTCCTGCAGCAGTCATCTGGGACAGGCTCTGTGGCAGCAATGGCAAGATGAGGATCTGCAGGGCACGGAAGATCCCAGCTACATCTCGCTGGTGTTCAGCCGTGGCAGCCATACTTCCAGCCTGCATTGGCTCCATGGTCTCCATTGTCCTCCGCATCTGTGCCAACTCTGTGCTGTCATCGCTGGAGCCTGTCTGCCTAGACAGTGCATGTATCCAAATAATGGCCCCAGCGTTGTCAGCCAAGGATAGTTGGAGAGCATGGAGCAGACAATGGGTGTCCGTTAGGGACTGTTGGGACTTAGACACCCATGTATGGCATCTAGTTTGGCTGCCATGAGGTCGAACCCCGCCCACAGGTGGCACCCTAACACACGGCGTTGGAATGATATTTTTTTGTTGTGGGGGTCCTGTGGGCCAGCCTTGGTGGTGTGTGCTTCCTGCTGTGTGGTCTGTGCAAGGGGTGGGGTCACCTCTATCAAGCTGGGCTGACCTGCTCCTGGAGGTGGGGTGTGGAAACTGTCTACAAGCCATTGGAGGTTGTCTGAGAAGATGGCCAGGGGTTCCTCTTCATCATCATTGAAGAGATGTCCAGTCTGCTCTGCAGAAGGTGTGGATTGCCCCTCTGCAATGTAAAGGGGAGATGCAGGTTACCAGTGTGTTCCATGTATGTTGATGCATTGTACATGTTTCCAGACAGATAGCATGACAATGTACATTGTGTCTGGTTTGGAGAACCTGGCTATTTGATGGGAGACAGTGGACATTTTGACAACTTCACGGATGTGAGGTTGTGCTCGTACATTATCATCTCACAGTGTCATGCAATGCCAGAGGTGATTGGCCAGTTTCTACACACAAGCGGCACCAGTTGTGTCCTCTGTCCTGTGGTGTAAGTGTTTCACTTTGTACTACACTTTCGTCAATGTTGAAGTGCTGTGATTGATATGTGTTTGTGTTGCATTGTGGGAGAGTCGCCCCTGCAGCTCTGATTTAGCGGCCCCTTATCCCTTTGAGGCGGTGTGCCTTTGAATTGTGTGCTTTTCGGGTACTAAGATGTTGGCGACTTGGGTCATTTGTGTTCTTGGACGGTTTTTGTACTCTTGTACATTGTTTGTCTGCAGATGTGTTGTTGACGTCAGGGGTTGTATGTGTACGTGGATGTGTCAGGGTGTGACCTGCTACTTTGAGGATGTGATCTACACTAGGCCAACTCAGTGTTGTGTTGTGTACCAAGTCATGTATTTTGGCTGCAGCCATGCTATTGGTCATGCAGTGTCACTTGCATTTTCAGTGTGGCTCACAGAGCTGCTGCTTTGCTGGATTCAGCACATGTGCATGGGTAGGTTGAGAGATTGGTGATAGGGAGGGGTCCCCTTTGTACACATAGTGGACGGGCCCTACTTGGTGTTTCTTGGTGTGCTACCGTGTGCCAAGGGTATCATGGACATGTTCTAAACTCATTGTGCATGTGCAGTGTGCCACACATGATTGTGTATGTGTGCCATTGTGCCCATCTCCCTCTGTCCCCCCTGTCACTGGTCGTTACTCACCCTGTTGCAGTTGGGTCAGGTCATCTCGAGCTGTGTCTGGTCTCCCAACTTCTTGCACCGTCTCCACATTGATGACTGTGGCCACCATTTCCTCCAGCTCATCCAGCTCATCCAGCTCCTCCTGTGGCGCAGGACTCCCACCTCCATTCGCCTTAGCTGCCTTCCTGTTGGAAGCGAGTTTCAGTTTGGTTTGGCTTTGCACATCATGCCAGCGACTCTTGACCTCCTCCATTGACCTCCTCAGCACTCCGACTGCATTCACGTTGCTCACGATGGACTGCCATATTTCTGTTTGTTTTGCCAATGACGCAGTGGAGGTGACAGACTGAGGTTCTTTAATTTTGACTCCATCTTACATTTGTCGTCATTTTGTGTTGCCTTTACACAGGCTGCTCTATTCATGAAGTGTCTCTGCCCTTTGGACTGCAACGTGTTGAAAACCCCCTCTGTCCTTGTTTTGAAACCAATCTCAGACACCAGCTGGCCTAGCTGCATACAGACATGTCCTGCCATTACTGATTGACCTATAGGTGCTGTAATTGATTGACTTATGGGTTGGGCAGAAACACGACTTAAGGGGGACGTTCTGGTTACATGATGCCTTGTTTTGAATGTTTTCCTATTGGCTAATATTTTGCAGGTCTTGTATGTCCATATTAGGTATTTTGCATGCTTGTAAAAGCTAGGACTGTCCCTTACTTTTGTGCTGAGTTTGTAACCCTAAGCATATACAAGGCCTCTGTGTTCTGTACTCTTTAGACTGCCTCATTCAGTTGCTAAGGCTCCTGTGTGACATAGTCTCACTTATTTAAGTTTAATAAAGATGTCTTTTCATATTTCAGCTTCTGTGCCAACTTCTTTATTATCAAGTACCCCTGAGAATGAAGATTTGAGTTCTTCAATTGGCGCTGCCAACGTGGGCTTCATCAGAGAAGTGACTTTCTGAAGGAGTGATCTTGTCAGGAGACTGCAATCTACTGAGGAGGACATGACAGGATTCTACTAAGAAAGTACTCTGTATACGGAGATTCTGGGGATTCTTTGTCTCTGCAGCCTAGTATTTTTCTGAATCTCCTGATTTTGATCCTCCACATGATGTCACTCCTGACTGAGAACCTTTTTGGCGTGAGTATTCTAAAAAAGGACCGTTAGGTCATTTAGAACTTGGCAGTTAGAATTTGGACAACCTTTTGATTGGTAAGAGTAAGATAGTTTAGTAACGCTTACTGTAGCTTTGGAATTTTGGAATTTGTGTTGGCCAACTTTGGATATGGATTTGATGTGCAAATTGCAATTTGCGTAGGCAGGTAATGAGGAGATTTTCTCTATCTGGTTTTGTTGAACGGTGCACGTACGAAAAGTACATTAAGCACTACTTTGATTATAATATTCTGCAGTATTTTTGGCATGCCTGTTTTCAAAGCTCACATCGAAGAATGTGTTGCTTTTTCTTGGCGGTACCATAGTGTGATGTGAAATTAATTAGCCGGCTCTCCTAGAAGGAATACCTAAATAGGTTTAGGTATACAAACATATTTCTTCCTTGGTGATTCTGTATCCCCAGGGAATTAAAATATGGACATAATACATACAAGGATCCTTTGTTCTTTGCAGTTTTTTTTAATGAAGATATGCAGAACGATTTTGGTGTTCTGCTAGCCAAAGCTAGAGAATTGAGTGTATTTTCGCTTCTTGGATATACATCAGTCTGTTGGGCTGTTTTTGCAGTCTTTTGGAACACAATTGAGAAGCGCTTCTTGTAAATATGACTTACAACTAGTATTTACAAATGGTTTGGTTTAAGTACAGTCTGTGGGCTGTCCTTTGTTTCTGTCCTGAGTATTGATTTGTGGGTTAAATGTGTGTTTAAATGTTTATGTGGTTTTCCCATTAGTGCAACTACTGTAAGTGAATAGCGATGGCGCTATCCGCAAAATAAATGGCTAAAGCGCGCCGTATTGTGTGTCCTGAGTGTTTGACCCCTTTCTGTTTATGTCTGAAATGAGCTCAATGTGTGGTTGTGGTTTTTCTTGATGTTTTCAGTCTATTAAGCAAAATGTCTAAATGCTTAGAAACTAAAATTAAAAATTCACATTCACTAGGAATAAAAAAGCCTCAAAAACGAAAATTGTGTGTTTTGTAGAAAAGCAAACTTATGATATTTTTTACTTACATACATTGTATTAGATATTAACAGGCAAACACTTCAGCAGAAGTAAATTTTTGCTGAACTCAGACGCATATTATAGAACACGCATTGATATGTCTTATTTTAAAAAAAGACTGCCACCATGCTCATGTTACAATACTGAGAGAAGAGCTTTTATTGCCGATGAGCAAATAGCTGTTGTCTTTGCAGGTCACAGAATAGACAGGAATATTTACTCAAGCCAGGACTTTGCCCTCAGTTAAACACGGGTGAATCTTGGCATTTCAGAATATTGTTTTAAAAAGGTTACAAACATAAGGTTCATTATTTTGTATTATAGGAAGACATTTCAATTAAGGGTTTTCCTCTCTTTAAGCATTTCTGTAAGCATATTCTTGGTTCTGTTGCTAAGTAATAATTAACCCATGTAATGAAGAAACATTTAAAAAAAAAAAAGAAACAGTAACAGATGCTGAACAAGATAAGGCATGTGCAAGGAAACTAAAAAGTTAACGATGTCCTGAACATTGATTGGCAATCTAAGATAAAGATCAATCAGGGAAATTGGCCTTGCGAGGTCAGTTTCAGATGAAGAGGTCAGTTTCTTACAGTTCATTTCAGAGTAAACCTAGTTAATGTATACATGAACTAGGGAGGCCAGGCCACCTTGTTCGCCAGGCTATCTTTGCAGGCCTGCGTGGGGGCGGCGACAAATGGTGGCACAGAACAAAAAAAAATGAAGTCAGACTCAAGGAATTACAGAACCTCAATATGTGGAATTATCAAAAATGATTGGGTTTATGAAAAATAATTATTAATTAAGCAAAATAATTATTAAAAATAAGTGCTTCAAATTTCGTTTTTTATTATTCATGAAGCTTAATACTTATACTGTGACCTCCTAACATTATAATTTAATTTAAGTTATGTTATACTGCATAATGACGACATTAGCATATAGAATTTCACTTGGCGCAGGCGTGAAAAACTCATTTTTCTCAGGATTTGCATGAGATATGTCTAATGTCCAATCTCTGCAATTTGTAAAGAACATTCTGAGGATGATTAATATGTATCATAATTATAGGATATTTATTTTTAAGTGCCACAAATCGAATTTGGGTAAATAGACCATTTAAACAGCATTTTTTTCATTTAGAGTAGCTTTAAAGTGCTTTAGGCTTCAGTAAATGCATACATTTAGGTATAATACAAATTTGCAGGTTGTTCCCATTTGGGTTTGCTTTTAAATGGCTCAGTGAGCCAATGTGCCCGGTGCAGAGGTTTGAGTTTAATATCAGGGTGGAAGGTTTTAACTTTAGCTAGGCCTACTGAGACCTTCATCCATTTAAGGTTGATGAAATGAGTACCATTGCAAACAAGCATTTGTTCTAAAAACTGGTATGTGTGTTATTATGTTCAGCGAATTATTCACAGTAACTGTTTTAATAATCTAAGTATAGAAATAAATTGTAGCCCCTAACAGGAGTGATATATATATCATGTGTTTTTAATTAGGGTTGGTTATTGCAGGATAGAAAGAGTTGGGAAGGCTTTTTGTCTTTGTCAGCCTCAGAGTGAGGAAGAGGGAGAGGGCTGAGGAGCCTGCAAGGCAGATTTTGACCTTAAGGTCAGTGAGGTGGGAGTTAGGAGTAAGTGTAAACAGATGGAGAAATCATTGCTTAGAAAAGCTGGGCCTCAAAGGGTGTGGGCGCACGGGACACGCAGAGTGTCTGTGAAAGAGTTTTATTTTTGGAAAGTCAAAATTAAGGTGGTTTAGCATGTTTTCAAAAGATGGTTGGTTACAGTTGATATTTTGTGTGTTATGTGCAGTGTCAGCAGTATGTTGAAAAAAGATGTTTTTTTTATTATGACTTCTTTTGAAAAGAAATGTATGTGCGTTTTACATATTTTTTTGCATTTTATGCTTTTATGAATTGTTCCTGCTGGTCCTGTGTGTCAGAAGAGACACAGTAAGTTGTATTTGACAGCCAATCTCCACTAACTGGTGATTTGCTGTCAAGCGGAGGGTGAGGATTTTAAACCTGACAAATTAAGCAGGCCCGAATATTGGGTTTTGGGCTGCAGGTTCACAGTGCATAAAGTACATGACATGGTGTTGTGCGTCACCGCTCATTTACATATGCTATTGTTTTGTCTATGCTTTTTGTGCTTGATATACAGCAAGTATATCTGAGGGCTTGACATGTGCGTTTTTTTTAATTTTTAGCATGTTTTTTGTTTTATGTTGCTGCTTTTGATACTATTACAAGTTTACCTGTGTTGTGAAGGGATATACATGACGATGCATATCGCTGCACAACAGTTGGGTAGATTTGCTCTGACACTAAATTTCACAGACATGATATTTTTATGCTGTAAACAAGACAGGCAACACTTCATCAGTGTATGTCAAATTTGGCTATAATGGTATTTGAAGAAAAATAAATGAGATATACAGGATCAAAGTGTGTCACCTGCAGTTTGTCACGTTACTGCCCCCTTCCCTTGAGGAACAGGCAGCCCTAAATTTATGTATCCTGATTGGACGTAAGGATAAATTATAAATCTGTGACTCTTGTACATGGTGACCTAATTTCTATATTACATTAGTCAGTTTTGTTCTGCTTCCTAAGTAGTGTATGGCTTTGTACCATAAAGGAAACAAGGTTTCATTTTTCCCTGAAGAAGGAACTGGAAAATTAGCTGAGATTACCGTATATGGTGTAGCGGCCAGTGGTAGAGCTAACATTTGTGAACTATTTTGATTTTTTGTGTATCACCCAAACTCTTGGTGATGTGTCACATGCCTGACTATCACCCTAGTAATTTCTTGTTCTTCCTATAGATTTTTCTTTTGCCGCTTCTCCCCTGACCGATGTCGCATCATGCCTAGTTATTGGGGATTTTAGCTGTGTCCTAATTCCATTTCCCTTTTCCATATTCCTTTCACCAGTTAGCCCATTTATTATTGTTGGTGTATTGTTCAGGTTTACACTTCCAGATTGCAGTAATGTACCAGAGACACCCATATTATGTATAATTCCCTTTTGTATGACCAGACTGGTTTTCAAGATTTTTCTTTAGGCCTACTTCAATGTTTTCCAGTCTGACTGTCAGGGTAGTGATGGACTGGTTAACTGACTCAATACTATAGTAAAACAAGTTTTCCACCTCAATAGGAGATACCTTAGATTTATTTTTTTGAACATGACAAATTGTCAATGACTATTTTTAATTTGGTTATTTTTTACCCTTTTGTTCCTGCTTCTTTAATTTTTGGTGGGATCAGATGTGTTCTAAATCATGGAAATACCAGGACTCTCTAGTTCTTGTCTTTTGTTTCCACATTTTGATCATTAGCCTGTGTATTGCATAGTGCACCTGATGCACAATTATTAAAGGGAGGTATCTACATGTGCCTGATAATCTGTATTATGTGATTTCTCTTTTGAGGTGTTCTAGATAAGGAATTTAGGAACACCTATATGTAATCATTTAGAGAAAAAAGAAATGTTTTCCCCATTAGACAATGCCACCATGTGTGAGGACATCCATTCAGATAGAATTCCCATGTAACTATCTACCCTTATATGGTAGAGGATATGCTCTCACATGGAAACCCAATTGAAGAGGCTAGAGGCACTGGTTTGCCTACTGCCTTTGTCTTTGTATTCTATGAGAATGACAGTGTGTTCTAGACCAGAATTGTCCCATGGCGTATGGCCACTACGTCTTGCACCCAGAAAGCAGCAAGGCTGGACAGCGATCGCCAGTGCGCCATCAATGGTATCTCCAAAGCATCGTACTTTCTCCATCAGACGGCATTGGACATCACAGAACCAGAGTTTCAGTGCAGAAGAGCAAAAGAGAAGGATCCCTGTTGTTTTGAGGCTTCAGTTTTTCACCTGTCATGTGCTGGTAACCTCTGACAGTGTGTAGTCCCTTGAGCCCCTTGGCCTGAGTTTTGGCCACACACCCCCTTTTCTTTGCTCCAATGGAATGGCAGTGCACCGGAGGATCCAGGATTGGCAAAAGGCACTACATTGTGGTACCCATGAAACAGCGGCCTGAGCATCCTCTGACACTGAATAGTGAGTGTTGGAGCCTGAAAGTGTTGCTGAGTGTGACAGTCTGTTGCTCTTTCTCGATTAATAGTACTTGGGTCTGCAAGAGATGATCTGTGCCCATGACTAACGAAGAGCACAATATCTGTAGTGCCTGCAGCACAGGAAATATATTGGTGCACTGCATTGAGACATTGAGACTTTCAAGTGAGCTGTGAGTGTTTGCCAGGAGGGCACTCCAATGGATACTGAGAAGCACCATTTTCATGAAAGGCCTGAATGAAGAGGCCCATGCGGAAAAAAACAACAGAAGCAGATTTGATGGACAAAAGAAGCCTGCTAGAGAGGCTTGGATGGACTCTGGGTATTTCCCGTGCGATTGCATAGAATGGGTGTTAGGAGACTGATTCTTATTGTTTTATTGGCATTGTCAATGGTCACTGAAATAACTAGGAGCCCTGAAAATGTTTGCAAAATAATTTTAGGATTTGCTTTTGCCTAGGGTTGGGAAAAAAAATGATAAACCTGTTTGTAATAGTGGTCATTACTTTCTTTTGCTATCTGAATGTTAAATGCTTTGTTCTCTTTGTATTCCTGCTGATAGTTTACATTTACCTGCTTTTATGAAATGAGTAGAATGCTCACCTAGCAATGAATTAGGATTTGCCTGTGTAATGGCAAAAGGAGGGGCTGAGTTTCTTTAATTTTGACTCCATCTTACATTTGTCGTCATTTTGTGTTGCCTTTACACAGGCTGCTCTATTCATGAAGTGTCTCTGCCCTTTGGACTGCAACGTGTTGAAAACCTGCTCTGTCCCTGTTTTGAAATCAGTCTCAGACACCAGCTGGCCTAACTGCATACAGACATGTCCTGCCATTACTGATTGACCTATAGGTGCTGTAATTGATTGACTTATGGGTTGGGCAGAAACACGACTTAAGGGGGACGTTCTGGTTACATGATGCCTTGTTTTGAATGTTTTCCTATTGGCTAATATTTTGCAGATCTTGTATGTCCATATTAGGTATTTTGCATGCTTGCAAAAGCTAGGACTGCCCCTTACTTTTGTGATGAGTTTGTAACCCTAAGCATATAAAAGGCCTCTGTGTTCTGTACTCTTTAGACTGCCTCATTCAGTTGCTAAAGCTCCTGTGTGACGTAGTCTCACTTAGTTAAGTTTAATAAAGATGTCTTTTCATATTTCAGCTTCTGTGCCAACTTCTTTATTATCAAGTACCCCTGAGAATGAAGATTTGAGTTCTTCAAGACAGTTGTTGGTAGTGTTCTATCACCTCCGTGACAATGATCCTGTCTTCCTGCGGACTGAACTCTGTCTTCCTCTTCTCCTTGCCCTTCCCCGAACACGGGGTTCCTGGTTGGTCCTCCATGGGGCTTATGGGGTTCGGGTTGTCCTCTGCACTCAGTCCGGGTGCATCCATGGTGCTACGCAGGTTGATTTGGTTTTGGTGTATTTTTTTTTGTTGGTTTTATAGTTCATTTTCCCTCATGATGTGTGGGAATTGCAGGCCTGTCACTGGTTGTCGCTGATATTGTTTCACGATATGGGGCAACACAACTTTTTTCGCGTTCGTGTTTCGCATTTTTTCGGTGTTGCGTTGATTTGTTCGCAGTCATTTGGTGCATTATCCTGCTACGATCGCATGGTGCCGCCGGGTTGGGAATACAACGTTAACACGGTGTTATTTTGTCGCGATAGACTGCGATGTGCGAAGTTGTGTTAAGCTAATTTTGCGATGATTATCACACTTTCTTGAGAATATCCCCCGTTCTATTTTAGCAATCTAACCACAAAGAGACTGCAAAAAACAGTCTTGTTGATACAATAGGGACCACATGTATCCCATGTGTTATGGTTTACATTCGTTTATTGGTCTCAGAACCACATAGTTTAGTCCATGGAGTTTAATCATAGTGTTTTATGAGGGCCTTGAGGTACTGTAAAGATTGTGTATCTTCTAAACTCCTAATAAACAAACTATTGCTGTTTTAGACAGATACTCACAACTGCAAACTGAGATATACAACCTTTGGAGAAACATACATGATGACTGAGTAGAACTAATGTACTGTGCAAATACATTCAAAGAACAAGACAATGTCCCAGTGGAGATCATAGGTAAGTTATGTGACCTATATTTTTTCCAATGGAACATTGTGCTACTACTCACAGCACTAAAAGTAAGATCTTTGGTCTTGTTCAGTCACCCTGCTTTACCACAAGAAATTATATATATATATATATATATATATATATATATATATATATATATATATATATATATATATATATATATAGATCAGATCAGATAAGCTTTATTCGATTTTAGTGTTAAAATCATAAAAGCATCAACAATACTTGCATAAAAACCATAACATTTCATGGACATCGTAAAAGATCATTACAAAAATGATAAAACAAGATTAAATAAGTATAGCAAATCAGCTAATGGATATGCAAGGGTTTCAAAATCAATGAAGCAACTCTAAAATAATATACTTAGCATTTGCATCCTACCCTATTAGTTTGGCTCTAACTTATAAGTGGCCTTTAAAAATACAATTTGTAGACAAAAGTTCAAAACCCTTACGGCCTAGGAAATTCTTTCTAAGTAATATGTGGAGAAGTCGGGTAAAAATCATACAAGTCCCATATGCGGATAGTCCTATGTCTTGCTTTGGGGGGGCAAAAACGTAAATAAGGAACAACGTTTCTGTTTTTGAATTTAATTAATACCAAATCCCCAGGAATGTTTTTGGGCAGCGTGCCTATCCATCCCCCCCTCCTGACACTCAGGATGCCACCATCTAACTCAGGTGGCAAGGGTCTATTATGTTGTAACCAGAAAATGACCTTATTTAATAGGTCCTGCTGGGATTCATGTGTTCCCTGGGTGAGGGGAGGGACACCAGAGAGGACAGACACATATGGGGCGGCTTCAGGGGGTAGGTTGATTCGTGGAGTGGGTCTAGCCACTTGATGAGTTTTTGAAAGGGATTTTAAAATTACTTTCGGGCCTGTTGGGGTAGGTATACAGGGGGGCTGTATTAGAGCTACACCATGACAAATACCAGGTTTATGTTTTTCGGGGACGAAGGGGGGGTTAGGGCAGACGGATGTAACTGTTTTGATTGATGGAGGAGGGTACTTTCTGATTGCTTCCTCGATGCATGTCAGCCTTTCCCCTAAGTCGTTGATTTTTTTAACCAAGGGAGAGATGACAGTTACCAACAGTTGCTCAATTTGGGCCAATAAAGTCAATTGGGGAGACAAGACAGGGTCATCTGATTTGTCCACAGCAGGGTCCTCCATTAATGCTGTTTGGTTAGGGGGAGATAAAATTGTGATGGTACACAAGTTTTGTGCACGTACGAAGTTCCCATTGTCTATTTTGCTGTCGTGCTTCCCTCTAAAGTTGGGTTCCAGAGGCGAAGTGTTTATTTGGCTATGGTCTTTATTTACGGGAGGAGCAAGATCCCGTGGGGAGCTATTTGGCGTAACACAAAAGGTACCCACAGTAGGGGAAATTGTTAAGTCAGGGGCGTACTTTGTGCCGCACAAGGCATTGAGCTCTTCCCAAATGGACATTATTTTTTGTGGTAAAGAATTCGCCAGACAGTTGGTAGAAAAGGAGCATCACATTACCTCCTCCTGTGCTAGAAATATAAGGGGCGGCCCATCCCGTCCTCCTCGTGCCTCTGAGGGCCTCAGAGGGCCCGCCCTTTGCCCGGGCTTCGCCCCAGGCGCCGACCCGCGCGCGATCCCGTGACGCGGGGGCTCGCGCTGTCCTTAAGCGCACCTCCGGGGGCGGAACAGGAAACGCGCCTTGCTAGGCGCTGGGGGATGTAGTCCCCGATGTGCCGCCTCGCCGCGATTTTCGGAAGCGGCAGGCAGCAGGGAGCCTGGTGTGTGTTGCTGCAAGGCAGCGCTGAGGCTGCGATGGTGGTAGTCAGGAGCCAAGAAGAAGGACGACCTCCCAGGTCAGTGTGGCCCAAAAGTCCCCCGCTCCCCCGGGGCTCGCGCTGTCCTTAAGCGCACCTCCGGGGGCGGGACAGGAAACACGCCTTGCTAGGCGCTGGGGGTGCTGGGGGATGTAGTCCCCGATGTGCCGCCTCGCCGCGATTTTCGGAAGCGGCAGGCAGCAGGGAGCCTGGTGTGTGTTGCTGCAAGGCAGCGCTGAGGCTGCGATGGTGGTAGTCAGGAGCCAAGAAGAAGGACGACCTCCCAGGTCAGTGTGGCCCAAAAGTCCCCCGCTCCCCCGGGGCTCGCGCTGTCCTTAAGCGCACCTCCGGGGGCGGGACAGGAAACACGCCTTGCTAGGCGCTGGGGGTGCTGGGGGATGTAGTCCCCGATGTGCCGCCTCGCCGCGATTTTCGGAAGCGGCAGGCAGCAGGGAGCCTGGTGTGTGTTGCTGCAAGGCAGCGCTGAGGCTGCGATGGTGGTAGTCAGGAGCCAAGAAGAAGGACGACCTCCCAGGTCAGTGTGGCCCAAAAGTCCCCCGGGTCGCCAGTAGGTAGTTATAGTTAGGATTGTTTTCCATAGGAAATTTGCAACATTCTATTGGGAATAACTTTGGCACCGGTTGAGGAATCTGCCTGAAATTTTCCTCAAATTTGCCCCGCGGTTCTCCGGTCCTTCCCTGAAAGTTTGGGGCGGATTCGTCCAGCGGGGGCCGAGATAAAAGGGGGGTCCCAAAACATGTTTTCCCCATTTTAATTTCCATAGGGCGGTCAGACTCACTTTTAGCTCGAACGGCTGAATGGATTTCCACCAAACTTGGCCAAATTGTAGGGACTGGTAGCCCGATGTGCCTTTGCTATGTCTCAAGATATGTGCTCCAGTGGATTTTGAGTAATTTAGGTTAAAAAAAATATATATATCTATAAGCGCGCCCGGTACGCGTACCGGGGCGTGCAATAGCGCGTACCGCGAATACGCGAGCGGAAAGCTGATTGGCTCTCGGGTGTTTGTAAACATTCCAAACAGACTGGAGCGGCCGCCATCTTGTGTCTCGGTAGGATAGAGACACAAGAGGGGCCAAAAACAAAGGGGGAAATAACCAAAAGGGGGCATGGTAGACCCCCCCTGACCCCCTAGGTTTGATGTGGGGGACATAAAAGGGTCCCGGCGCTGAAAACGAAAAAAAAAAAAAACAATTTTCGCGGTGGTAGCGACCGGTACGTGCCCCTGTACGCGTACCGGGGAGCGTACCGTGGAGAAAAAAGCATGACAGAGTTTCCCAAAAAAGTTGCTTTTTTTTATACATTAGAGGTAGTTCTAAAAAGAACTGTTTTTTTTAATTCTTTTTGTTGTTTTATATTTTTTTATTGTTTTTTTGAACATTTTTTACTTTTTTTGATTTTTCTGAACAGTTTTATATATATTTTGTTTTTTTTAAGGGGAGAAACAAAAAACAGAGAATTCTAAAGGGCTCAACAGGAGCAAAAAAAAAAGCGGAAAAAATTAATGTTTCCTTGGGCACTTGTGGTTATCCCAAGCACGGTTAATAAGTGTGATGCTTTTCTCTCCATAGCATATTGTTTGTCCACAAAAAATTCAAACCATTTTAAAATTGGAAAACTTTGTTTGTATGGTGGAGCACATCTCCCTAACTTCCGGTCCCGATGGTGTGGGAACATTAGTTTGGGAGGTGCTGGCAGAAGATTGGACAGGGTTTCTGGCCAGTTCCCTGACCTCTGCCCTAGCGTAGTTATTTGGATGCTTGCATTGCATATGCCTGATCATGGTGTGGTTGCCAAAGGAGTATTTTTTGTTGGGATTCCCCCTTGACAGCTCCTGATGACATATTAAGCAGGTTGCCTTAGGCGCATTTACTTTTTTCTTGTCCTTGGGGATTGAAAAAAACTGCCAGATGATGTGCTCTTTAGGTTTGTAGGTAATATTGTCCTCTGGGAGGTATCTCCTCTCCTCCTCCTCCTCCTCCTCTTCTTGATCTCCACCACTGTGAAGTTGTGGTGGTCCTTGTGGTGGTGGTGGTGGTGGTCCAGATGCTCCAGCAGCTGCAGCTAATGTAGCCATTTTGTACTGAAATAACTGCAGGTCTACCTCTCTCAAAGCACAAAGGTAGAATGAGGGAAAAAGGTGGGGTCTTTCATCATTTGGAAAAGAAAACTGTTCTGAAGCAATGAAAAGTGTTATTTTTAGGTCACATGACCTGGCCTTACATCATTAGGAAACCAAAAGTGAAATGAACCAATAAAAAGTTTTATTTTCAGGTCACATGACCCGACGCGCTTACGCTACGCGCCCCGGGGCGCGCCCCGGGGAGCGCCCGGGGACGTGTACGCCGCGGGCGTCATACGCACAGCACGGCTACGCGATACATCACAATGTTGTTTTCGTTCGCGGCAATAGACGCTCCCCGGTACGCGCATCGGGCGCTTACTGGGGCGCTTACCGGGAAGCGCATCGTGAGCGCTCCATGGCAAAACACAAAAAATAAAAATAAACATGATCACTATAGAAAAAAAATAGTATTACATAAATATACAATATAGGATTCATTATAAAAAAGTAAAATATTTAATAGCTACAGAAATTAGCTATTAAAAAACCTATGAAATTCACTGAAAAAAACATAGGTTTCAGAACAGTTATAGTTAGGAATTAGCATTAAAAAAAACTATTAAATTCACTGAAAAAACCATAGGTTTCACACCAGTTATAGTTACCTGGAAATTTTACTGACATAAAACCATTGAAATTCCCACGTTATAGTTAGTTGGACTCACTATAACTCGTGCGCCCGCAATGCACTGCTGATGATGTCACATATTACATCATTCATGACATGGTTAGTGTCATCACTGATGACATCACTGATGACATCTCAAATGACATCACTGATGAGATCACTGATGACATCTCAAATGACATCACTGATGACATATTTTTTTATTGATACACGACAAAAAAAAACAATGATGAAATAGTTCATATTTACATATATAAGGGCATTTAACAGAAACAGAAAACATGAATAATATAGCATTAAACGAAGGAACACATGAATACACACTTATAATTTTTTTTCAAGCCTCATAAAACTCTGAAAAGGTCCCCCAAATCTTGAAACCCAATTTCTTTCTCCGCCTTGATGGGGAGAGCGAAAAAAGACTCCCCTCTAACTTATAAAGTTTATACAGCCGTGCTTGCCACTGTTGGAATAGTGGA
Organism: Lissotriton helveticus; assembly: GCF_964261635.1. NCBI lineage: Eukaryota > Metazoa > Chordata > Amphibia > Caudata > Salamandridae > Lissotriton > Lissotriton helveticus. The sequence goes on along the minus strand of NC_136065.1, from coordinate 329,324,181 downwards.
GGCTTTTCTTGAAGCCACTCTGTGGCAATACAAAGACGAGCTACAGTCATAGTGAAGAAAATAAAATATCGAAAACAATAAAATTCATTAGTTCTACTGTCATTAGGGATCTTCCCTAGCATCATCATGGAGGGGGTGATCTTTAAATTAACCTTAAGAATTAGGGACAAGAAGTTTTCAATATCCTGAATAAATCTTCCTAATGTAGGGCAAGAAAAATAAATATGTACACTGTCTGCATTATCAGCTTGACAACGAAAGCATTTACCATCAGAGCCTCTTCTCCATTTTAACATTTGAGCAGGTGTATAATACAAATCAAATAAACTTTTAAAAAATTGAGCTTTCAAATTTGCTGACATCAAAACCTCTCTAGAGAGCAAAATCACATTCTCAACAACAATCTCATTATCTCCCAATGAATCCCCCCACTTTGCCTGTATTTTATCCAAATCATCAGGCTTCACTTCAATAAACATACTATAAAGAATACCAATCTTAACTTGTCGAGCGACTCCCTCTACTATATTGAGTTTTTTTAAACATAGTTTATGTCTTATAAGGTAATCCCTTATTTGTAAGAATTTAAAGAAATAGCTTCTGGATAAGTTAAACTCTTCAGACATTTCAGTAAATGATTTACATTTGCCTTCACTCGAAAAAAAATCCCCCAAACATGTCACCCCCTTTTTCTGCCAGTTCCTGGCTGATACATCCGAAAATATAAAAGGTAATGATCTGGCAGAAAAATAAGGGGTGTAATATGATAATTTCCCTATATCAATGGTACGGGCCACCCATTTCCAAATTTTATGAGCACTAATGAGAACCTTAAATCGGGTCCTCTTGTAGTAGTTGCCATCGATTTCATTAAAGCAGATTTGTCTTGCATGTGTTCCTATCAAAATTGCGAATATAGAGGGATGATTATGGACATACTCTGAGGAATCTCTTATTAACAAAATTTTCATTTTTAACAAAAAGCATACTATATAATATTTAAAAAAATCAGGTACCCCTAGGCCTCCCCTTTCCGTGGGCAAATTAAGATACTTCATCGCCCGCCTAGGTTTACCAGGACTCCAAATAAATTTCCCACAGAGTGCCTGTAGAGCCTGCAACTTAGGTTTTGGAAATTCTAAAGGAATAGACCGAAATAGATAAAGAATTTTAGGGAGGACATTCATTTTTATAATATTAGTCCTTCCTATGATGGTCAAGTATAACCGATCCCATTTCTCCAAAGAAGTCTTAATTTTCTGATAGACATTGCTCCAATTGTTCATCCTATAGTAGGTAGGATCAAGAGACTGCAAGCTGTTTGAACCATGGGACTGCAACGAAGACAGTTTACATTCCAAGCCTTTCCAAGCCACATACCATCCCGTCTGCAACTCGACCTTCTGAAATGGTGCTCCTCTCCCAGGGCAAGGACTGCCGTGCTATTAATGTTCACACCAAATCCCCTTCAGCTCGGAGAGGGCACACAGAGCAGTCCCTACCCTCCGGTCTGCACCTCGAGGCTGCTTGCAGTTTTTTGGATCCATTTCACAAATCCTTAAAATCCTTATTACCAACGCGTTTCGAGGCAAACGCCTCTTCTTCATGGGCTACTGCACAGGAACAATGAGGGCTCACCAGTGTTGTCTTGATTTTAATCTTTATTTTGTTGGCAACTCCGCCCCCAGTGGGCGTGGCACACCAGAAAATGCCTGATGGCATGCTGGTACTTGTGGTTCCGAATGCACCATCATGAAGGAGAGAGGCTGCTGGTGGGAACTGTGTCCACTCCTGTTGCAGCACAGCAAGTGAAGGAAAAAATTATCAGCTCTGCACTCTGGGCCCCACTGAGGTAAATAATGGATTTTAAAAGTGTGAAGTTTTGAACAGAACCTACCCAAGGGAATGACTGGTATTAAAATGGACTACCTATTCCAGCATGCTTTGAAATGAAAAAAACGCACTGAGCAAGGTATTTGATGATCATTACATGCAGCTGGGTTTAAAATCCACTCTGGAAAACATTCACAATCTGTAAGTCGCCTCTGAAGAAAGGCAGGAGCCTTGAAACCGCGTCAGGCGCTATGAATCTTTACTGGAATGCAAATGCTGGTTCCTCTGTTTAAATAAACCTTTTGGTTTTCATTTGCTGTCGTGTGCTTCCTCAAAAGCTTCGGGGCCTTTGCAAATATATATATATATATATATATATATATATATATATATATATATATATATATATATATATATATATATATATATATATATATATATATATATATAATATATATATATATATTGGAAGCAAGCACTTATCACCCCACTGCTGAAGAAACCTTCATTGAACCCTGAGTGTTTATCCAATTTTCTGCCCATATCGCTCCTACCCTTCCCGGTGAAAGTTGTGGAACGCTGGGTTAGCTCCTGCCTATCGATACATCTGGAGCAGAATCACGTTCTAGACGATTTCCAGTTTGGATTTCGCCCAGCCCATGGCACTGAGACAGCGGTGCTTACAGCCATGGAAGAACTTCGTATGCGCGCAGACAGGGGCCAAGCAGTGGCCTTGATCTTATTGGACCTGTCTGCCGCATTCGATACGGTCAGCCACGTGATTCTGTTAAAAAGACTCAAAGAGGCAGGGGTTGACGGCACCGCGTTGCTCTGGTTCCACTCATACCTGCGAGACAGGAAACGGGCTGTGTCCCTCCCCCCTTTTCAATCCGCTTTTTCTCCGGTACCTCACGGGGTGCCCCAGGGCTCGTCCACCAGCCCGATCCTTTTTAACGTTTATTTGAAACCATTAGTTAACTTGATTAAATCCCACAGTCTAAGAACTATAAACTACGCAGACGATACCCAGCTTATTCTCTCCTGGGAGGGGGAAGACTCAATTCCCATGGAATCGTTCCACGACTGTCTGAGAGACACAGCCAGCTGGCTGCACAAAAACTCTTTGCAATTTAATTCTTCAAAGACCGAGGTACTGTTCTGTGCCGGGAGCAGGATTCCGCGTCTATTTCCCACGGAATTCTGGCCCCCGGAAACCCCAGATAAACCACAGCCGGTGACTAGTGTCCGTAATTTGGGCGTCATGTTAAACGACAAACTCAGAATGGAAACGCAGGTCAACAAAACAGTTTCCACCTGCTCGGCCCTATTGCATTCTCTACGCAAAATTATACCACTACTTCCCTCACAGGCACGAGCACTAATAGTCAGGTGTACTATTCTCAGTCGCCTTGACTATTGCAATGCACTTCTGCTAGAGTCCCCAGCCGTTCTACTGGACAGACTCCAGAGAGTCCAGTCGGCCGCAGCCAAACTTGCTCTCGGATGGACCAGAAGATCCTCCGCTACAGCAGCCTTAGCAGAGCTACACTGGCTCCCACTGAAGCAGCGAATAGCTTTTAAAACACTTTGTCTTGTTTTTGAAGCGCTACATGGAACTGGCCCCAGACCCCTACAAAAAATGTTTTCCTGGTACACCCCCACCAGAACTCTTCGATCCGCCTCAGCCTGCCTTGTTGTGGTACCCAGATTCAACAAGGTAAGGACAGGGGGAAGATCCTTCAGAGTGGCTGCAGCTAAGCTCTGGAACAGTTTGCCGGTCGACATCCGCCAAATCCCACAACTTCTTCCTTTTAGAAAGCGGATAAAAACCTGGCTCTTCCCCTAAACCCCTCACCTTTACCCGCTCCTAGCCCCCCCGTTCACTTTCATCTTAGGAGTAATTCTCTCAGCGCCAGGATGCCTGCCAGGCGACAGTTGCGCTTTACAAATGTTTTAAATAATAAATAAATAATAATAATAATATATATATATATATATATATATATATATATATATATATATAGGTGAAGGAGGCCATCCTAGAAATGAGATTCCTTTCCATTGTGGGCCTCTATTTCATCCCTGATTTACCAAATCTCTCTATGTGACGTGAAAGAAAGGAGGCATAGATCGTTGATAAAAGAGACTCGTAGCCAGGATTTGTACCTAACTTCCTAACTGTTGGACTGCAGAAGCCTGTTTTTGACCTCCTGTGACAGACGAAATGGCCTCTCCTTTACAGAGGAGAAACTTGTGGGACATTCCTGGAAGCATCTATATGCACACTGCCCAATCCGTATCTCGAAAAGCAGTTGTTTACCATAGGTATAAGGGGGGAAACAGACTGACAGAACAGATGAGTGTCTCTCCCCTTCTAGCTCCAGCAACTGGAAAAGCTGTGCAGCAAGACAAGGAGACTAATGCACTGGGATGGGAAAGGTTGTTAGATGTTGTTAAATGTCCTGGATAAAAGTCTTAGCAGTTATGCAAATTTGGAGTGTACTGGGATTCTTCAAACTGGAATTGCTATGTGAATCTGTAAAAAAGCAGTATCACTGTATCGTCCTCATAGAAGGGAAATTCCTATGCTACATGAAGTACCTGTTAGGAGAGCAACGCAACCTCTTGTAGTATGAACTCACATATTATTCAGTGTTATTGGTGAAACTAGATGTTAGAGGAAATGTGAACCAAGTAATATGCTCTTGTGAAATTAACACCATTCAGTGTAATGCCTAACACATTTTTTCATAGAATTGTAATGGCTACTTATATACGATGTAACACACTTATATAGTGATATGACGCATTGACACATTAAATATATTTTGATTGTTTATTAGGCCAATGATAAATGTTGAAATAGCCATACTAATGTAGTTTAGTGATCATTTCTACTGAACATGCTAATGTTTATGTAAATGCTAAACATAAATAACATGGTGCATTCATTATTTTAGCCTAAGTTGTAGGCAAGAGTTCACAGCACATTTTAAATGTTCTCGTTTCTGAAATTAATGCTTAGATTGCATTGCAAGTCTTGTAAAATGATACTTGTAGGAGTTTCCATTGGATAATTGAAGAATGAAGGAGTTGCAGTTAGCTTGGCCAAAGATTAGGTGATGAGAGGTGTGTTCACACAGGAGAGGAGAGACCAAGGACGAACTGTTGCACAGCGGCATACATAGAAAAAGCCGTGAAAGGAATCAACATCATGGAACATTTCTTGGCTGAGCCTACTGTAGACTACGTGTGAGAAATGCATTGTGGGACATTTGCTGAATACAATTTTGAATATATGATGCATTGTAGAGAGGAACAGAAGCCCCATTCCATCTTTCCTCTCTGACAGAGATCACCTGAATGCTTGCTTCCTTTTTTAAAGCTTGGGACTATATGCTGCTGATCCATCTATTGGTAGAGTGACTTCTTATGAAGACTCTAACCACTGACACCTTTTTTCTTTCAAACCTCTTGCTTCAATGCTAAATTAGGGATGTCACTTATGGAGTTAGTGTAGGGATAGATAGAATTAAATGCTTTCTACAGCGAAGTGCTGATGCAGATGGACCTTAACGTTTTCTTTCTGATTACATGCTAATAGTCATAGAAACTTATTGTCCTTTTCTTGCTACACCGAGTAAATCTCTTCAGGAGATTTGAATTTCTTCTATTTCCTCTGAACTTTTATACCTTTATGCTGAAATTCATATATGTCCTACTATTTTTGAAATTGTAATAAAACGTGACTAACCTTCATTTGGTTGTCGACCTGAGTTAATGTGTAGCCATTTTGAGTTACACTGAATATTAAATTGATTTACAAAATGACGCTCCCCTTTACACTTTCATGCTGCTAAAGGATCGACATCAGAAGAATACAGAACAAGTGGACCCAGGCCCTTTCAGTCTACACTGGGGTTCCACTGGCTCTTGTAGACTAGCAGTGTACTGGGATCTGAAAACTGGAATCTACAGTACTGTGCTCACTGGAAATGTACTCAGAATTTGTAAGAGTGCTCTGAGATTCTGCCCATTTTGAGATACAGGGACTAGTATCAAAATGGTTATTTGCTTTGCCGAAAACAACCAGAAAAAAACATTGGAATATTCATGATGTACCAGAAATGCAAATCATTACCAAACAGACAACAGAAATATTGGCCACTGTGAAGATCATTCAAAGCACCCAAACAATCTTCCTGTGCAGTGCAGCCTATATGTATTTGAACTTTCACATTCTAGTCTACCTTTAATAATTTACACATACACATATAATGCTTTTCTCTGTGTATCAGTTCCTGCAAATTGCAATCCTTTCTTTAAATTGGTGACATTGTCAACTTTTTAATAGTCATAATTAGGTGACCCCCATGAACACAAATAGCACATAATTTATTGTTCATGCTTTTACTCTTTTCTCTCTCTTTCTTATATGTGTTTCCAGTCTTTCTTTGAGTTTGGTCTCTTTCTTTCTTACCTCATGTTTTCCTTTTTGCATATTCTTTCTAATCTCTATTTTTAGGTATGATGGGTGTGGTGTTTACTTACTTACGGCTATGTGATAGCCTCTTTCAGCATTTGGCTTGTTTATTCCTCTGAAAACTCCCACCACTGGCACGCGACATTATCAGTCACACTTTGAATTACTCCTGTGTTCAGACAAAATATCGAGTCAGTAATATCGACTGACACAATTATCGAGTTGGAAATATCGTGACACAGAAATATCGTGACCAAGAATATCGTAGACAAGAATATTGATTTTCAGGTAACTAATATCGATTTTGAAAATTTTGAAGTCATTAATATTGTTTGCAAAAATATAGTTGGTTAAAATATCTATTTTTCAATTAGGGTTATGTGTTTTAGTATACACGCGACGTGTCCGGGCGAAGCCCGGGCCAAAGGCGGGCTCGTCCTTGCCCATCATCGCCTGGAAGAGGCAGGGCACGGCCACCCCTCTTTCATCTGTGACGAGGTGGCAGAACCGCCTGACGGTGGGAAACCAAAGGTACTGTGACATTGTACAATCCCTTTTGTGCCCGCAAATCACGAACAGATTGATTATCTGGACAAGTAGGCTGTACTTTAAGACCCAAATTTGCCTATTACTACCCCTCCCATCCCCACAATTTGTCTGACGCCTGAGAACTAAGCGAAACCTGTTTACTTGTGTTGGAAGGACTAGTATATAAAAGGACTGCTGGCAGCTTAACTTAGGCTAGCCTAATGGGGAAAAGAAAGACATTTGACGAAAGCGGGGAGGGGGATGTGGCGCAGTAAGGAGGGATGGCAGGGGAAAGAAGGCCAGGAAATCTCAAAAAACGGCGGCAATAATTGTGTAATGGATCGGATAGACACCATAATAAGCGAGTGTGAGGGCATCTTAGAGTGCACACCGATGACACAAACAAACAGTAACAAAAAGAAAACGTAGGCAGAGTAAACTAGCGAAACCAGCTATTTTGGATATGTTCCACAAATCAAAAAACAAGAGACCGGCAACCAGCAACGTGATAGGGAACAGGATACTGTGGGAGTACCCACTTTAAACATTGAGCCACACCGAGCCAACTGTGCCATTGCCAGACACTGAACACATAATATTAGTACCAATAGATCCCAGCCTTTGTTAGACCTAGATAATAGAAACCATGAGGGAGGTGAAAGGTCTGTGCCGGGGCAATCCCCTCCGATCATAGCCGCCAAAAGTCAAGATGTAGTGTCAGGATCTTGCATGGCATGCCAGCATCTGATATAGAATACAACTTACACACATAGCTCCCATAGAATATTTATGGTAAATGTACCAAAATATGATGCATGCAGAGGCATAGAGAACGGGGACTCCTTAACCAATAAAGCAATTCATTGTATAAGGCATGTTCGAGGATGCTGCTCTGTAATAAGGGAAGATATAGTAGCCACCCGAAGGTTAACTTCACCAAACCATGATTACGACTGTATCCAACTTATTATGAAAAATGCTGATCTAGTGAAAAATCTTTTTACACTGGAATTTCGCACTACCTCACCTGAGCATTCAACAATTCAATTCAGACATTCCCCCCGAGTAGTAGAAGTGATAATTCACCCAGACATAGTTCAAATAGCATGCAGGAGAGCTCCACCCTTAATAATAATGATTGACTAAGGAAAATGTTGCCCCTAAACCACCAAGAGTGCTTAACAGCTAGTCCAACTACTGGGGATAGTTTTTTATGCCCCAAAGTTTTTATTGTAGTACAGACAAAACCTCCTATGACTATTCTGGTCCTTTTTACCCAAACAGACTACTAGGTGGTAGTTACCCCCCTTTTACAGACATGGGGCGGATGTCTTCATGTCCAGTCTTATCCAAGATCTCCATGCTGTCATGGGACATTGCAGGACTGGGCACAAAGATGGGCTCCCCCAAGTGGCATGCATTCATAAAGGAATTTGACATCTGCCTCTTTCAAGAAACTTGGTCAGAGGCTCATCTCTTTTGTGTAGGGTATTTAAACTATCATATTCCAGCTAGCAAGGGTACAAAAAGGAGGCCATCGGGGGGTTTGCCTATCTGTGTGCGACAAGAACTAGAGTTAAACGTACAGGTACTCCCAACCCAGAGTCATGCTATCCAGGCAGTGACTAAGTGCAAACACTGGAACATAGACATATACAATGTCTATGTGAGAGGGACTAGAGGGAAAAAGTCAGGAGTTTTGGCGGCTCTCAGCGATCTCCTTGACTCACAACAGGTAGTCTCCCACATTATCGTTGCGGGGGATTTTAACACAACGTTCGTGCCCCTAATCAAAGAGGGAAGTGACCTTACTAATGAAGAAGACAACAAGTGGGGCATCCCAAAGTTGGAGCTAGACCCCATAAGGAAGTGGTACGATGTGGTTATTCAAATAAATAATATTTGTATGGAAAAGGGCCTTCGGGCTGCAAATGGTTGTACATATTATAATAGTTCTGGGGCTAACACCTTTAATAATGGCTATAGTGCTAGTAGGATAGACTACGTTCTGATAAGTTTGGAATTATGGCACGCTCTCAGAGACATGGTAGTTAAAGCAAGGCTTGAGAGTGACCATAACCCCTTGTGTGTGACAATGGATTTGTGCAGACAAAAAATAAAATCCCAAATATGAAATGAACATTCCCCAAGTGACGTCATTCTATCTAACAATATGAGACTTATTAAATGGGTAAAAATAATAGAAATGCCAGGTCTTCTAGATAATCTTAACAAGAGCGTGGATAGCGCCATAAATGATTTAGAGGTTAGTGTAGCAAACCCTACGGCCCTAGCACAAACAACTTTTATACACATCACATTTTTCGTAAACTAGCGCACACACTTTAAGCAGAATACAAGTAAGATGGTTCCAAAACAGAAAGTTGGGCTGTGGTACAATAAAGAATGTCAAGAGGCACGTATAACTCTGTTCCGAAGTTAGGTTTAACTATAGGTGTACCCAGAAAAAGCTAAGAAAACTTCGGATGACAATAGGTGGCAGGAATTAAGGGAGTAAAAAAAGAAATGGAGGAGTACCCTCTAAAGGCACTCCAATGCCTCTGCCAAGGCTATAGAGGTGCACAAAAGACTTAAAAGGACAGATTCATCCTTTGTTAGAAGACCCCTCACTCACCAACCTCGTTTGTGACATGCTTCATCATCAGGGTCCCACCCGGATAACCGAGTGCCATCCAAGTGTGCTGCGACACCTGACTACAGTGGAGCGGGTTAGTTTTGGGGATTTTTGTGTAAGTGAAAGACAAAAAATGGTGATTAAAAGTTGTCCAGTTGAGTACTCACTATAAAAAAGAAGCCATGGAATTCTTTTCCAATTTGCTAAGGAAAGACAGTCTTGTAGTAGAGAGCGGGTTAAGTGGCATTGGGGTTTAGTCCAAATACGGTGCCATAAAAGGATCGGCTGGCATCTAATGGTATCAGTTATATAATCGATACCCAGCTCGATATGGGAGCCGTATATTGGAGCGCTATGAGGAAGTGCCAGAATGTATTTTAAAAACCCATTTTTTACCAGTTGTAAGCCATCTACATGAGCGTAGCCCCAAACGCCAGCGCCGTAGGTGGCTACACTGTGGCATTTTGCATGGTACATTTTTAACAACTCTTTTGGGGCTGGTTTGCCCAGTTTTCTAGAAAAAGAAACAAGAGCTGAAGTCGCTCTTTGAAAGAGCAATTTTTTGCTTGCCACTGCCTGCTTCCATACTAGCTGGTCGTCTATTAGAATGCCTAAATAAGGATATTCCCTAGCTCGCTCTTATCTAACCTGTTCTATATAAATGGGTTTAGAATTCTTCGCCTTGGGACCAAAGTGCATTACGTAGGTCTTACTCTTATTCACTTTTAACCCCAGGGAGAGCATAAACTGGCAGTATTTGTCTAGTTGCTTTTGCAACTGTAACAGAGTCCTTGCTAAAATGACGGAATCGTCCGCATATAGTAAAGCGGGGATTGGACGGTGATTAATAGATGGTAAGTCCTGGCTTCCCTCTAACATGGCCATCTCAACCCCGTTGGTATAAAGGTTGAACAGAAAGGGGGCCAGGACACACCCTTGCCTTACCCCTCTATTTATTGAAAACTGGGATGTTAATTCACCGGCTAAGCCATATCTCACGCACGCTGTGGCATCAGAATAGAGCTCGCGGAGGAATTTGATAAGAGGAGGGTCCACCCCAAGATCGGTAAGGATGGTCCACAACTTGGAGTGGATCACACAGTCGAAAGCAGAGCTAAGATCGACGTAAACTATATATAGATTTCCACACTTAGCCCCGGCATATTTACCTATTAAAAGGGTAAGATTTAATGCCTGTTCAACTGTGCCAAGTCCCTCCTGGAACCCGTACTGGAGGTCGGTCAAGATGTTGTTTTCCGACGCCCAGTCCTGGAGACGTTCCAGAATCAAACGCCCAGCAACTTTCCCCAGGGAGTCCAGGAGGGAAATGGGTCTATAACAGGCAGGATTGTTACGGTCCCCCTTTTTGAAGATGGGAAGTAAAATGGAAGAAGACCAAGAATCTAAAAGGCCTATTTGCGAGACTGCCGCCATCACCTGGGTGACGACAGGGGACCACAATTCTATATTATTTACAAAGATGTCTAGAGGGACTCCGTTGGGGCCAGGCGCTTTTCCAGTTTTGGAGGATGTTAATGCGCAAGTGATCTCATTAAGGTTAAAATAGAGATCGATAGGATAAATTGGCGCCCCAGCAGAGTCATCAACTAGCTTGACCGTTTTTGAGATGTCGGCTTTCACTTTTGTTGACCTTAAGTCGGCATTTGACCTTGTACCCCGCACCAAACTATGGACAATCCTAAAAGAACTAGGGATGCCACCTGATTTATTGTCACTTATTATTAGACTACACAAAGACAACAGTGCCAAAATCAAATGGGGCAGGCAGGGGGAAGTCACCTAATCGTTCCCGGTTGAAAGAGGTGTGAGCCAAGAATGCGTTATGGCCTGACTCTATTCTCACTATTCATCATTGGAATAGTGACCTACATGACCTCCAACCCATCGGATGCCCCAGTATTAGCAGGAGAAAAAATCCCCATACTGATGTTTGCGGAAGACACATTGATTATCTCCAAGGCCCCAAGTGGACTTCAGAAGGCCTTAAAAACCTTTGAGGAGTTTTGTCTACAGCGGCGCTTGGAGGTCAATGTGTCGAAAACAAAACTAATGGCCTTTAATACGCATTTGGCCTACAAGGGGGGCATCCAAATTAATAATAGGCCACTAAATCAGAGTTCCCCTATCTATGGGTTAACATTCAGGACAACGTGAAATGGAATCACCAGATCGACTTGGCATCCCTTAAACATAGGCAATTGTCTGGGGTGCTTCATACGGAACATAATACATCCGACATTAAGCCCATCAGCCTGGTACTTGAGATTTATAATATGAAAGTCATCTGCTCAGCCCTTTACGCTTCGGAACTCTGGGGGTGCGAGAACCTATCCACCCTCACATCATCATAAAATAGGTTCCTGAGGAATATCACTATGCTACCACAAAGTACCCCAATGTGTCCATTATTAAACAACCTTGGGAGAAAACCCATTGCAGCTATAGCTAAGTTTCGACCCCTTCTGTAATGGCAAAGACTTTGGACTACACCTGAACTTGTAGGATACGCGGCAGGGTTTCAAAATATAATAAGGGCTGACACTTTACACCGCATAAAATGGTTATGGGTGGTCAGAGGTACGTTATCCAGTCTTGGTATGATTTCACTTTGGAATGATCCAATAAACTCCATCTTCCCCTCAAAGAAGATTCTGAAGGATACATATTGGGAATGCATCCAGCTTAATACACTTCGAAATAGAGAGCCATCTTCCCATGCTTGCCTATTTTTATAAAATTTAAATTACCCCGAAGCTGGAGCCTTACTGGGATCAAATCACAAAACCGCTTGATCAGAAATTGTATTTCCAGTTCAGGGTAGGTATACTGCTAGTAAGAGCATTCACTGCTAGATGGCATAAACCCAGCGTTGATGTGTGCCCGGTATGCAAGAACTATTGGAGATTATTCATTTGGGTATCACCTCTGGGGACCGCTTTTTTGGACTTCTGTTGGAATACACTAAGCAAACCCTTGTAATTTCAAGGGTCCCGCTAAATTGGACATTAGTCGATATATTTAGAACATTCGCGGTCTCAATAAAGTTGGGCAGATTAAAAAACTACAATTCCCAAGTCCCGCGGTAGGCAGTGTGTTTCCGATCACGTGGCTTCCAGGGAGATGCGTATTTTGGCGAATCACATGCAGTGATTACGTATGCCCCAATACCTGTGGAAGTCAGAGACCGGCATTGTATGGGAGGACGCGCTTGACAAATCGGTAAACCTTTGCAACCTCATTGAATTCCAGGGTACCCTCCTGCTCACCCAAATAAGACACAAGAAAACTGGGGGTAAGTTTGATTTAGAACCCCGACTTGTGGACAGAGACTATTATTGACAATGTGGTGTTAAGGTGTGATTTATGTTTGTTTCTGTCTCTGTGGTGTTTTCCAATATAAAATAAGCATAAAACGTAGAGTAGTTTTCCAGCATATTTTAATCGCCTCATCCAGCACAGCCTCAGGTCGTAACTGACCTAGAATCAACACACATATACATTCTAAGAATCATAGAACATTCTTGTACATGAAGCGTCCCGAGCAGGGAAGCTAGAACCTTAAAGGAAAAGGTGCATGTAAGCCCAACATTACACATTTCCCTTCTTTACAACAACTTAAGACTAAAAAATTGCTAAGTTAACAGAAGATATAAAAACTTAACTAATGGAGGAAAAATAAATATTGTTTACACGTAATCCTTCATATACATTGGAGCACTACGTAACCTCTGACTTCTCCCACGATTATTGGAAGAAAAGTTAGAACAGGACGGAGAAGGATTAATAGAACCAAAAAGATTAGAATCAGATTCACCGTCAGTATGAGCAATGTTTTTTGACTTTACAACCACAACTCGACTTTTGTTCCAAATCCTTCCATCCTGTGTTTTGATCGCATTACCAAAAACTTTAATGACAGGTCTGATATTAGTGTACTTTGACCAAGACCCTCTCCCCACAGGTGCCTTTATTTTTACAAAGTCACCTACTTTTACTTCATGAAACTTAACACATTTAATTTTGTCAAAGTATGTTTTCCTACAAGTTTGCTTTTCTATTTCTCTTTCTCTCCAAGCACCAACATGATTATCGACAAACCCTTTTTTTAGATTCATCCATCCTGGACACCACATTGTGTTTGGAACTCTCCCTTTGAACAGTTCAAACGGAGATTTTCCAGTGGTCAAGTGAGAAGAGCAACAGTATCCATCAATTCTTTCCTTTAGTGCTTCTTTCCAATTTAAACCATTAGCTCTAGCTAACTGAATACATTCCTTTAATGTACGGTTGACCCTCTCAACAGCACCATTCGTTTCAGGATGATATAATGATGACCGTTTATGTACTATACCACATTTGCTAAGATAAGTATCAAAGGTGGTAGAACAAAATTGTGGACCATTATCCGACAAGATGCTATTAGGATAGCTCTCCCTCATAAATATATCAGATAAGAATTTTATGATAGAAGTTGAGGTTATGTCATTAACAGCACACACCTCTATCCAACGTGAGTATAAATCAATTAAAACAATAAGATAGGGTGTATCAGATACTCCTGTGAGAGGACCTAAAATGTCGATAGCTAATTCATCCCAGGGATGTTTGGGTAAATCTCTGCAAACCATTGGCATTTGTCTGACCTTTAGAATTTTGTCACTTGCACAACACTCAACGCAATCTCTGACCATGCGTTCTATTTCTAAATCCATACCAGGCCACCAAAATTGGGTACGTATCATCTCCTTGGTTTTCACTATGCCCAAATGACCAGAGTGAGCATGTAATAATAACTTTTTCCTCAAAGAAAAAGGAGGGACAAGCCTTAAACCACGAGTTAACATGCCATCAGAAATGGATAACTCCTGGAAGACCAGAGACCATGGTTTGTCTAAACGTTTGTTTTTCTTTAATAAGGCTAATACTCTACTCAACTCTTCATCTTTTAACAACTCTTCTTTCCACTCCTCTTTTCCTATAACTCCCTCCGTAACTTCACAAACATTGAGATAGTCATCTTCATCTATATGCTCCTCATCACAACACACATTATCACCTTTCACTAACCTTGAAAAACAATCTGCAGCCTTGTTTGACACACCAGGTAAGTATTGTACTTCAAAATCAAACTCCTGTAAAGATATGATCCACCTCCTAATCCTTGAAGAGATGGAATCTAAACCTTTCTTACAAAAAACTTCTTTCAAAGGTTTATGATCAGATTTGACGATAAATTTAGTTCCCCAAATCAAATTCTTGAATTTCTTAAGTGCCCAAAATATTGCCAAAGATTCCTTTTCAATAACGGAATAATTTAGTTCTGGACCACAAAGACATCTGGATGCACAGGCAATTAGAGAATCATGACCATGTTTGTTTTGAACCAACACTGCTCCTAATCCTTTATCACTTGCATCAGTGAATACGTATGTAGGTAAACCAGGGACAAATGCTTGCAAACATGGAGCTTTCTTTAATTCTTCTTTTATCCCTTCAAATTCTCTTTTGCACTCATCTGACCAGTCAAACGTAACACTTTTACCAGTGAGTCTCCTCATATTCTTTGTCTTATCTGCAAAGTGTACAATGAATTTTCCATAAAATTCTACCATACCGAGAAATGATAATAATTCATCCCTACTAACAGGTTCAGCCATGTTATCAATAGAAGTAACTAAATCTAATTTCGGAAAAACTCCTTCACTCTTGATGCAGTGACCAAGATAATTCACCTCTTCCAGACCAAACTTACATTTCTCCTTTTTGAGAGATAAACCAGAGTCAGACAACCTTTTTAACACATCACACACACGCTCATTGTGTTCCTTCATGTTTGACCCAAATATTAAGAGATCATCTTGGTAACATTTTACCCCTTGAAGTCCTTTAAGTATGTGTGTCATGATTCTCTGGAATACAGAGGCTGCTGATATTAATCCAAAAGGCATTCTTTTAAATTTAAAAGTACCCATGGGTGTTATAAATGCGGTTAAATCTTGACAAGAAGTATCTAATTCTACCTGGTGATAGGCAGATGCCAGGTCTAGGGTGGTAAAATACTTAGCACCCTCTAATGTACCTACTATCTCATCTATATTAGGTAGCGGAAATCTGTCTACCACCACCTCCTTATTCAAAGCTCTTAAGTCAATACATAAACGAATATCCCCCGTTGGTTTCTTTGCTACTACAATTGGCGCCAACCATTCCGTTGCTTCTACTGGTTCAATTATATTGTTTACAATCAACTTTTCAATTTCCTTTTGAACTTTTATCTGTTCAGCAAGTGGAATCCTTCTTACCTTTGCAACTATTGGAATCGCACCTTTTTTAAGCTTTATACAATGCTTGTAATTTTTTAGGCATCCTAACTCCTCTTTAAATACAGATGGATATTTTTCTGTAAACATATCAGACAGGTTTTCTACTTCCAGTATTTGTACCTGTGGTGAGGCATTCGGATTAAGTGTAACCCCTAAATCACATTGGTCTCTCCAACTAATTAATGCATCTCCAAAATTGGTAACATAAATTTTCCCTGGAATAATTTTGCATCCCAATTCCAAAGTGGCCATGAAATATCCCAATATCTTAATCGGTTTGCTGCCATAACCTAAGGGTAATATATCACTTTTGAATAACTTTACATTTTTTCCAAAAGTTTTATGCAGCAAATTTTCATCAATCATAGTGATTTGAGAACATGAATCAAATTTGAACTCAATCATGGCATCATCCACTTTAACTAAATGTGTGGGATGTTCTAATGGACCACTACTAATCTGAAAAGTCACTGTTTTCACCTGTGGTTGAGACCATCTCTTACTAGTATTATCTCTTTTGCTTCCCTTTGTTCTACAACATTTAGAAAAATGACCCCTTCTACCACAGTCATTACAAATAGATTTCAAAGCAGGACAATTTGGAGAATTAGCCAAATGACCACTGTTGCCACATCTGAAACAAGAAAATTTGTTAGACATATTAAAATTCGAATTTAATCTATTCATTCCATTGTCATTTTTTCCATTGTCTACTTTATCTTCTTTTTTGACCTGACAAACAACTTCCTCAACTTTTGATTCAGTTTTCTTTTCTGGTTCAACCAACTTCTCTTTTTCTCCTTTTAGTTCATCCACACATTTCGTCATGTGCTCTACTTGTTTTGCTATTACTAATACTTCTTCTAAAGGTGGTTCATCTTTCAGCCATAGTTCTTTTCGAATACTGTCATGAGCACATTTCAATACGAACTGATCTCTTATTCTTTCCTCCAAAGTCTGACCAAACTTACATGAAGAGGCTAATTTTCTTAGTGAAGATACATAGTCTTCAACTGATTCATCTCTTTTTTGACCTCTTAGACCAAAATGGTATCTTTCCATTATTGTGCTCAAACTTGGAAGGTAATGACGATCTAACTGTTCTATGGCTATCTCATACTCATTTAAGTTCCTCTGTTCCGATGCTGTGAGTTCTGGTAAATGTTCCAGTACATCCTGACCCTCTCCTCCTAAGCAGTGTAATAATAATGAGTGTTTTCTTTCTGCACTTAAGTTTGTGCCACATACTCTTGCGTAATTTGCAAATATTTTCTTCCATTTCTGCCATTTCACGTTTGGTTCACCAGGACTTATAAAAAAAAACGCAGGTTGAGTTACATTTTGCATTTTTTCTTTCTTTCTTTTTCTTTTTCATTTTTTTTTTTTTAAATTGTCATGTAGACTCTGTTCCTCTTTGTAAGTATTTATTTTTGTATACCCTCAGAGATTCACTTATACCATGTAATTTTATTAGAATTTAAATAAAACTCATTCTATTAATAGATATTGTCTTGCAACTATGACTTCTTTGTCTCAGCTCTGCTTGTGCTTATTATGTAACAATAGCAATAAAAGCTAATGCACTTTTCCTAAGATAGTAGAAAAGAACGTTTATTTAATCCTTTCTTCTGTTTCCTCAACAAAGCTTCATTCCACTCTTAGAATTGTCGAAGAGAGCGTTCAAACAATGGTCGTTCTTTTCCTACCAATGCTTGTTAAACCTTCATCACTGAAACGCACGTGCGCGCAGTGCGTCACTGACACGCAGGAAGGCTTCTTCTGAAACGCGCTGCGTTCTATTATTCTGATCGCGCTCTATCGCGTGAGCAGCGCGAGCCACTCTAAACTGTAGCGCGAGCAAAGTTAAACGGCAATTTAAGCGCGGAGCGCGTTATTTTCCCTTTCTTCTCTTCAAGTCCCCTTTTTAACTATATTATCCTCCCGCTGTGCTCCTCACCGCACCATCAAGTCGAGACTCGTCTTTCGGCACGTTCAATCAGCCGCTGGGAAGACACCGCTTCCTCTTCAAATAATACAGCCGCTGGGGAGGAAAGTCGATTCAGGAAAGACTGCGTGTTGAGGCTTTCTTAGAGGTAGGATCGTCGCCAATAATAATGTGGTGTTTTCCAATATAAAATAAGCATAAAACGTAGAGTAGTTTTCCAGCATATTTTAATCGCCTCATCCAGCACAGCCTCAGGTCATAACTGACCTAGAATCAACACACATATACATTCTAAGAATCATAGAACATTCTTGTACATGAAGCGTCCCGAGCAGGGAAGCTAGAACCTTAAAGGAAAAGGTGCATGTAAGCCCAACATTAGTCTCCTTGTTGTTTGTGTGGATCTAGACAATGACACACTTGAGTTACGCAAGAGGGTCACTGACCCTGAAGACTAAAGGTAGGGTAGGCGGTACGGAGGGGCGCTGATTTTGTTGGTGGCAGTGTTAAAAAAACGACTAGAAAAACCTACAATTGTGTTTGTCTCGTTTTTTCTGTAGAGTCTGTTGGTCCTGAGGAGAACCCCAATATTTCTCGGGTTCGAAACGCGTCGACTTGGTCCCAGGTCACATAGAATAATTTTGTAAATAGGAGGGAAAATCTCTGATTTTGATCATGTTGTAAGATACACAAACCTGAGGAATTTCATCTTGAAATGGTTTTCTGCATAATTTATAATAGTTTACTGCTTCAAGATGGCTGCCACGTTTATACTCGATTAGTGAATGACCTCAACTCTTGTGAGGGGCACTGACAAAAGCCCCTGAAAAATGGATGCTCTAGAAAAATACCCCTTTCTTACAGTGAATCCATTTTTCATATGCTTTTGTCAGTTGTCTCTCCCCAGTGTTGCTAAGCAAATAAGCACTGGCAAAGCCAATATGTTTGATACTTGCAAGGCATGCACACACCTAATCTGTTTGCCATACAATCATCAAATATGTGTCCCTTGCCAATACTTGTTCCACTGTCCACTGAAGAACATTTGGAGCAGGGAGTGGTAGCCACTGCTACACTTGGCTTGCGGTTTTGTATATCTGACTCTACCTTTGCCACGCCTGAGCTCTGGTGCCATTAATGCAGCAGCAGGAAAAGAAAGTAGACAGAGCACTGGAAGCCCTTCCCTGAACCCCTTCAACCACATAATATAGGCGGGTGAGTGGTAACAGTGTCGTAAGTAGTCAATTCTGCAATGCCATTGGAAGGCATATTTACAAGCCCCTTGCGCCTCTTTTTCGCCGCCGTTGTGTCACTTTTGTGACGCAGCGGCGGCACAAAAGATGCGCCATGGTGTGGGGTATATACAACATGACGCATCTCCCAGATGTGTCATGTTGTAAAGCCCTCCGCCAGAAGGAGCCGTTCCATCGCACGGGGGGGGCGTTCCGGCGCAGGAACGCCTCCTAAAAGTGGCTGAGTAAAATCTACAAGATTTCACTCAGTCACTTTTAGGCCCATGCTGCGTCAAAACCCTGTGCCTGCCTGAAGCAGGCGTAAGGATTGACGCAGCATTAACTAGATAGGGCCCCCAGAGCATTGCTGGAGTTGCGTCACGCTTGCGACGCAACTCCAGCAATGCGCCACTTTTACGGCACAGACGTTTTTGCCCCATAGTGTGCCGCATTGTAAATGCGGCGCATCCATGATGGCGGAGATGTGGCGCCCAATAACTGGCGCATCCCTGCTGATATGCAGGGATGCGCCAGTTATTGTAAATATGCCCCTAGAAGTCCAAAGGTGTGCGTTTTTTATTTCCTACCGGCATTTTGGTACGCCAAGGTCAGCGCTCTCATCTTTCTGCTTCCTGCTTTGAATCCATGTTAATTAATTGCGCTCGTCGTTATCTTTCATTTTCATTTGCAAACTCTTTTTGAAGAAGTATGTTTTTTGGGGGTACAAAATAAAGAGGATGCAGTAGAGTTGCTATAATTGCTATGAAAGTTATTCACCTAATTGTTATACTATTCGAGTACTAGGAGTATTTGTAGTGGGGAGCTGCAAATGCAGAGAAGAGAAATAGACATCATTCAAGCGGGAATGTTGTATCTTCAACTTTTGCTTAAGTTTTTCCTTTACCTAAAAATATTCCTGGTGCTATTCACGATCAACTTTTTAGATCTCTCTATCAGTTTTCCAATTATAGTACCACTGTACCAATATACCATAGCTGAACCAACAGTTATCTCCCTATGAAATAGTAAGCACTGCAAAATATAATAAAATATGCCTACACAAGCGTTTGTCTTTAACAGGCAGAGCGGGCAATAGGAAATTGTGTTAGTAAGGTTAGGGCAGAGACCTACTAACGATTGACATGGGACTGTCTCAGCTTTACATGCTAGTCTGTCCCGAGTTTTGCCCTTACTAGATATGGTAAGGCTGACAACAGACACATCTTCAATGGACAGCAGCTGTACTGTATCATGTGGTTGAAACATGCCAGAATTAAAATGATGACATTATTGGCTAAACCATGGTGCATACATATAATATTTTCATGTAACAAAAAATCAAGACTGGCTTAGTAATGAAACTGGGAAGGAAGCGTCCAAGCCACGATGAAAAATTTGACAGGAATATAAAACAGAGTAGAAAAATATGTGATTAGAGCATGATGCTTCTACAGGATTATCCAGACACGAGACTCCTGATACACATTACCCTACTCTGTCATACTTATCACACAAACTAGCATCCTGATAAATTTGTCATTAAAAAGTGATGATTGATTGTATTTTGTTTCTATGCTGCTGGACTTTATCGGAAATCAATGAAAAGAGAGGCAGTAAAAAGAAATCGTTTGAATGTTTTATGGCAAGTGTCAGGTTTATGAAAATGTATAATTATCGATATGGATTGGTCCTAAGGCTATGAATGAAGTGAAAGGGCTCCCAGAGGGTTAATTAGATACACAGAGTATCTGCTGCCTTTGCTGTCTATGAAAGTGGGTTTGGGGAGGTCGACAAGGATGTGTAATAGCCACAGGGAGAGCTAGAATTTAGACATTGGTGTTCTGAGTCTTGCTCTGGTTCAGGTGTCTACTCACACCTTTCCTTCACCACACAGCTAAGCTCTGTGTCCTATAAAATGGTAACCCACCTCAAAGGTGATCATATCCAACAGAAGATCAAAAATAAAGACAAAACCATTCAAACCACAAATCCTTCAGGGCATATCATGCTGTCCATGTATGCAAACGCTTCAGTGCTCCACATAGGGGTAGTAAGCGCTATAAAAAATTTACAATGTAATATTTTACGCTTATCAGCATACCGTGTGCGGCATTAGTAAAGAATAAATGTCTGGTATCAGAAGGAAAGGATGGATCATTATCTAAGGAGAAGTCATAACTCAATTATTTGACTCCTGCATGGTCTGCGACGCAGAAAACTGACACCAATTCTTTTACTGAGCAAGGAACCGATACCTATAACAGGATCCACGTTCACCATTGGGAATCTATAATCTGCATTAGAAGCCTTCAATAGACATGGATACGGTAATGCGTTACTACTGCCTACTGATCCTTTCTGGGCAACATGATGCTGATTCTTTTATTAAACTGTGAGTACCTAATCTCTCTACCTAGAATCAGGAATAAGCAGCCGCAGACCGTGCAGGTAACAGCGGTAGGGAGGTGGGGCCGCTTTGGAGGGGGTTTTGAGGGACGATGCAGAGGTAAAATGAAATAAATAATTAATTTTCCCTTTGCATCATCTCTCGAAATGCCTCCCAATGCCGCCACAAAGCCCCACCGCTGTTACCTGCGTGGACCAGCTGGGAATACAAAGGAAAACAATATTCCATCTGACTTATCCTTGACGGAATTCTATGACCACTAACCATTCCCTTTGATTGTGCTGAGGGGCGGTGGGGTGGTGGGGAGGGGTGGGGCAGTGTGAGGTGTGTGACAAACAACAGAATAGGGCAAATAAAACAATAAAATAAATAAAATAACTGGTTTAAACAGAACTGTATAGATTAGACTCCTTCAACAATTTTTGGGGAAAATGTGTTCGCCCATGGACACTTTAACCAAATGCATCAATACCAATAGCATGGGATTCAAAGGAAACTGTAGGTCCAAATAGTTAAATAATGTGTTCCTTGTTCTACACCAGTTCCAACACGCCAAAGCCAGTCCCATAATCAGAGCTAGTGGCTACAGGTATCTCCTATAGAACGCCATAATGGCAATAATGCACATATTTGTCCAATTTCTATGATATTCTTCAGTTTCCATAAAGCTAAAGTGATGTCCATTTACACAATACCTACAGTTGTGCAGCAATTCAAACATATTGTAGCAATACAAATATTATCTACAATAATACAGTACTGTACATTGTTGCTTGGCTGACACAGTACACAATAATGCCCTATTACTTACCGGTATTCTTCATTACTCCTGGCCCCGTTGTCCTCTTCCCATTTATGACATGTGGAGATAATCCTTTCCTGACAGAAAAAAAGAACAGAGGCATGTTGGGACCCTAACCCCAATCCCTCCCACTGGGAGTACATAGGGAGTTCTTACCCAGCATTTCATCTGAACTACCAAGCCCCCAACAGGAAGTCCGGCCGTCCAGGAGGGAGGGCAGGTCGTAATTAATGGGACAAGGACAATGGGACCAGGAGTAATGAAGTTTACCGGTAAGTAATAGGGTTTTACCCCCAGGTCCCTCCTATCCATGTCCCATTCATGACATGTGGAGAATACCAAAGCAGAAACCCGGCCTTCAAATCCCCGCAAGCACACCCAGAAAACCACACCAAAAGTAGCAACCCAAGGAAAGCAAAGGAAGAACCACAGGAAACAACAAGCAGATCACAGGGCTCTGAAAGCACCCCACCAAAACACGGAGCCGAACCCCTCCAAAACAAGCAGGACACAACCAAGGCAAACAAATAGGAAAACCCACAACATCACCACCCAGAGGGCAGCCAAAACACACCAGGAACCCACTGAACCAACAAGGAAGGAGGAAAACCTGCCAAGAAACCACCAGTATTAATCAATAAGGATATCCAGTATCGCGCAGAACCTGGGGACAATCACATGAAGCGAACAGTGGTTCTGCCACAACTTACTTTAGAAAGACAAGTAACTCCAAAGTAATTTTTCCCTTTAGTCTATTCGGATTTCAATAAATGGTTCTAGAGAAATGTTTGACCTGACATCAGTAGCGTGAGTCTCCCTTCCATTTTTTACTGATTGCCTCCTCATTTTTTTTATATGTTTTTCTGGTTATATGCTTTGGGCACTGTGCCATTGCTATTCAGTGCCACAGTGCAAGTGCTCCCTATGATAAATTGATGTATTTATTAGTGACTCCATGATTGGGTTATTTGATTTACTTGTCAGACCCTAGTACAGTGCACAATGTGTGCCCAGGGCTTGTAAATCAAATGCTGCTGGTGGGCTTGCAGCACTGGTTTTGCCACACACAGAAGCCGCTTGTAAAGTGTGTATCAGGCCTGCTATTGCAGAGCCTATGTGCAGTCTAGTACTGCCATGTCGACTTGGCCAGTGCACCCACTTGCCAGTCCCTAAACCTTCCCTTTTTATCAGACACCCCTATGGTAGGCCCAAGGGCAAGGTGCATTGTAAATATAAGGTAGGGCATACCCTGGTGTACGTGGCATGTACTAATAGTGAATTACAGCCATTTTTGTTTTTCACTATTGCAAGGCTACCTGTTCTCTATAGGACAGAATGGACAGTTAGATTATTACATTTTATAATCCTAATTGACTCAGTGAACATGGTAGAAATTCGAGTTTAGTATGCCTGAACTCAGAATGATAAAATACATCTTTTAGTGACGTTGGTTTTAACATTCTGTGTTTGAAAAGACCACTTTTAGACAGTAGGTATTTTCTTGTCTAACTATCCAAGCCTGTCTCTGCTAGGTTGTGTATTCCTTGTCTGGAGTTTGAGTGACAGGGTTGGGGGATTCCACGAGACAGAATGAGTCAGCCCAGTGGTGAATAGGGAGATCTGCATCTAGATGGGAGGGAGGAGTTGCACCTGGGACCTGAATAGGGCTGGGCCTTCCCGCCACAATGCTGGCTCCACCCCCTGGGATGCGGCTGAAGTCTCTGCCCTGCACTGTGAAAAGAAAAGAAGGAATGATGTCAACAAAGTGCTCCAGGGCTGTGCTTTCCCTCCACAATGCTGGCTCCCCCTCCTGTGGGGCGTCTGATGTTTCTGCCCTGCACTGTGAAAGGAAAGTAGGAGTCATGTCAACAGAGTTCTCCAGAACTGGTTTGGACTGGGCAAAGGCCCCTTTGCCTTCAGATAACAAAGAGAAAAGTAGTATAAATATTGGTACCCAGACCCAAGAATTTTAGATCACTTCTGGGAACAAGACAATCCTTTTGCCAAGGAGAAGAACCAAGGAAGCTGCAGGAGTTTGGACTGCCCCTCTGCCAGTGTGCTGTTTGCTGGGTTGGCCTGCAGTGGTTTCTTTATTGCCAAGGAAAGGAGAAGGAACTTTTAAAGAGCTTTCATCATTTTGCAGAATATTACTCCAAGGGCTTGAACTTGTGCTTGCCTCCTGCTGAAGTCTCAGGGACAAAATACTGCACCACCAGCTCCCCTCTGAATTTCCTAGCTGGGAATTCTATCTACAGAAGCCTGCGTGTCTCTGAGAGCTGGAAGCGTGACGCAACAAGAAGAAGCGTGTCGCCGCCGCAGCTGAAGTCGTCGCATCGCCGGAGAAGCGTGCTGCCGCCGCAACTCCCAGGAAACGTGTCTTCGTCGAAGCTGTCGCCATAGAGAGGGTGGCAGTTGCATCACCGGAGAAGCGTGTCGCAGGGCCTGTCGAAGCTCCAAAGTACAGAGTTGTCGCAAGGCTGACAGGGCGTGTATGCATCGTCTTCCATCTTCTCGCATTGTACCAGGATTGTCACATCGCATCGAGGCGCCATCTTGTGCATCGCAACCGGCCGCAGGCCGGGAACCTACGCATCACCCCCGCACTGGTAAGGATCACGATGCATCCCCTACTCTGCACAAGCATTGAGACGCGACACATCATCTCTCCCGGTGCACGGAACCGACACATCTCCCACTCTGCGAGCCTTTTGTTTGTTTTGCGTTATGCATCCAGGTACTTTTGTGAGAACTGTGTCGCATTTATCACCAACTTGAACTAAGTAACTTCTACCATCTTTAAGTCAATCTTAAGTA
This sequence comes from Lissotriton helveticus, assembly GCF_964261635.1. Taxonomy (NCBI): domain Eukaryota; kingdom Metazoa; phylum Chordata; class Amphibia; order Caudata; family Salamandridae; genus Lissotriton; species Lissotriton helveticus. The sequence goes on along the minus strand of NC_136065.1, from coordinate 329,299,158 downwards.
CAGTATTGTGGATTTTGTTGTTTGTGGTGTCCATCTGTAGTGCTTTCACTATATTACTGTGTATATTCACAAATGCTCAACACACTGCCTCTGGGATAAGCCTGTCTGCTCGTGCCAAGCTACCAAGGGGGTGAGCAGGGGTTATCTAGGAGTGTAATCCCCTTATCCTGACTTAGAAGCAAGGGTCCCTATTTGGACAAAGCTTTATACCATTGCCAACAAGACATGATATAAGTAACATAACACAAATTAATTGTTGCATACAGTAATTTATTTTAGTCAAAAGAAATGGTCATTAATAGAAAAGCAAGTGCTACACACAATAATATCTAGTGAGGAGTGTGAGACAAAGTGAAAGAATGTGTATAACATACATACATCACAACAAATGTATTGGATACAAAAATAAATGACAAAAAAACATTCAAGCACAGAGTGAAAAACAAATATATATTCTCACAGGGACCTAGATTTTTCTTTTAATACTTTGTAATGGTCACAGTGTAATGTTCTACTTCTAATTAAGCCCTTGCAGGATTGATTGACTCACACAAAGTGACGCTAGAGCTCCTTGATAGAACCATAAGTTTGGATTCCTTGTGAACCATGTCGAAGAGGCTACACACCATTCTTTTTGTCTTTTCTTGATGAAGACCCACATTTGATGCTCAACTATAGCACAGATTCACCGGGGTCGAAACATCAACGCTTAATTAGAAGTAGTACATTCCACTGTGACCATTACAAAGTGTTAAAAGAAAAATCTAGGTCCCTGTGAGAATACATATTTGTTTTTTACTCCATACTTGAATGTTTTTTGTCATTTCTTTTGACTAAAATAAATTACTGTATACCACAATTAATTGGTGTTATGTTACTTATAGTTATACCATGTGTTTGGATAATTTTCTCTAGAAACATTTATTTATAGCCCAATAGAGTAAAGGGAAAAATTACTTTGAGTTACTTGTCTTTGTAAAGTAAGTTGTGGCAGAACCACTGTTCCCTTCATACGAAACCACCAGTGGCTGCCAACAACAGAATGACAGCGAGGAGGCAACACATGAAAGAAGACCCCAAGGGGCCAAAGCAACCAGCAAGGCAGGAACAGGCCAACAGGGACAAAACCAAGGTCCAGATACTGGGACCCCGGAAAGCAGAAGGGGAAAGCCACACCAAGGAGGCACCAACCAGAGAAACGAGAAACAGAGCACCCAGTCCCAAAACCCCAAACCACCACGTGGAAGGGAGCATGCCACAAAGGAGAGAAGACAAAAAAACACAATGCCGAAAAGGAAGCACCCCACAGAGACCCCAAAGACAAAGCCCCACAAGGGAAACAGTTGTAGAAGCAACCAACGCCACAGGCACCCAGAAGACAAGAGAAGACGAAGCCCCAACAGGACATGAAAATACCACAAAGGCGCCCACCGAGTAAAAGGCCGACAAGCTCAGCACCACAAGGCACTCACACCGATCCTGCAGCAGAACAGACACAGAGCGAGCCCAAGCAAGAACGGAAGGAAAGCCCTGAAAGGCAAATAGACACACAAGCAATCCCAAAGACAGATGCGAGGAAGAAAGGCATCAACCAGGCACAAAGGGAGAAAAGGGCCAACCACAAGACAAACCCCAACACCACAGGGTAGTCCCACTGGAGACCAACCCAAAAAAGAAAGAGGAGAGGGCCAGTCAACAGGGCAAAGGCACAAACCCAAAGGAACAACCAAGGGCAGGGCCACACAGATCAAACCAGGAAGGGGGTAAACACTGACCAATCACCAGCCCCTCTAACCACACCGACCTGGCCACCCAGAGAGCCCAGAGGACACCGCCACCGAAAACCCATAGAGGCAGGCCAGGCCCCAGGGCATGAATGTCCAGCGCCAACCACCAGTGCCGTTCAGGACAACTGCCAAGCACCGAGCATGGGAGAAGGAGCCAGAGCCGGACAGGCCAAGAGGCAAAGACCAAGGCACACACAAGAAAGCCTGTGAAACCCGGACACAACCCCCGGAAAGCAGCCCAACAAAGGCCCCCAGAGCCAGAAGAGAGCAGGCCCGAGCACCCAAAGGTATCCCAACCGCCGAAAGACCAACCAGGAAGACCAGGCAGCCAGACCACAGAACCAACTGACCCAGAAAGGACAAGAGAAGAGCCAGAGACCAGAACCCTCCCAGGCGCAACACTCCACAAGGAACAAGGCCAGTAACAGAGCCCCACCAAAGACAGGGCAAAGGGAAGAAACCACCAGACCCTGACCCAAACTGAACCGGACCCAGACACGAAAGGCCAGACCAGCATGGGCCGGTGAGGCAAACCCCCAAGGAAACTGAGACCAGAGCAACCCAAAGAACAAATAGGCACAACAGGGAAGGCCCTGCCCCAAACAACCCACCCCTAGGTGGAAACCCCAACCACAAACCAGGGGGCGACCGGAGCCGGGAAAACCACAGCCCCGGGGAAGTCACATACGCCAACCACCAGAGAAGAGGCCCAATGGGCCCGCAACTGAACAGCCAGCCAACCAAAGGGCCCAGAGATCCAAGGGCCACAACAAGGGACCACCCCATACAAGTCCCAACACCGATAGCGGAAGGGCCAATACTAGAAATGGTAGAAAATAAGAATCCAGCCAGAGATGCCCCCAATAGGACCGAGCAGCCAGCCAGCTGACCGAACCACAGACAGGCCAGCTAAGACCAGAGGCCACAACATGGAACCCACACACACCAGGAGGTGTGGGACAGGGCCAATAGCCACAACCCTGAAACCCCCAACCACCGAGGGGAGAGAAAAACAAAAAAAACAGCCAAACCTCAGAGGCAACAGAAGCCAGGGCAGAAGCCAAACAGCCCACACAGGCACATCAAAGCCACAGCCCAGCATGCATCTCAGAAGAGCAGGAGCAGGGGAGAAACCCCCCAGGCCAGAAACACTGACAAGGAAACTAGACACATCCAAGGCAACAAAGTACAAAAAGCAGCCGTGTAGTCACGGCCGAAACCAAGCAAACCGCCCAGGAAGGAGGGCCCGATGGCCCAACCTTCACCCAGTGAAGACCCATGCAGAGCACAGGAAAAAGCAAAGCAAAGCGGGAGGCTGGCAGAGACCCCACACACAGAGCCGCAGGACCACACAGGTCCTAAACCCAAACAAGGCTCCAGCCCAAAGGCCAGGACTAGCGAGGGCCGACAACAGACAGCCAGGCCCAAAACAAAACAGAGGCAACAGCCAAAGCCCCACATCCAAACCTGAAGCCAGTCGTACACGTAGGACACACAGTCCCACCCACCAACGAGGGAGCAGAGACCGGAAGAGAGACAGAACCGAAACCGCAACCCAAGGCATAGGAGGAGCCCTAAGCAGGCGAACCGGCCCAGACACAACAAGACGGGGGAGAGCAAGCGCCCCGAGGACAATGAAACAGCAAAACACCGACCCAGAAAACAGAGCCGTGGGCAGAAGGACAACAGCCCAGGAACAGGAAAGTGCAGAGAAGCCACAGGCAGAAGACCCTGCCCAAACCACAGCGCCAAGCACCAGGGAAACCAGCAGCAAGGCTGGCACCCAAAGTGTCAAGACAAACACCATGTGACCACACTCCGACCGACAGACACCCCCATGGGGAGCAGGCCCATGGGGGGCATGCAGGGAGACAGGAGCGGTCGCACAGGCAAAGGCTGGCCCAGCCAGAACCACGGGCCGAGGACACAAACGACAGGACCACCCTACCCCTGCAAGGACCGTGACCTGACTGCAATGGACCATCCACCCATCAGGCTCAGACCTCACAAGCCAAAGACCACAGGACACGCCCACCCCCAACACCACAGGTCCGGGTCAGAAGCAGCACATATACGAAAAAGGGGGAGGGGGGAACGCCAGGTGGAACTCACCACAGAGCCGGCATAAATCCCGCAACACAGCCAGCCTTAAACACAGCCCCACCAGCCAGCCGAGGAGCCTGGCAACCTACAGCATACAGCACCTGGTATTCCCAGCCCGACACCCATCCAGTCAGTACCAAGCCCGAACCTGCTGAACCTCAGGGATCAGAAGAGAGAAGGTTTCAAGGTGGCACAGCTGTAGGCTAAGCTGACCCACCGGAAAGCCAGCCCACCAGGGGCAACCACAGCACAGCCCCCGGACCGTCAACCACACAATGGCCAAAGAAAGAAGATCACTGCACAACGGAGCCATTTCAGGCGGAACCAAAACCAGGCAATGGTGGGGCCTGGGACCCCCAACAGCTGCAGGACCCTGTCGTGTCCCACGCCCAGGAACTCAACAGGACAAGATGTCGATTATCAGGTATTCTTTTATTTCACTGCTCACAGCATGCATGGATCATGACCTCTTGCCTCGAGGTCTAACAGCAGAATGTCCCCTGTCCCCACCCCTTGACCGGATGTGGTGTCCGGTGTCCCCTCGGCTCGGCGACGCTGCCCCAGGGTCCTAGTGCCCTTGTCCTGGGCACGACATCTCCCCCCTTGTTGCAAACAAACATTTATTTTTTATTTATTTTTTGAAGAGATAGAGAGAGAGAGAGAGAGAGAGAGAGAGATAGAGAGAGAGAAAGAGAGTTGATGATATATGATGGCCCATAGGCCCCTTCATTTACACCTCCTCATTTAGTCTCTTTGTTTCCATGTGTTTCCTTCCTGATCGCTGCTTTCTGATGTCTGCTTGAGCTTCTTCCTTTTGTGTGCCTTTCTACAGTTCTTGCTTTGACCATTTCCGTTTCTCTTGCTTCTGCCTTGCTGACATGCGAAGGGTGCCCTGTGGCGTGACACTGGCCACACTGCCGTCTTTGCCATCCGTTCTTTTGCTTTCGTCATCTTCAACTTGCCTCCGGGGAGCTCATTTCCGCATTTCCTCGCTTGTCTTTGTTTGACCATCGCGGTGCCTCCGTTATTTCTTTCCCATTTTGTCGCATGTCTTCCTTTGTTTTCATGGGCCTTTGTTATTTTGTTTGCTGTTTGATCTCCTGCAGCAGTATCTCCTTGTTCCACTCTTTCTACCCTTCTTGTGTGTGGTAGTCTCATTCTTCTTGATTCCCTCATCACCGTTCCATTGCTGCTTTCTTGTGCCACCACCTGTCTTCTGTGATTTTTTTCTTGTTGGTGTTGTGTCAACTTTGCTACCAGTTCCATTTTGTTGCCATCTCAATTTGGCTCTCTGTGCGGCCTCCGGTCAGCATGTGCTGGGTCGTCCTCGGCCGTCATAGCAACTCTGATCTCTTTCAATGCTTTGTGGTGCTCTTCGGTCCATGTGAAACGTTTGCCTTTGTTTTGTTAGCTCTCTCAGTGGGGTGCTTGTGGCAGCATCATCTTCTTCCAGTCTTTTAGTTACGTTGTTATTTGTCATCAACACGCTCCCTTCCTCTGACGTGTTGTATTTCATGGCCATGAGACCCATCATTTGCGTTGTGATGTTGCTCAATAGGCACGGCGCTGGGACGTCACCCTGCAGCACGTGAATGTCCTCTTTGATCTTTTTATCCTTATATGCTATTTCTTCTGTGAACTTTCCCATGTTAATCACTGGTTTCTTTGATCCCCAAGTGAACACCTCTAATCGGGACGGCCTCAATGCCGGCTTTGTCTTCATTTTTCCATATTCCGATATGCACATAATATTGCGTGTTGTGCCACTGTCCAGGACAAACTTTGTTTTGTGTGATCCTACTCCTATGGTCACATATTCTGTCTTCTTCATTTTGTTTCTGTCTGCCAGGCATGTTCTTTTTTTCATTTTCATTGTCTTCAGTTGATTCTGTGTGAACGCGTTCAGTTGATTCTATAAGGACGCCTGACATGTGATATAGTCGTTCCGTCTTTTCTTCTTCTTCCTCTTCTCCTGATTCTATTGATGAACTTCTCCTTTCCATTTCGATATGTCTGACTTGTCTGGATGTCGATGCTTGTGGTCTCCCTGTTCTTCCCCTGTCATTCCTGAATTGTGTTCCTTGGCATACGCTGGCGTAGTGATTCCTCCCATTGCATCTTCTGCACGTTTGCCCAAACGCTGGACATGGGCCTCGATGTGGAAATTCCATTCCACACCTGTAGCAAGTTCCTTCAAACTGTTTCCTCACTGTCTGGTCATTCCTGTCTTTTTTCCAACCACCCGTGCGATAATTGCTTGTCATGTGATGTGCTTGTTCCACTCCTATGTCCTTTCCCCGCTCCATTTCCCTTGCGTGTGCCGTCGCTCTCGCCTCCGCTCTTGCTAGGGCCAGGATGTTTTCTAGTGACGTCGGTTCTTTTAGTATTCTTGCACGGAACCCCGTGTCACGGCAGCCTTCTATGATTCGCAATCTTATTGCTTGTTCGTTGTCAAATTTGTCAAATTCACAATGTGTTACAAGTTTCCTCAGTCTGGTCGCAAAGTCATCAAGTATTTCCTCTATTTGTTGGGACGCAATTGTGAAGGTGTATCGTTCGAAATCAACATTTCTTTGCAGGTCAAATTTCGTTGTTAAACATTTCTTTAGTTTCTCATAGTTAGTTGTTTCCTCTGTTGGTAGTGTCACTAGAAGGTCTTCAATGTCATCGCCTGCGAAATTTAGTAATAGACCCAATTTCTTTGTCTCTGTCACATCAGTCGCTTCCATGTATCTCTCTAGACGTCTGATCCACTTCTCCCACCTGATTCCTACTTGTGGCTCCGACAAGTTAAATGGTAGTGGTCTTCTGTATTGTGCACTTTGTCTTTCTGGCTTGGGGTCTGTCATTTTTGCTTTCTCGAGGTCTTTCCGACCCTCTTTTGTTATTTCTTGTTATTTGTCCTTTTTGTGTTTTCTTTGCGTGCGCTCTGTTAGTTCCTTATTTCCTTTATTTGCACTTGTTCACTATTTTTTTTTGATTGTCTTCTTTTTCTGCGCTTTGTTGTTTTGTTTGTGTGCTCCTTATGTTTCTTTTTTCTTCATTTGTACTTTCTTTGTTTATTGTCACCTTTCTCTTTATATTTTCTTTGTTGCTGTTTATTTGATCCTTCTTCTTCTTTAGTTTGCCCCTTTTGCCTTTATTTCTCTTTTATTCTCCTTTATTGCTCCTTTTCGATCTATTTCTTCTTTAATTCGCTTTTTTTTTCGTCGTGTTTCCGACTGCGCCTGACCTCAAAATGGCCGCCGCGCTGTTCTCCGCTCCTATTGGTTCATTTCGCCTGACCTCAAAATGGCCGCCGAGAGTCTCGCGAGACTTCTTGTCCAATCCGGGGGCTGCCTGACTTTAAAATGGCCGCCCGCCTTTCCTGCCCTGTGATTGGTTCTCGCGCCTGATCCTAAAATGGCCGCCGAGACTCTCCTTTCAATTTCTTTTTTACTTCGAGCTCATTGCACGGCGCTTACCGGAGCTTGCAGTCTTCTCTTTTCTGTGATCGGGGTGGGCTCCCGCGTCGTTGCTCTTCGCCTGGGGCACTTTCCTTTTGTTCTTTCCTGCACACGGCGATCCACGGTGGGCTCCTGGTATAAATCGAATCGCGATGATCTTCCGAAAGGGCACAGCATCCAGTCCGTCGAACCTTCGTCGCCAGTTGTCGTGTCCCACCCCAAGGAACTCACACAGGACACGATGTCAATTATCAGGTATTCTTTTATTTCACTGCTCACAGCATGCATGGATCATGACCTCTTGCCTCGAGGTCTAACAGCAGAATGTCCCCTGTCCCCACCCCTTGACCGGATGTGGTGTCCGGTGTCCCCTCGGCTCGGCGACGCTGCCCCAGGGTCCTAGTGCCCTTGTCCTGGGCACGACAGACCCCACCACAGAAAAACAGCCCCAGGCAGCCAATGTATATTATGTTTAGTTATATCAATAAGCTCCGAGCACCAGGTATTCCCAGGCGCTCTCCCATGCAGGTATTAAAAAGGTCCGACCCTGCGTTTACTTCCGAGAGCAGACAAGATCAGGTGCAAAAAGGGTGGCATGGCCACAGGCCACAAAGAAAGGCCAACGAAGGAGGAGTGCCTGCGGAACAGGGGAAAGGCACCTAATCCCATAGCCCAACAACTGTAGAAGAAAAAAACAACAGCGCAGGGTATTCACAGACAGTCTCCCATCCAGGGATGATCCAAGCCGGACAAGAGTAACGTTTGAGTGCAGATGAAAGTAGGTGCAGAAAGAGGAGGAAAACAGGCAAACCGCTATGCTGAAAACACTCCGTACCACAACTTTTGCCCAAACAAGCCCCCCCCCCCCAAGCCAGCCCATTGCATACCACCAGCGCCCTCGCTAGGGCAGCGGGAAAGCAAACATCCCGATCGGCAGGCACTCCAGCGGCACCATCAGCCCAATCCGGAGGATCCATCCATCGTCCGTGGCGTGTCTTCCACCCGGCTAGGCCTTAGGAACACACGTCCTCCAACCCAGAACCGACTGGGAGGACGGAATACGAGAAGCAAAGGACCGGTCGATTCGCACAGCAATGGAGCCGGGCGGAAACATCCAACCCTCTCGGCAAGCCTGGCAGGCCAGGAGGCAGAAGAGAACACACCCTGTCCAGAACAGATCCGACTGAAGAAGATCGCTACTCCAGCCCGCAGTAGCAGCACCAGCACCTCGTCCCATTCCTGTCGAAAGACAGAAAAAGGAATAGGTGGAATGCTGGGTAAGTACTGCTTATGTACTCCCAGTGGGGGTGGGGGGATAGGGTTAGGTTTCCAGAATTCCTCTGTTCTTTTTTTCTGTCACAAGATGATAATCTCAACATGTCATGAATAAGGGTGGGCGGCCAGCTACGCTCCGTGCACGGAGTGCGCGTAGTGCCGTCTCCTACGCATTTTGCGTAGCGGGCGTAGCCAGGTGGCACTACGCGCGCTCCGCAGACGGTGCGTAGCCGGCCGCCACCCGCCTCCCTCCCGCCCTCCCTAAATACTTAAATAAAAGGATAGAAAGCTTTTAAAAACACTTACCTTGTCCGCCGCGTCCTCGGGGCTCCCTCTCGCCGTCCCTGGATTTGCGCCGCCATTTCGGATACTAATGCGCATGCGCGGGCGTCCGCGCATGCGCATTAGTATCTGAATCGGTGGCGGCGCGAATCCAGGGACGGCGAGAGGGAGCCCCGGGGACGCGGCGGACAAGGTAAGTGTTTTTAAAAGCTTTCTATCCTTTTATTTAAGTATTTAGGGAGGGCGGGAGGGAGGCGGGCGGCGCGTAGTGGGGCTACACGGAGTGCGCGGGTGGGCGTAGTTTTGTGCCCACTTCGCGTAGCTCCGCGGAGCCCCACTCCGCACACTACGCCCAGGGTTAGTCATGAATGGGACGAGAACAGGAGGGACCCGGGGGGAATGCATGTATGTTCCCGTTGTTCACAAAATTGCACAAAGTGCATTTATTAACCACTTGTTTTCTGTGTTTCCTACTTTAAAGGTTGAACTCTGCTGATAGACACCTCACAATCTAAGAGCAATGCCGGAAGGGCGTTATCTCACTAAAACTGGAATTTAATATGTACATTTTACATATATATGTTCTTCAGTAGGTCCTTTAACGCATTGGTCTCTCTCATTGTGGTTAGAACATATGTCCTATATGTTAAACGCAAGTTTCTGCAATAAGTGAATAGTCCACTACATTTTCAGAATGGGATTAGAATCAATTCCTGTCAGGCTGCACACTGATGCCTGCATGTAAAATATTAATCAAATGAACTATTTGAAGGATTATGAAAAATAACTTGCAGATTACACATATAATTCAGCAATAGGTACATTAATCCTATACGGATTATCACAATTCAACCTGCATAATACCTAATGTGTTAATTTACTTTATCTTTCTATTCCCATCATCTCTTTTTCTCCGTACCTCTCCCAGCTCTTTCTTATCTGAGACATCCCAATCCATCTCTTTTCATGTAGATATTTTGGTGTCTTGGTCCTCTCCCTCCTATTTTTGCCCCATGCTTTACTCTTTTGTTTCTCTTTATACGTGTCCCTTTTTTCATTTGATTTCTCTGCTTTAGCATATGTTATTCGTAACCTTGCTATTTTTTAGGTCTGGCTTGACAGGCCATTTGTCGCCACACTCTTTGTGGTCAAATAAGAGCTTTCAGGAGTGCTACAGAGAGGGACTGTGATTCTGGCCAGATGTTGGTTTATCGGTGTACAGCTTCGGATTTGCAAAAAGCTGTGTGATGCCACATGAAGAGGGCTTACCCTTCAAAGGGCTGTGCTCATTTGATGAAGGGGCTGCTTGACCCAGACTCTGCATCAAGGAAAGCTATCGTGTTTGACCTTTCGGTGACATTCATGCCACTATGATACATCTATTGTCAAACAAATGCATCTGGGATGCTATTAAACAAATTCTCCTAGATAATTAGATTTTTTTTGTACTTGTTATTCTCTGGTTGCCATGAGTAAAAGTATATTCTCAATGCAGCTGTGCTTTGTTGGTTATGGTACCACACCAGTTAATAAGGCTAAAAGCTAAATCGGTTTATTATATAAATGTACGAATGAGTCAGTGGACCTTACTTATTTATTATGAAAAGGATATGTTAAAAGCAATAGGCATTTAATTGTGTATTGTTATTACTCTATTAAACTCTATGGAAAGATATTTTTTACAAGAAATCTCACAGTTTACCGTAGTAGGCAATGGTTTGAACAGCTATAATGTGGTTTACATTCCTAATTTTGAGACAGTATACTTGATGGCTGCCTTGATGCTCAATACTGAATATAGTATTACGCTCAATATAGTAGTGTTGTGCTTAAAACAGTAGTAGTAGGCTCAGTACAGTATGTCTGAGACGATTATCTTATGAACCATGATAAAGGTTCATGCCGTTTTGGTCCACTGGTAAAAAGTAGAAAGCCATAGTCAGATCTCTTTATTGCAAAACATAATGGCAAAGACAGTAGGCCAGGCTTATTTATTGTGAAAAACAATTGTTAAAGCAAATAGGCTTTGTAGGTTGGATTGTTATCACACAATGTTACAGGCGGCAGACAGGCATTATGTTGCAAGAAATCTCAAAGATTACCATTGCAGGCAATGTTTTGGTATTCTTCAACCCCTGTGACAAACCTGTGGGGGAGTGGGGGTAGAATATGTTCATTATAATAATCCTTATTATTGTAACAATCCGTATAAGGTAATTTTGAGAGGTGATGCTTTGACAACTCTAATTGTGTACATGTTTGTCATGGTGAACAACCTAAATATCGAATCCAAACTATAGACTGGCCAAAATATCTAATTAAAAATATAGACAGCCCAGTATATCGAATTATCAAAATATAGACAGCCCAGAATATCAAATTTAGGATATGAAATATCGAATTCCATAATATCGAATTTAAAATATCGATTTCCATAATATCGAATTTTTCTAGTGTTATGTATGGTAGTATATGTATTAAAATTATGTATTAATTTTGTATTGTATTTTAAAAAAAATTTAAGTAATGAATGTTATGTAATTTAATTTTTGCGTAATATAATTCCGTAGTGGGTTGTGGGTTAATAGGGGAATAGGGTGGGAAGTAATTTAACTATAGTAAATTAAATATTAATTTTTATTTATATGTATTGATAATTATTTGATTGATAGTTAATTTGTATTAATTGGTGATTAGTTTTTATTAATTGGTCATTAATATTTATTAATTGGTAAATCGTTTTTAATTAATTGATTAATTGATAATTATGTTAACTGTATTATTTATTTGGAGCGGGTTGTGGGTTTATAGGGGAATAGGGTGGGAAGTGATTTAATTGTAATAAAGTTACATATTATTTTTATTTATATAAATTGATAATTACTTGCTTGATAATTAATTGGTAAATATTTTTTATTAATTGGTAATTCATTTTTATTAATTGATTAATTGATAATTATGTTAATTGTATTATATATTATTTGGAGTGGGTTGTGGGTTTATAGGGGAATAGGGTGGGAAGTAATGTAATTGTAATAAAGTGAATATTTATTTTTATTTATATTAATTGATAATTAATTATTAATTGGTAATTCTTTTTTATTAATTGGTAATTCATTTTTATAATTGGTAATTCATTTTTATTAAGTGGTAATTATTTTTGATTATTTTTCTTATTGGCATTTATAATCAATTTTATTTTATTTTAATATTAAATCATTACTTTCCCTACTGTTGCACTCTCTGGAGTGGGAATAGTAATTTTCACCCCCGACGCTATCCCACACTTTCCCTACTGTTGCACTCACTGGAGTGGGAATACTAATTTTTACTCCGACACTATCCAACGCTTTCCCTACTGTTGCACTCACTGGAGTGGGAATAGTAATTTTTACCCTCCTGCTATCCAACGCTTTCCCTACTGTTGCACTCTCTGGAGTGGGAATAGTAATTTTTACCCCTACGCATTCCAACGCTTTCCCTACTGTTGCACTCATTGGATTGGGAATAGTATTTTTTACCCCCCCCCCCCGCTATCCAACGCTTTCCCTACTGTTGCACTCACTGGAGTGGGAATAGTAATTTTTACCCTTACGCTATCCAACGTTGTCCCTACTGTTGCACTCACTGGAGTGGGAATAGTAATTTTTACCCACCCGCTATCCAACGCTTTCCCTACTGTTGCACTCTTTGGAGTGGGAATAGTAATTTTTACCCACCCGCTATCCAACGCTTTCCCTACTGTTGCACTCTCTGGGGTGGGAATAGTAATTTTTCCCCCTACGCTATCCAACTCTTTCCCTACTGTTGCACTCTTTGGAGTTGGAATATTAATTTTACCCCTACGCTATCCAACGCTTTCCCTACTGTTGCACCCACTGGAGTGGGAATAGTAATTTTTACCCACCCGCTATCCAACGCTTTCCCTACTGTTGCACTCTTTGGAGTGGAAATAGTAATTTTTCTCCCTACGCTATACAACTCTTTCCCTCCTGTTCCACTCTTTGGAGTTGGAATAGTAATTTTTACCCACCCGCTATCCAACACTTTCCCTACTGTTGCACTCTTTGGAGTGGGAATAGTAATTTTTCTCCCTACGCTATCCAACTCTTTCCCTACTGTTCCACTCTTTGGAGTTGGAATAGTAAGTTTATCCCTACGCTATCCAACGCTTTCCCTACTGTTGCACTCTTTGGAGTTGGAATAGTAATTTTTACCCACCCGCTATCCAACGCTTTCCCTACTGTTGCACTCTCTGGAGTGGGAATAGTAATTTTCCCCCCTACGCTATCCAACTCTTTCCCTACTGTTCCACTCTTTGGAGTTGGAATAGTAATTTTACCCCTACGCTATCCAACTCTTTCCCTACTGTTGCACCCTCTGGAGTTGGAATAGTAATTTTTACCCGTACACTATCCAACGCTTTCCCTACTGTTGTACTCTCTGGAGTGGGAATAGTAATTTTTACCCACCCGCTATCCAACGCTTTCCCTACTTTTGCACTCACTGGAGTGGGAATAGTAATCTTTACCCACCTGCTATCCAACGCTTTCCCTATTGTTGCACTCTCTGGAGTGGGAATAGTAATTTTTCACCCTACGCTATCCAACTGTTTCCCTACTGTTGCACTCTTTGGAGTTGAAATAGTAATTTTACCCCTATGCTATCCAAAGATTTCCCTACTGTTGCACCCTCTGGAGTTGGAATAGTAAATTTTACCCGTACGCTATCCAACGCTTTCCCTATTGTTGCACTCACTGGAGTGGGAATAGTTATTTTTACTCACCCGCTATTCAACGCTTTCCCTACTGTTGCACTCTCTGAAGTGGGAATAGTAATTTTTACCCACCCGCTATCCAACGCTTTCCCTACTGTTGCACTCTATGGAGTGGGAATAGTAATTTTTCCCCCTACGCTATCCAACTCTTTCCCTACTGTTGCACTCTTTAGAAATGGAATAGTAATTTTTACCTGTACGCTATCCAACGCTTTCCCTACTGTTTCACCCTTTGGAGTTTGAATAGTAATTTTTACCCTTACGCTATCCAATATTATTTATATTTATTGTATTTAATATGTTACATAATGTTGTATTTAATTAATTTTTAAAATATTGAAAGTGTATTTAATTGTTGTTATTTATTAAATATAATTATTTATTATTATTTATGTTATTTTATGAGTGTTGATGTATTTTTAATTTATAGTATTTGTTAATATTTTTAATTAATATAATAAATATATATATCTTAATTAAGTATATATTATATATTGTATGTTTAATTTTAATTAAATGTTTAATAATAAATATGTATTATTTATTCATTTTAAACATTATAACACATTTTTAAATAAGTTTAAATTATATATAAGTATTATTTATTTAATGTAACTTTTTTTTTACTGTAAAAAAACGATATTTTTAATTACGATATTTTTAACATCAATATTTTATTTTCGATATTTTTTTACTTACCATGTTGTAGATAGGTTGTCGATATACTTGCCTTCGATATTCCAGCGCCGATATTTTGTCTGTCGATATTTGCATTCTCGATATTCTGTCATAGATTCGCCTAAATTATGCACTTGCTTAAACATTTTAGAGCGAAACTGGAAATGGCTTAATAATCAACTTTATTACCCATGAATTTCATCCAGATTGAACAATTTGAAAGCCATATGTAGGCTGTAAATGCTATTAGCATTCAGGTGCTTTGTCAAAAAACGTTTCTTAATTTGTGATTCAAGGCAAAACCATAAAGTATGGTTTGAAGGTTTGGCATCGATGCGACATAAGCATACGTGATTATTTAATTGTTTCTGTGCTATGGCATAGGGTCAGTAAAGGAATATCACACAAGAAATATTTCCCCATCATCTTCTAACAGATTTGTGTCTTACCAACATTAAAGAGGTTTGTGGACCTCATACCTCACATCAACTTGCTGATTGGGCTAGAGCATTTGTTCAACTCAACTTATCCAAATGTTTTCACAAACTCATTGTTCTTAGGAAACCTGTCATATATTTTATCTGCTCCTGTACTGAAGATACAGATTTGCATGAGTCCTATAATGCGTGTCAAACTGACTTTCGATAGCTTGAACGGACTTGTGTGTGGGACACCTTTGCAGAATACTGGCCGGGGAGCCTACATTCTGAAAAGTCACGAACATCTGATGCCTTTTATTATTATTATTGCTATTATTACAATTACAGATATAGGTGTTCTGTAATCCTAGAGAACAATAAAGTAGTAATATGTTTTACAAAGACAGGGAATACAGAAATTAGGTGACAACAGCAAAACTGAAACGGGTAAGAATAAGAAATTGGACTGTTATTCAGGTTAAAAGCAAATCACAAAAAAGATAATATTGAAAAAGTATGTATTTAATAATAACTTGTCATTAGGTCTGATGTTAGCCAATTGGATTTTACTAAGATTATATATTTATTTATAGTGTACAGCCATGTTCAAGGATTTGCTATTGCATCTTTTACAGAGTCAATGAGTCACCCAACTAGAGCCACTGTCCCCCTTCACTTCGAGACATTACGTGCACAAAACGCACTTCTGTCAAAAAAGGTGTCCCTTTTTGTGGCCGTGACTGTTATATCAATGGGCGCTTATTTTTTAATTTTCTTTGTTTGGTTTTATTCCTGTGAGGTCCAGCGGCCCTTCATCCACTGCTACTGGGTTTTTGCTGTCACCTGAAGGGCATTGGGCATTTTTATTGGTCTCTAAAATCCAACTTAAATATGGCTGACTGCATGTGCGCGAGTGTGCACATATGCACACATAGGGGGCCATCTTTGAATGGGCTTTCAAACTAAAGTTGCTGGACTGCGTTGCTTGAGAAGGAAGAGAGCAGGACAACTCTATGACCGCACCATATCTATTAAGCTATGGTGCTGCTCGTCCCTTACCAAGCACTGCAGCACAATTAAGCTCACGTGCACGCCTTTGCATTGTTGTGCAAAGGTGTGCATGTGATGTACATTGCTGCACAATGGAAACTTTGAAAGGTTTGTAAAAAAAACCTTTCCCCTTCTCTGAGCATGCCTCAAGAAGGCCTGTTCTTAGAACAAAGCCCTGTTTACAAATATTATTATATAGTGGTTTCCATAAAACACTATGGGTGGTCGCATGGGAATGCTGATGATCGCCCCTTGAAGCAATGTATCCGCCCGTGAGGCAAAGTAGTCCCAAGCACTAAGTTACTTTTCGAACACTATCCAGGATAAAAAAAATATTTAGTTGGAAAATAGATTATCAAGACTTTGCATTGGTTTGCAGCACTGTTTGAGACTTTTCACTGGTATAAAGCCTTGATAAATCTTCCCCCAAGTGTTAGAAAAAAGTCCGGGTTGCAACAAGCTGAGAGCAGATCGTCTAACTGGGAGGCACAGTATGCATGAAACAAATACTGAGAGAGAAGAAATGAGAGAAGAAGGGAAGCAGAGGGATAGCCTGAAGAATGAAGGACAAAGAGTGAGGAAGGTGACTGAGAGAGAGGGAGAAAGAAGGAGAGAAAGCCAAGGTAAAGGGACAAAGAACACAGTAACGTAACAGAGATGTGAAGGTGAGAAAAGAAGAGAAATGAAGGAAGAGGCATACAAATAACAGATGTTTAGTCTAGTTACAGTAAGCACCAACATAAGCGTTATTGTCCCTGGGTGCAACAATCTTTGTTGGCACTCTACCCACTGACCTCTTTCTCCAGAGATTCCCTCACTGTTGCCCTCCAACAGTGCCCCTCATCTCTTCTTAGCCCCTCTTTCACATTTGTTTAATTTATTTTAAATGGGGCTACTTATCCAAGTGTCAGGAGTAAGAGCACATTACATTCTACACATATTATACAGAAATAGTGAATCATACTAGTGTGTAAATCAAGGTATAGGAAATATTAGAGGACAATGACGGAAACAAGATGTAGGAGTCAAAGATCATCCATACTGGTAGGCATTATATTTTAAAAGTGCATGCTCAGGAGAAACCAAGGGGCAGATTTACTAAGTTTTCATGCAACATAGCACAGTAACCAAACCTGTGTTGCGTGAAAAGGGGTGGGCAAATTAGTGAATTTCTACTGTGATTTGGTGCTGCTGCTCTCTCCTATAGCGTTGGCACACTTTAGTCTGTGTAACAGCATTGCATGCGATGTCAATCATAGATTTTGGACCCCTCTAGTATATAATTCTATGCTTTACCAAAGTTTAAAAGTTCTACCACTTTTCTCTGTGCTTTACAATGCCCCAAGCATGCAGAGTTGTTATTTTTGGGAGAAATTGAAAGTTATGCTAAAAAGTGACACTTGCCTTATGAAGGCATAATTTATTTTATGCATATCCCTTTCTCTCAATGTTAGTAGATCAGGATTAGCTCCAAAATCCATGGTTGGTGCACCTTCTTGATGCAAAGTAGTGCAAAGTAATGCATAGAGTTACTCTGCATTACTTTACAGCTCTTTTCCAATACAAACCAGGATTTGTGCTGGAAAGTAAGGGCCAGAAGTACGACCCTTTCATTTAGCGCCTCGCAATTTATGACTCATTGCGAGTCGCAAATTGTGAGACGCTAAATGAAATGTACAACAGTGTTATTACACTGTTTTGCGATTCCCAATAGGGTCGCAAATTGCAGGGCTCATTAATATTAATGAGCCTCTCGCAATTTGCGAGCCCATTGGGAATGCCAGCCCTCCCAGGGATGGTGGCCTGCTGGGCTCAGCAGACCACCATGTCTGTGACTGCTTTTTAATAAAGCAGCTTTTTTTTTTTAAATACAGCCCGTTTTCCTTAAAGGAAAACAGGATTCATTTAAGAATATTTTTTTTTTATCATTTTCGTTTCATTTTTTAAGGGCAGGCAGTGGTCCCTGTGTTGAGCATTCACATTAATTTCACCTTATATATTCGCCACAAATATCCATATATTTTATAGTTTTATCCACACTGTAAGGGGTCTTTTACAGGCGTATTTTCTACAGACATCATTTAACTGTGGTGCTGAAGGGCAGATAGTAGGAGTTTGGTCCCTTCGTTTTTACAATTTGTATATAATCGCATGGGCTAATAAACTGTTATGTTAATAAATTTTCTAATGCGCACAGCTACTCAAAGGAGTGTCCCGGCGCGAGCACAGGGGACTGAAAACACGACCAGACTAAGCAAAGAGACAAGTTTTTAGCAATTTTTTAAAAGCCACAGGCTCTTCAGTATTGGGAAGTGCAGGTGGCAAATCGTTCCAGGCCTGGGCCGCCAAAACAGCAAGAGAACAGCCACCCAGCCTTTGCCGATGAAAGCAGGGAATATTTGCCAAGTAAAGAGTGGAGGAGCGTAACAGGCTCCCCGGAACATAAAAGGAAACCCGTTTCTGCAGGCAAGTTGGCCCAAGGCCAAGCAGGGCGCGTTGGGCAATAGTAATAGATTTAAATTTCACCCGAGCCGAGCCAAACTAGACGCCCGATAAAGACGAATCGTTGAAGTCAGGTCTGCCACTTAAGGTGAGCTTGTCACTATAACATTACGCTAATTGTTTTTGCACGATAATGCGGTCATTCACTTTCACACATAGATATACTGTAGCACACTATACTAACACCGGTGAATACAGAATACACTGGCACCCGTAGTCCAGTGTTTACTTCAAAGTAGCTCTGATTAACACTATGTTAGCCGTTGCTTACAATACTAATTCACGAGAATGCGGAGCACACTGACTCCGGTAGTCCAGTACTATTGTGAATGCGGCTCCGATTAACATCATGTGAACAGATCTCAAACAGTTGAGCCCACAGCATTATTGTTATTGTTAATTGTCATTTGTAAAGAGAGCGTTAAAACACATGAATTCAGAGCACCCTTGCCCCTGATTAGGGGCTTACGCTCGTTATACCAGAATGTAATAGGGCATTTTATCAATACTAACTATAAGGTACATGCACCGTATATAATTTCTTCATATATAATTTCATACACACTCTCGGATAACACTACAATTTCCCTCTATAATGGAGATGACTAATATCACCACTGTTTTGGTTTGCAACATTTTGTGGCTTTTTGCAACCACAGACAACAGTTCAAGAACACTAGATGCAACACTGAGGGGCCGATTACGATGTTGGGTGGACTTGCGTACGCCCAACACCGTCCCATAAACGGGACCAACTGACCTCCAGTTAGCTGTCCCGACTGCCTGATTATGATGCAACCAAACACTGTTCGGTCACATTCTGACATTTCATTATGGGAGCATGTGTTACCGTCTTAAACCGGCCATGGTACATGCCCCATAGGAGGCCAGTGGGAATGACCGGCCGGTTTCAATTCCGACTTACTGATCCATAACCTGCTGGTCGGAATTGAAACCTGCCATCATAACAAGCCCCTGAGTGTGCTATCTTACTAAACCCACATGCTTGAAATGTAGCTCTTATTTCACCTTTCCATTTACCAACAGAATAACCCAAACCCTGAAAAGGGGCAACTGTCCTAAATGCATTGGGATTGTTTAAAATACAATACTTCACTGTCGTGAGGCCAAATGAAAAAATGTACAATTTGTGAGATGGTTGACACAGAGACAGTTGGCCTTAAAGCAGTAATAAAAAAAGTGAAATTGTCAACAATGATAAAAACTGAACAGATAAAAATAGTCACAACTCAGTGCTTTGTCACACATTTCTACCTGCCCAAAGTCTAATACGTCTTTTAAAGGAGAAGTATGGGTTTATTATCATTTTGATGGATTGAAATGGGCCCACTTGAACGCTCTCTGTAACACCCTAAGCTCACCCCTGTTCTCCCTGTCGTACGTCACCCTCTGTACCCTGGTGCACATTGACCTATATCTCATGCTGCTTGTTACATGTGTCCTCTCTGTACTCACATCCATGTACTGTGACATACGCACCATCCTCTGATGTAGAGTGGTGCACCAGCCTACAATGCCCTGCTACAAACCACCCTCTACTCCTTGCTGAGACCTTGCTTACACCTGCATGTGTTGCTTTCTGTCCATGCATGTTTGTTGGTCCATGTGCAAGGGTGCTTGTGTGGCTGTATGCATGCATGTCGTTCCTTGTGCAAAGGTGTATGCATGTTGTTTACATGCAAGGGGCTTAAAGCCCACCCATTGCTTGGCTGCATCATCTCTAGCATTTGCTTTCTTCTCATTTGTTAGTGCAAGACCATCACATGCTTTTCTGTTTGCTCCTCCCTTGGAGTCCTCCCACTGGTTGTGCTTATGTTGCCCTCTTAGCAATGAGCGTTTGTGCCCTCCACGTCGGGCTCTCGCCTCTGTTCTTCTAGCCCCCACCCACACATGATGCTATCTCTCACCTGTGCCTGTGCCCCTGCAATGCATGTTTTGTAATTAGTGCTTTTAAACCAAATCAAAAAAGGTTCATACCAGGGGTGGCTCCTCTGCTAAGACAGAGGAGCGTCTCCTCATGGGAAAAATAAAATGATAATAACAGCATGTTATTCTCATTTTATTTTTCAGTACTCGTCTGTAGTGGTGGGGAGGGCTAGAATGCCCACAGAGCAGGGCAAGGAGTGGTGGGCACTCTCTAAGTGTGCATCATGGTTTGGGCTGCCACCTTGGGCAGGCAAAACCATCTTGCTCACTTGGCATGTTCTCCACCGGACTGTGTTGCCCAGGCTCCCAGTCCCCATGTGAGCACCGAATCAGCAGCGTTGTGATTGGCTATGGGAGTCTGGAAGCCAGGGTGCTTCCTGCGTTGACGGAAGAAGAAGAGGACGGAGGAGAAACAGCGGCTGGCAGATAAGTTGAATTTTTTATTTTATTTGAATTATGTCTCTTTGTGTTTTTTAACCCTTCTCCCTCCCCATCCCCAACAAACAGGAACAGTGAAGCAACAAGCATGGAAGGCGCATGGGGAGTTTAAAACACACAGCCCGACATCCCTCGCAGCTATGCTTTTTTTAGCCCTAGCCCAGTAACATGCAGTGTGAACAGGGATAGCAAGGTGCGTCAGCACGGATTCGAGTGCACATACCAGGGAAACATCCCACAAAGTCCGTCTTCATGCCAGGCATGCGTTATGGCATTTTTCATGTTAATTATTTTTTAATACAGTCATTCAATTATACATATCTTCTTAATTATATATAAGGTAAAAAAATGCCTATAGCACTTACTTATTATAACTTTGCAACATTCTGTACAGCAGCCACACTACTCTACAGTATAGCTTAAACAAATTGGCAAAGCCAATAGCTCTCGTTAAACCCTTATAAGGTCCAAAAGGCGAGACCTATTGGCTATTTCAATGCTTGTTTTTTTTCTTCTTCATTTTAATTCTGCAATATTTTAAATTCTGCAGTTTATGATGTAAGTGCTAAAAGGTGCACGTTTCCATTTCAATTCATCTTGTCTATTGTGTGGTTGTACTGAAGGACGATGTCTAAAACCTTTTAAACCAAATATAGCTGTTGGCAACGCAATATACATTAGAACATCGGTTTCAATGATCCTAAACTAATTCCAATCAGACTGTATGGTTAATGTTTAATCATGGAAGTGAGAGAGCGCAAATTGAGAAAAATGTAGAAGTGCACCATATTTACAAGCACGTTGAATTATTTTAGTAAAGGTACATATAAGAGTGTAGAACATATAGAGTGCAAATATATAAGAGTGCCTAATTTGAATAATAAGACATATCTGTGTGAAAAACTAATATAGAAGTGTGTAGTGATGTTAGAATGATGTTAAAGTCTCATGTTATGTGGCAGTATGAATAAGAAATGTATGTAAACCATGAAATGTGTAGGCCACATGGCAATTCACAGAGAATGAATAGTGCTGCTACACCGTCACGAGATATGGACTTTAATATTGGTATAATCTGATGTATTACTAAACATAGAACTGAAATATATGTTTTATAGAAGTGTTTTACTTATTCAGTGTGGTAGTTAGAATACTGTTTAAACAAAGAAATTAATGTCTGCAGGATGTATAGGCCCGTTTCGTGTAATCCAGATAGGCCTGAAAAGACAAAGTCATTCCTTTTGATCTGTATGTGCTCGTTGAAAGAAAGTCGTGCTAGGCACTAACTGTGATTCTTGGTACATGTTTTACGACTTAAAGATATGATGGAGGTCGGAATTTGGGGCCCATAGCAGACGTGTCTATTTGCAGGTGCGAGGAGCTCTAATCAGTATGGTGATGAATGGACTTTTGTTCAAGAGAGCCAGGCACAGGCCTGTAGGAGTCTTGAGGAATTTCTAGGGGGTACCGTCCTGCCTGAGAGAAGCCTGGGAAGCAAGGTCAACTTTAACGAAGGGTCCAGAGGAGGACCAGCCTGGAATTTGCCGCCAGAACCGACACCACGTGAGGGGCGTCCCGAGGGGCGTTTCAATGGGAAATGTGATTTTGTATTAGGGACAGCACCCCGGGGTGAAGTTAGAACAGAGGGTCTGAGGAGCCTAAGAGAGCGGATGGGTAGGCAGATAGGTAAACTGCAAGAAATCAATTCGATTCAGAGACTAAGGGAAGTGTGTGATCTTCTTTGGAAGTCACCACTGCTGGCACCTTTTTAGGTTAAGATCTGTTAAGTAGGGATGTCACTTAGTCTAGTGTAGGGACAGTCTAACCAGAACATTCCTTTCTGTAAATGACTCTCAAGTTGCAGATCATAGTTATTATTGCAACTCTGTTAACATTTGAATTGGCTTTAGTAATATTCTTTGGAAGATTAAGAGCATTTAGAGAATATTTGTTTATATTAGTACCTGTGTATCTTTTGAATCTTATGCTGAGAATTTTGTATCTTCAGCTGTTTTTGGCTTTACAATAAACTTTTAAAACTTATTTTTAGTAAGTGGTTCTTGGAGTGGTTTAAGTGCTTAATTGATTGATCTAGTAGTGGGTTGCCTTTTACTCAATGACAGGTACCAACGATCCAGTCGACCTGAGCTGGGATCTGGTAAGATAACAACAGACCAGAAATCCCGCGTTAACAGTTGGTAGCAGAGTGAGGATGGTTATCTTCTTGAGGAAGGTAACCTAGACTAGGTTAGTTTACCCCAAGGCCCCTAGAGCTCGAGAGGTGGCCTGCCGAAGAAGGTCCTGAAGGCGAGGGAAAAAGCAGCAGTATCGGACGAGAGTGAGTATAACAAGGGTCATGCGTGGACAGATTGCGGTTTTGTGTTGTATTTGTATTGTAATGTCATGCGGAGTTGAATGCCTGTAGTGTGAATGTGAGAAGGTTGTGAGCGCGCGCAACCTGGTAAAAATCTTAAGTTCGGGGTAGAGCTTAAGTGGTTCGGGTGTATCGAACACCCAGAGTAATTGTCGACCAGAGTAAGGAGGTCATGAGGTACCATTGACCGCCGCAGAACCAAGATAGGGGGAGTGTAAGAGTGAGTGTGTGAGTAACGGACGCAGGTCGAAAGTTACTGTGTGTAAGTAACCTATCAGAGAAGGCGATTGTCTGGACGTACACGGAAAGACATTTCGTCGGTTAAGGTGACAATTACAGTTAGGCTGTGGACGTACAGCCAAGAAAAGTGATCGCTTGGTCGGAAGTAATCATTTTTCAGAGTATGAATGGGACGCATGCATGACCGCGAAGACGAGCTGAGAAAGGAGGGGAACTGCTGCGAAGGGGGACGAGTGACGTCGGAAAGAGCCGCGCTGAGATAGGGCGGTTAGTGAGGAGCCGCGACGTGATAGGGCGGTTGGTGTGACGTCAGCAGAAGCCGCGCAGTGATAGGGCAGCTAGCGAGAACAGTGCTGAGATTGGTGGATTGTCATCAGGAAGTAAACAAACCGGAGAAAATAGAAAGTTGTAGATTTGAACATGAAGTGTTTTAAATGTTTGAGGAATATTTTTAAGAGAAGAAGGAGAGAGTCTTTTTACGGGGAAGAGGCACCGCCAGAAGGTACACCGGCTCACTATATGGCAGCGAATGTTGGGTTGCACACTATATTGTGGATTGGGGATTGGAGCAAGCTTACGGAAGGGAATGAGGAACTGCCGTTCCCAAAGTATGGGACGTTTAAGTTAGAGGTGTTACATCGGCTGAAAGCAACCATGTCCTCATTGAAACCTCCGCCTAGACCGACACAGTTTGAGGCCCTTAACGCATGGATTAGGGCGGCGCACGACAGGAATCTGAATAGGCGCCAAGAAAGGCTGAAGCGATCGGTAAGAGCAGTGCGGGATTCCAAATGGGATGAGGACGCCAAGAGATGGAGGGTACAGACAATTGAGGTAGATAAGTTGTACCCAGTGAGAGAGGTGGCAGGAGAAAAGAGGTTTATGGACGAGGATGAAGAGAGCGAGTCAGAGGACAATCTAATAAATAGATTGTTGATAGATAGACCACCTCCAGACAATAGGGAGACGGAAGGTGCGGGGCTCCCAAAGGAAGACAGGGTTGGCATAGAAGGGTATAGGCCACTCCCTTTAGCGGATTGGGTACCTATTAAAGATGGAGAGTCACCTCAACCTGATACCGTACAGAGAGTGGTTGGAAGGGTTGCAGTGCAGAAGATGCCAGCATCAGAGAGGGTTGAGTCCTATGCATTGTCAGACGCTCTTCAAGTACCCATTACCATAGGACCTATACGGTCGATTTACCACCCAGAGAAGGGGAGAGAGGAAGAACAGGTACAGCTAGACAGAGAAAGAGTTGAGATGGAAAGGAGGAATAACACGACAAATGCCTGGAGGCAATTGCCAGGACCAGTAACGTGGAACACCCCATTAGATACAACAGTGGGCCCCGTAATAGATCAGGGGGGTCAAAGAGGACCGATGGACCTGAGGGGACCACGGCCGAAAACCTATATAGAGCTAAGAGCTGACTTGAGAGAATGGGATGGGTCCACAGAAACACCAAGCAACAGGTCCAGAGCAGAGGCCGAATGGGGAAGTCGAGGCAACGGGACAGTGTCTCACTGCGGGGCAAGTGAAAGCAGTCAGGAGCGTGAGGGTCAAAGTCAGGAGAATAGAGGAGTTATGTGTCATATAGACGGTAGGGATGGACAGGAGCGAAATGGAAGAAGTACGGAGTGTGGAGAGATGTCTCATCGCTTTGAAAAAGGTGGAGACCAAATGGTACTGGAGTATAGGGAAAGGTTTAGGTGCGCTCACCACGCACCCAATGAGAATATACAGCACTGGAGTTGTGGGAACAGTGAAGGGTCTTGCCATGCGCCGAGTGCTCAGAGACCTCAGGCAAATGGGGATGAAATGGGGAATAATGGAATGTCTTGCCAACCACCTAGAGAAACCAGTCAGGATGGGGGATGTGGGACTAGGAGAGGCAATGGGGTGTTTCATCATCCACCCAGAGAGGACGGAATGGCATGGGATCTGGAGAGGTGGGAGCATGGGAAAACTCCCCGTAACTCACCGGAGCCTAGACGTAGGACTAGGAGCTGGGATGGGAGAGATGTGAATGGACCCCCTAGAGCTGGTGTACTGAAAGCTGCAGTAAAAGCCAAAAGACTTGATGTCACCAGCTTAAAATCTGATTTGGGTGAGATCATAGATGGTACACTGCCTTTAGAAAGGATTGATTTATACGAGCAAGATGAGCTGCTGTTCATAGCAAAGGATGTTACTCGGAAGGCAAGAGCAACTCATGAGAAACTGTCTGAACTGGCAGACAAGTATAGGATAGATTTGTCCAGAACGAAGACATTGCAGAGTAACCATAGGTTACAATATACAGATCAGGACTTAGACGAAAAGAGGACAACTGGATTGAGAACACATATAAGGGAACTGATAGCAGGAATAAGAGCATGGAGAGATCTGGACAAATGGGAGGAGAGGTGGTCCAAAAGGGGTACTGTTAGACGGAGCACGAGTGTGATGACTCCGGAGGGAAGGCTAATGCAGATGGAGGCATTCCCTTTGCGAGAAATATCGAATGGGAATTATGTACATGTGCCCTGGAGTAGAGGAGATTTGGCTGCATTTACCAACTCATTTCCGAAGTTAAGGGACAATCCAGTTGAGTGGTACAAGCAGGTAGAAAGGTTTGTGAAAATCTCAAAGGTATTGTGGATTGATTTGAACACCTTATTTGGCATCGTTGTCCCAGGAGATTTGTGGACAGCATGCAAGGTTAGTGTTGAATGGCCAACTGCAGAACTGGAAAGGAATGCTCAGACTAATGGACCGTCAGAGACGGTAATGCTAAAGTATGAAAGGGTAATAACTTGGCTGAAAGATAAGGTGCCTCCACAAGACATAGATTGGGTGAAAACATTCAAACAATACAGTGGGCTCGACGTAATGGACCCCAAAGATATAGGACAGTTTGTATCAAAGTTTGTTTTGGGATTGAGACCTGATATTTGTTTGATGATTCAGCAACATTTGCTGGCAGAACAGACCACTGGATGAGATTTTGCGGTATGCGAGATATTGCAGTGATGAGATAGATTCCAAGACAAAGAAACTGAAAGAAAAGCTGATGGTGGTACAGATGCAGTCAGCCGGAAAGGGCGGACAGCAAAAACAGGGAATGGTGACAATGGGACGGAAGTCGAATGGTCAGAATAAGGATAATGAGGAAAGCCAGAGACCTAGAATAGACTTAGCCACGTTAAGAAAACGACCAAGTGCCACCAGTGTCACCAGGTGGGACATTGGAGACGCGAGTGCCCTTATAACCCTGAAAACGGAGAACTAGAGTTAGAGGAGGAAGTTCAAGACGTTCCAGTTCAAGGGGTAACAGTTCCAAGAAGCAAGGTGGCCAAAGGGGGGATTTCGGCTCCGCGAGCTCAGTTTCCACAGCCACCAAAGATCGCGACAGGAGGAAAGATCTATAAGTAAATGCCTCTTTTCATTGAGGAAGAAAAATGTTACTACATTGATCCATTGACAGGACAACGTGTGAGCAGAGAAGAGGACTGTACCCTCGGGGCAGTTCTAGAGGTGGACCAAAGAGGACCGTTTGTTGAGGCTGAAGTGGCAGGGTGTCCTACCACGTTTTTGGTGGATACCGGAGCTACTCGATCAACTTTGAGATCAGCAGTGGTTCCGGACCTACCAATGTCGGGGGAAACAATTCAGGTGGTAGGAGTCGCAAATAGGAGAATGACTAGCCCTTTGACAGAACCAGTGTCAGTGAAAATAGGGAATTACACAAATGAACATCAGTTTGTGATATGTGATTCTAGTCCTGTGTGTTTGCTAGGAAGAGATTTATTGTGCAAACTGAACTGCACCATATACTGCACACCTCAGGGTGTGGAGGTACAGACTGCAGACGATGATGCTACCTTTAAGATTGCCAATTCGAGAACGTGTGTAGAATTGTATCCTACTATGACTGTGGAAGACCTTCCTTGGGACTTAAGGGATGCTGTCTCATCTGAGGTATGGGATTTTACTGGGGAAGAGATAGGACTGATCAAAGGGGTGGAACCAGTGAAGATCATGGTAAAACCAAATGCTGAATATCCGAGAACGCCTCAGTATAAATTGTCCCAGGAGACGATTGCAGGAATAAAACCTGTGATTGATTCCATGATTCAACAGGGAATACTGAAAGAAATCGTGGGCAGTCCATGTAACTCCCCGATTATGGGTTTGCAGAAACCTAGTGGGAAGTTCAGGATAGTACAGGATCTTCGAAAGATTAACAGCATTGTTGTTTCATGTTGTCCAGTGGTACCGAATCCATCAGTGATACTGTTTCAGATACCATTCCAAGCTGAGTGGTTTACAGTGATAGACCTTTGTCAAGCCTTCTTTTCAATTCCATTAGATGAAGAAAGCCAGTATCTTTTCGCGTTCAAAATGGAGAGTCGCGTCTTAACACGGTGTCGAATCCCACAAGGGTTCACAGATAGCCCTTCAATCTTCAACCAGCTGTTGAAGAAGAACCTTGTAAGTCTAGTACTACCACAGAACTCGGTTCTGGTCCAGTACATAGACGACCTACTTGTTGCGTCAGGAACAGAGAAAGCTTGCAGGGAAGACACCATTGCTTTGCTGAGTCATTTAGCTGAAAATGGACACAAAGTATCCCCGAACAAATTGCAGTACTGTCTGACAGAAGTACAGCACTTGGGTCATCGGATAGAGAAGGGAAAGCGCAAGGTGTCCAGATAGGATAGAGGCCATCATGAAAATGAATGCGCCTACGACACAGAGAGAAGTTAGGATGTTCTTAGGAATGGTTGGTTATTGCCGACAGTGGATAGCTAACTTTTCACTGAAAGCAAAACCTTTACAAAAACTGACGCACAAGGAGGTGAGTGATCCGGTACCATGGGACAATGATTGTCTAATGGCGTTCCTACAGCTGAGAGAGGATTTATGTCGTGCTCCGGCTTTGGGAATGCCAGACTATGAGAAACCATTCTCATTGTACTGCTGTGAAAGAGAGGGATGTGCGTTATCAGTGTTGGTGCAGGTACATGGGAATGCCCGTAGACCAGTTGCATACTTTTCGGCTACTTTAGATCCGGTAGCCGCAGCGTTGCCCGGATGTCTCAAATCCGTTGCTGCAACAGGTGTCAGCATTGAGAGGTTCGTGAGAACATTGTGATGGGACACCAATTAGTGGTGTATGTACCGCATTCTGTAGAACTGTTAATGACTAGGACCAAGACGCAGCACTTGACCAATAGTAGGCTCACGCGCTATGAACAAGTTATTCTTGCTGCAGAGAACGTGACCCTTAAGAGGTGCTCTGTCTTGAATCCTGCTACACTGATGCCACTTCCTAATGATATTGAAGGCGAAGACTGTGAAGATCACGATTGTCTTGATGTGACTGAACTATGCACGAAGCCCAGACCAGATATTGTGGATGAGCCATTGATCGACCCTGATGAAATTTATTTTGTTGATGGCTCATGTTTAAGAGACGATACTGGTCGGTTGAGAGCAGCTTATGCTGTTTGCACCATTACTGGAGTTGTGGAAGCAGCTTGCCTGGAGGGAGTACATTCCGCTCAGGTAGCAGAAATCATTGCATTGACACGTGCCTGTTTAGCAGGTAGCAAAAAGAGAGTCACCATTTATACCGATAGCCAATATGGTTTCGGTGTAGTTCATGATTTCGGGCAATTGTGGACTCAGAGGGGTTACATGACTTCCTCTGGTTCGCCAATCAGAAACGGGGAATTTGTACGACTGCTGTTAGAAGCATTACAGGGTCCAGCTGAAATCGCTGTAGTCAAGTGCGTAGCCCACACTAAAAATACAGATTTTGTGTCACAAGGAAATAGATATGCAGACGAAGTTGCCCGCTACTGTGCAGAGCAAGGGTATACTTTCACGGAGGTGGAAGTAGGTGGGGCTAAGGAAAAGACAGAATTAAACATGATGTTAGAGACCGTTGATACTTGGGAAGATTTGAAACAAATGCAAGACAATGCACCTGAGTCTGAGAAAAGGTCCTGGGAAACAGCAGGTTGTGTGAGAAGTGAAATGGACTTTTGGGTTTCATCAGATGGAAGAGCAGTGTTACCGGAGGAATTAGTGAGCCCAATGGCACGACAGATACATGGTCCAACACACTTAGGAAGGGATGCCATGCTGAGGGTATTTAGGCAGACTTGGTATTGTCCTAAGTTTAGGATTGCAGCAGAAGCAGTCTGTAGGAGATGTGTTACATGTCAGCAACTGAACGTAGGGAAAAGAGCACCAGTTACTATGAGTCACATTGGGAGGTCTGGGGGGCCTTTCAACAGAATGCAAGTAGATTTCATTGAGATGCCAAGAGTCAATCGCCTCAGGTATGTTTTGGTGGTTGTATGTATATTTTCCAGATGGGTCGAAGCATACCCTTCACGTAGGTGCGACACACTCACAGTAGCAAAGCTGTTACTTAGAGAGTTGATCCCGCGCTACGGGGTGCCAGGTTCTCTGGAATCTGATCGAGGAACACATTTTAACAGTGAAATTGTGAAGATGCTCTGCTCTGCTTTGAACATTGATCAGAAGTTACACTGTAGCTATCGACCAGAGGCTTCAGGTATCGTGGAGCAGATAAACGGGACATTGAAGAGCCGAATTGCTAAAGTGTGTTCATCCACTTCCTTGAGTTGGCCTGATGCTCTGCCTTTAGTGCTTATGAGCATGCGTAGTACACCCGACAGGAGGACAGGTCTCTCTCCTCACGAGGTGCTGATGGGGAGGGCAATGAGACTTCCAACTGTCCCAACAACTGCTTTGCTGAATATTACAGATGATCTGATCCTGGACTACTGCAAAGGACTGTCTGACGCCATTCACTCTGTGTCCTTCCAGGTGCAGGCTGCTGAGGTCCCATCGTCAAGAGATCTGTGCCCAGGGGATTGGGTCGTGGTGAAGAAGCACGTCCGGAAGAACTGCCTAGACGTGCGTTGGAGAGGACCTTTCCAGGTTATCCTAACAACGAATACTGCCGTGAAGTGTGGAGGATTGCCAAATTGGATACACGCTTCCCACACCCGAAGAGTTCCAGCACCCCTGGAAGAAACAGCTCCTCTCGCAGATGGAAATCCAACCGAAGACGGAGAATCATTAGAGGGGATCAGTCAAGCTGTGGGGGTGTCTTAAGAAGTTGGGAGCGTCACAGATCCAGAAGAGGAAGGACAGGACGGCAGTGAAACTGAAGTCGCTACAGAAGGAGAAAGTTGCTGTGAATGCGACTCAGAAACAGATCAAGTCCAGAGTGATCAAGAACCGAGTGGGAGGGCAAACAATAGGAGAACAAGACGTGGAGCAGCTACTTGGCCCGAAAGAAGAAGGAGGCCAAGCCTGAAGCCTGCTCAAGAGGAAACTCTTGCCCCTATATCTGAAGACTCGGATCTGGACGAAGGTGCACAGGGCCAGGAACAGGAAGGTCCAAGGAGATCAAGGAGAGTGCGAGTGCCTTGCAGAAGATACTCTACTCCTGAGTGGACCTACCTCGCTACAGATGTCCGAAGCACGCAGAACCGGGAGGGTGAGGGAAGTGACCCTGATCAGAATTGACCCCATCATCACGGTGGACATAAAGTTGCTGATACCAGGAGTAGAGGTCGAAGGGTTGCTGACACTCAACATCGTCTACCCTCCTCTCCTGAGCGGAATAAGAGACTTGGTTCTAAACACAGTAGAATTTCCACTTTGTAGTTCAAGGACTCCAATACTTGAGGAGCTCCTTCTTCGCTTGGAAATATTAGAATGTGTAATGAGAGTCGCTGGAACACGCATAATTTCGGATTGCTAAAAGACTTTATTAAAGACTTTGTTTAAAAGCTGTGTAAGAAGAAACTTTGTTATGGAATTTTGAAGAAACTTTGAAAAGACTTTTGAAGCTGCGTGTTACTGTAAAACTCAAAGACTGACTGCGGAGGGAATCATCAGTTCCAGGTGTGGTTCGTGAAGAGACATTGTGCAAAGAAAAAGAGACATTGAGGAGAAGGAAAAGACTTTATGCTGAGAACGAAAACCAGAGCTACACTGTTTTGAGATCATGGAGACTGGCAAC